>NC_134842.1:54228044-54849651 GCF_965363235.1 Mytilus galloprovincialis
CAACAATTTTGTATATATAAGCAGAATTAAGTGATCACTCTGTTTTGACCATACATTTCAATGAATACCAAATTAGGAATGGAGATATGTAATTTGAAAGTTGGCATTGTTCTTGTTGATCAAACATGTCTAATAATTAATTGATTTTGGGCAATTTATGCTGCACTCAGAGGCAATCAATAGGAAAATTTGATAATTGCAATATCCCAACAAGCATTGCATAGAAAAGAGGCTGCATGAATTTGAAAAACAAAAAAGTAAAAATGCAATTATTATATAGGCTTATAACAGAGACCTTAAATTTATTTATTTACATACTTTAATGTAATTATTATTTGTTGTAAGCTAAAAACATAGAGAAAGAAAGATTTATGTAAATGGTTGGAGACAATGATGTAAGATAATGCAAATTACATGTAACAGAATGATTTGTATATTAACAATGGAAATTCCTGAATTTTATTACTTTTGTGTAACCAGTAGAAAAAGTACAAAAAATCAAAAGAAAGAAAAAAAATCTCCAAAAAAGCACTTGGAGATTTTTTAATCTGAAAGTTAATATCTATATAATAAAAGGTTATAAAATTTAATGTGAAATTAATAATTCTATTCTGTATTTGTAGGAAGAAGATGAATTCATAGGTTTTGCATCCTTACCAGAACAGGTTCACAGAAAGGCTGTTAGACGAGGATTTGATTTTAGCTTGATGGTTTTAGGTAGGTATAAACTGATCATATATTAGGGACAGACAGGCTATTGTCATTCCAAAGGGTGACTTAGAAATATAGATTTAGTTTCTTTTGATTGGAAGATAAACTCATTCAAAGTTGGGTGTCTACTTTGTTGTGTAGGATGTACAAATAAGCAGCCACATTTGATTCGAAAGGCGACATTGAATATGATTCCTTGACAATATTGCAGAAAGAATGCCACCTCTCGGCACATCAAGATCCCTTGAAACAACTCTTTAAAGGGTTTGTTTTTACCAGGTCTGCTGCAAGGCTAAATTTCTGTCCCTATCAAATAAACTATCATTTTCAAGTGGCAGTCTAAAATTTGTGCCCTTTATATCTGTCAACCCTTATTAATGTGAGGACCTATATATATGGAAGTTTTTAACGACCTTGACTGGCTTGTTTATTTGTACTTGTATTGAACATACATGAAATAAAGCAAACAAACAAACAAACAAATAAATCTTGCTATTGAATGTGAAATAAAATTGAGAATGGAAATGGGGAATGTGTCAAAGAGACAACAACCCGCCCAAATAAAAAACAACAGCAGAGGGTCACCAACAAACAGGTCTTCAATGTAGCGAGAAATTCCCGCACCTGGAGGCGTCCTTCAGCTGGCCCCTAAACAAATATATACTAGTCCAGTGATAATGAATGCCATACTAATTTCCAAATTGTACACAAGAAACTAAAATTAAAATAATACAAGACTAACAAAGGCCAGAGGCTCCTGACTTGGGACAGGCGCAAAAATGCGGCGGGGTTAAACATGTTTGTGAGATCTCAACCCTCCCCCTATACCTCTAACCAATGAAAGACTATTTCAAGGAGAAAGAAGTAATTTGGAAAATGTAATGCAGAAAATAGATAAAAGATTGAGAAAAGGAGAGAGAGAAGGGAAGGGGACAGAGCATGGGTGGACTTGTGGTGAACCTAAGCAAAAAGCAGTACAAAACGAGAATTGTCTTACAAGACAGGGTTTTTGCTTAAAAGAGGTGGCATTTATTGTAGGCTTCACAGCCATGTATCAAAATGAAATGTCCTGCATCCCTTGCAAAAGTGGAAAAACAAAGCATCAATATGATTAATTTGGATAATTACTTCAATATTTTTGACTTAGCACTTACACTAAATCTCAAGGGAAGTACACTGGATCTTATTTTATGGAACAGGCATGCAACTGGGGGAAAGGGAATTATCTCCATATGAAGACTTTATGATATTGGTATATGAATTTACAGCTATTTTAACTACTTTGTATTGATTCTGATAAAACTTCCATATATAACCTATAAATAATGATCATGTACTGTCTCATATAATAACATTGTCAGGAAATCATACAGATATGAATACTTACATCATTTTTTATTATTTAACATTAATTTCTTGTAATTGTCATTCATAAGGTGTACGTAGGTAAATCCAACAATCTTAATTTAATATTATGTAATGGTAATGAGATTTTCTATACATTAAGATTTGAGAAAGAAAAAAACAACATTGTAATATAATAGTGATTTAGCAGATTCTGCTCCAGAATTTGCAACATTTTTTTTATTTATGACTCATTTTCTTAATGAAATTCCTGATAGATGATCACATCAGAGAATTGAGATGTTTTATTGTGTCACAGCCAAAGAAAATTTTGTGAGAGATCAGAAGGTTTTTAAAAGAATTTCAAGTATAGTGGAAATTGCATGACAGCTTTCTATAAAACTAGACATGTCGAAATGAAAATAAACTTGTAAACATCTAATTAATTTTCTGGGGTCTCTGAACAAGAACATTATTCTTAATGTGCTTTATCAAGTTATTTAGTTTTATCGAGTCTCCTAAAGAAAGGGTAAAGGGGACAACCATGTTGATGTCAGTTTTGGGAAGTAGACCTGACAATAAAAAGTGTTGTCAATAGGTTAGGAGCTGCCATAAATGTCAGAACTGTCTTGGTGTTCTCATATTACAACATACTGTATCATGTATTGTAGTTTGCAGGAAAGATCATTAGCTGGGTGTCCTGAATATGCATGAAATACTTGCCACTGGACGTAAAGCAACCAACAATCAATCAATCATTAGCTGGGTCAAAATTCGGATTTTAAAATTGGTATTTGCTGCTTCTCAACTAAGCATAGAGCATGTGCAAGTTAAAATATAAAGCTTGGTCTGCTCATTGTCAGAATGATGGGTCAATGAGGCTAAGGTCAATGTAGGAATGACTAAAAAAAAAGAAGAAATGGTATGATTGCCACTGAGACAACTCTTCAATAGAGACCAAAATGACACAGAAATTAGCAACTACAGGTAGTCTTCTAGCAGACTTTTACCTTGACAGTAAGCCAATTAAAAATATGACCAGCAAGTCCAAGTACGATAGTGACATTAGCATTAGACTTTTACTCATCATAGAACAGACTTGAGCCCTTTTTCATTTTGGAACTGTTATTTTTACCAAATTTAATGGTTTAAGCAATGTGTTCAAAAAAAAGAAATTTAGAAGTATTAAGCTAGTAATAAATTATGTCTAATCCACAGATTTATGTTTTAACTTGTTCTTTTGTTTTACAGGAGACTCTGGTCTTGGAAAATCAACTCTTATAAACAGCCTTTTCCTTACAGACTTGTATAAAGACAGAGAAATCCCAGACACAGCTGGTAGGAACTTATGTATACTATCTTTTTTGGTCAAGTATATACTTTCTTGTACATTATAAATGCATCCATCTTGGGAAAATACCAACAGTTAAACATTCCATAGGTGTAACACAGACCTTTGTTATAATAACCATAACTGGAGATTATGCACTACAGTTTCATATAAGATTTCAAAACATGATATTAGAAAACAGAATCAAATTACCTCTGCAGTGATCTAAGGTATTTTTACTTAATAATTGAATGCTTCTTTTTGTAACTTCATTGGGGTGTAAAAACGTTGACCGAAGTACATTTTGTATGAAGCGCAGAAGTGCTTCATTCTAAAAATGTGCACACAGTCAACGCTTTTACAACCCTATGAAGTTACAAAAAGAAGCATTCAATACTTATAATTACATTTTTTAGTTATGATCATAAAAACACCAATTTCATAAAAAAATTATTTGATTCACCTGTGTACTTTATTGTTGGACCACATGTTATCATGAATGAAAAGTTTTATTGAGTAATGCAATTGCGGAAGAAATAACTTGTGATATGCAGTTAGCCAATCAGAATAAAGTATTATAATGAAACATATATATAATGTAATTATTACAAAATACCTGTATAAGTTAATCACAATATGAGATTGTTATATTTCTTAGAACTCTGACCAAATCTGTTATATTTAATATAAAAAGGGAGGATTCATGACTAAAATGTTTCACAAATTAAAATATCAAATTTGTTTGGGCTCTTTATAAGATGGTAGACATTAGCATTATGTTTTCCAGTTTGTGTGTTCATCTGTCTGTATGTCTGTCAGTTCATCCATCTGTGTTTCAATCTTCTGTTTCTTTTTCTAAACCTGTCAAGCAGAGATAAGCTTATCTCAGTGGATAACTTAAGCAGATATTAAACAGGCCCGTAGCCAGGAATTTCCAAGGGGGGTTATTTGGACTCACAAACTCGACTTTAACAGTCACAACTCGAACAGAACATTGACTTTAACAGTGCTTATTTGTTTTCAAAGGGGGGGGGGCATTTTAACATATCCCCCTGGCTACGGGTATGTTAAAATACTGCAATATTGATATTTATAGCTTAAACATGAATTTATCCTTTTTATAGATCTTGTTGAAAGAACTCTCACTACAGTAAAGAAACAAATAGAAATAGAAGAAAAAGGTGTCAAAGTCCGACTGACCATTGTAGATACCCCTGGATATAATGATGCTGTTAACGCTGAAGACAGGTTAGTTTCCACTGTCTATTGAGGAGAAATCAGGTTTCTGGAAAAAAAATTAAAGACTTATAAAAAGTTGGAAAGCAAAAAATAATCTTTAATTTAATCGTCAAAAAGTTACTAAACAGAACATGTACATCAACCATGGTCAAACTTTTCTGAAAGATTTGCAATCTTACTCCTTTTGTGCAATAACATGTAAAGAAGTAGATTTTTCAATCAAAATGTATAATGTAACAATAAGGGGCAAAAGATACAAGAGGGATAATCAAACTCGTATGTCAACTACACCATGGCTCTAAATGAAAAAGACAAACAATAGTACACAAAACACAAAATAGAAAACTAAAGACTAAGGGACAACATTAAAAGTTCAATGTAGGATAAAAAACTTAATTCACATAGTTTTTCACTGACCCCCCTCCCCCCTCTTAACTTAATTTGGGAAAAATTGGTTTACCTATATGGATATAGGTCAAATCGATTTGGGATTAACAAAACTTGCAGCAATGTTGACCCCCCCCCCAAACCACCAAACTATTTGATTTAAGTTTTTTATCCTACATCGATCTTTTGATGTCGTCCCTAAGCAATATGAATCTCAATAAAAACTGGTGGTGATCTCAAGTACTTTGGAAGGGTAAGGAGATCCTGCTCCACATGTGGCACCCGTCATGTTGTTCATGTTATTATATATCATATGATGGAAGATATGTTAGCAGACATTTTAACACTGTTTATAGTAGACATAATAACTATGTTTAATACTTCAATTAAAATAATAAAAATTGTTATCATATTTCTTGTCATTTCAGTTGGAAGAGAGTTGTTTCGTATGTTGATCAACAATTCCAGTTATATTACCAGGCAGAGAGTGGGCTGAACAGAAAAAATATCAATGATACACGAATACACTGTTGTTTATACTTCATATCTCCTTATGGTCATGGGTAAGTCACACAAGACCAGTGGTCAGTTAGGAAAAATACCAAGGATAACTTGGATGTAATATTGTTTGTAACTCAGGAACATGAATGCTGACTAATTTCTTATACACGCAGTAGCCTCAAATGTGGTATATTTTTGGGCTATTCCAGTGCAATAAAGGCAATTTAAAATCTTGTTGCAAAACGTAACAAAGGTAGATTTAAAAATGCATGTTTTTAATAATGTTATGATTATGCTGTCAGAAAAACTGTCATAAACAAGTGCAATTTTTTTTTATATTTATGGTATTAGTTTTATTACAAAATGAAAAATACAAAGTGTCAGTTTTTTCTCGCCTTAAGGGTGACCTTGTTATATAGGCTTACTGTACATGAGTTTGTTTAAAAGCTATATGAACCTAATTCTTTTAAAATATAATTGAGGATGGAAACAGGGAATGTGCCAAGAAGACCACAACTTGACCAAAAAGCAGAAAAAATAGCTGAAGGCCACCAATGGGTCTTCAATACATTGAAAAAATGGATTTAAAAGTCATTAATTGACCTCAAGCAATTAAGGAACCTAATTCTATATGCAAAAAGCTATACATGTAAAATGTATTTTCTACTTATACAAAGTGTCTATAAATAGATTTCTTTTTTTTCCTAGGTTAAAACCATTAGATATTTTAGTAATGAAAAAACTACATCACAAAGTCAACATTGTACCTCTCATAGCCAAGTCAGATGTTCTCACACCTAAAGAAGTCAAGAGGTTAAAAACTAAGGTAAGTATATCACATGTCTTAAATGTCTCTGGGTTATTTTTGTTGTTACCTGGCTGTCTCTTAGCTGTTTACCCTAAATCACCTTTTATTCATAAAGTTTCCAAGAGAACAGATGTTACATTATATATATAAGTAGTTTTGAAACTGAAAATGAATAAAATTTCTTTTTTGATTGTCAGGTTTTGGACGATATTAAAGAGAATGATATCAACATATATACATTCCCAGAATGTGACAGTGATGAAGATGAGGAGTTCAAGGAACAAGATAAAGCACTTAAGGTTTGTTAGAATAAAATGTATTTTATAAAAAAACAACAAACATATTGTTCTTCCAAATAACTATACATTTGAAACTTAAACTTAATGCACTGCAAGTCAAAGATTTTTCATAACACAGTCAATGAAACCTAGTGATAAAATGTGTAAATTATTCTGTTAATGAAGTTCAAAGTACAAAATGAATATTCACAAATGAATAAACAGTACAATAAATGAATAATAAAAAAATGTTTTGCCCCGCTGTTACAAGAGGGGTATCAAAAAATATAATCTCAAAAATACTGAACTCAGAGGAAAATTCAAAAGAGCTGATCAATTTACTGAAATATTTTAGGAAGCAGTGCCATTTGCTGTTATTGGTAGTAATACAGTTGTAGAGGCAGGAGGGAAGAAAATAAGAGGAAGAATGTATCCATGGGGGATTGTTGAAGGTAAAATATACATGTACTGTATTAAAGACAGAATGGGAAAGAAAATACCATATAAAATTAATACTTCAGTTGCATACATAGTTAAATAACACAGGATAAGTAAAGATCAGTTAAAAGTAAGATTTACTTCCAGTGTTAAAAAAAATCATGAAGGCCAGTCTGTAAACAATTTATTAAAAAAACAGCAAAATTTTCCGAACTACAGTGAAATAAAAAATTCTGATAACATTGTTTGTAGGATTTTTAAATACCATGAAATCACAAAACTACCTTTGATCCTCCATCCTTTAAAAGTGGTACATGAACCTACAAAAAAAAAATTTTTTTCTTCACAATTGTGCCAAGGGAGACAATCATGTCATATGCAATATAAAGAATGGGTGATGTTTTATTTTATTGGATTTTTTGCAAATGTTGAATATCAAAGGCAATCATAGAAAAAAAGTTTTCATGAAATAAAATAACTGCATATTTCAGTCATAAAGATTATGAGATGGGACATAATCCATGTGTTACATGAGATTGTAACAAATATAAATAAAATAGGGAAATAGATAACAGCAAACAATGTTATGAAAATACATAATTTAAGCAATATGATTGATATGTTATGTCACAGTCTTACATGTCATATAAATCATCCTGGTGAATTAAAGAATTTTAAAGAGATTTTTACTTTTCAAGGCTAGTTTTATTGTGACAGGGAAGATAATCCATAAACACATATCAATATAACATCAGAAGACAAAATAAACTGAACATTTTGAAAACTGTTAGCACTTTTTTCATATATTTTATTACAAAAGTTAATGATAATTAAGTTCTTTTATAGTAGTTAAGGAATTAGTTAAAAGCACTGAAATATAAGAAATTAGAGACTTTTTGTACTTTTCAGTGCTAGTATCAGTGTAACAAGGGAAATAATCCATGCACATACCAATAAAAGATCAAAAGACACAAAAACAAAAACTGAACACTTTGAAAACTGGAACATCCAAAGTGTGAATAATGAAATATGAAAAATAACATTTTTCCAAAATTTTAAATGGTCAGCAAACTATTTAAGTTAATGTTATGTTTTATTATGCTTTTGATATGAAATAAAACATGATTTTCCAATTAACTTGTATTTGTTTTTCAGTGGACAATCCAAAGCATTGTGATTTTATAAAACTGAGGCAGATGCTGATCAGGTAATTACAATTGGTTATAAAAGTTTTACTTTTGCATACATCTTCCAAATTATTTTCAGTTTAAAATGATTATTATTTCACAATTGTCCCTTGATGCTTATTTATAATTTATTGCTAATGTTTTGATGCCATCTAAATTTAATAAACAGAAATTTTATAGTTATGGTTGTCCATTTTTGGAAAGCATTTATTTCTTGAACACATCTTTGAACTTAACATTATTCTCTACAAATACAGATCATGTTTGTTCTTAAGGATGTTCGCTAATCTGTTAAAAAGACAATTGTGAATTGATAGTATATAATTATAAAAAAAAAATGGAGGGTCCGTGTGCTCGTTTTCGAGATATGAGCCATTGAAAATTTGGCGGGAAATTATTCTCTCTAGATTTTTCATATATTTAACATGGGTACCTTATTTTTTTCAAACACTATAAAAAATAACATGAATTTTATAAAATTTTGAAATATGGCTTTTTAAACTTTATGTAATAAAATTGTAAAAAGAAAAGCAGGGGTTAGTGGGCAATTGGTTTTAATAACAATACATGGATAAAACCAGAGGATTCTGAAAATCTGTCAAAAAGTCAAAAAATGGAGGAGCAAACATTCTTAACATGAAACTTATGCATTTATTTTGCCGCTATACTGAATTTGGATGGCATCACTTTTATTGTTCTGGAGTATCGCTCTTTCTAATGTTATATGCAAGCTGGGGTATCATACATTCTCCACTAATTATCTATGTTTTTTCATATGAATCAAAATACAATGAAAGATATTAGATATTAGATATAAAAATATGTTATGAACAAAAAACAAAAAAAAAAACATTTAGATTTTTAATGAGTTGTATTTGTTGTTTGTTTTTCTTTCCCTGAGATGAAATATATGATCTTATTTTTTCAGTACACATATGCAGGATTTAAAAGACATCACATCAGAAATTCATTATGAAAACTACAGAGCAGAGTCTTTGTTATCATCAGAAGTTTCAAAGTCTAATAGAGAGAGAACGTAAGTTTATCCTTGTTTTAGGCTAAATATGGTTCGGCTATGTTTTGATTTTTGATACAAGGACTATGGTTCAGTTTACAGGTGCCACTTAAAGAGCAAAATCTGCTTACCCTTCCAGAGCACCTGAGATCACCTCCATTTTTTTTTGTATGGTTCATTATATTTCTTGATGTTTAAGCCCAAATATGCAATTAAGTTTTCTTTGTCGGTTGATGTTTTAAACCTCCAATCTATTTACTATATCCTGACTGCACTATAAGAGCAATACTGGTAATGTATTTAAAAAAAAAACAGTTGTAAAATGGACAAATCTAGACACCATTAATGGAACCAAAAATATTACGATGATACATTGAAAAGTATAGCAAATTGCTCTTCTTTATCCTCTTTTGATAATACTATATAGCTGCCAAGAGTATTTAAAAAAACAAAGAAATAATGAGAAAATCAATCCTGTAAGTGGAGAAATGTTATACATCATACTCAATTCATTGGTATAAAAAGACATGTATTTGAAAAGAGCTTTGTACACAGTAATTTTCTATGGCTGATATGAGGATGAAAAATCTAGATTTGTTTGTACACCATATTCCTAGTTCAGTTATACCTTTATTAAACAATTATTCTGCCACTTTTTTTTTTAAGTATGAGTAAAAATGAGTTAAAACATTATGATTCATTATTCTGAAAATAAATAAAAACTGAAACAAATACCTTAAATTTAAGAGCCTCACAAAATTGAGAAAAAAGAAATATAAAACTATTTGTATCAAGGGAAGTAACTCTTTCTCCATAGGAAATGTAAAAAGATGTTATAAATAATGAAGATCAGTTGAAACAACTTTTCTGATATTTTTTTACAGGAAACTAAAGAGAGATTCCATAGCCAACTTAGACAAAGCCCTGGAAACAGAACAGCTGTTACAAGAGAAAGAAGCAGAGGTAATGTATTTTAGTTATTTTACAGTGAAACAACCATACCCTCACGCTGAATTAGCTAGATACATGTCTTAACTTGACTTTTTTTTTTTTTTTGACATATAGCTAATTTTCTAATGCGATTAAATTTAAGATAAAATTGAGAATGGAAATTGGGAATGTGTCAAAGAGACAACAACCCGACCATAAAACAGACAACAGCAGTCTAAGGTCACCAACAGGTCTTCAATGCAGCGAGAAACCTGCACCCGGAAGCGTGAAACTTGTATGAAATTTGCACTCATTAGAAGAAAAAGTCTTCAGATTTAAAAGGGTTCTGTTTAGTTAGTTTTCACTGTAGATTATTTAGATTACTGTGAATTCTGAAATGATTTGGATGTTATAGGTATCAAAAGTTTTTACAATATTAATATCCCATCATTTAACAGTCACATTCGAATTCCATGCCATTGGTTTAAATGTAACTACATTAATTATAAGTATAATGTTGCTCGTTGATTTCTAATTCGAATAAGATGTGCATGCATATATTTCAGAATCTTAAGTATTACTTAGTTTGAGAATTTATTACAAACCTTGGTACTTTAAAAAGTAAAAGTTGTGAATGAAATAGTCATGGAGTTGATATTTAACTGTACAGAAGACAAAAAACTCTGTAAAATACTAGGAACAAACTAATTTTTGTCAGTCGTTTTTTTTTTCAAGAGTAAAAAAAATAACTCCAATACAAATCGTCACCAATATGTTAAACTTAAATCTTTCCTTATTTGACTTCATTACATAGATTTCAAACTCAAGAAATGAAATAACCACAAACTGGGCTAGAAAGGGCTAAACATGAAATAAAATATCGGCACAAATAAATTTGTTTTCAGTATGCAGGATTTCTGGGACCAGCGTTTTTATTTTAGTTCTTTATCTTGTTATTTATTGTATTTGGTTGACTATATAGATCCTTTTATCTAACCCACTTTATTATAAAAGCTCAAACCTCATTCCCTTACCTTTTAAAAACAGAAATGAGAATATAGTGTACTTTTAACGGTACCACATGTACATATCAGTAGCTTGTTATAAATAGGAGTTAAATTCTAATTAGTAAACTCAAATGAATATAAAATATTTATCAAATAACCACAAACTCTCACATGGGAGACGCCACTTGCAGAGACGAGTGCACATTTATTATTAGTATATGTATAATGAAATCAATGTTTTTGTGTAAATACACCGAACATTCTCAGCTGGTGCTGGTTACTGCATACTAACGGTCAACAAATTTGAAAATAAATATTATAAAATTATTATATTATTTATTTGGAAAAATGCTACTGGTCACTTAAACTGCAATGGCTCGAATGACTTTAAACTACCTGAATTCACTCGTGCATGAAACTTTAAACCCCATTCAAACCGACCTTACTATAAATAACTAATCACATGCTAACTATAAACAACAACAACATTCTTACATGTTCGACTTTTGTACAACTTTGATAAATACATGACTAAGACAGACAAGCATACTTAAACTGTATGTTTTTTTTTTCTTTTTATATAATCTGATATTCATTTACATCATTCTTATCATAAAAAATAAAAATTCTAACCTGTCTTTGTTCTATTATTTCAGATACAACGAATGCAAGAAATGTTGGCGAAGATGCAAGCACAGTTACAAAATAACCCAAATTCCCAAAATGGACGATTGGGCAATGTACGGTGATAGACATGTAGGCAGTGTACAGTAATTTAATGTTTTTAAAATGTACAATTTCCTAGTGTACTATGTACAAGTAATGAGGCACTGTAAACAGAGTGTACAGTACGCCAGTGTAGATTTGTTATGGCGGCCATGGTGCAATTTAAAAGTCTTAACAAATTTTTAACCAATTTACAATTCCCTGTTATTTTCGATTAACACTTATTTACACTGCTTATGTTATGATTTAGATCTCATCTTTCGTTAACAACAGTCTGAGGTCAAGTCAATTGGTCAGTTCTCAAAACATACTTTGGAGTCTCCCAATAATATTTAAATCTCCCTCTAAATTCAGTCTCCTGTTGGACAGGGAGGTTGAATCTACCATTTTTAGATGAAATGTCATATCTCCTTATAGAACCAATATTTCGTTACAAATAGTTGAAGAGACTCTTTGTAGTTGCTTATAATTATAGTTAAGATTATTTGTTTATAACCTATTCAACATGCCCAAACTATATGAAATGTTTTAGCTAATTAATTCACTAACTTTTTGGCTTGTTTGAATGTAGTTTATGAACATGATATCTGTTAAATGAAAGATTAAATGTTAAAAAGAATAGTTTGGCTGTTTGAAAAATTGACACATAAACAGACAGTTTTTAATGAGAATTTCTCAACATTATGTGTTATTGAGTGAAAAATTGTGTGTATGTGTTAAATTCACTAGAAATGTGTTCTTTTACAGTATCTTGACATTTTGATAGTTTATAGGGGAAATTAAAATATTGCACCATTTTAATTTTTTCCCTTATTTCAATAGCATTCCTTAAGGGTATCAGAAACACTGAAAATAGACCCCAATTTTCAAGCATTAAAGGGGTAAAAATCAAAATGCTTTGTTACACTACTGATAGGTTTTTAGGAATAGAAGAGATTATGAAATTTTACTATGATCTGCTGGTTTTTACCTAAAAGAGAATATTTACAAATGACAATAACATTGTGTATTCCTATTGTTATTTCTTTAATTTTTTTTCCTTGATTATGATAGTCTATGTGCATAATCCGTGAAACGTACATTTCTGTATGTATTGATTTCTTTGTGCTGCAATCTTCCACGAACATTGTCATCATGGTTATTTAAAATAGTAAAATAAGCAAAATACTATTATCATTTTATTTTCTGCAATTAAACAGATTTTTTTTTATAAAAGATTGTCAGGGTTTGTTAGATATTCGAATTTTGAATAGAACCTGTTGAAAAAGTAATTCTTAAAAACCAAAAAATAAATGGAGTTATCTTCCTTGGCCCAATTAAAAAAAAACTATTGGTGAGAAATTTTATTGTTTTTGACTGTTAAGTAAAGGTTTAATGTTGAAATTGAAATTTTTTAATGTATTCAAATGGCTGGAACATCAAATAAAAATAATTCAGATTAAAAGAGAAAATAAGAGTGGTTAGTCGATATTATGACTAAAACATGATAATGCCATTATTATCCTTATACTCAGAAATGTTGTATAATATGTTACTTTTTGATCATTTGTCATTTTTATAATTATATCACAATTTAAAAAAAAAAGATGCAATCTGTGTATTTCCTACTATTATTTATTTTTATTTTTATCTTTATGATTGTTTCTATATGATCATATTTTCATCATTTCTAGAGATATACCTTTTTTTATTTTAATTCATGCAAATTTAATCACCTGTATCTTTAATGTGGAAATGTTACAGTGCATATTTAATGTTGAATACATGTTTTAGATAAATCATAATGGTACAATACAAACAGAATATCATGAATTAAATACTAGTAAATACAATAGTCTGAACAATTTAGAAGTATGTTAAAAATGTACAATTTGTATTTTCTTTGTATAGAGCCATATTGACAATATATGATGCTGCTGGACAAAGCTGACTTGCCTCAGAAGAATTTCAAACTTTATAGGATTGACTAAGACTTTTCAAACATGTCTAAAGGTCCATGATTAACCCTGAGCACACATGTTTATTTCAGTAACAACTGATTTCTATAAAATTGTATGTTTAAATTAAACTCAGATAAAAAAAAAATAATCTTTTTTTCTTTTTTTTTGATGGCAGTGTTAGAGAATAAAACATTGATGGTAATGGGACCAAACCTATACATATATTTATTTTTAAGGCAGATGAAACTTATAGCTGTATTACATATACATGGATCAATTTATAGTAATCTAATTAGAATTTGTATTTATGATTTACTGTTACATCTGCTGCAAGACTGCAGTAGTTGATAAAGATAAACTCTATAAGTTCATGCTAACCTTTGGTTTATAGTTAATGTGCATAATATAGGTAAAGACACAGTTTTTTTTTTAACTTATTTTCACCTCTTTTTTTTTTTGGTGGGGGGGTTGCTGTCTCATTGACAAATTATTCATACCTCCTTTTACACTGTACATTAAGCAACCACCAATCAATCTTTCATATATGAAACAAACAACAAGTTACCTATTTAATTTCATTTATATAAAAAGCATTTTTTGATACTGTGTCATTAGAGTCTTAATTTTCAAATTGATTTATTTTGTAATTTAGTCCATATATTTTGCATTAAAAAATTAAAACAAGGGACTTGTTATTCACATTTTAGTAACATTCAATTAATAAATGAAAATATGTTTTTTGGATATTATATGAAATTGAAGCTATATAGTAAATATATAGTAAAAATATAGTAAACACTTTTCATTATGAGTATAAAGAAGGACATGAGTTATGTATAATGTGTTCATAGTTAATGTACAAAGTAATTTTGTATTTAAATAAATATTGTTGTTTTGTTTTTACATGTATTCTTTTTATGTCCTACCTACTTTAGTAGAGGAGCAGAATGTTTTCAAGCCTGTATACCTGTTCATTTGTCCTGTATCAGGTTAATTTTTTTAGACTGTGCCCAAATCAAGTTGGAACTTAGTACATATATTCAGTACAAGTGAACGGTTTAGTTATATGCAAAATTTGGATTTTGATTAAGATTTCACAGTACATATATTCAGTACAAGTGAACTGTTTAGTTATATGCAAAATTTGAATTTTGATTAAGATTTCACTGTTCTCTTAATATGGGAAATAGAAACTGGTAAAGGGGCATGGTGTCCTATAGAGAAATATCAACTAGTAAGGCTTTCCTTACGTAAGCCATCAATGTATTGAAATGCTATTTCATTTAATAGATTGACACAATGTGCATTCATTGCATTACTTCAGTTTTATTGTCTATTTATTGGAACTTGTAACATAGCTTTCCTCAGCCAAATGCCAACAACCATGTGTTTTTTGTATGAAGGTTAGTAACATGTGACTTAATTCAAAACTGATTAGTATCAAGGATTTGTATAGTAAATATATTTACTATACAAATCCTTGTTAGTATCGAACTTGAAAAAAAGAAGACCATTATCTGTCACGATGTAACCTATATAATTTGTTCACTTCATTAAACATACATTAAGAGATATTTTATCAGATACCAGTATAGTCGTCTGATCTGTACTTTTACCGATTTTGACAATTTGACTGAGTTGAATTCGAATGGTTTAATGAGTCATAAGCAGATGACAATTGTACCAAGTCGAAGCGCAAATCCTAGTTTGGAGTTCATACGAACTCCTTAGTTTTTGTTGTTACTTTGATTTTTTTCCTTCCTTATGAAATTACGAAATTTGAACATCGGTAAACCTAATTTGTATAATACAAAATATGGTGAAAGAAAAAAAACATTAAAAGAAATTAAACAAAAGTACCAAATTCCTAGGTAAAATGAGCAATACGTGGTTGTATTTGGTTATTTTATTAGGTCATTTTGGTTTCAAAGGGGAAAGGCGAATCCAGAAAATCAATTTGATAATAACGTGTTGTTTTCAACTTCTATAGCAATGGGTCGATTTCTCTGCTGGTGAACTATCACTCCCCGTGGGGATCATCAGCTTAGTAGTCAGTACTACGTATGATAATAACATTATTTAAAATAAACCGTTTTATAAATTTGTCCGTTGAACACAAATGTTTCAACTCCCTCAGGCAAAGTTGACCTTAGATATATGTTGGTAATTTCCTTTTAGTTGTACAGATCGTCAACTTTTTCCGTTTCAATATGTCGATTGATTTCAAATATTCGGCTTATTGGCATTGCTGGTGTAATTATATCTAGAGAAGCTCTACGGTGTACATAGCTACTAAAACTATACCCTTTGGGTAGTGCTCCACAATTAATGAAGACATATACAAGAAACTGGAACTGGATGTATAACATTTATATTCATCCTCTTTCGTCTCCTTTTATAACGTGTTTTTTCATCTTTACTAGCTATATGAACCTTCCACTTGTATGGCAATTAGTTATAGTTTCGTTAGTAGTATATTGACAAAATTGGGCGAGGAACCCAAATAAGCATGATTAATTAATGTGACAATAATTCGGATCTAGGTAGTTTGAAAGGCAGATACGAAGACAACAACACATTCTATTATACAGCCGACAAATACCATGAGTTGTTTTAAAACAGCTTCTTTTGTCCAACACTTTACAATATGTAGCCATATGTTAGTCTTGATTTAAACTGGGTATATGTATATATATCTTAGTAAGAAATGAAAACGAAACTTTGTAAATTGCATGCACACGTAGCGTTTCCTGGATTGACCTTCACAAGGAACGCCCAAAGCCGAATATTTAGAAGCCATGGATGTATAAGAACCAACTAAATTGGACAATTGAAATTCATTGGATTTTACTTTTGAATAATAAAAAAGTCGTAACAAAGGCAGAACTTAATACTAACTACTCGTGTAATAAACGGATAGTATTCTAGAAATAAATGTGTAGTCATATACTTTGTAAATATATGAAATGGTATATAGGTTCAGGATTTGTCTTATATACAAATCACAAAAATACTGAACTCTGAGGAAAATTAAAAAATGAAATTCTCTAATCAAATGGTAAAATCAAAAGCTCAAACACATAAAACGAATGGATAACAACTTTCATATTCCTAACTTGATGTAGGTATTTTCTTTAGTAGAAAATGCTGGATTGAACCTGGTTTCATAGTTAGCTAAACCGCTCACTTCTATGACAGTCGCATCAAATTCCATTATATTGACAACGATGCGTGAACAAAACAAACAGACATAATATACAGCAGTCACCATTGTGTTATAATCTTAATCACTAAAAAAAAACAAACACATATGTAACAAAGAAGATCAAAATGGCATATAGAGTAAGCATATTAGCAACGATTAAAGATAAGAAAACAAAAAATTACCATAGTACAATAACACTATGACGGGATGTTTTAAGTACAGAGCCACGTTATATATGTAACAAAGAAACGTAAAAAGGCATATAGACAAAGCACATAGCAAAAATGAAAGACAAGCAACAATCAAGTTGTACAATAGCACAATAATGGGATGTAGGAGTACAGAGCCAAGCTATATGTATCGACGTAACACCAAGAGGCATATAGACAAAGCATATTAGCAAAAATGTAAGACATGAATACGAGAATATCATAAACAATAATGACAGGATCTACAGGCACCACAGGTATCTTAATCACAATAAAAACAAAATTAAATTGAGAATGGAAATGGGGAATGTGCCAAAGAGACAACAACCCGACCATTGAAAAAAACAACAGCAGAAGGTCACCAACAGGTCTTCAATGTAGCGAGAAATTCCTGCACCCGGAGGCGTCCTTCAGCTGGCCCCTAAACAAATATATACTAAAAACACATAACAAAGAAGCACAAAAAGGCATATATCAAATTTAACAACCTCATTCATGACTTTCTTTTTTTTTTTGAATTTTATTTATGTATAAATTAAGTTCAGGTTCGGAATACTTCTAACGGGAAATATTTTAAAGGCACATATACATTGCCTGGAATGAAAAGTGTTATATAATGTATACATTGGTATTTATATTAATTGTTGTCACAGCTGCATCTGGACTATCAAGTTTTCCTCAGCTGCTAGAGCTTTTACTTGACATATTATTACGTAAGTAACTTGCAGTATGAAGAATTGGTCTTTGTCCTCTATAACGTAGTTTCAATTTAATATTTAGTTAATGTATCGATACCTTGAACTGTAGATGTACTCGTCATTCAAAAAATGAAAAATATAGTAAGTTTTAAATTATCAAACGTTTACATTTACCTATTGTAAACTTTCCATGTTGATAATGCATCTTCCAACGAAGTACATATCGTTAAGTTGCAGTCTACAGACAATATTTTGTACCATGGTTTCTAAATGGTGAAATCAAAGTAAAAAGTAAAGAGATAGTATCAGCCTACAAATTTGGACACAGACGTTTAAAAAAACCCATTCATATATTCATTTATTCAAAAATTCCTACCCATTCTTATATTTTAAAAGAAAATCAATAACTATTTATATATATGTCCCAATTATCTTGACATCTTATTAAAAGGAGACATTTAACCACATGGAATCTGTCATTAGTATTATGAGATTAAAAGATCACAACACAGTTTGTCCAGACATCGTAACCGAATTTGAACATGTATGACCCATAGACATATACATTTCTACCCATTGATATATAAACTCCGACAAATTACACCCCATTGATATATTTGACGTTCCATACCTGCTACACGTCTGTGTATATCTGTAGGAAAAGTGCACCACAATATTTAGTATAATGCACTTCGTTCGTTATTTTCATTCGGTCAAAGCGTTGTCTATCGTCAACTCAAAGATTTTGAATGATGATTGTATTTGTTTCACCTTATTTGCTAAAAAAACAAATCGAACAAATCAAACAGGGGAGCATAAAGTTTTTATACAAATCAAAATTGATATATTGCCATCTATTTTAATTTAATTCAAAAGGTCAAATAAACATTCTCAAAATTCAAATTATATTTTAAAAAATTAATTGAAAAATTTGCATCATTAAAATTTCATACTAACTTTATGCCTGTAAGGTGTATTTCTACTAATATACTATTACTTAGTACGTCATTACTTTTGACAGTAGAAGAATTCAATGAATTCATTGTGGATTAAATCCAAACAACATTGTTGACATTTGCAATACACATCTATTATTGTCCAGTTTGTTCTATGTCATACTGTGTAATATTTAGGTCATTTGTCCACTCGTCTGATGGTCAGCCTTGGGCACATAATCTATTGACACTGCAATATAATACAAAAATTTGTTGCCAGCAAAATGACAATATTTGTCTCATATTCATGTAACTATATATTGTAAACATTTTTCTTTCAGATTTCAAGGACAAATAACATTTTTGCTCAACCACAAATATTCATTTTAGGACTTCAGAAAAAAGCTTTGAAAAAAGTATTTTAATTTCACAATATTAATAAATTTCATCTTCTAAGTATATAATGGATAACAGTGCAATTGATTATTTTAAATTTCAAGAAATTCAACTTAAGCTTCAGCATGTAGCTTTAAACTCTAACGGACAGGTTTTCGTTTAAATTTCTACATTAACAAAAATCAATCATAATATTAATAATAATAATCAAATTCTCGAGTAAAAACCGGTATAATCTCCATCTGGTTTGTTAAAGAACAATTATTAAGAAAGTCAGTTATGCAACACTTTCTTTTAAGTCATCGCAAATTAAAAAGCCTTAATAGAACAATTAGATCATTTGTTTTAAAAAGTATTAAAAAGTATTAACAAAAGGACCAATGTAAATTATAAAAGGTGGAAATTCATAAAACCTGACAAAATCAAACGCTCGGCTCCATCCAAATAACGGAACGAAAGGAAACTCTGACATAGTCGGTACATGCATTTTCGAAAATAGTGGGTTAAACCTGGTTTTATAACTAGCGCTACCTCCCACTTGTATGTCAGTTGTTTATAGTCCCGTCTGTCTAGGTGTGCGGGAAATATTAATGCGCATCCCCGTATTGTCGGAATGTGTACCATGTAAAATTCGATGCCACGCGAAGAAGTATGTTAAAGAACCAATGCAATAAATACTCAAAGGGGAATTTAGGAATTTTGCTCCTCAATGCTCTTCAACATCGTACATTATTTGGCCTTTTAACACGTTTTGATTCGTGGGTCACTGATCAATCTTGTGTAGACGAAACGCGCGTCTGGCGAAAATATAAAATTTTAATACTGGTATCTATGATAAGTTATTCAATGGATTGTACCCCCTAAGTAAGGTCCTTTATTCACTGCCTTCTTTTCAGAAAGTCCAGTTAAGTTTTATAAGTGGGCTGAGGGCTGAGTAATTCTGCAATTCTGAGTAACATTCTAATTAATGGACTAACTTTGATTTGATAGCTCATATTAAGTTTTTGTTTATGATATCCTTTTGTCGTGGCCCTGTATGTAGGAAAGAGGGGAAAGGGGGGAGGGGTAGGAGTGATCCTAATCCAGAAATACCGTGCTAAAAACACGCAATCCTGAGGTCCAGAATTTGAAAAAAAATAAATCCCGACATTCCGAAATTCGAAAAAAGAATTCCCGGATCCAAAAAGGGTCAATCTCGAAATCCCGATCTTAAAAACAACCGATTCCGCAGTCTATATGCCTTTTGGTGTTACTTCGATACATATAGAGTGGTTCTGTACTTATACATCCCGTTATTGTTTTATTGTAAAACATGTTTGGTATGCTTGTCGTTCATTTTTGCTATGTGCTTTGTCTATATGCCTTCTTACGTTTCTTTGTTACATATATGACATGGCTCTGTATATCTACATCCTGTCATTGTGTTATTGTTCTATAGTAAAATTGTGTATTCTTGTTTATATTTTTGCTATTATGCTTTGTATTTATGCCATTTTGTGCTTTTTGTTACATATTTGTTTGTTTTTAGTTATTAAGATTATAACACAAAAATGACTGCTGCACCCCTATTTTTGACATTTTTAAGTAATATTTGTTTTGTTCACGCATAGTTGTCAATATAATGGAATTTGACGCGACTGTCGTACAATTGAGAGGCTTAGCTAGCTATATGAACCAGGTTCAATCCACCATTTTCTACATTAGAAAATGGCTGTACCAAGTCAGAAATATGACAGTCGTTGTCCATTCGTTTGATGTGGGTTAATTTTGCCATTTGATTAGAGACTTTACATTTTGAATTTTCCTCAGGAGTTCAGTATTTTTGTGATTTTACTTTTTAACGTTTCATGGTTTTTGTTAATACCATATATTTTAGTTGCATTTCTAATATCAAATGAAATGGTGATTTTAATTCTGTGATTTACTTTAAATTTTCAATGGCTGAACTAAAACGAAACCAACCAAAAATTTAGTTTGAGGCGACATGGTAAGTCATTGTCAACTATTGATGAATATACATGGACACATCTATGAAGTTTTATCGGTATGTGCACATGTCAATTTTAAATGAATAGCACAATACAAAGATTTTTTCACTCCCAATCAGACAACTTTAAACTGATGTAATTCATTTCATCCTTCTTTATATTTTATAAATGAGGTACCAAAAGAAAGAAGAAAGATTAATCTTTCAAATTGTGATAATTTTATTATGACATAATTAATACATAATTAATTGTTATGTAATTAATTGCTATATTATGATGTCCACACTTGAATGAATTTAGCGTCTTTGTTCTTCATAGCATCCCAAAATATTTTATAGATTCTTGTACACAGCTTGACCTCCAAAACTGTGTCTCAGATTTCCAAAAACTTCAATAGAACAAATTTTATACCCAATTGAATTTAGTGGTCTCTTATGAATTGATGTTGCAAACTTCATTGAAGATTTATGAGAGAATGAAATGCAATAGGAAAAATCTTGAGACACAGTTTTGGAGGTCAAACTGTGTTGTGCAAGAATCTATAAAATATTTTGGGATGCTATGAATAACAAAGAAGCTAAATTTATTCAAGTATGGACATCACAATATGGCAACTTATTATATAACAATTAATTATGTAATAATTATGTCATAATGAAATTATCACCATTTGAAAGATTAATCCTTCTTCTTTCTTTTGGTACCTCATTTATAAAATTTAAAGGAAGATGAGTGGAATTACATCAGTTTAAAGGTGTCTGATTGGGGATGAAAAATCATTGTATTGTGCTACCTTAAAAGTAGGTTAATTTCTGTAAACATTATAACACTCAGGATTTTTGCTGAGCAAGGAAATGTACATTCTTTAATTATGTCAAATCGAAATTACCCTATTTAAGTAGTTGATATAAATAGTTGTTATTTATGTAATGACAATATAAAATTCATTAATTTCTCTTTAAACTATCAGGTGCTATCATCGTTACACGATTTATAGCTATAATCCACATTCCAGATATAATACATGTACATGTAATAAAACTGCGTCATAAATAATGTAATAATTCACCTTCAACAGAATTTTCTATTATAGTTGTTTTATTTCATGATTGCAATTTATTTTTCAAATTCATAGCTTCTTTTTTATATAATATTTTGCAATTATATTTATACTCATCATCATAATCGAAGTCAGAAATACAAGTTCAAACTTTTAAAAGGTTTCTTCCTTAAATTGAGTTTTATATTATTAAATATTGTACATAAAAACAATTATTCAAGGCAGGCACTAATCATAGATACAAGGTTTGAAATTGTGTCACCAGAAGCACGGACTCATCAGTGATGCTCGAATCAAGCATTACAAACAATTTTTTTCTCCGATTATCAGCTTTGATAACCATTATTTTAGTAAATAGTACCGCCAATTTAATGAGAAGCATTATGTAATTTGTTTCACTTTTATCTATATTTTCGTGAAAAGAGAGAAACACTCTTAAGAATTAAACATGATTGTTTCTGTTTTTGATTCAGAAGTATTTGTTTTGTCAAAGATAAAAAAAGACCGTTCTGATTTTATCTGTATATTTTAAAATAAACAAATTTAGCATACCCTTTCATAAAATCACAGCGTTCATATTTAACTTTCTTTCCGTTCCTTGGATATAGGGTAAAAAGTCCTAGTTGCCTATTTGGAATTGTAACATTAGTTTTTTTTAAACAAATACATCAGTATTATACTGCTGCTTAATTGTCATAAATCAATGAAGCGAAAACAATAAAATTGAGAATGGAAACGGGGAATGTGCCAAAGAGACAACAACCCGACCATAGAGCAGACAACAGCAGAAGGTCAGAAACAGGTCTTCAATGCAACGAGAAATTCCCGATTCACAAACCTTAACCAAGGAAAAACTATAAGTGGAAAACAATTGAACTACAGAAACACTGAACTATTTCAACAATAAACGCCAAAATACATAAAGACGAATAAATTGATTACAAATTGAAATATTCCTGATATGTATTTAGGTGTTAGGCAGCACAAAAAATGTGAATGCAATCAAAATATCGGTAAATAAGGTATTAAAAACCCTCAATAAACTCAAATTAGTATGACAAAAATATCGAGTGTAATTTAATGATAGTTTATAAGTACTGAAGTGAATTAGATCTTAACCTTGATTTTTTTCCAGAAATTGCGAACATTCCCACACAAAAAAAATCTTTGATACATCGCCTTAAATGTCATATTTGACTTGTGTGCAGAGAATTTAGATAGTATCGAATAGATTTGTTCACGATTTTTTTTGTACACTAGAGGAGATTTACAGCTTTTTACAATGTATTTAGTTTCAAATCTGTGGTTGAACTTGAATTTTCGTGTTCATCATCAAACTGTTACAAGGATCGTCTACAATATCCGATACCCTTATAATTCAGATCATGAGTTAGTTATGTCCTCATAACCCAATGACACAAATATCAAATGCAAGCAATACAGCCAGTATTCGTAACTTCATCTATTAAATGTCAAACTCGTGATTTACTTCAGTAGAAATTGAATATCGCAGTGAATCCCACCAAAAAATTTCGTTTTGTTCTTCGATACCAAGCTTTTGATTGACAAACGTTTATTTAAAAAGTAATTTTGAAAATATAGTAAAATATCTGACTACAACGTAAATCATTTAAACAAAGAAAGTTGAAATAAAATTTTATGCATTCTTTGTATATATACTCACCAATTTAGAGGTAATCTCAATTAGTAGTATATTGCATATAATGACGCTTGTTGTTATCCTATAAACAAAAGAAACGCCTGATGATATTCCCAGTATATTTGGTTCTCAGTTTTACCAATTATAGATAGGATAAAAACATTATATCTATAAGAACAGGTTTAGCAATTTTTTCCATGGGTACCGTTATAAATATTTTGTAAAAATAATACATGTTTACACTTTGCAAGTTTAAAATATATAACACCAATTCAAGTACTCTACAAATGGTAATATACACATGTAAGTGCATCGCTATGTTTAAAAGAAAAGAGTTCAATTTCACAATGAAGATATTTCTAATAACAGGGTAATTTTAATTTTTCTCTTGTGTTAGAATGTTTCAGGCTTTGATCAGAGGGTTTAAAAATGATTGCCCTTTAAAATTGACAAATTCTTCATGTTAAAGCAAATACTACATGTAGTACACCAAACTATTCCGTAATGTTATATAAATTAAATTCATGAAAAAATCCTGGTGTTGACAAAGACCAAATTTGATTCAAAATAGATGACGGTCTTACTCCCAGAAAAAATATAGATTGTCATGCATATCAATTTTGTATAAAGAGAAGTAAGTTCGCAACCATAATCCTTGCATAGACACTGATTGATGCTAAGAAAAAACCCATTAAAAAACCCTTTAAATAAATACCACACACAGATTCAGAATATGTTTATAATAAATGTTTTACCAAATAAATTACCAATAATATCTAAACAAAATTTAATCAATCCTAGGAAAGGTAGCAAATGTCGTAAATGGATTTATAAATTGAAAAAGGACAAAAAAACAAAATACAAGAAAATGTGTTACGTTTTGCAAAATCAAAGTTAACCATATTATTTTTGTAATATAAATCCTCGTATTTTGTTAGAATTTGCATACTTGACTATGTTTTTAATATTTTAATTACATTTGAACACATGGCTTCTGTTTTTGTATCATATTTGTCTTGAACTCAATGAGACAAACACATTATACACAAAAGCATTATAACGTGCATGCTGTTTTATTGTTAAAGTATGTGATCATTAAAAATATTGATATTCAATCTATTGTTATTTTTTCAATTGTCTCCATCACCATTGCACAAAAAAATTCTTTCCTCGAGGTAAGTTATCTTGACCGTGGATGTGCAATTTCATTGCCATGCTAACAAAAGAACCTACCATTATTTTATACTCGAAAAATTCATAAGTGCTGTGAAAAAATGTGGAAAGGCATGGCTATCAATCATGTGTCCTTGAGTTTGTCAAACAGACATCTATACAAAAACTGATATTGGTTATCTGTATGTTAATGAGATACTAGCCATACATATTTATGTTTTAAAATCGATTAACTTTTAACAAAAGAAAATGTTTTTTAACGTTGCAGAATGACCGTGGCCTGACCCCAGTTTCACACAATGACATGGACGTATTATGTTTTACATTAAAACTGACCAGACGAACTTTTCACATTAACTATTTACGCTCATTTTAACTTGATGCAAATGACTTTGTCCTTGTCTGGACTTTAAATCATTTGTTCATATAATGCATTAAATATTTAGTACATGGAAATTGTTATAAATTTATTAAGCATGCATCCAGGACAATTAGAACTAATTTTAATCATCATAATGTGAACAAAATTAGAGCAAAGGATATAATGAATAAAGGAGTTTCGATCAATGAAACTAAATATATAAAAAAAAATATGAAAACCGTTATAATTGAAATTAAACACACATAATCCGTATCTTTATAAGAGCACTCTTCTGTAGACATAGCGATCTTGTATTCAAGTCATAACACGAAGATTCTTGTACTTAACTTCTAGATGATGTTTGTATATACATAAAAGTATAATTAATGCCTTGAACTTAAGCTTGAACGAATTCAAAATTTACACATAAAAACTAGTACAAAAAGTATAAAAAATTTGACATTCGTAGAATATATGGTATATTTCTTGTTATTATATGTGTCGTGTGATTCAAAAACTATCATACAACAATCTGTCATATTTTCATCATTATTATGCTTGAATTTAAATTTATTCACGATTTTTTTTTCAGTTAGCTGTGTCACTGACGTTTAAATACAAGTTTATTTGACCGAGATCATTAAATTTTTGTAAAGTTCTAGAAAGAATTGTTATAAATTACAAAATCCATAACTTTTTTAAAAGTCATAAAACTTAATTAATGTATATATATGCAATGTAAAATAACAAAACTACCGAACTCCAAGGAAAATTAAAAACGGGAAGACCCGAGGGAAGACCCGAGGGAAGACCCTTCTCAAATGGCTATATCAAAGTTAAAAAACACAGGGAGGGATTTCTAACAACATTTTGTAATTGGTAGAATCATAGTGTCAATCTTGTCATTTCATCAATGTTAGAAAACGTAGGATGTCAATGATTTAATTTTAGACTTAATGTGATATGTGTGTCGTTGATTGTGTATCGTAAGGAGATGTAACTCCTGATCTATGTTATAATTCATCACTTAATTGATACTTAGTCGTGTATTTGATATTTATGTCAGTAGGTTTGTGGACCATTAATGTTACATCTCCACTTGTCTCACTGCTATTGTCGCCAATCTGTAATGGGGATCGAATGAAAGAGGAAAATGTAAAATAACAAAAATACGTATATCGAACTGCAACGAAAATTCTAAAAGTCCCTACGCAAATCAAAAGCACGAACACATCCAACTAGTCCCACATATCCCACAATTGGTACAGGTGTTTTCTTATGTAGAAAAGGGTGGATTCAACCGGGTGTTAAATCTAGCTAAACCTCTCACTTGTAAGACAGTCGCATCCAATTTGATCACAAATAAAAAGTGTTACGTTTTTCATGTACTGATTTAGCATTAAGGATTAAAAATCTGGTTAGATTAAGAATGTTTAAAACACAAGAAACCGAATATAAAAAGAATGATGAACTTATTATAGCATGTGTTTTGTAATTGCTACGCCTACATGTGCGTTTTGAGTTACTTTTGCCCTCAATGCTATTTTCACTTTGTGTATCAAGATATAAGTATATGCAATCGTATATTCTTTGGCATAAGAATTATAAGTCGTTATATATTGTCACGTTCATAGAAATGTCTTTCTTATTTATTACAATACTCATGGTAAAATATCGCGTCAAATTAGTGATATATTTTGATGAGTACTACAAAAGAAAGAAATCATCTAAAATAATCGAATTAACTTAGGGACGACATCAAAAGTTCAATGTAGGATAAACACATTAATTCACATAGTTTTTTCACTGACCCCCCCCCCCTTAACTTAATTTGGGAAAAATTGATTTACCAATAGGGATATATGTAAAAATCGATTTTAGATATACAAAACTTGCAGAATTTCAACCTCCCACCCCCAAACTATTTGATTTAAGTTTTTTATCCTACATCGATCTTTTGATGTCGTCCCTTAAGCCACAATCAAATTCAAATGTGTATTAGTTTTGTGTTAAACATATACCACTATTATTAACATAATAATATAACCAGTCAGACGTATTCAAAAAGTTGAATTGAGAAATGTTTTAAATATTTTCTCTTCAAGGAATTTTATTCACGGGTTAATTTCGGGTTCCCCTCGAATTTCCTCTATGAATATTATTCTATGGACATTTTACTACTTCTGATGTTTTATAGCTCTATTATTCATAATCAAGCATAAAATATCAACAAATAAAACACCGTTTTTTTTCTAATGCAAAACGTCATTTAACACAACTTTTGGTTGAATGATATCTTTCTAATAATTGGTACATTCCGGATTTGACGGTCACACATATTCGTTTTATAAGCTATAAAGCAAACCTTTATTCAACTGTTATGTACATGTTTCTGTCTTTAACACAACACCAAATTTTTGACTTTCTTAGAGAAATAACGTGGCAGACTTAGAAAATGTGTTCGCATCTGTTTAAGTCTTCAGAATATATCTAATTACAATCTTACGAAGAAACTTATGGTTCGAACTTCCTTATTTAAAGTTTCAGCCAGTATGTTCTTACATATGTTGCATTGCTTGTTTTAAATGTTTAGGTCTGAGCGTATAGACAAGTCTGTTGGATGCAAGAAATTTATGAAGTGTATTTTTTTATTTTATAGCACTGGGTCGATTCCATTCTTTGCAAACACATTATTGCGAGATCTAAGTAGTTTTGTCTAACAGCTTTACTATTTACTAGGATTTGTAAGTTATCATTTGTAGTTGATCCAAACCTACTAACATTTTGATTTGATAATTCATGCTGGAAACTTATGTTTTAAAATTGGAAACATTCTAGAAATGTACACACTTCGTGATTGATTTTGATCTTTGTTAAACAATATTGTATTTCATAGCCTGGTAGCGCACCTCAATAAACTAACAATATAATTTAATACTTTAAATGTTGCATCGGATGTGCACTTATAATTAATGACTCCAACTTACTCTTTGTTTTGGCACTATGGTAAAGTAATCTTATTCCTATATCAGGTTAAATGAAGAAGCACCATGGACTTCAATAAAGAATTATTAATCGATTGATAGAAAACAAGACTTTAAAAACAATTTACAGTGTTGCTTGTTCTTTTGTTTTCTATGTTGTGTGTACAATTGGTTGTCTGTCGGCTTTTTCATTTTTAGCCTTGGCGTTGTCAGTTTATTTTCGATTTTTGAGTTTGACTGTCCCTTTGGTATCTTTCGTCCCTCTTTTACACGAATGTCACAGAAAGAAAAAACACTACCAACTGTACATAGAAAATTAGTTTACTAACGGTTATAATCGTAATAATATCTTCTACTATTATAAGTCTTTTTTACTTTTTCTTTCATGAACATTCTTAACTTGATACGAAATACTAGTAAATATTCAAACTATTTATAAAACAAGGCATTTTATTTGGCACTAGAAAAAATGAAACAAAGTGAATAAAAGAGGAAGAAAAATAGTTTACTTAAATATCTTATCAATTTCGTAACAATTGTTTGATATCAATTGAAAGCAAAGTGCGATGAAATAAAATGTACAAACATGTGGAAATATCTTAAAGGTTAAATATAGACATCAGATTATTTTTATGACGGATGTAATAATTTTATTATGTTGTTACATGAAAATGCTGTCAGATGACCTTGTTGTAAGTAACAGGTTAAAGAGACAACTTGTAAATATAAAAATAAAACACACACACAAATGTATCCGATGGAAATTAAGCAGACATAATTATACCTGGGTACTTGATGGTTTGAGCACCATTTTGACGAAATAAAGTTTTAAAATGCATCAAATCGATTTCGATACTTTATCATGTTATATCAGTACATTTGACAGTTGGTATTGATTTCAAAACTCTAGATTCAATGCATAGTTGATTAAAAGTATATGTCTATAAACACCGTGCGTAGAATATAAATGTCTATGCTCACGATACTAGAGACAAGAATAATTTTACAATGCTCTTACAGAGTCCTTAATAGTTATCAAAGGTACCAGGATTATAATTTAGTACGCCAGACGCGCGTTTCGTCTACATAAGACTCATCAGTGACGCTCATATCAAAATATTTATAAAGCCAAACAAGTACAATTTGTTATTATTAAAATTATTGTTTATCAAACAAATTAAAAAGCATAAAAAATTGTGAACGATAATTCAATTGTTCCGATTAATTAACATTCAAACATATAAATCAAATATTGTCTCTTAAAATCAATTCTATATAACAAAAAACGTTAATTGGTAACTAATTAATATCAATTTAATTAACTTTGATCTAATACATATTTGAATACATATCAGAATAAATGAAAATATACGAAAATTGGCTTTCTTTTTTCTTAACTTGATTATAACTTTTCAAAATGATTTGTAAATGTAAAATAGATTTGAATGTTATAGTTATGTAACAGTTTTATTGTTTGGCCACGCGTGACACTTTGTTGGTTCAAACAGGTGATACGTTGAATAAAAAATTATTGTTTATCTTACTTTAAAATGAAACTGTATTTAATATATTTGAAATGAAAATTAAAGTGTGTTGTTAACAGTTTTCTAGTGGTAAATGTTCTGCGCTACTAACTATGTATATTTTGCCTCAAACACAAAAAAAAAAATCATATCGAATACTCCGTTATTTCAATTATCCTTGCAAATTGTTTTCGTGTATCATAAATAATTTGCATAATTAGTATAAACATATGTTATTTATCATGATACAAGTGCAGCAGCACAAATAACCGACTTAATTGTCTATCTTGTAATTTATTTTAAATTGATCGTGACAATTCATGATGATATCTATAAGAATGTCAATATGTTTGTTGGAACACTTCATTCATAATCCATTTTCTGCGAAATAACAACACATAACATAAAAAAATAATAATACACGAATATGCAAATTTTTATTTGCACCATATTCTTATTACTGATTCAGTCGTGACAAATTGTAAAATAAAAAATTATGCTCGATTTACTTAAAGTAGTGACGTACTATTACTATCATTTAAAATCCTTCCAAAGACGTGAAGGTGTATAAAGTATCTGTCAGCTGACACGATTGGTCATTTGGTCAACAGCTGGTCATATATATAAGTCCACTCAAGTGAGGAATGTATTGAGCGACAGTCTTGTTATAATATGCACGATAAAAATTAATAATACGCGTTTGCATTGTGAATCGTTTAAATTCTAGATATAATTATCTAAAAACAATATGAAGAGGGTTGCAATAATTGGTGCAGGATGCAGTGGTTTAGCTGCTATTAAATGCTGTTTAGATGAAGGTTTACAACCCGTATGTTTTGAAAGTGAAGATGATATTGGTGGACTTTGGAATTATACAGAGGCTGCAAAGTATGGCAAAGGAAGTGTTTATAAATCGTGTGTTATTAATACCAGTAAAGAAATGATGGCGTTTAGCGACTTTCCTCCTCCGAAACATTTTCCAACTTTTTTACCACATAAATATGTTTTACAGTACTTTAAACTTTATGCAAGTAATTTTGGACTTCTTAATTACATAAATTTCAGAACATCCGTCGAGATTATTACACAATGTTCTGATTTTGATCAGACCGGACGATGGAAAGTCACATACAAGTCGGAGAATTCCAGGCAAACTGTCTCAGAGATATTTGACGGTGTATTGGTATGCACCGGACATCATACATATCCAAATAAGCCTACGTTCGATGGAATAGAACATTTTCGTGGTACAGCCATCCATTCCCATAGTTATCGCAGTCCTCAACAATTTGCAGACAAAAGAGTTCTAGTAGTTGGTAAGTGCATTATCTTGTTGAAAAAAAGGCCAATGCCACACTTGGACTTGCATACTTGCTCGATATTTTATCACAATGACGACGCTATCTCGTATATTAAAACTGTTCTATCGTTAACACCGATATTAATGATGACAAATTGAACATTTATGATTAACTTTATATTTTTAAAATATACTTGGTTGTTTCTTTTTTTTAAAGTTACTTATATACCAAAACAGATAACATATATTTCAGTTACGATTCAGATAATTGTATTTGATTTATTACTTAATAATATACTATTGTATTATTTCAAATCCCCTTTTTTGTCTGTCTTCCATTTAGTGCAAATACTGTCCGTCAAACGACTTTTTGTGTCTTTTAGTCATTTTAGTACTACAGCAGGAGGGGTGTATAATGCTTCCGTAGTGTATTAGTGAATTAGACACGGAAAAGTCAACTTCAATGTAGACATTAACTACCAATTTTCTCGAATTTAACAACACCAACTACGACGCTGCCACAGCAACAAAAAGGGAAGGGAGATCACTTAGTTAAAGATGATGTTGAACTGAAACACGCTTCCTGATATAGTCACAATTTAAGAAAATCTTTCTATTAGGAATGATAAATTACTTTTGTAGGAATTGGGAATTCTGCTGTTGACATTGCAGTTGACCTCAGTAATACAGCATCTGAGGTAATTTCTGTTGTAAACGTCTTATATATACATACACATATACAAACTAACTAACAATATATACACTGATGGTTGTTTCTGCCTCATATACTCTTCCTATATAGCTATATATTGTGCACATACATATGTGAGGGGGAGGACAGGGGTAAGGGAGACAGGGAGAAAGGGGGTAGGAGAAAGGAGAAAAGGGGTAGGAGAAAGGAGAGGAAGGCTGGGAGAAAGGAGAAAAAGTTGAAGAAAGGAGAAAAAATAAAATGTCTCTCCTTTTAAAAAATGATCTAATATTTCAAGAAAAAATATCTCAAAAGGAGATTTTTATTCTAATGGGAGAAAGGAGAACGGGGGTAGGAGAAAGGAGAAGAGGGGTGGGAGAAGGGAGAAGGGTACCCCCTGTCCTCCCCCTCATATGTACCATCTGCTCATTTGACATTTTAACTGTCATGCTTAATTTCTAAAATACTTTAGAAATGAAGAAAATGCCTCATGTACAAAATTTGAACTTAGGATATTACAATTTTTTGGGGATAAGTAGTTAAAATATACGATTTTAATAATGCATACTACTTTTAATTTATTTGAAGGTATATCTTAGTACAAGACGAGGTGCCTGGGTTATCGGTCGCAAAGGATTCTGGGGTTACCCAGCCGATGCCGTTGCCAACTGTCGTCTATTGTTTCAGCTTCCTAGAAATGTTCTTCAGTATTCTGTTGAAAAAATGGCAAACTTCAACTTCGATCACGAATCTTATGGAGTAAAGCCAAAACACAGGTACAGCAACGTTTAATTCTTTCTTACACATTCAAATAATAACAGATATATCTTACTAAAAACAAAAAGACAGACAACAAACAAAAACACAAAGACAAAAACCAAGACAACAAACAAAAACCGAAATAAAAAAAATCAATGGTAAAATATATAATGTTAAAAAAACCTCAGATACTTTAAACAATCTTAAAGTGCTTAATTGCTTTACATAGTGATAAATAATTGCATCCAAATTACTTCACAAGGGCATTAGCACTATCTTGGCTAAACAAATTTCGTAATAAATATCTAGTGCGTTTTAATTGAACAAGTGGCGTTAAACTTGAATAAGTTGTGTATTTACTGTATCTAGCTCACGTGTTGAAAATGACTATCGAATATTACGTACTGTCAGCATTGATGACTAGTTAATCGGCTATTTGTATGATTTAACCATTGTTAGCTAGTATTGGAGTTAATTGTAACAGTTTCTTACTTTTTATTTACAGATCACTAGAAGCTCATCCCACAATAAACGACGACCTTCCGATAAAAATTATGACTGGCAAAATAAGAATTAAGCCCGATGTCCACAACTTTGATGACTTTGGCGTAGTATTTGAAGACGGAAGTTATGAACGATTTGATGCAGTGGTCTATGCAACTGGATATTCATATAAAATCAAATTTCTGGATGAATCCGTTGTCAAGATCGAGAACAATAAAACAGATCTTTATAAATACATGTTTCCTCAACACTTAAAACATCCAACACTTGCAGTAGTCGGACTCGTACAAGCAATAGGTGCAGTGATGCCAATATCAGAAATCCAGTGTAGATGGTTCACTCGTGTTCTTAAAGGTAAGCGCCTTGTAGGGTTTTTTTTTTGCGTTCTTTTCGTTTTATAATGGTGGTTAATCATACAATATTTTAAATAAAGTAGGAATTTTAACTGCAACAAAATGTATGTATTCCCTAACTCTGCTATATTTTGAACTTGAATACGATGTCAGTATTAATTTGATATATTTTTTTCAAAGCTATAGAAGGTAAAGAAAAAAAATAAATCACTATCAAAAATTGTTGGTAGAGATTATGCACACAAAATTATAGGCTCTGAACACAATGTTTATAAAAATGCGAAAGGCGTAGTTTTATTATAGAAATAAACACATTTCATTTTGTCAAAAGCTGTAGGTAATTCCAGGATAAAACTAAATGATCTTTTTATATTGTGTTGATACAAAAGTTTATGGAATATCGGATCGCTAATTGATACTAATTGACAGACAATCTATCCCATCCATAAACTGAAATACACGAACGCTACAATTATAGTAAGTAACTATATTTACAGGTATAAATACACTTCCACCTTTGTCGGACATGATGGAGGACATCGAAGCCAAACATCTCCACAACAGTATGCACATTCAGTCACAGAGGCATACCCTACAGGTAATCTGAAAATCTTTGTTTGTCACTTATCACAAAAAGATCAGTTATATTGGCTTATCTGATTTAATGTGCAACTGATTGTTGTCATTAAGCACCAGTATGCTTTTATGTCCTCTTTAAATGATTCTGATTACTGAATATGTAATTAACACGATCGAACACGCGTGCTATATTGGAATGGAAATTCTTAACCATCTTGACTCCATTGATAAATCTCTATTTGATTGTGTTGCTTAATATTTCGTTTTATGAGTTATATTAAGTGCAGTTGTTTTTTAATCATAATGTTCTGTTCTTCTTCTACGTATGGTATTTTCTCGCTATTTTTCTCTAATAGTAGCAAACATAATGTATTTTAAATGACACGTTTTTCACTCAAGAAATACAATGCAGTTAATGTTAATTGCAATATATATCTATATCAATCCCATTATTCTGTACTTTGTTTAATTAGTACTATTTGTATAGAGCATATGTTACGAAACAGCTATAGATGGGTAATCAGGTACATCAAACTAACGTGAACCAATCGTGCAATTGACTACTTAAACAACTTCTTCAATATGAATAGTTATCATTTGGCGCCAACGTAAGCGGGTGTTAATAGGGAGCGCTATATAAGTTTGATTGACCAATATGTTGTCGTCCGTCGTCACGTTGTTTCTACATCTCACCCAACAATAGAAACACAACTTCCACCGATGCTAATATAGATTTTTTTTAAATCATTTAATAAAAACAATTTTTCACATATTTTAATTGTTCCATATAAAAGCTATTGGGTGTCCCTATTCAAGATGAACAAGGTATTTACAATATCTTAAGCGGCAACAGTATGTTGAATGTACTTATTAAATATAGAAAAAAAGGAATCGAATAAACTCTACGAGTGCCGGCACTAAACATCTGTGTAAACGCTAAATCTTACCTCATCTGGGACAATCATGTGGTGAAACAATATAAGAACAAACTGTAAAATTCAGTTAAAAATGGCTTAATTTTATTTATCGATTTGATGTTGTTTTTTATATTTCAGACATTTTGGATACAATATATGGATGAAATAGCAGAGAAAATTGGCTGTAAACCAAATCTCAAACGTTTGTTCATAGATGACCCAAGACTGGCACTCCATTGTTTATGTGGACCCTGTTTTCCTGCTCAGTACAGATTACAAGGCCCAGGAAAGTGGAATGGTGCAAGGGCATCTATCATAGGTGGAATGGAACGTTCACTTTCACCGCTGAAATCCAGGATTCTTCCACAAAATGCTAAAATTGCAGATAGAAGTTGTAATGTTACTTACATAGCCGTTCCAAAATGGCTGACTTCGTATTTTATATTGTGTTTTATTTTTATTGCATTGCTATGTATGTGTGTGTTGTAAACATTTTAATATTGTGATTATGATTAACATTTTAATATTGTGATTTAGATTAACATTTTAATATTGTGATTTTGATTAACATTTTAATGGATACCAAGCATCATTAACCGACGAAGCTTTTTATGTTAACATACAAGGTGGGAACTGCTTTCCAGCAAATAAGTAGAGGCAAATGACCTTGTAACTGAACAAAAATATTGAGATGCAGAGCACATCCGGACACTCAATAATAAAAGTGAATATTAAACATTCGACAATCTATCAAATGTACTAATATTTCTAGAACAAGATTTGAAAAAGTAGAATAGTGTTTATTAGAGAGCTTATCTTTAATAGAATTGTGATACTCTGTCAATAGGATGCATTTTGATGTCATTTTCTAGGTGCCATTTATATAAATTTGATATGTTTATGAACAAATCATACATAACCTCTTTTTTTTGAAAAAATTAGGTTTTAATGATGTCATATTTGTATACACATTTAAATGATGTCATATTTGTATAAACATTTTAATGATGTCATATTTGTATAAACATTTTCATGTGCCATTATTTTTAATCCATAATAGCGTGCCAAACAACAAACTTATAGTTACGAACTATACATATGTTTATGAAGTTTGTTGTACGTATAGTAATACTTACTAATATATATTTAGATTTAAAACAAAGATCACAATATATACTCATATTGAACATTTGAAGTCGAAATAGAATAAATTTTCTATATGAATTGTTTCTTTGCATTATATGGTCTTGTACTGCAGACTTATCCAGATACATAGAAAGACATACTACAAAATATCAATTGAAATGGCTTAATTCAATCTAAAAACATATTACACTGGATAAATTTGATCTATCATACAATGTAAATACAAAATAAATAAAATAAGGGAAATAAATTACAAAATTAAAACAATGTATACAATTGTCTATAATGCGGCTAATGAGTGATATTTTTGTCGCAGGAAACCTGATGTTCATTGAGCCTTCTGGAAAGTAAAAACATAATATATTTATCAAATAGAATAAAAAAAATTCTGATAAAAGATTGCAGACATGATGCCACAGATACCGTATATCGGGTTATTTTCGCAGGGTGTAAATTTTCGCTTATTTTCGCGGATATAACAAAATCGCCAAAATTAATTCCGCCAATTTAAAAGTGTACATGCAAAGGTATTGATAAAAGTTTGAATCCGCCAAAAATAATAACCGCAAAAATATTTCGTATACCTTAATCAATGAAAATTGCGAAATTTTACATCTGCGACAATAACCCGCTATACGGTACGTTTCTTGTGTCTTCTCGTTTCCGAAGTAATGCAATTTATCAAGGTAATGTCACTTTTCATCAATATCACAACTTTCCCATCTTTTGGAGAAGGAATTGCCTACTCTTCTGGGGCACTCTAGTTTTATCTCAATCATTCTGTATTTATTATTCTTGATCGTTAGATTGTCTCTGTAGTGATTTGTGTCTTGTTTTTTTTGGAGGTAATTTATCTAATGGCCATGATATTTTCTGTGTTCGATTTTATTAAGTTAATGTCCTATTTACATAATTGCTTTCTTTTCCTTAAATTCAGTTTTCGCAAAAAAAGATAATGGGCCTAATGTAATTATAGATTATTACATGGCATTTTCCATATTGGTCCTGGTATCAGCCCTAGACTCCCATATCAAGCCAGAGGGCTTATATACCATGGACCACATGGAAAATGACATGTAATAATCTATTCATCACATATTTTCAATCAAAAGATCGCATATACCAAATTATGTTTGATATTTTCAACAAAAATTAAAAAAAAAAATATTTAAAGAATATAATTTAAAAAATGTATCACAGTGAGTTAACAAAGTTCGTATCACAGTAAGTAAACAAAGCTTTGTGACAAATAATTAACAACAATAAATATATTAATTCTCAGAATTGTAAATATTAAACGATTTAAAGTGCTACATGCTGAGGAAGAAAACACCATATCGCTACTATGAATTGGAAATATGTTCTTTGAACTTTCGATGTCATACAACAATCACTTTTCCAATGTGGCGTCAAATATATTCTAAATTCTTTATGACGTCAAAATTTTACTGGAACTTTTGTGATTTCCACTGTTGATTTTACATTTTTTCTACTACAGCAGATTCGTAACTTTTTATATTTCTTTTCATTGTGTTATGATTTATCATTTTTGTATGAATAATTCGATCTGTGAGAAACCTCTGCTGATCGCCTAGCTGCTTTGGATGGTAACCTGCCCTCAAATAGTTTTTGATTGACAGGTAACCGGAAGTTATACTCGGGGGCTTGATATGGATTTCGAGGGTTGATATCGATATTTTCACCGCGGGCTGATAACCAACCTTGACTTCCGGTTTTTATTGGCCATGCGAAAACGTACATATTAGTACTAAATGTGTGATAAACTATAATAATAACGAACTTTATATGGTAAATTTCATCAATTGTTAAGTTATTCTAAACAATAAATATTAAACAAGCGCCACTGATGAGGTAACAAGGTAAACTGAGTGAATAGCAAATTTACACTCAGTCAACAGATCTCAATCGGAAATCGGCCACAGAGCAGAGGATTATTCAGATTCTAAAAATCTTACACCACAAAAACAGGCCACTAGTGTGGTCAAACATCAAAATGGTCTGCTATTGACAAAACGAATACGTGAGATCGATGGTAGAGTTAAACAAGAGAGAATTTAACATTACAAAAAAACTTAACTTTTTTCAAGTAGTCACTGAACAATGAAAATGAGGTCAAGGACATTGGAAATGTGACTAACGGAAACGTCGCAACATGAGCCATCTATAAAGTATGAAGCATCTGGCTCTAAAATATAAAGCTTTTAAGAAGTTAGCTAACGCCGCCGTAGCCGCCGCCGGATCACTATCCTTATGTCGAGCTTTCTGCGACAAAAGTCGCAGGCTCGACAAACACAATACATGAAACCAGAACGGTACCGGCAAACCAGTTAATATAGTATTTATAAATTACCCTTTTTCTTTCAACATGTGCTGCCATGAAGTTCTAACAACGTGTAAACATCTATGATTTACTAGTAAATCAGCAAAAATACGCCTCTAACCTTCTAACTGTCACATAAACGTTATATGCCCGTGATCAACTTGATTTTTCGTTACAACTCAGGAATGGATCTTAATCAAAGAAATCAACTAAAAACGATATTTTTTCAGAAATTAACAACTATAGGATGCTGTACGACTAACAACAATGAACAAAGCTTATACGGTATACTCAGCTGTAAAATCCGAAGATAACAAATATTAAACAATTCAAACGAGAAAACTAACGACCTAATTAATGTAAAAAATAATGAACGAAAAATAAATATGCAACACAGCAACAAACGAAAACCACTGAATTGTAGGCTCCTAACTTGGGACAGGTACATACAGAATGTGACGGGGTTAAACATATTAGCGGGCGCCAAACCCTCCCATAATCATTGGACAGTGTTGGAACAGCACGATACAAGAACTGTATAAAACAATATAAAAATAATGCAAAGGATCAACAGTAACAACCCACTGACAAAAGCGTAACAGTACAACATAGGAACAAACTATAAGAATCAGTTGAAAAGACTGAACTCATCAGATGGATACAAAGAGAAATACATGGAACAGAAACTTCTACATCTGAACAACAAAACAGATACTAAGTAAAAATCGGAGAATACTCGAAACTACTGACAGCTAGTTCAAAGCCAATTGCAACTAACAACGATAACAAAGGATGAAATGTTGTAATAGTATATGCTTATTTCTAGTAAAAAGCCATAGACGAATAATGAAAAAAAAATATGAAAATGTTAATCATATGTATCAAAAAATATTTAAGGTCAGCTGAATATATGATAGTAATAATGTTGGTTTCATAATAAACACGTGGAAACAAGGTACAAAGAAATATCAAACTTCAAATCTACTGCAACGCCTAATTAATTCGGGCCCTTTGACGAAACAGACATTTTGCGTCATACACTATAACTATAAACATGGTTTGAAGGTTTAAAAAAAAGTGATTATTACATTTTACAATGCATTTGTAAAAGATAAGATAGTCATAAATTTTGATGTACGAATTAACAGTTCAACTAGTATGTTTGGGTACTTGTATTGTATAATTCAAAGGAATTAAAAATCTTCGTTGAGTGTTCGTCTTTCGTCTTAAAATTAGTTCAAACAATCAATTCACTTATCATAGATACAAAAATTAAAATGTTTTATGCCAAACGTATGTTTCGTAAACAGAAGACTCATCAGTGACACTCGAATCAAAACTCGAAAATACCAAAAAAGGTACACAGATGAAGAGTATCAATGATGTACTTCCGAGTCAATAATCCAAACTTTGGACACTGATCTATTTTTATCTCGGATTAATCTTCTTCATTACCGATATTGTTTTGTGGATCTGATGGTATCTGTCAGAAAGTCAAACACTGAATTGGTATGAATATGTAAAACGATTCATTGTCAACTCAGAGCATTGCTGCTTTGCAGATCTAAAGTGTTGTGATAAACATAGCTCTTGATATATTTGCATCTTTAAGCAAATTTGAATATTGTTGAAAACATTTATTCAAGTCAGGATCCTCTGGCCTTTGTTAGTCTTGTTATCTTTTAAAAATTTAAATCATTCATATGTTTTGGAGTTTATAGTTTGATGTCCATTTTCACAGAACTAGTACACATTTTTGTTTAGGGGTCAGCTAAACCTTCCGTTGGGTGCAGGATTGTCTTGCTGTGTTAAACACCCATTTGAGGCCTTGCCATTGCTGTGTTCTGCTCATTGGTCGGATTGATGTCTCTTTGGCACATTCCCCATTTTCATTATCAATTTTATTACCTTTTAGGTGTTAAGGCATTACATATGACTATAGTATGAATTAAAATAAAATTATGTCTGACAAAGTATGATTCCTATTAGGTTAAGACCAATTCTAGTGTTTTTCTTTGCCATCTTTGTAACCCCATAAGCTTCCAAGGATCCATTATCCATATTCGTTTCAAAATAATCTGATATGGTATATGCCAAACCGAAAGTTTGGAATGAAAAATTTATACCACGTTTAAAAATTAAATAAAATAAAAGGATTTCATAAACAATATTATGTCTACAAAAATGGTATGAAACATTTTTCTGTTTGCCTTTTTAAACTCATGAAATATATTTGCCTGTTTGGTGTTGTCCTCTGAAAAAGTCGAGAAATCGATGTCAACAATTTAAAAGTACTCAATTTGACAAAGATGGTATCCTACATAAAACTTTAGTTGACAGAACACTTTATTTTACTTCAGATAAATAATAAAATAAAGTAATGCATTGTGATGTATGACGTAAAACGTTTGGCCATGACATTTGATTAATTGTCAGATAAAGGTAATGTATGAACGAACACCAAGGCCGTAAAATGGTCTTATTTAACTATCTAGCTGGCAAAGGATAGCAAAACATACCAGTTTTTAATTGATGAATCAAAGACACCTCAAGTAGTCCGTTTCCAGTTATCAACACACCCTCATTAATGAATTCGTTCTAGACATATAACTGACGAAATAGTCACTGGAGAAACTAAGCTTTTTCCTGGAAACGATGCACCTGTGTTGACAGTACTGTTTTACGCAGAGTTTTATGAAGACAACACGGGCATTAGCTGTTCTAGATAGTACACCTGATGCTTTTGTACTAGTTTTCTTGTTATTCGTGCTGCTTTCTTCTGATGTTTCAGTTTCGTTTAAATCTCATTTCGGAATAATTTCCAAAACATCGGTTACAAGTTGAATATCAAAGAATTAAGAAAAATATCTGTTTCATCAGTCAAAATGTTGACAAAATAAGATTTTACGAAAAATATGTATATCCCATTTCAAATTAGTTTTAGATATGTATTTATTTTTAAATCGTTCATAAAAAGTGGAAATTAATATGCTGTTACTTTTAAAAAAATTACCAAATTGTCAACATGGTCATATTCACTAAAACAAAAACAAGATTTTAAAATGTTAACACCAACCTATAGTTTATTTTAAGTTAAACTTATTCGGATAAATCTACTTTATCTTGGGTGAAAGTATGAAAACAGTATAATTGTGAAACTGTAATTTTTTTCATGATGATAGCCGCAAAAAAAAGTCCGAAATTTAAAATCATTACAAATTAATTTGAACACTCTAAAATGGCTGTAGCAAGTAATCACAGCACGAGAGGTCCTCTGTAACCTTTGAACTGGTCTGCCGTTTAACACAACGTGTAATCTTTAAATGATGTGATGTATATGACAAAAAACCAAGTGACCTGAAGAAACTGTTTTGTTATTTTTTTACAAAATTTAAAAGAAGGTCAAATCAATATAGGTCTTACGACAGTTATGTTATTTTATGTATAGTTTTTATTCAATTCAGCTTGTCCAACCGTGAATTCTACATGGAAAAGCTTCGTTCATAGACAATAATAGTGCATTGACTTGACATATCAACGATATAAGGATGGGGCTTAGAAACGGGGAAATGCGAGGCTTTGCCGAGCATTTTTCCCCGTTTCGGGCCGAATCCTTATATCGTTCATATGTCAAGTCAATGCACTATTATTGTCTTTATACTGCAATGTAAAAAAAAATCAATTGTTGTTTATTGTGTTAATGTCATTATTGATTTAAATATTGGGAAATTTCCCCCTTTTATAAAAAGGCCTCATAACATGCAGGCGGAGAAATATACAACACGATGAAATGTACATTTACCTGTTGAAATTTGCAATCGATGGTGAACGAATTTGTTTAAGAGTGAACTAAAATATCAACAATAAGCATAAATATAATGATTTATAGTATGCAGACCAAACATATTAACAAGTGAAATTTTTATCTATTTATAAAAATTGCAAAAGAAATAAGTTTGAGTCGTTGCATACATTGAAAACAATAACAGGCTGAATAGGTTGTATGAATAATTAATTATAATCTCGGCATTTTCTATTTAAATATTCATGAGGAAAAGTGATATCATGTCAATGACTGTATATGACATAGAAGTATACGGTCAACGCAATTTGACTGCTCAAATAGAACGAGTGCAGTATAAATATGATTAACTTGTCTCATCGTTTTGCTTGAATGGGAAATGAACTGTAATAATGATGAATTTTATAAAAGACATCAGATATAATTTCCACTGTCATGTAAGTGAGTGGTTTAGCTAGCTATACAACCAGGTTTAATCCAATATTTTTTCTATAAAAGCAAATACCTGTATCAAGGAATGTTACAACTGTTTTCCATAAGTTTGATGTGTTTGAGCTTTAGATTTTGTCCGTTTGATGAAGAACTTTCCGTTTTGAATTTGCCTAGGAGTTCGGTATTTTTTTATTTTACTTTTTTTTCCATAAAAAGGATGTCAATGGCTCTGGTATGTTTAATTAGAAAATGTTGAATACTAAAATTTGGATCAAAATAAGTATAACCAAATAGTCATAATTTTATGTTTCAGGAAAACTCATGGACAAAAAGACATCACAAAGGAGATAGTTTAGTACAGCATATCTCATAAACGTATATGCAAATGGATATAAGGTCACTTGCCAATATGACGGCATTACTGTAAAGGTTATTACCAATGTTATTTCAACTGATCGGGCGGAGCTTCCGTTTTAATTTGCATGAAGACAGTCGTGTGTGTGATTACGATGATTGCCGTTAGAGTTATTACTGATTTCTAATCACCTATCAGTGACCTCAAAGGAATTTACAAAAGAATGACTGGATAATGCATTGATGAGTGTATCCTTAAACACCTATCTATAGAAAGACTGGTTTATTATGAGCGAACTGGATAAACTCCGCCCAGTCAAGTGAAATAAATTGAGTAATAATGTGGGTTTAAATGGAAACACGACAAAAGAAATCATCTAAGTCTACACTTAAAGAAATCTTTTATCATGTATCCTATGATAAATAGAGAACTTGCGTCATACACTTTACATACATCCATTAATTACATGTAAGACTTTAAAAATGTATCAGAAATTGACAGATATTGTCATATTTTTTTATGTTTGAAGGTGAACGCTATGTTTTGTAAAATCGTAAAATATAAAAAAAGATCTTTACGTGTTGTTAGTCTCCTTCAGATTAACTCAAACACTAATGAAATGACGAGACAGAAATTGTAAGAAAATAAAGAGACCTGGAATATCAGCCAATGTCATGAATCAACCCAGGCTGCAATCTCGTATTCAAGGCACAAAGATCTACCACCAAATGACATTGAGCCCCGTGGTATGCAGTTCCAAATTCAGCAATAGCGTATCTTATCAACATCAATACCTACTTGTAACAGGGTTTGAATCAGAATGACTTGGCTATCAAAAGCTAGAACCGCAGCCAGATATCTCATCCAGCACAAATGCAATCTGACAATATTAAAGTGAAGAAAGGCAACAGGAGTAAACCGCTGTTGAAAAGTCATTAATCGATTGAGAAAAAAACAAATCCAAATTACAAACTAAAGCCGAAGGAAACACATAAACAATAAAAGCAAAACAACGGAACAACAGAAACACTGAAGTTTAACAAAACATTTTCATCCAGGGTCTTCATCTATCAATATGTTCGATGAACCCGTCTACCACCCGACAAGGTCGCTTTGGCTTCAACAGAACCAATCGAGAACAAAGGAAAATACAAAACATAACATATCCAATATAAGTTTCAAGCAATGTCTCCAGGTGTTTAACTTGTAACGTTTAGACAATTATTTTGGTAATATACATTGTGCATGGATCGGTATCTATACGTCCCGCTATTATGTTACTGTCCTATGGTAATTTTTACAGTTTGTAGAACTAAATTGAATATCGATGCCTTTTGCCTTTGAAAAAAATGTGACAGGGTTGTCTTGAATTATTGAAGAGTTAAAATCTTTACAAACAGCGTATTCATATATAAATGGCTGTACGATAAAAATGAAATAATCACTTAGACAAAATAAATAATCTTAAGGATGTATACTTCAGTATCGTTGAAATATCGTTTTGGAATTATTTCCTAAATATGTGATACAAGTAGAAAAGATCAATGAATTTTGAAAATGTTATAATCAAACTTAAGGTATATCATAGGTATAAGTTTCCCAGCAAAATAGTTTTTTTTATACTTTGCTAGAAAGAAAATTTTTCTATGTTTTTTGCAAAAATATAATAAAAAGGGTGGGTCACCGTGAGTGCTATTGTTCAAGCTATGAGTCGTTAAAAAATTGCCCAAATTTGCTTAGAATGATCATGCAAAAACCCATTTTTGTGCTTAATCTATGAGATAGAGTTTTGAAATAATTGGTTACAAAAGGTGTTATTATATGTTTTAAGATAATAAAAAGAAGAAATGGTGTCACCGAACTTGTTTTCTAGATACAAGATAAAAATTAAAAATGTCCCTATCAGACCAGTATAATATTTCTACTAAAAGAGTTAACTTCCCTTAAATGGCTCAGAAAAAAATGATTCTAAAACACATATGTTTAGTATTTGTTTAATATTTTGAATAACGCAATAAATCAGCAAGTTTTCATCATATAAATAAACAGTCTAACTAATAACATTGCACATCTGTCTATAAATTTGCAGATTTGGTCAGATAACTTGAGATAACTTGAATGATTGTGTACTGCGGTAGTACAATCCAAGATGGCGGTATAGCATCAATCTACCTAAACTCTGTGAAAAATTGTGTACTTACCTTACAATGAGTAGATGTTGAGTAATCAATTTTACAAATGTTTTGACCCATCAAGTCAGTCATTTTAGCCAAAATTTTGTGAGGGATATAAGAAACGATTTTACCAGAAATATGTACATCTCATATCCCTTTTTTTCTTTTTAAATTTCTCAGATATGTATTTTTCAATCATTTATAACAAAGAAATTGAAAAAAAATATGCATTCTGTTCTTAAAACAGATAAAAATCACAAATTCACCAAATTTACATCATGGTAAATTTGACACAAAAAAAAGAGCATCAAATATGATAAAACTTTCTGATTTTAATACCTACCAATAGCTTGTTTTTTTTTTTTAATTAAGATTACTTCAGATTGGTCTACTTTATGTTTAATGAAAGTATGAAAAAAAGTTCAGTTGTGGAAATGTGATTTTTTTTTTACGATAATAGCCTACAAATAGGTAAAAATATAGGAAAATCATCAAACTTTGGTACTTTCAAAGGGCTGTAGCAAAACCGAAGAGCACCACCATATGATTTTTTCCTTCACAAATTATTTTTTAAAGTCATATAAACGCAAAATCAGGTTGAGTAAAAAAGTTTAATTCTAGAAATTTTTGGCTCCTTAGAGGTGCATATCCTTAATCACGTATTCCTGAAACGAAAAATGGAAAATTAAATGTACACGTTTAACATAAGCTTTGGCATTTCAAATATTCTGTCCTTGAGCATCACTGTAGGGACATCGATTGTCGAAATGCTGAAATAGTGCAAAACAAAAATATAACACCGTTTTTTGTTATAATGAAAGTGAATAAAAAGGACAAATAACAAAAAAAAAACTTATATTAAATGAATTCATATGTGTATGAAGACAGTTTTTTTTCAACTAGCCATGTTTTCGGTGGAAAGTCATATTTGAGGAGGAAAATGACTGATGATTATTCTTTTCTCATATTTGTAACAGTTACAAAAGTAGAATTCAAAGTGTTTTTGTTATCCAGTTTGTTCTCTGGATCCGCCTCTGCATGGATACACATACAGTAGAACTTTCCCAGTGATGTCATATGGTCTTTGTCTATTTTACAGTTGTTTTCTGAAGAAGTCAATGACAGCAAGCTCAATTTTTAATAGATTAAATGACAAATTTAAATTGATAAACAATTACTTATAAATCAGTTAAACAATACATTTGCCATACATTTTCATATATGAGGTTGAACGTTCGCCGGAGAGATTGATAACATTGTTAAAACCACGTCAAGTTGGAAGAAATTTTTATATCAAGGGCATTTGTACCAGTAAAATATGACATTAAATGGAGTATACAAATTTTAGAATTAGTGATTTATCAAAATAATTTCTTTTTTTTCGAGGGCTTTTTTCACCAAAAAATCCATTGCCTGAATCAACTTTTAACTTGTCGAAGGTAGCATAACGGGTGCTTCCGGTTAAATGTATATTTACTAACCCTCCGTGTTTACCATTTTGATTCTAGAGTATATGCAGCGATGAGTCTTATATCGATCTAAACCATACTGGTGTTTTGTTCTGAATACTTTTCTACAGTTTTATTGCGACTGTCATACAAGTGAGCGGTATAGCTAGCTATAAAATCAGGATGATATTGTTGTTTATTTTGTATCCCTATTTTTGACATGTTTACCTATTATGTCTGTTTATTTTGTTCATACATTGTTGTCAATTTAATTGATTTCTTTATAAATATCACATAAAGTGATTTTAATTCTGATTTTCTACATATGAAAATGCCTTTAAGACGTGACGAATATTACAGTTGTTTTCCATTCTCTTATTGAGTTTGTGTCTGTGTTTGTAATGTTTATTTTGTCATTTGATAAATGACTTTTTATCTTGAATTTTCCTTGGAGATCGGTATGTTTGATATTTATGTTGGATAGAAAATAGTTATAATTATACGTACTGTGTGATACCTTTCAAAACAGTAAAGGGAGATCAGTAGTATCAAATGATAATAAAACATTGATTTCATTTTGGTCATGGCATTGTCACATTTTCTTCGATTTAGAGGATGAAATATGAATATATGCTTGGTGTCTTTCTCTTGCTTGTGCATGTATTCACTTATACTTTCGCGATGATATCGAATATCGATGCATTGTACCATTTAAAATGGCATAATATTGTCTTGAATTATAGACAAAAAGCTACAAATCTTTATAAACCATGTAAACAGCGCAACAATATATAAGTGTTGGCCTATATTTCTGAATTGTTCTATCAACTTTATTTTGCTCATTTTGTGTTATTCAATATTCTGTTAATCCCTTCCAGATCAGACTGTCATCATATGTTGAAATTGCTTTCCAAACTATGTTAAACATGTTAAAATATTTTTAAAATTTGTTTATATAGTTTATTTATTAGTAAATATATTTTATGTCCATGTTTTGCATTTATGGCTAATATGACTTACTTGTACATGTGACAGCCACTTAAAGTAAACATGTAATTGATATTAAACAGCAAATACACTTTACCTATAATATATAGATAAAAGCAACAGTAGTATACCGCTGTTCGAAACTCATAAATCGATATAAAAAAAAAAACAAATCCGGTTTACAAACTAAATCTGAGGGAAATGCATTAAACATAAGATGAGAACAACGACACAATATTAAAATGTAACACACACAGAAGCAATCTAAGCATTAGACAAAATCCGATGTAAATAACAAATATAACATCAAACCTAAATACACGAATTTGGGATAGAAAAGTACCATGACACGTCTTATAGTATATACATGTTTGATCATAGTTATAGTAAAACGAGAAAATAATTGTCCTGTCCCCAAAAACTTATGAAAATAATGTGTAATTTAAATGACAATTTTAAACAGAAATTTTGTCCATGACTTAAAAGTCCGTCTGATGACGGAAACAATATTTGGACGCCTTTATTTTCGTTTTTCTCCACTATTAACTCAAGTTGAATAATCATACGCGAGGATGCCAAATGCTTTAATGCATGGTTCCTTTAGGACACAGAGGCACGAGGATTGATTTATTGTGGAAGGAAGAGAAGCGACACTCAGATTGAAGTATTTTCATTTTAATAACAGTATAGATGCTTATTGTTTTTCAATACCATGCAAAGAAAAGTCTTAAATGAATGAAATATGTTGTCGTATGGTGTATAACAAGAGTGATTTATATTGAACAGAGTGGAAATGATTAATTATTTTAAAACTCTAAATGTAAAGAAATTTCGATTAAAGATTCGTTATTATAATAATCACCATTACTTTATATAAAAACAAAAACATTCTTGAATTATGAAATGTATTTTTGTTTGTTTAATTTTTGTATACTGCAATCAGCTATTTTACCAACTAACCTATAAGCTCCGCCTACTAACCGGAATTACTGTGTTTCATAAACAACGTCACGTCACAACCATGACAACGTGAATAACAATGGTCAAACTTTTATAAATTTAAACCTGTTATGTCTTCAAATTGGTAATTTATATATCATGTTTATCAAATATTATTGATTAAGTTCATTTTCCTTTTCTAATTCCTTAAAATGTCAATGTCTTACCGCCTGGACTACGCTCAAAGGGAAATATCCCTAAAATGGTACCCCAAGAGGGAAATTCCAAACACTTTTTTTTAACAATATTTGTTACATATTTTTATAATTTTTATCGATTTCAGTATGAAAACAATATACGTATAGTGTCTTGTAATATGAAATTTATTTGCATTCGGCACGAAACGGGAAAATGCTCGGTAAAACCTGCATTTCCCCGTTTCTAAGCCTCATACAAATAAATTTCCTATTTCAAGACATTATACGTATATTGTCTAAATACATGCATGTATGTACTTTACTTTAATGAACAGTTTCTTCTAATAAAAAAACTAGTTTGTACGTAGTTAGATAGCTTTCAACTGGTTTAGGTCTTTGCAATTTTTAAATTTGATTAATATTCCCATACAAATTTTGCAATCAAATTTGCAAGACCATTCAACACTTTTAATTTTTTTTCTTATTTTCTTGAAAAATGGCTGATTTCTAGCGTGCTTAAAAGTATAATTACAAAAAAAGAAAACAGAACTCCAAGGTGAATTCCAAACGGTATGTCCGGAAGCAAATGGCAAAATCAAAAGCTCAAACACATCAAACAAATGGATAACTGTCATTTTCCTGGCTTGGTACGGGTTAACCTGGTTTTATAGGTAGCAAAACATCACTTGTATGACAGTCACATGCAATTATATTATGTTAACAATGATGGGGGAAAAAACAAATAGACATACACATGTAATAGGTAAAATGTAAAAAATAGGGGTACATAGGTTAACATAGTGTTATATTATTATTCACTTAGTACAAGTCATCTTGCAAATTTAACAAAGATAAAAAATAGGCATTTAAACAAAATCCAATAGAAAAACAAAAGACAAAAAAAAAAAAAAAAATACCACAGCAAAATAACACAATTACGGGATACGCAAGTACCGAGCCACGTCAAATGACGTCGCCATAAAAAGACAAACCAGTAAAAGTAATCGTTAGTATGACTTACCAGTAAAAGTAATAATTTACAAAGACAAAAAAAAAAGAACATATAACATTTTATTAACAATTTAAACAACGTCAATACCTAGAATCTATACTTCAAGACCATCGTGTAGTATTTGTGAAGTTAATACGGAATATTTACAAACAAGGTCTCAATCTTCCGATGCACTTTTTAGAAAAAGGGCGAGACGTTCTTTGACATACACTGGTGGCGTTTTGCAAAGTCTGAATAGCAGCTGCACGCAATTGAATTTAGAAGGAGTTGGGAAAATATATATTCCATATGCAGGTGACATCCTTTATTTAGTTATCTACTGTGTTGCTATTGAGGAAATATATGCTATTATTAAACAGAGTCACCCTGCTGTAAGCTATGGTGGACATAAGCCGTAAAACAATAAAACATTTCTGAAACTTATTGTGATCACTTTGCTCTAAAGAAACTAGAAAAAGGATATAGAGGTCAACAAACAATATGGCATTGTTTACGGACGTTGAACAAATTAATTTTTGTTTGTTTCGTAGTAAATGTTAACTCCAGTTTGTAGACGAACTTTTTAGGCGGCAAGACATTTCTAAATATCAAAAAAGGTCATGGTTACCGTTTGGCTGATGGATGTAGGAACATGACAGATTTTTCTCTTAAAACTCAAACTAATGATATAGTGCATATCGTTCATGTTTAGTCTAGGTATAGTTAAAGTACTTATCTACAACTATGTAATATATAATAAAACCCATTAGGGCAAAAACTTTAAATTTACCATGCATCATGACGCGACATAAACGAAAGTACATGTATACCTACTTTGATGTGACTTAAAGCAGGTTAGGCTGATCCGACTTTTCCAGACATCTGTTCACCCAAATATGTTTTTCATATAGCTAATTCAAGGTGTTAGCCAAAACAATGTATGCAACGGTATAAATGTTTTTTTTTTGGTCTTTACGTTTTATTTTGTTAACTCCATTTCGTTTATTTTTTATAAATAAATAAGACATGTACATCTTGATGTTTACAAACGAGCTCAAATGTTTTCAAAATTTGTATTTTTTTTAAAAATTAATATATTTTCATAATTTTTGTATTGGTATCTGGGACCTTTCAGCAATCACGTGATTAGTTTTGTAGAATCGAAAGTGGACCCTTGATTTCTTCTTAACCGTAATGTCAATCTAAAACGTAAATGTGACTGTGCTCGGAAGAACAGAAGTATCAGAATTCAAATACAAATTATAAATACAATTAAAAGATTAAACATTTATCGATGGCATTGTACGCTTCAGTATAAAAAGGGACGAAAGAAACAAGAGGGACACTCAAAGGTCGAAAAGAAACTAACAACGCCATGTAATTGCAAAAAGAAAAACAGACGACGAACAATAGCACACAAGACACAACATGGAAAACTAAAGATTAAGAAACACAAACCCCACCGAAAACTGGGGTGATCTCAGGTACCCAAAATGGGTAAGAAGCTCCTATAAGTTACTTGGCATTAGACGCATCACAAAGGAATCTAAAACATTTTCTAGGGGATAACGCGCCAAGAAACTTCACTCAATTTGTATTGCAACTCACGTATGGAAAGGATATGAACTCTATTCCGGAGTTTGATGGATGACACCATACATTCATTGAAACTTCAAGTCTGTACTTTTGAGATAAAAACAAATAAACCACACATTCATAAATGTATGCATTATATATTATAGTAGGAAACTGTCACCATTTATAATTGAAAACGGGAAAAGTCTGTTGTCTGCAAACTATAAACATGATCTTAGGTGTATTTATTATAAACAACATTTTAAAATTATACAAAATACGAATAAACAGAGATGAATTTCGGTCAATGTGACGCCCACCTTACATGCCAAATGAAACAAAAACATAAAGTGGTCTAAATATGATAAATGCATATACTGTTAAGAAGCCGGAGTCACACATTCACGATTTTACTGCCTTCATTGAAAGGACCATTCCCGATAATAAAAATTTGTCAAAAGTTTGATCAAGAACCTATGAATCGAGCATAGGAAATGAAACTTAATTTAAAATTTGTAAAAACATAAATCAAATACTTTTCAGGAAGCATCCAAATTCAGTCGTTTCCAGACGAAGTTTTCCCAATTATACGTTTCCAATCCAAAATAATCCGAATTGTATCTGTAACATGGTTAAAAACGACGGAAACTGTCCCAACAGCGGCTAATACGGGTTTCACACAGTGCCGATTATGTCTCCCATTTAAGATCAGACAGCGTTAAGATACGAAAAGTTAAAAAGTCGGATTACTATCCTCATTAATCTGGAATGTCCTAACGTGGTCTAAAAAAATCGTCTACGTTCATTACAGATTCCTATTGATCGGGAATGGTCCGGAGAGGTCGGCCAGTCATCTCGACAGTTAGGTGCGTCCTCTAACATTCGGGGAAATCAGCCGATTGTGTCTATGAATCAAATCGTGACTATGTCTTGACAGATTCTGATGTATCGGATGAAAATCGTAATAATATTCTGTGTTTTCCTGACGGTGTCCCCTAGAATGTGCATGATCGTGAGAAAATTATCATTGCTGTATTTTGCCGATTGATGGCGAACAGTCTTTGCCGACACTAGCTGTTCTAGGAAGAGTCCCGTTATTAGTACGAAATTCAGGTATGAATGGGTACAGATAATTGTAGAACTGGGCATGCCCAAAAAGACAAATATCGCACTAATCGGGCATGCAAAAGTCATCAAGTTTTATAAGTTCTGAGCACTATTAGCAAAATGCTGCATACATCGTATTACATGATTAATTTTAGTAAAATCCTTGATATTCAATTGCACAATTTTACAACTTCTTGCATGATTATGCATGGCTTTAATTCAAGCGCACAGTTTTACAACTTCTTGCATGATTATGCATGGCTTTAGTTGATGTGCACAGTTTTACAACTTCTTGCATGATAATGCATGGCTTTAATACAAGTGCACAGTTTTACAACTTCTTGCATGATTATGCATGGCTTTAATTCAAGTTCACAGTTCAACAAACTTTGGTAAAACTGCACATTCCATATTTATATAACGAATACAGTTTTACAATCTAGGCTTCATTGTTTTACATGCATATATACATGTACATATGAACTGCACATTTGTACAATTTCATGGGGAATTGTGCATGATAAATAGATCGTATGAAAATTGTAAAGAAATGCACGCCCAGTTCAACAAACTTTGGTAAAACAGTGCATTCCATAATTATAAACAAATACAGTTTAACAATTGTATGATTGACCTGGTTGTATTCCTTTACGTGCATCAGCATGCACAGTTTTACAATTGTTTGATGATCTAGGCTTCATTGTTATACATGCATATATGAACTGCTCGTTTGTACAATTTCCTGGGGAATTATGCATAATGTACAGATCATATGAAAATCGTAAAACAATGCATGCCCAGTTCAACAGACAATTGTACAACTGGGCATGCTCAGTTCTACAAAATCATGTGATAAAACATGCCTCCGAAATTCGGCAATGATATAAACGTCAAGGTCCCGACAATTACAGATATCAATACGACGGAGTCTAGACAAAGCCGTTTGCAATGCGGTACAGCAGACTGACAGGATTGCATTCCGACTGTACCTGATCATACCTAATTTGGCAGTTGTCTATCGGGGATCTTCCGTCGGCATCGATTCACTGTCTAGTCTGTCTGATCTCTGTCGGATCACATTTAGTAGAATCAGGACGCTGTTGAGACAGATTCGGTCATTTTGTACCATCCGAAAGATAAAAATCGGATGACAATCGGATTGAAAACGGGAGAATCAATCGGATTGATAATTGGATAATCGGCACAAAATTGGAAACAGCTGAATTTGGACTCTTAGCAATACCTGATTGTTTTCGTGATTCAATAAATGTTTTTACAGATTTTAATTAAAGTTTGAATTTCCAGCCACGATTCATAGGATCTTGATCAGACTTTTGACAAATTTTAATAGGTAATGGTCCTGTCAAGGATGGCAGCAAAAATCGTACATGTGTGACACCAGCTTTAGTCTGTAATAGTCGAGACTATGGCGTGGGTTTTATTACGAATTTCGTATTAATAACGGGTATGTTCGTATTAAGCAAGATCTGGTTGCAATTTGGACTCAACCAGCAAAAAAAGGCAAGGACAAATTTTTTCAGATCATGCCCGTTTCACATGGAGACCGTCCAAAAACACAGAACATTGTTATGATTTTGATCCGATACAGCAGATTATGTCACGACATAGACACAATTGTAATCCGACTAGAGAAAATTGTCCGACTTCCCGAATGTTATGGGACGCACCTAGCTGTCGGGGTGCATGACGGACCTTTCAAGACCATTCCCGATCCGTAGGAATCTATTACGAGTGCAAACGACTGTGTTAAGACAATGAAAGGATGTTCCAGGTCATTGATAATAATCAAACTTTTTCACTTTTCGTGTCGTATGGCAGTCTGACCTCAACTGAGAGCCATTACCTGAACTGTTGTTATTCTTTAGGGAAAATGTATGCAAAATACACAGACCTAATAAAACAAATTATTAAAATTTATTGCGTGATTTATGCAATTAAATTGACAGGTGTAGAAGCTCTTCCTCTGTGCTCTTGTGTTCGCCTCCAGTTCGGGAGGTCGTTGCAGTGTTGAATCCCGATCGGGTCACACTTAAGACCTTATAATTGGTATTTTCTGCTTCTCCAGGAGTTAGAGCTAAGACTGGTCGGATCGAAGTCAGAAGAATGGCTCTGGGTAAGGTGACATGATTTCCTGTGGATTTGTACTTTGTGAATTATATTAGCCTGGGAAAATCCTAGTCGGTCTAGTTCATAGCAGGGTTAATATTCATATCACATTAACGGGTTTTCTGCCTGAAAATGCATATTGATTTGCCGATCAATCATTCATCACCATCGTTTTATTCTAGAAAGCTCCTTTAATTTTTGTTGTTGTGTGATCCTTGTAAGATATTTATCTTTTATTTATCTATTGGTAAACATTTGTTTGACGATATCTATAGGGCTTTTAAATATAACCCAAATTGTAAATATATTATTATCAGACTACTGAGCATTCTGGGTATCTTATTCTTGGGATCATTCGGGACATCTTCATATTGTGATTCTAAATATTCAGCGACGTATTGCATCGAGAGTTACCGTTTCAGTTTGCTCGTTCTCGTCTACAAAATAACGTAAGTAACTTGTCTTGCATCCGTAGCAGTTTTGTCGATTCGCCGTTATCATCAACCCTGAAAGCCAAGAAATCAAAAGTTTTTGAATACGTTAGAAGATGTATGAACAAAAAGTAAAATAACATAAATACTGAACTCTAAGGAAAATTTAAAACGGAGAGTCCGTAATCAAATAGTAAAATCAAAAGCTTAAACTAATGGATAACAATTATCATATTCCTGACTTATTACAGGTATTGTCTTATGTAGAAAATGGTGAATTAAACCTGGTTTTATAGCTAGCTAAACCTCTCCCTTGTATAAAGGAACCCTGTTTGAAATTTCAAAATTGTCTCATTAGAAATCATTCTATTTTTTCTACCCAAAGCATGATAACTTAGTTCTTCGATTTAATGTTTTAATGATGTTAACACTAAAGCTTTTCTTGCCTTTTAAACAATCAGCAATATATGATCATTTGATATTTTCAGTTCTTTCAGAAGTTTGACATTTGTACTATACAAATAATAAATGAAACGTATTATTTAAAAATCCAAATAATTTTAGATAATGATGATACAAGCATGACTAGTATGTTATCGTTTGGGATCCGTACCATCCCAATAAATGGAATTTGAAGACAAATCATGTGACACGTTCAAAGTGCAACCAGGGTACATCGGTTACAACTGAAATCCTTGACACAATTAAAGGCAGACGAGAAGTCGATTAATAGAAACGATAAAGTGCATTTAACTTTTTTTAACAATTTCGGAAGAGGAAGGTACATGTTGGACAAGGTTACTTCAGGCAGAAACAATTTGAAAATTAAGAATTTATTTCTACAATAGTATTCTTCAGATGTGCAATAGACATACATGTTTAAATTATTAAACAATTTACATTTTTTAATATTCTATTTTACTGGTTTGTCTTTTTTTTAAAGTAAATTTACATTCAATTTATTCAACGAATGGTAGTTTGTTATAGTTACTATGAAATTGTTTGCACTAAAACGTCCTTTAAAGACGACAAAATACTAAGGTTTAAAATTTTACGCTGAAATTATCATAATTCAAAGCTTACCTTTTGTAGGTCAGTGAAACAACTAAATTATGAGGTCGAGGTGAAGGTTTTTAGTTGGTTGATGGAGCACTGCAATATGAAAAAAAAAAACATTATTATTTAACTCCGGCTTGTGGTTAATATGAAGTTTATGTGATTGAATGCTTACGTCACTGTGAAAGCAACATATCAACAGATCATCCAAAAACTAAGATTATTGATTGTAAAAGTTGTCTGTTAAATGTCATGTGATGTTAATTTCACAATTATTCAGGAAAAGTTTGAAAAAGTCACAATTTATGTAGGTAAACCTCAAGTTCATTCAAGTCCTACATGTACTATACAAGTTGCGAATGTGCATAATCAAGTAAATCTTCACTGAAATTCATTCAGGGAAAACCTGCAGTGCGTGCATTTCATTGAATCTTGACACCTCAAAAATGCAAACTTCCACCTAAATTCATCACCCTTCGAAATAAAACTCTTTAAAGTTTGGCATTTTCCCCGAAAAGACGAAACCAATTGCAATACAAAATAGCCTAACACAATAAATCAAAGAGTACTTATGAATTTAATGGGTTTTTTTTGTTATAAGAATTGACAAGAACATATAGCAGATCTTTAGGCTTATTGTAAAATTGTCTAATGCTGTTATGCGTTAATTAATCATCAATCTTAGTTTAATTTTTAAAGTACAGAATGTGACTTATTCCCGAATATGACTGTTTTGACGAGTGTGAATTCGCATTGCTAAACGACGTTTCTCGGTATTTAAACACTTAGCATTCATGTATTTGGTTATAATGACTTTGTTGAACGCTCGATTTGAAATTGTCTTAATATATCGTATCGTTTGTGGTATGAACTGTACTATGTACATGTCACATAAAGTATTAGTTAGTACAGTCGAGTTACTCGTTTGTTTGATTTTGTTTGCATTCAAGAGTGTAAGGTCTTAGATGATGTTGCCTAATGTTATACTTTTATTTTCTATATGTACGTTAAAGATCAGCTATTCCATGTAAATTACTTTAAGTTTCAAGCAACTATATGCACATGCTTTTTTGTTCATATATATTTTTGATAAAGAAGGAATAAAATAAACTACAAAAACTCTTTTATCATTAAAACAATGTTTTAATTTGTGTTTATTATTTAATTTAACGAATAACGTGCAGTGAATGTAAATTTTGTTAACGTTGTTATTTTCTCCACCATTTTGTTTACATTGGTTACGAAAAAAAGTTCGGTCAACGTCGTCTATCGGAAAATCACCAACATCAAGATCAACTACTGGAAGTCCTCTCGGCCAATCATATCAATGTATTCCCTTATATGCAGATCATATAAGAATTATATTCTAATATTCTTCTCATGGTTAGAAATAACATAACAAACTCAATCCCAATTTATTGTCTTGTACGTGTCTGCAAGTAAAGCTAATGTATTTATTTTTAGTAATTTACCTGTGCTTATATAAACGTAATATTAAACACGTCACGTTTTTGTGGCGTTGATCCATTCATGTAATGCACAGTCCATTCTTCGTTTCCAGTGTTGTGGCGTCTGTCGTAAATTCATTGGAGGTGTCCTTTTGTTTAAAATGCAATTTACATGTTGTAATGTATTTTTAAAATATTTATTTATGCATTTCTCTGTCCTTACTATTCTTGTGGGTATTTGTACTGCACAGTGTACTCCTGTCACGCGGTGCAGTCATTTTAGGGTCTTAATTAACAGCGGCAGGTTTTACTAGCCATTATACCAGGTTCAACCCACCATTTTTGTTCTTAAAATTTCCTGTATCAGATTTGTATTCGCTTAACCGATTTATAACTGTTGAACAGCGATATACTACTGAAGCCTGATTTTTTTTCTGCTTATGTAAACCACAAAAACACAACAGTTATCTGAATATGTTCCAAGCTAGATTAGAAAATAACTGGAGGAAAATTGCGGTGTAGACATACTTGTGTTTTTCCTTTGATTTTTTCAATTCAGCAGTATAATCCTAATAAGTTGGATGTATGTTCAGCTGTACGGGATGTATAAATATGCCGTCATTTGACGTCACGGACGTTTGTTCTTATAATATATAAATACGCCGCCACTTGACGTCGAATAAGCAATACACAATTTTAAAAGCTTAATCATGTATTATGAATACATAATTTAGCTAGAATAGTGTAGATCTTTTAAAATCTTTTTATTTCTCTCAAAAACAACCGTACTTACATTTGGCAATAATTAATTGTATCGATTTAATTTCCTGATCATCCATTGCTAAAACAAAACAGGCAGAAGTTAAGGCTTTAAAGGCCAGAAAAAATATTAAAATTATATAGAACACTTGTATTCATTTGTCAAAATATACATGTATTCAATGCAATATAAGATCATCGAAAAATCAATTTTCAAAACGCTGCACAAATTATGTCCTGAATAGTTCGGTCACAATGTCCGTTTAACCGATCCGAGGTAAAGGAATCGTGGAATACGCTTACAAAATCGTATAACTCCCAATATTGATTCCAAAACATAACCGAAAGTTATTTTGAATGCTATCAGAATGCGATATGCACAATCGTGAGCGGACTATTCTGCACATACCTAGAACGATTTATACTACACAATGGCTGCGCATCTACTACAGAAAACAGAAACCTGTAGCGACATATTAATTAAAAACAGTACAAATAAGAAAATAAGAAGATGTTGAATGATTGCCAATGAGACTACTCTACAAGACACCAAAATGACACATTAGTTAAATTACAAGTTCTCTGTGTTTAATTTTTTTTGACAAGGCGCAATATCTTTGTTTAAGTGAAAAGATACATAGGAAGAAGTCGGAAACGGAAGTCAAATTGGGTTTTTCTACAACGGATATGAAAAGATTTGAAATAAATATATTATTGGAATAACCGTTAAGCGTTCCTCTAGATTTACCCTCATAAGGAAGCATGAAATTCATAACATCTTATGCCAGGTATAAACAGGTCTCCAAAAAGATATTTTGAAAAAGTACCTCAGATGTAGGTTTTCATAGTGCTTTTCATATTTATTTGTTTGTTCAAAATTTAAAGTTTTGCTTCTTTGCATTTTCAGCTAAATATCTTCTTTATTTAGCATTTACCTTTAAAAGCAGTTGCAACCATTAAGTTTACCTACCATCAACAGTTAGAGAAAAGCATGCATGACAATTTACATAAGATGACCTATATGCATTGAGACTAAACATCCCAATGAGTTCAGACAATATTAACCATAAATCAAAACACAAATCCATTATACTGTTATAAAGAATAGATCAGTCATGATTTACATGAAGTGAATGAACTTGCATGAGAAACAAATGTAGGTGCGTTGAAATATAGGCTCGGACTTCTCTTTAACTGAATTTTAAATGTGCGTATTGTTATGCGTTTACTTTTCTACATTGGCTAGAGGTATAGATCTTATAAACATGTTTAACCCTGTCGATTTTGGCGCCTGTCCCAAGTCAGGAGCCTCTGGCCTTTGTTAGTGTTGTATTATTTTTATTTTAGTTTCTTGTGTACAATTTGGAAATTAGTATGGCGTTCATTATCACTGAACTAGTATATATTTGTTTAGGGGCCAACTGAAGGACGCCTCCGGGTGCGGGAATTTCTCGCTACATTGAAGACCTGTTGGTGACCTTCTGCTGTTGTTTTTTCTATGGTCGGGTTGTTGTCTCTTTTACACATTCCCAATTTCCTTCCTCAATTTTATTTAAAATTTCTATTGCTGCAATCGAAAGAGTTGAACAGATAATTAAATCGCGAACTATAGAACAGAACTGTCATGATTTTGAAATTATTTATGACCTCTAAGTTTACAGAAAGAAAGTGAAAACAACAAAATAGATTATTTTCCCATTCAGGAGCCACGGTAATGGTCCCTGATATATTTCATTTTAATGTAGACATATAATGTCAACAAAGTCTGAAAGCGCCTTTATAATACAGAAAATACAGTTCGGTAGATTGGATTTTGATTTTGGAATACAATGTGTGTAAATATTGGCCTTTTCATACTTTCTACTTTCGTTTAATTAGAAAAACAATACTGTCCGGTAGATTTATTGTTGTTTGTTTAAAACTGTCTTTTACAAACATTTCATGTGCCTTCAGTTAAGGCAATTAGAAGAAACGTACCACATGTATTTCTATCGTGATCATTGACAAAATCGTGACTTATTGGCTGCTCTTTAAAAATGTATGCTATAATTTCCTTGCTTAAATGTATGCTACAATTTATTTTAAAAAGTTATGCAGCCAACATGTGATTTCGATTTTACTAACTGTAGTTCTGGTGATTTGTAGTATCAGCAAGAAATTAAGATGTTTCGGAAAGAAAAAATTAAAAAAAAGTAAGAAATTAATATGGGGAATCAAAACTATGGGTTGAACTGACTCGGAAATAGTTTCATTGTTTGATAATTAACGTCCAATGACAATCATATCTGCATTGTTATTACAAGAACACATAGTTCAAACTTGTTTTATATATTAGTTTTCAACTAGGTTCCATACAATTCACGATCACCATATGTTTCCAAACATTTGGTTTCAACAAGTATCAGAATCAAACAGTTTTAATTTTCCAGGTTTTGGTTATGTTATTAAGGTGTTGAAATTCATTTTATGTAGTATTTGTTTTACATGTGGTTGTATAGCGTAGACTATTCAACTCAAGAAGTTTTGCACTGCTCTTCAACTCTTAGGAAACTGGTATACAAACCCGAGGATAAACGTATTAAAACACCTCCGCCCGCTTGAACGTTACACAAGCACAGGTCAAAAGATTGATACACTTACCTGTTATAACATTGCATCAGCATAGAATGAAAATTCAATATATTTTGGAGGAATTTCGAATCGAAACTCAAATGTTTTAGACAAAGCTTTGCTTTATTTTGCATTAAATTTTACGGGCTTGGAGAATTAAGCTGTATGCTGAATAGAAAGTACGCTAAAACGTTATATTCAGAACATTTGAAAACTGCTTTTAAAAACAATGATACGTACACCTCTCTCAAAAATAGTTGATAGGATAGAGCGTTTTAGATATTAACAAACATTATACCACTTAAATTTTCTGTATTGGAGAAGGTACGCTTTGGATTAATCGGTCCATCAACTAAATTTATCTAAAATTTCTCAACCTTTAAATAATCAAACTTTGAATCTGTGTTCTTAAATGGCACGTTGCACTTTTAGTTTAAAACATATCCTTCAAAAGGGTTAAAATGTGTATTGCCATTAAAAACATTAAAATTGGTTACACGTACGTTATATCCTTGACTGTAATGTTCATGATGAAATATACTATAGGTAACAATCACAATTGTCGACAAAAAAAATCGTTCAAGGTCGTCGATGCCTGAGTGAGTTAACTAACAATAAAATTGAAAAATTGAAAATTTTTCATTCAACATTGATATAGTCTGACAAAAAATATCCATTGTGATAATTGATCGGAATGGTTTCACCGATTAAAACTGGATGTATATATATTTGCCATTAAATTTTTTTTCGTGAAGTATTTTGAAAAATGTTTAATGACAGTATTTGCTGGTTTCGAGGTCCTTATAAACGGTATTTTTTGGTTATTGCTATTGGTTATTAACTTATTTTAACATTTGACATGTTTTTAATTATCCATATAATAAGATCGTGAAACCACTGATGAAAAATCAAATTTTAATACAAAATATGTGCACTGGTCATTTGTATATCAATATATCAGCTGTGTCGGGTAGAAATCGACCTTCTGCACATGAATATCATAATATCTGTTTACTTATTGCGGGTGGAAAAAAATCTATGCATAGCCTGTAAAATTGAGATTGGAAATGGGGAATGTGCCACATGTATTTCTATCGCGATCATTGACAAAATCGTGACAACCCGACCATAGAAAAAAACAACAGCAAAAAAAAAAAAAAAAAAAAAAAAAAAAAACTATTTCAATATTGACTTGATAAAAGAATCCTATAAAACAGATCAAAATTCATCTTTTATTTTGTATCTGAATATTTCAAAATCCATCAAACACTTATACATGCACATGTTTACGTTGACTTGCATAAGGTCGATTTCTGTCCGTCACAGCTCTTATTCTAGGTTAGTCTACAAGAGTACTTTCGTTTTTTTCTGCCTTGATACTAGGAACATTGCTTTGTTGAATACCAGCGTCCGTTCTACTGTGTGATATGAATGAATACGCGGCTACTTCCGTTACTATTAGAGACGTTACATTTGATAGCTCGTGTACCTGTAGTCTCGCATGGCACTCTGCACGTTAATAAATCATTGGTACAGTTCATTTATGTACCGCAGAGAGCCTTTTTAAGACAAAATTGTTGCCTCCATCTGACCATGATATCATCTTTTATATTATGACTGTCTAAATTTCCCGTCATTCATTTCGGTTAACTTTGCAAAACAAAGTTGTCTAAACTTTCGTATAAAACCTTGTAAAAAATATGTCTATAACTGTCGGAATTACAAGATTGACCTAAGGCATGGTTTATCAGTTAACACTCATTGATGTAGTGGGAGATGTGAAACGCAAAACTTTCGCACCAGCCCTGATTGGACAAGTTGTACCGAAACAACTGTCTCAGCCTATCTATATCATGTCAACAGATTTTATATACTTCTCATGGTTAAACTGAACCTTGTCTTTTTTAAACTATTTACTTTCAAACATATCTAATCTTCTTCGTTCAATGTCTTCAGCATGAATGACAATTTTAACGGAGTAGCTACCCACTATTCATTTCTATCCTGGTATCTATGATGATATAAAAAGAAGATGTGATATGATTGCCAATGAGACAACTGTCCACAAGAGACCAAAATAATACAGACATCAACAACTATAGGTCACGAGTTTATTCAGAGTAGGAACGCAGACTTCGATGAAAGCACACTAACAACAACTTACAGGTAAAGCGTCTTATCATGCTTATAGTAACCATGCATACGGTTAATTAATTTCTGTACTGTTTTCAACGATAAAAAGGTCAAATAGGTAATCCGAGATAAATTGGGGAATACATAATTAGAAATCTGATAATATTTAAAAACTGTAAGTTCGTAACACTACCCACGCCTCCGACTTCATGCGTTCGCGCATGTGTTTTATTTTTTTTACTCACTAAATCAAAACACAATATAAGTCGTCCTCGGTGACAACAAACTGAGGTCGTTTTTCATACCTCAATTTTTATTCCAGTAACTGTTTTCACATCGATGGTTACACTAGGAAACACATGCGAGATAACTGACTAAGGCTTTCCTATAACAATTCGTTCTACATGTAGGTGTACTTTAACAGTACATGCTGCAGCTCACCTAAAGTTCTGGCTCAATGTCAGCTTCTTTCGATTATCATGTTCTTTCTGTTTTTATACCCCCGCTTTAAAAAAAGAGGGGGGGTATACTGTTTTACCTCTGTCTGTCAGTCCGTCCGTCCGTCCATCAGTCCATCAGTCCGTCCGTCAGTCAGTCAGTCCGTCCCATGAAACTTTCGTCACATTTTTCTCAGGAACTACACATCCACCCTTTCTGTAATTTGGTATCAACATTTATATATGTCAGCCATACCGTGTGATGCGTTTTCAGATTCATCACTTGACAACTTCCTGTTTACCGAACACTTGTCTGATTTTACACATGATAGCCAAGTTGAAAATTTTCGTCACATTTTTCTCAGGAACTACAATACAAGGATTTCTGAAATTTGGTTTCAGGATTTATATAAGTCAGCTATACCGTGTGATGCGTTTTCAGATTCATCACTTGACAACTTCCTGTTTACCGAACACTTGTATGATTTTACACATGATAGCCAAGTTGAAAATTTTCGTCACATTTTTCTCAGGAACTACAATACAAGGATTTCTGAAATTTGGTTTCAGGATTTATATAAGTCAGCTATACCGTGTGATGCTTTTTCAGATTCATCACTCGACAACTTCCTGTTTACCGAACACTTGCATATTTTTACACTATTAATATTATCCACTTGCGGCGGGGGTATCATCAGTGAGCAGTAGCTCGCAGTTTCACTTGTTTTATTTAAGTTTCTATTTTCCACATATCTTACTTTTATCAATATGTTTACAAGTAACTGATTTAAGTAAATGTCCACAAGATAAACATTTCAAATATTCTTTTTTGAATACCACTCGAAAAGTTTAGTTGCAAAATAAACCGGCTTAAAACTATTTTGCCTCACAACAGGCCACTTACGGATCCTTCAATAAGAGGAAAATTCCTAATCAAATGGCAAAATCAAATGATAAAACACATCAAACGAATGGACTACAACTGTATATTCCTGACTTATTACAAACATTTTAAATGTAGAAAATGTTGGATTGAACCTGGTTTTATAGCGCTAAACCTATCACTTTTATGACAGTAGCATCAAATTCCATTAAATCTACAACGATGCGTGCACAAAACAGATATAATAGATAACATTGTCAAAATATGGGTATAGCAGTCATCACTGTGTCGTAATCTAAAAAGATACAAATATTTAACAAAGAAGCTAGCGAGATGTTTTAAACGTGCACAGGGCATGGTACTCTCTGAACACAGGGCTTCGGATTGAATATTTCCATCCGATAGACAAAATACTCAACAGAAACGCTCGACAAATCCCACAGCTGCCAGAATTTGTAACGTGCAATCGGGCAGAGGTGTTGTGAAATATTTATCCTCGGGTTGATATCAGTTTCTTGGGATTTGAAGAGCAATCCAAATTTCTTAAGTAAAACCATTTACGAGATACAACCAAATATAGAACAAACACTATTTAAAATATATTTCAACACTAAAAACCTAACCCGAACCTGGTAAATTAAAACTGTTTAAAACATTTTCCGTCCTATACTTATTAAAAACAAATATTTGATACTATAGGCTGAAACCTAATTGTATGAAACTGAACTGAAACTTTATAAATGTATGGAACCTAGTAAAAATCTAACGTATGAAACAGATTTGAACTATATACTTTCGTATGACATTTTAATTAATTAAAATATGTCTTTAACTGTCTGAACAAAAGGGTAGCTCTAAGACATGGTTACGTCGTCTGATCTTTTTATTACCGAACGTGACTTATTCCCAAATGTGATTGTTTTTCTGACTGTGATTTTGTAATTTATTCGTTTTTTTATTCTATAGCTAGTCACTACTTCAGTTCTTCAGTTTAATGATGTATATCTCATGTATTTATTATATAGTCATTTTATAAAATTTACTGTTTGCAAAAGTAGGTATTATTCTTGACAATAATGATGTTTTGTCCCAGTCGGATAACCCTGGCCTCACAACTTTTTGGAACTTTGGTCCTCGGCGATCTTCAACTTGGTAGTTGTTATGGCTTTCAAACATTTAACATCTGAGCATAGCTTTGTGTGGACGTAGCGTGCATCTGGTGTATAAAAATATTTTTAACCTGTTACCTTTGGATGGCTTTTATTCGCTTGTTTCTCTGTCCTATATTTTCTCCCATATCTGTTTATTTATTGTAACCCTGTCGTGTAATGATGTTATTTTAATGTTAAAAGTAACACTGCCATTAAAGCGGGAGGTTTGGCATTCCACAAAACCAGGTTCAACCCACTATTTTTTCATAAAATGCCCTGTACCAAGTCAGGAAAATGACCATTGTTACATTATAGTTCGTTTCTGTGTGTGTTACGTTTCGGTGTCTCTGTTGTGTCGTAGTTCTTTTATATTTGATACGTTTCCCTCAGTTTTAGTTTGTACTTCGGATTTGTTTTTTTTCTCTATCGATTTATGAATTTTGAACAGCGGTATACTAATGTTGCCTTTATTTATCAGCAAACACGTCACTGAAATAGCGTGAGATGTGAAACGCAATACCTTAGCACCAGCCCTGTTAGGATAATTAATACTGAACCAACTGTCTCAGCCTATCTATATCATGTCAGCATGTTTCAAACACTTCACTCTGTTAAACTAAACCTTCTGCTATTTATAGTAGGAACGCTTCAATCTCGAAGAGGACATCATAAAGCAACCCTGCATACAGCTAATGATTTTGATGCCGTTATATTTTTCATTTCAGGGCCCTTAATATATAAGTTAAGTTCTATGCGCACATTTTTAAGGCCATACTGCGTCATTTAGTAAACTATTTCAATTTGTCACGGGATCTAGAATGGTCTGGTTGGCTATAATTTAACATCTTACTTGTATACGCACGCAGCTGTAATACTGCACATTTTAGAAAAGATTAAAACGCGTTCGGACCAGTTTCAAGGGGAGCTGGAACATCAACTGATCCTATCGTATCCCAAAATATTTAAATTACATTCCATTAACACTCACAGGATCAGTTGTGGAAGTACATGATGTTGTTAGCAAAATAATAACCAAACCTTGTTAATCATAATTTACAGCCCTGTCAGAAATTTATAAATGATAAATTATATAGTCTGAAATGATTCCTTGTTCTTATCCCAAAGCTGTAATTGATCGTGCTGCACTTAATACTAACCGCTGTTCTTCCTCTGAACTTGTCACATAACGCCAACAATGATGACTTAGTACCAAAGCAACTTCTATTTAGTCCTTCACCCTTTTATAAAAGTCCAAAAAATGTTATGAATTAAAATGTAATGTCGACGTCTGTATATATGATGATGTCTAGGTTTGGCCGAATAACAATATGCTTAAAATATGTGTCGCTTCCTTCGAGTTTTGATAATAAGGTGTCAAGTTATAAAAATATACGTGGCTGTGGCGGAGAAATCCCAATCTTCAACATTCCTGTCTGAAAGTCTACAAATACCGTTAAATGTAAGATTGTACAAGATTCAAGATTTTCATTTTCCAATCATGCATTAGGCCCTCAAGAGTCATACTTTTATGCACAAAATACAACAATTTTACATTGATTATAATGACATGAATGTTATTATCAAGTGCTAAAAATGAAGCAAACAATATATTGTATAATACTATATTCAGGACAATTTCTATACATTGTATCTAAAATTCTAAATAATGCACTAAAAACATCTGTATGCACAACAATATGAGTTATTTGGGCAGTAATAGAAAAAGCGCATTCTTTCCTCTGTTATTTCATTTCTCTCTCTCTCTCTCTCTGAAAAAAATCGAACAACTCTCTTTGAAAGACGTATGTGACCAAGGTCGCTAAAAGTGGCCCTCTCTCTTTCCAAAATAAATAAATAAATAAATAAATAAGAATAAAACTGAGATGTTAAAGTGTTTTCTTTTGCTCCAAGTACGATAGTAGAGGGTCGTTGTGTTTTCTGGTCTGTGTTTCCTTTCGTTCGTTCGTCCATCCGTCTGTCCCTCTTCAAGTTAACAATTTTGGTCAAGGCAGTTTTTGATTGAGTTGAAGTCCAATCAACATGAAACTTAGTACACATGCTCCCTATGATAGGATCTTTTTAATTTTAATTCCAAATTAGAGTTTTAACCCCAAATTTCACGGTCCACTGAAAACAGAAAATGATAATGCGAGTGGGGCATCCGTGTACTATGGACACATTCTAGTTATAACATATATATACATATATGTATATATATAATATATATATATACTATCTAATCAAATACTGTTGGTTATTTCACAATTTGAGTATCTGGTCAAAAAAGAGGACACTTGTGTCAGTTATTATATACACGAGATCCAGTGATAAATTTAAAAAGTTTGTGGGGTTTGATTTAAGGTGGCTTTGTTATGTATAGAAATGTATATATAATACAAAAGCCTGAAGTGACCAGCGGTCAGTCAAAAAGGTGACCTTGTCGTGTCTACATATTTTTAAGAATGGTCAATGAACTAACTAACCCATTTACAAAGTTTTATAACTGTACTGAATTAAAATGAAGGTCAGCATAATATCAAGACATCTCTTTTTGGCACTTTGACTTTGAAATATCTTATAATTTTAAAATAAATGATTATGTACTTAATATCAACAAACAGTAGATAGAATGTACTTCTCAAAGTATCATTTCACACCATTGTTCTATCAAAATGTATGTCCTTTCTTTTATTATTCTTTGGCAGAATGGAAAGACATACAACACATCAGGTGCCCTGGCATTGAGAAGAGAGACATAGAGGGGTGAAAATTTCAAAAAGCAACCCGTTATGCTTTGGATGAAATAGTTATTATATGTATGTAATTTAAAACTTTAATTTCTATTCAAGAAGGTAGATTGTTGGATCGACTTCTGAACTTCCAGTGGCAACTATTTAAAGTGTATTGCTTGATTGATGCGTTATTTTTTATATTTTTGATAACCGGCATGACGTAAAACAGCCAATTAAAGGATCCAACTTAATTTATAACTAATATAGGACAATGCTGTTGATTAAGAAATACTTCATTCCAGGCCCTTTTATTTTTCAAATAATGAATTTTACCTATATTTGATAAGTTCCAGTGCATCTCAATGACTGAAGCAGATGATAATACCAATACTAAAATAAGGCTTACGCATAGTTATGTACATGTACTTTAATTCAGTCACGGACCCGCGATATCACGGGTGTGTTCTAGTATAGGTGTAAAAATGTAAAGAGTACTGTAGATAAAAACAGGCCAATAATAAGAAAAGAGAACAACAGGGTACTAAATGTAAGATATAAAGAATAGAAATAATAGGCAAAATTGAGAAGGAATAAAGAAAAATGGAGTAAAGAATAACAAAAAAGAATCAAAGGACCCTCCCCCATCAAGACCCTCATAAACAAGAAAGAAAAATGACAGTCAAAACAAGTCAGAGATATCAATAACAAGATTCAATCTTGTTGATGACAGAAGCTTGCTTTCCTACGCTGGCACTTCTATCGTAAGCTCTCCATAAGAAATCCAAACAATTTCATTTCACTCAAAATATGACATTCGCTTTATACATGTCAGTACATATCTATTCAACATAACATAGCCTAGAGTGACCACTGGTCAGCCAAGCAGAGATGACCTTGTCTGGTTTGAAGGATGGTCAGTGAACTGACACAGAAAAAAGACAGTGGACCGGTAAGTATATATGCTCTTAATACAGTGATTACTTGGATCCTTTTATTGAAAACGAAAGAATAACCTTGATTATAGACATATATAGCCAGCCATTGATTCTCCCATGGTTAATGGATGGGCCAAATTGACTTGTGTGCGATGTTTAAAAATGCAGCATCCTCCGGTCGGACTTAGGCTGTAAAATCAAATACTTCGTGTAGGAATGTTGCCGAGCTTCCTTACGTGAAAGTTCCGTAGACCGGCTATTGCAGGGCCAAATTTCTGTCCCTATACAAACCTAATCTTTTGAGTGATTGTCTAAATGTTCTGTCCTTCCACAAGTAGACCTATCATTCAGAACCTATAATGTGTCCTAATCCTGAATATTGTACATGAAATAGTTGCCACTGGGTGTTAAGCGAGCAACGAAAATTCAGTCATATTTCAAATAAAGTCCAATGTGTCAAATCTTAAAAAAAAACAAAAAAGAAAGAATAACGTTAATGAATTTCAAAAAAGACATATAGACAAAGCTCATTAGCAACAATGAAAGACAAGAATGAATAAATTTACCATGATAGCACGGTAATGGGATGTATAAGTACAGAGCCACGTCAATCCGATATCACAAAAAACAGACTAAACAGTAAAAGTAATATTCATAAAGACTATTTAAAGAATGCTATAACACGTTATTAAGATTATATAAACAATGTCAGTACCCATTCAGGATCTATTACTATTTGTAAGTTGATACGGAATATTTATCAACAAGATGTTGGAACCTTCCGATGAACTTTTTTTTTGAAAAAAAGACTAGACGTTCTTGGGTATACCCCTGGTTCATCAACTTTGTACTCAAACACTGGTGACGTTTTATAAAGTCTGAGTAGCAGCTACAAGCTCTTGAATACCGAATAAGTTGGGAAATATATATGCTACATGTACATGCAGATGAAGTTCGTATATTGCTACTAAGGTGGAGGAAATTGATAATTTCAAAATTAAAATCGTCTCGTTTGTCATTTCAACTATTATTAATCACAATTTTAAAATCGTAAAAAAAAACTGATATGAGAAACTAACGCTATTTCACAATCCAAGCTAATAACCTTTAATCAGAAATACAACTGTGATTTTTGTACATTATGGCCCAAGGTCAGGCGACATACTTATTCAATCTTTTCTTGGTATAACATTTCTTATGTATTAGTTAGGTCGCCGTGACTTGGCCTAGTATTAATATAAATGTTGTTACATAAAGAAATCATTCTTTATGTCTGTTCCAGATAAAGACTCCTAATATGATACTATTAAAATTCCCTTTTTGTCAGCATTCTATAAATGTTACAATGAAATATACCTTTTGCATATTATTTGTCATTTGGATAGAAAATATACTTACAAAATTTATTAATTTAAAGGAAATTCCAGAAATTGCTTGTGGGAGCCTTTATATATGATTTTTCTTTTTTTTTTAAATATTCATAAAAATGTAAAAATGAATCGTGTTTAAAAAAAGGTTTAAAGTTGGGCAGATAAGGATATTTATCTTCATTAAAGTTGAATTGATGAAAGAACCGCGAGTTTTACAAAAATATTTTTCACTGTCCAAAGCTATCCAGAGAGCCGAATTTTCAAAAACACAAGACAGATAGATATAACAAACACACGCCCTAATGAGGATCTTTTCTATAGATAGATAGTCAAAGAGGGACGAAAGATACCAGAGGGACAGTCAAACTCATAAATCGAAAATAAACTGACAAACGCCCTGGATAAAAATGAAAAAAAGACGAACAATAGTACACATGACACGACGTAGAAAACTAAAGAATAAGCAACACGAACCCCACAAAAAACTAGGGGTGATCTCAGGTGCTCCGAAAGGGTAAGCAGATCCTGTTCCACATGTGGCACCAGTCGTGTTGCTTATGTGATAACAAATCCGGTAAATAGTCTTATTCGGTATATCACATTCATGAAAGGGAAGGGAATTGTAGTTACGACGTAAGGAACGTATCCGATATCATTTGTGAAACGGTTATTCCATAACGGTCAACCAACTCGTGATGGCGTCCGTATAATAAATGTACAAAAACATTATTGTGTTACGGGCGAGTTGTAGCTTTAAGCCTTAAAACACCTACTATACAGTTTGACAGGGGTTTCCAATCTTGGACAAACAAATGGAAAAATGCATAATATTCATGCCAGTTTTTTACATCATTCTATATAAATATATTCAAGATCTCCTTGTGATCTAGCACACAACTTGACACCAATTTGTTTAACTCAAGCAACAGAATTATCAAACAGTTTGTAGCAGTAAAAAGCCACTCTAATGGTGGTATCACAGACTACTAAAATGTACCGATACAAATGAACGCATATTCAAAATATGCTCGTAAGATACTGAAAGTTTGTTCAGAATATGCTCGTAAGATACTGGAAGTTTGTTCAAAATATGCTCGTAAGATACTGAAAGTTTGTTGAAAGTGTGGTCGAAGGATACCATAAGCTTATTCAGGGTATTCAATATGCTAATGCATAAACCATGACGTCATATAATGATCGAAATAAATTAAGAATTGATCGCTATATTGCTCAATATTCAGTGGTAAATATTTCATGTATATTTCAAACAAAATTAAAGTATCAATAATTGATACAAAAGGTACATTCTTCACGTTTTTTTTCTCTCACTTCGATGAAGGGTTTAGAGCTCAGAATACAATTGACAAATGAGGGAATGTTTGATAAGAGCTTCATATCTGGATGTTAACAGCAACAGGCAGAATATTTGATCGAGATAGATCTTTTGCCTTGCAACGTGTCAACAATTGACCCCTACATGGAGCTGTTGTAACGGTTATTTAACTAGGAGAGAACGTCACACTCCCTGTTAGAGAACTTTGAGTGAGTGTCTCCATCTCGACCGAAGAAAACTCTGTATTTATATATTTCACATAAACCAAACGGTTGCATTGGTTTTTCTACCTTATACATGTAGTTGGAAACAAGGTGACCATACCTCTATACTCCGGACATGCTCTTGGAGTATGTTTTTAAATTAAGGAGAAAGAAGTGGTCAGATCGGAGCCGGAATACTGTGTGCTGAGGGTAATACCAATTTACCGGCTGCTGTTATAGCTTATTGCAAATTCGGCATACTCAACGAAGTTCGCAGCAAAACCTGCATATATGCATGCGGTTTATAATGTTTTGTACTGGATGTACCCGATTGAAAAGATTTGAAATATTAGATTAGACCTGATATGATATACATATCTATATACAGAGATTAGAATCTTGTGTAAAAAGTACCGATTTTTTTAATGAACATCACAATTTGTCTTTTGACGGTTGCTGGAGGATCTTTTAAAAATAAAGAAAACAACAACTAACAAATTTCATGCGTCCGTGTCGCTTGTCTATATTTTACTTCATCAAGAACGCTGAAAGCCGAGTATTTGAAACCAAAGAATGTCAAAAAACTGAAAAAGCTGACATTATGATTGTTCAAATTCTAAAATACGTGACTGTATTCTTTGTTGCACTTTGACATTTTAACATATAGATGCCCGAATCATGTATACACGTCGTGTTTCTGTTGTTGCACTTTCATTTTAACATATAGATGCCCGAATCATGTATACACGTCGTGTTTCTGTTGTTGCACTTTCATTTTAACATATAGATGCCCGAATCATATATACACGTCGTGTTTTTGTTGATGAAATGGAATGCATTTCGTGATAAACACGGCGTATACCGTTCTATTATATGAATTATTTATATCGTTAATGTCGATTGGGATTTGTTCACTTTAACATGGTCAGTTTGGAATGTGACCTTGTCTGGTATATGGTCAGTGAACTGACCAACGTACAGCCTGTTTTATCATCTATGACTTTTACGAGCATGCGTGATTCAAAAGACGTACAATGTGTTCATTAGTTCCACTAAACTTCTTATTTCTTCTTAAGATTATAAAACATGACTTGGAGTTATACTTTTATAGTACAATCAAATACATTATGTAGGACTTCATATCTGTGTTTGTTTTAGTTCTAAAAATTCACCTACAGTATGCGCATGCTTTTTTTCTATTTGTTTGTTGCTTCTTAAAGATAGTTTCTGAAATATTTGCTATATTTTTGCGAACAGTTTTTATAGAGGGAGTAAGAAAGCTGGAGTTCCTGAAGAGAACCATCAACCTTCAACAGGAAAACAGTACACAATCATTGTAAGTTAAGAAAGGAGTCACACACGAGCATGGTTCCAAATGACATCCTAAGAGTTGACAGGATAGCGGTCGTTGAAAATAACTTACTGAGTTACCTAGACCACTACTTTTTTTTTTACATCAAACCCTGCTGGTAATCGACAATAATTGACAGTTTTTCCTGGAAAGTTTTATGAAAAAGGCATATAACACCAAGAAAAAACAAAGAAGCAAAATTAATGAACTATAAAGTTTTTCTTGAAAAATTGCATCCAGCTAACTGCTTTTTTACAATGTATTGCACGAACATCAAATCGTTTTATTTATTTAATCAAATATCAATATAATTTTATATATTTCGTAAAACATGGATACTGGTTTTAGGGATCTGGGTTCTTCTGTATATTCGCATTGCATTATCTCCATATAAAGGTACGCCGAAAAAAATACCTAACCCATTGCAGCCAAAACAGTCCACTATTAGGAGAAAACGTCAAGCTTTAAATCACATCGAGAAAAATTAAGTTGAAATAAGAACGATTAGGGTCTCACAGTGCGAGATTTTCCCACAGTGTTGAAGACCCATTAATGGGCTTGGGCTGTTTTCTGCTCTTTGATAGGGTTGTTGTGTCCGACTCATTCCCCATTTCCATACTAAATCCAAGTTCGGAATTCAATAAATAATAGCCAGGATTGATAGAAGTTGTACTCCAAAGGGTTGACTGGAATTAAGAAAATTACTGATAGGCAGGCACTTGATGTTAATCAATCAACATTTATCTTTTTTGAAAAGAATTATGAATAAACTATAAGATATAAAAAAGAAGATGTGGTATGATTGCCAATGAGACAACTATCCACAAAAGACCAAAATGACACAGACATTAACAACTACAGGTCACCGTAAGGCCTTCAACAAAGAGCAAAGCCCATACCGCATAGTCAGCTATAAAAGGCCCAAATAAGACAATATAAAACAATTAAAACGAGAAAACTAGCGGCCTTATTTATGTAAAAAAAATGAACGAAAAAAAAATATGTAACACATAAACAAACGACAACCACTGAATTACAGGCTCCTGACTTGGGACAGGCACATACATAAATAATGTGGCGGGGTCCCACCCCCCCTAACCTGGGACAGTGGTATAACAGTACAACATAAGAACGAACTATAAAAATCAGTTGAAAAAGGCTTAACTCATCAGATGGACAAAAATACAAGTGGACATGGCCCGGTACTTATACATCCCGACACAAAAGACACAATGAACAGATCTGAGAGTACTCGCAGTTATCTGACAGCTAGTTTAAAGCCACTAACAACTACATTTGTAATAAAAAATCATGCATCTAAGACTAAACTATCAATCCGTACACATCCAACATCGAATGGATTTAGTGTAAAGACGTCATAAACAGCCAGAGAAAAACATGATCTTGTGCAATAGTATTTTTCATGTTTGCTGGTAGTGTGTTAGTGCAAAAAGGGACACTATATATACACAAGGGGGAAGGAAAAACGCAATTCGAATGATAACAGTGTTATTTCAAAAAGGGAAAACGACAAAAAGACCAATACCAAACGACAACAAACTTTACAGAAACTTACAGATTGACTTAGATGTAACACTTAAAAACTGGTACAATTATACTTCTAATATGTGGAGCTGGGGCCGTCCTAAACTTTCAGTTAGGCTAAGGTTCGTTTGCTCTGTGTTGAAGGCTTCACTGTGGATTTAAGATGAAGAACTGAAATGAAAGCGCTGTTCCTTTGCTTTTTGTGTTTTGATGTTCATATACCTATTTATTGACAATGGTGGTAATCCCATATCCTTTCTTTACTATTTAATGTATACCCACATACCGGATATACATGAACCCATATACTATCAAATTGTTAAATCATTGGGTCCGGTCTTAAACAAGCTGTAAATATAGGTGGCTTAGTTGCGAAATATGCTGTCAAAACATTTCATAAAACTAAATATGTAAAACTGAATTTTAAAAATCAAATAGCACATATATTTCACAGAATGGACGTCAGTGAAACAATTCGAACAAAGAGAGAGAATTCTCGTTTATTTGCCCTACGTTTGTGAATTGTTGCACACACAAAAATAATACACATGTTAATATAATGGTTTTATTGAATTCATATTTGGCACAAAGAAGTTACATCAAGAAAAAAAATATTATAAAAAAGACATTTAAAATGAGTAAGAAAATTCATTTAATCTACAAATCATAAGAACTTTAAAATCCTTTATCACAGTTTCTTTGAAAGACAATCATATATAATTATGTTTTGAATTGCTCAAACAAGACATACACATAACAACAAAAAGACCACAAAAAGTAAAAGAAAATAAGATGTCAGTCCTTTTGGAATAGTTATACAAATGTCACGTGAGCAATCGTCAACTAATTTGGCATTTTTGGGCAGAACGTTGGATGATTTTAGTGGTGCCAGGGACCGTTCCATACCACCGCAAATTGACGTTTTAGCACCGTTCCATTTCCCTGGTCCGTTAAGTCTATATTGTGCTGGAAAACATGGCCCAAGTAAACAATGCAAAACTAGCTTGGGGTCCCGCAGGATCAAGGATTTAAAATCGGGTTTACATCCGACCTCATCTGCAATCTCGTCCATATAGTCAATCCAGAAAGTCTGAAATAATTAAATTTTCAATATAATAAAAATTAACAGTTTGAAAATATAAAATTAAGAAAATATGTATTTCTGTGTTTTCTAATTGTCACAAAGAAGAAAACATGCATTTGTTGTGTGAAGATTCTTTAGATAAGATTAATCATTTTTTTTCTGTAAGACCGATCGGAATACACTTTTCTAGATATCAATTTATGATATTCATATCAGGTTAAAGACACATGAATGATGTTAGTAAAGATTTTTGAGGGAAAAAACAATAAAACTGAAACTGAGCTTTAATGACCGACGATAATGGTATTTAAGAACCAACGAATTCCCTGATTGTCTTTCAGATGCAAACAAGCATTTTTTAAAGTATTTTAGAGGAATTCGCACTGAAAAAATTTGATTTCCACATGTTTCTCAAGCGTTGTAAAATTGAAATAATATATTCCAAAATGGAAAGAAAATACACAGTAGCAAACAAACGACCGTATTAATGATTTATTGATAAATAATGGACTTCGTATGCTTTTGCTTTCTGGTTTATAGACGTACCTGAATTGTGTGTCTTTGTGACTTGACATACATGTTATTATGGTCTGATTTGGCTTGAATATCTGACATCATGGCGGGAACAGATGGCAGCGTGCTAGAACCTAGAATATTAAACAAATTGTAAATATATACATCCAATATGTATAGCAAATGTAAGTATGTATATTTGTAGGATTGACGTTACAGCGAGTAATATAGAGTAGCTTGCAGAACAATGTCAAAAAAATATTGAGTTGTTTCATTTTTTATGTTTTAGCGAGTTTAATTTGCGGAATGCGGATTTTTTCCTTATTTTGGCATTGGAATCTATTATGCCTCGTTCACACGTACATTTAATTCGAATTGAATTCGACTCGACTTTGCTAATCGCGTTCACACACTCTTCTTTTTTAATTCGAATTGATTGTAATTGGCAAATTCGAATTAACTAATTCGCATTAGAAATACGTTTTTGTTAATACGAATTAAAAGTTAACCGTCGTTAGGACAGTAAAGCAGTTTGACGCGCAATTGTAATTCGAAATAGAATTGACGTTAGGACGTAAAACGTTTCGAATGCGAATTAAAGTAGTTCGAATTAGTTAATGCGAATCGAATTCGAATTATGTGTGAACTCAGCATAAACCATCAAAGTAGTTCCGCCAATTTTTATGCACATATTTGAAAACTGATAAAAAATATACTCACATTTATTGAGGTTTTTTTTTTGTACACGAAAACTAATTTTAATGACGCAAAGAAATATAACAAAATTACCTTTGAGAACTCTTGCGTACCATCTGCATTGCATCTCTGAAATCGGCATTACTGCACCAACGGCTTGGACCAGTCCAATTACAGCTAGTGATGGGTGCCGTAGGTGTGGTGGAAACATATATTTGTAGAGACAGGTCTGGTTCTTATTGATATTGACAATGGACTCGTCAAGAAACTTGATTTTGTAAGAATACCCAGTGGCAAATATGACAACATCAACTTTTTCATGGCTGCCGTCGTGAAAGACTACACCGGAATCATCAAAGTTATGGACGTTTGGTTTTATCTTGATTTTTCCTGTCATTATCTTTGTTGGCAGCTCATCATTGATTGTCGGATGAGCATCTAGTGGTCTGCAAATAAAAGAATTAAATTTGTTAAACATTTCGAAATATGAGATAAAAAAATCAAGGTATATACTTGATGGATTAATATTCCATCACATGTTTTTTCATAGAGTTAATGTCATTATGAATATCGGACAAGAATGAGAAATGGATAAATACTATAACGCTTAAAAGAGTTTCTGCTAAGGAAATTTCTAATATAAATATATAAAATAAATATAATTAATGAAATAAATATGTATAATAAATAAAAATATATTTGTACCTGTGAGTTGGTTTGACGCCATAGGTTTCATGATCAAAGTTGAAGTTCGCCATTTTTTCCACAGACCATTGTAAAACATTTCTTGGTAACTGGAACAGCAGCCGATTATTTGCAACAGCATCTGCCGGAAGTCCCCAGAATCCTTTGCGACTTATAACCCATGCTCCACGTCTTGTACTTAGGTATACCTAAAGAAGAAATCAAAATATAATACATTTTGTAACTCAGTATTAAGATATAATGGATACCTTATTTACCACAATTTCAAAAGCAATGTCATCAGAACATATTTTGTTCAAAATATAATAAAAGATAAACGGATAGAAATTCTTATTTTGAATTGTTATAAGACAAGATTGCAATGCAGTACATCACATAAGACAAGACATTATTATAAATTTCAATTTTGTATTTGTTTTTAATTTGGTTTATCAATATACAATTGCAACATATGAAATTGAGTGTTTTCAATTTCAATTAAAAATATTAGGACGTACCTGTGATGCTGTATTGGTCAAATCAACTGCTATATCTACGGCTGAATTCCCAATTCCTATAAGAGAAAACAATTTAATGTTTTAATTATTCAAATGTTTATAATTATAGAATCATAAAAAAATAGCAAATCATAAATATGAAAGAATCCATTAATTTTTAAAAAAAAATTTTCAGCAATAAAAAAATAATCTCGTAATATATATGGAAGTTTCTATCATAAAATTTAGATATTCGTTTAAAACAAAAAGAAAACTGCATAAATATATAGATTATATATATAAAATAGACTATATGGTAGGTTTCCAATAAGACAACTGTCCACCAGAGACCAATAGACGGAGACTTGTTAAACAAAATAATAAATAAACTTTGAAAATATTGCAAATATGTATTTTTTCAACTTACCAACGACTAGAACTTTTTTGTCTGTAAACTGTTGAGGACTTCGGTAACTATGAGAATGCATTGTGGTACCATGGAACTTTTCTACACCATCAAACGCAGGCAGGAACGGATGCGTATGGTGCCCGGAACAGACCATTACACCATCGAATACTTCTGAGACAGTTTGTCCGGTTATGGCGGAATGATATGCCACTTTCCATCTTCCGGTCTGTTCAAAGTCTGGACATTGCTCAATACTCTCTATTGCAGTTTTAAAGTTGATATAGTTCAAAAGTCCAAAATTCTTTGCATAAAGTCTAAAATACTCCAACACGTATGTATGTGGTAAAAACGCTGGAAAATGTTTCGGAGGAGGAAAGTCACTAAAAGCCATCATTTCTTTGCTGGTGTTGATAACACACGATTTATAAACACTGCCTTTTCCATATTTGGCACTGTCTGTATAGTTCCAAAGTCCACCAATATCATCTTCTCGTTCAAAGCAGACTGGCAGTAACCCTTCGTCTAAGCAACATTTAATAGCAGTTAAACCACTGCATCCTGCACCGATAATTGCGACTCTTTTCATTTTGATAACCAACAGATTCTTATTTACTTATCCTTAAAAACTTTGCGCTGTTGGTTAACAGTGTCTACAAGACAATGGTTGGACTGCTTAGCGCATGGAGCTTTTATAGCATCTCTGTGACCAGGTCACCAAATTTAAATTGTGTCAAAAACATTTGATATATCTTTTGACGTAGTTTGTTTGAAATTTATACATATATCTCGATTTCAAATTGTTTTGAAAGTGAAAATTACACTGATGGTTATAACGTCATCCCTATTTTTCACCATCAATTACAAATTTAAATAAGTTTGTAAAACATACATGATATTTTATTTCGTGTAAGCATTAAATATTCAATTTTTGTTTATAAAGACAACAAACCAGGTCTTTTTGGCATGTCGTAAACAAAATTCCTTATAACATATTTTATCATTAAAACTTATTCCTACATCCTATGTAAATGAGTTTTTATATATTACTTGTTTTTCTATATGAAACAGTATTTTTTGTAAGGGGGGATGATGCCATTTTTTTCTTTTTTTTTTTAGACCGCATGTCTTAAATAAAACAAGAATTTTTATCACTACAAGTGAAATAAGACTTATTCCATATTTTTTTCCCTGGTAGACAATATACGTTTGCTGTCGGCAAATGTAACATTTTATTTGCACGAGCTTAAAAAGTAGGTTTACAAGCGTGTCTACGCCGAAATCGGTTTTAACTTTTTCGTAACACAGGTTCCTAAATTATATATTTTTTTTTCGAATTTAAGGTTGAAGCTTAAAAAACTCCAATTAAGTCCCAATGGTCGAAATATTTTTTATTCAATTCGTCATTACTTGGACACCGACTGCGAAGAAGAATCGTGCCTTACTGAAATAGCCTTGTGTAGCTAAAATCTTCGTGTAATATAATTCAATATAGAATATACAAACATTATTATTATTAGATATTAGATATGCTATCTCTTTTTTTCTCTATTTTTTTTTTAGACACAGACATTTTCAAGTGATAAAGTTGCAAATATAGTACTATATCTTGGCTTTTTACAGCTGACTATGTGGTATAGGGTTTGTTCGTTGTTGAAGTCCTGACGGTTAATTATAGTTGTTACACACATAAACTGGTCGACATTTGATATCCTATTGACTATAGCGATTGAAAAATTATATTTATAAAATACAGCACTGTAGAATAATATGTTAAGCTAACAATTCTATGCCCATCTCGATTTTAGAAAACATTTTTTTAATTAAGGTTCCTTCAATCTTTTATTCCTTCTGTTATTTGCGAACCAACATGCACAAGATTGCATTCGAAATTGCATAGAAGGGGTTTTGGTAGTGCTGTATTTGTTTGAATTTATTGAGAGTTGGAAAACGGGTAACATTATTCATTATAAACTGTTTGAAAATAGGCAAATGAAGTAATTTATGGCACACAATGCCCCACGTACTGAAAAATAAAAAGGCAAAGCGACAGCGCTTTTATATTGCTGTTCTTCGTCTAAAGTCACAATGAGGTTTCCAACATGAGTTGACTCCAAACACAGAGGGATACAGACAATGTTTATGTGTACCTCTTGTTGTTTTTCATGTTTTAACATTGCATCAATGCCAATATTTTTTTTTAATGGTTGGCGGCTTGAACAGTCTCATAATCAATCCTTTTTATAAAAATAAGGAGATGTGGTATGATTGCCAATGAATTAACTATCCTCCAAAGTTCAAATAAAGTGGATGTAAGCAATTACAGGAGGCAGTATGACCCTTACCAATGCAAAAACCCATACCGTATAGTCGGCTATAACAGGCCCCGACATGAAAACCTCAAATTGTATGTCCGAGTGTACACTTGTCCTTTTGGAATAAACATCAATAATAAACCTTAATTCAATGTTGGAGTTCGAGCTGGAGGGGTGCCCACAATAAAAAAGTGATAAGCAGTGTGACAACAACAAACAATTGAACCCAAATAATCTTTATTTTACAGATATATAAAATTGTGCTCCCCTTTTTTTCATGAAGGAGTGCATTGCATAATTCAAGGTCAATTTTTTTTCTCCCCGAATAAGATCAATGACAAATATCAGTACTTCTAAAATTCGATATCTTAAAATGACCCAAAAACCCAATGACACAAATATTAAATGACAAAGAGGAGTTTCTGAGTGTTACAAGGTAGGAGCACCATCACATGAGTAGATGGGATCCTATTAATTTTGAAATAGGAGAAATTAATAGGTTCGTAAAATAAAGTTAAGTACATTGTAATCATCCTTATAAAAGTCACTCGTGTATGTTTCATATAAATGCGATTTCGAAATCTCATCCTAAATTAGAAATACTATGTATACCAAAGGAGAAAAACGTAAGATTGTGGAATTTTGTGAATATAACATGCGGTTGGTTTATGAAAAAAAAAGAAAAAAAAATGTTTTGTGTGGAAAAACCTGGTGTGACTTTCCCAAGTAAAGTATTTGTAAGATTCTTAATGTTTATCGTTTTGTAGCTTTTGAAAATTTGATTGGTTGTTATTTGCTATAATAAGAAGGTTACGAGGTTCGACCAGAATAACGAACATTCATTTTTTTACATAAATAAGGCCGTTAGTTTTCTCGTTTGAATTGTTTTACATTGTCGTATCGGGGCCTTTTATAGCTGACTATGCGGTATGGGCTTTGTTCATTGTTGAAGGCCGTACGGTGACCTATAGTTGTTAATGTCTGTGTCATTTTGGTCTTTTGTGGATAGTTGTCTCATTGGCAATCATACCACATCTTCTCTTATATATGACAAATTTAATGCTTCTGACAAAATTGGATAAAGGCACACATTTTGTCTTGTACTTGTAATTGACCACCTACAATTTAAACACGCAGATATTAAATGCTAACTGTGTCTGCTATGGAGAACAGGCGGACAAACAACTACATTGTAGTATTTAGGGGAAATAGTACATATTTATATATCCTTGTTACACCAAGGAATGCATGACTGGAGTTATTTCTGCATATTACATGTGTTTTTACTTCTTAAACAGACTGCAAACAAGGACGTATCAAAAGTCATTGTGTGTAGTATTTTACAATACAGCATATCAATATTCAGCTTCGACCAAATAAGAATTAGTTCTGTAAGTACAATATGGAAATATCTGTAAAAATATATGCTGATTCGAAAAACAAGATGAGAGACCCAGGAAAAAAAGTCGGATGTTTCATCTCCTCACATTAAAGCCGGATGATGAAGTAATTCTATATATCATCGCTGTGCTTCCAAAATGTTGTAAATTACTTATTTTTCATAAAAAAAATCTTACAAACTGGCTTTGAAAAGTTGGTTGAAAAACATGCTTCATAAATGTCGTATGTGAACGTTTTTGTAAATAGCAGTGAATTAAAATTTTTTACATCTCTGAATTACTCCAAAACTGTATTTATTTTCACGGAAATGAAGAAATGTAAAAGTAATTTTCCAGTTTTTATCAAACACTTTGGAAACAAACTTTAAAAACAACTGAGATTGGCAATTTTGTAACATGTCATATTTCAAACGTTTTGATTGGTCTAACTGTATGCTATCTTGGAATATCAAAGATTTTCTTCTGCCATGACGATTTGTGTCATAAAAGTAGTTTAGCCAAAGAATTCATATATACCCCATTTTGGAAGCCCATCGACGATATTGTGTGGGGCAAATTAATATTTGTTGGACCAAATAAAAGATTAATGGACGGACGGAATTACAAGATTCAATGCAATCAAGCTCCTCTACCTAATATTGGAATTGATCTGTTACTATATAAATGTTTTGAGTGGCGCAATAAAGCCTTGTGTACTGATATGATCAAGGCAAACCTCAATTAATCAAATGTGTTGACTCTTGCATACCTAGAAAAAATACATTCTTTTAAACAAAACGTCTGTAAAAACATTTTTTATTTAAAATTTCATTAATTTATGGTGTCCTTGGACCCATCAAAGTTTTGATTTATTGAATATAGAAAACGATACATCATCCCTCTCATTATATTACATCATTAAAGGACAAATTTTGTTTCTTTGATGATAAATGTTACAAACTTGATATTTACAAATGGCCAACATACCTAGTGACACAGTTATCAAATGTCTAATAATAATGTGATCACTTAAAAAAAAAACCCAGATAAATTTAAGTTCTTGCAAACGTAGAATAGAACCATAGTACACTTGTCATAAGGGTTTAGATGCGGTTTACAGAATGAATTGAAAGTAAAGAATATAAAAAAATGATAAACTGTCAACAACGTCGTATATTGGTGTGGCAAAATACGATTGAGAAAAGTGCTTAATATTATTAAGAGAAAATGTAACCATTTAACAAATTCAATGTCTTATGAAGTAATGATATTTAATGTTGTATTATATGTTATGCAGTTTGCCCAAAAGGGCATATCGATAAACATATGTTATAAACTTGACAAATTGGGCAACATTGGATTAGCTGAAATGGGTACATTTGCACAAATTTATAAATAAAAGCAATAGTAGTGTACCGGTGTTCAAAAGTCATAACTCTATTGAGGGGAAATAAATCCGGGTAAAACGATCCTTTAACTTGAATTTATTTCTTAGGTTCAAAAGAATAAATATTAAGTTATTGCTCTAAATTATGACGAAATGACAAGTCTAGGCATTGTAGCGAAGAACAACCTTAAGGGCATACGATATAGCTACAGGGGTAGTAATGACGTTGCTAACGTAAAATGTTATTTTTGCGACGTCAAACTGTGACATATTTTATCATTCACACTGATTTAATTTAAAAACGAGTGCATGGACCAATTATTTTTTAAAAAAATAAGTAGGTTCCGAGGTTCGACCAGAATAACGAACATGACAAATTTTATGCTTCTGACAAAATTGGATAAAGGCACATATTTTGTGTTGTACTTGTAATTGACCACCTACAACTTAAACACACAGATGTTAAATGCTAACTGGGTCTGCTATGGAGAACAGAAAGACAAACAACTACATTGTAGTATTTAGGGGAAATAGTACATATTTATATATCCTCGTTACACCACGGATGCATGGTTGGAGTAATTTCTGCATATTACATATGTGTTTTTCTTCTTAAACAGACTGCAAACAAGGACGTATCAAAAGTCATTGTTTGTATTATTTAACAATACAGCATATCAATATTCAGCTTCGACCAAATAAGAATTAGTTCTGTAAGTAGAAGATGGATATATCTGTAAAAATATATGCTGATTCGAAAAACAAGATAAAAAATCTTACAAACTGGCTTTGAAAAGTTGGTTGAAAAACATGCTTCATAAATGTCGTATGTGAACGTTTTTGTAAATGGCAGTGATTTAAAATTTTTTACATCTCTGAATTACTCCAAAACTGTATTTATTTTCACGGAAATGAAGAAATGTAAAAGTAATCGTTTCCCACATCCATTATACAACAATTTTCCAGTTTTTATCAAACACTTTGGAAACAAACTTTAAAAACAACTGAGATTGGCAATTTTGTAACATGTCATATTTTAAACGTTTTGATTGATCTAACTGTATGCTATCTTGGAATATCAAAGATTTCCTTCTGCCATGACGATTTGTGTCATAAAAGTAGTTTAGCCAAAGAAGTCATACACCACATTTCGGAAGCCCAGCGTCGATATTGTGTGAGGCAAATTAATATTTGTTGGACCAAATAAAAGATTGATGGACGGACGGAATTACAAGATTAATGCAATCAAGCTCCTCTACCTAATATTGGAATTGGCCGTTTCAGAATCTAAGGCATCATGGGTAATTTCATTGTTCGTACCCCAAAGTGAAAATAACGTTACGTCATTGGTTGAATTTCCATTGTTTATAGCGTTTTAAACCAATTAAAATGCTTTGGTGTACGCTTTTGAAAATATTACCCATAATGTCTAACTTTTGAATTAGATTCTGAAACGGCGAATTGATCTGTTACTATATAAATGTTTTGAGTGGCACAATACAGCCTTGTGTACTGATATGATCAAGGCAAACCTCAATCAATCAAATGTGTTGACTCTTGCATACCTAGAAGAAATACATTCTTTTAAACAAAACGTCTGTAAAAACATTTTTTTTATTTAAAATTTCATAATTTATGGTGTCCTTGGACCCATCAAAGTTTTGATTTATTGAATGTAGAAAACGATACATCATCCCTCTCATTATATTACGTCATTAAAGGACAAATTTTGTTTCTTTGATGATAAATGTTACAAACTTGATATTTACAAATGGCCAACATACCTAGTGACACAGTTATCAAATGTCTAATGATAATGTGATCACTTAAAAAAAAACAAAAAAACAAAACAGATAAAGTTCTTACAAACGTAGAATAGGACCATAATACACTTGTCATGAGGGTTTGGATGCGGTTTACAGAATGAATTAAAAGTAAAGAATATAAAAAAAATGTTAAACTGTCAAGAACGTCGTATATTGGTGTGGCAAAATACGATTGAGAAAATTGCTTCATAATATTAAGAGAAAATGTAACCATTTAACACATTCAATGTCTTATGAAGTAATGACATTTAATGTTGTACTGTAATGTTATGCAGTTCGCTCAAAAGAGCATATGTTATAAAATTGACAAATTGGGCAACATTGGATTAGCTGAAATTGATACATATTCACAAATCTATAAATAAATGCAATAGTAGTATACCGGTGTTCAAAACTCGATTGAGGGGAAATAAATCCGGGTAAAACGATCCTTTAACTTGAATTTATTTCTTAGGTTCAAAAGAATAAATATTAAGTTATTGATCTAAATCATGACGAAATGGCAAGCCTTGTAGGGAAGAACAATCTTAAGGGAAGTTGATGAATACCAATAAAAAGAAATAAAAAAAGTGTTGCATGCAAATCTATTTTTTTTTAATCTATTTTCCACATAAATTAAACTATTAATTTTTCGAACTAATGAGTATGTACATATGCCTCTTTTTTATCCTCTGTTGCATCATCGTTATTTTTAGTTATTATTCTGCAAAGTTGCCTAATTTGATATCAAAACTACGGTGACATAGTTACCTAGTGGAACAAATATCGTATAACTGAAAATGGTTTGCACTTACAGATATATGTTATAGGATACCAAATCTCGGAAGAAACAGGTGCGTACTGATGTGTATAATGTGATCACTTTCAAATAAAAAGATTAAGTTCACCCAAACCCTAATGTACTATGTTTAAGAACTTTGCAGAATGGATTAAAAGTAAGGAATATAGAGAATTAATAAACTGTTAAGAACACCGAATATTGGTATGGTAAAATATGATTAAGAAAAGTGCTAAACAAATAATTAGAGAAAAATGGTGTCAAAGATGTAGAAATTATACAAATTTACTCATTATGATTGTAAATTTATGTCTTCACACTGAAAAAAAAACAGAACCAGTAATTTAATGTTGTACTGTTATGTATGTTAACCGGTGCATTCAAAATAGCAAATCCTATATGTTTAAAAATTGACGAATTGAGATACTCAGCTAGAAAAGCTGAAATGGATAAATGCGCATACATCTATAAACTCATTTGTAGATATTAAAATTTTATTCTTTGAGGAAAAAAGATTTGTGCATTTAATTTTGATAATGAGGATAGTATTGAGATAATTGTCTTAAAATGTCATTTTTTTTTCTTAAAGATATATATACGCACACCTTTGTCAATCACACATTTGACATAATTTCATTAAATTTATTTAAATTTGAAAAGGTCTTTTATAAGATGACGAATGTATGGTTTGTACCTACCCAAATACAAAAACAGACTTCCCAATGAGATCATATGTATTTTCAAATGTTTATATATTTGTAACGGACAAAAATTAATTCGAAATTTAAAAATGTTACAATTTATTATCCTTTTAAAATTTAAAAACTTTTTAAACTTTTGCAGCAGATGTTTGGTTTAAGGCCTATAATAATTGTAAAAAGACCATTCAAAACTTTGACTCTTTATTTTTTTCCACACTGCTTGTCAGACCCTGCAGTAATTTTACCAGAACTTGTGCATTTATTTGTTGAACACTATAAATTGCAACTCCTGTACAATTTATCTATGCTATGTAGTAAAATAATCCATTACGTTGAATTTGTTTCTAAGGTTCAAAAGAATAAATATTGTTCTTAATCATGACGAAATGACAAGTCTAGGCCTTGTAGGGAAGAACAATCTTTAGACAAGTTATGAACTACCAATAAAAACAAATAAAAAAGTTTGCATGCAAATTAAAAATTTTATGCATAAAATATACTGTTTATTTTTCGAACCAATGAGTATGTACATGCACCTCTTTTCTCTCTACTTTGTTGCATACTCTGATACTCGTTACTTTAAGTTTACATTTTGCAAAACTTTCTAAATTTGATATCAGAGTTACGGTGACATAGTTACCTAGTGAAACAAATGTCGTATAACTGAAAATGGTTTGCACTTACAGATATGTTATACAATACCTAATATCAAAAGAAACAGGTGCGTACTGATTTGTACGAATGTTACTAAGGGACACGAATACTATACTAAAAATATATCTGTACCTTTGAACATATTCTCAGCGCAAATTGACTCCTTTTTTTATATTTGAAAAGTACCTATTCAAGATGACGAATTACCAGATACAAAAGCAGACTTATCTTTTGGAGTCTATCTTTTTTTCAAATGTCCATATATTTTAAACGAACATACATACATTTGACATTTTAGAAATACAATTAATAACATCCAAAATACAATTAATATAACAATGTCTTATCCTGTAAAAACATAAAAAAAAGTTTTAAAACTCTTGCAGCAGATTTTTAGTTAAAGGCCTATAATAGTTCTACAAAAACACTAAGATCATTCAGGAACTGTGATTCTTCATATTTTTTTCTACATGTCTCTCCTTGTCAGATCTTTCATTATCTTAACAGAAATATAAAAAAAATATAAATCAAAAAAATAAAATATCAACACCTTTACCATCAATCTATGCTATATGAGTGACATAATCCTCTACCTTTTATTTATAATTTCTTATGTTTAAAAGAATAATTATAAAGCAGTTGTTGTTAATCATTGTTTGGTTGTTGAATTTTCTCGTTTCTCGTTTTTTATATAGATAAGACCGCTGATATTCCTGTTTAAATAGTACTTGTTTTGCTTTTTAACTAGTTTGATCTGAGCGTCACGGATGAATCTTATGGAGACGAAACGCGCATCTGGCGTATTAAATTATAATTCTGTTACCTTTGATAACTATTTACACCACTTGGTCGATCCCACTGCTGGTGGAAGTTTCGTCCCCGAAGGTATCACCAACCAAGTAGTCAAAATTTCGGTATTGACATGAATATCAATTATATGGTCATTTTTATAAATTGATTGTTTGAAAATGTATGAACTTTTCGAAATAATAAAGGCTTTTCGTATCCCAGGCATATATTACCGTAGCCGTTTTTATCACAACTTTAAGAAATTTTGGGTCCTCAATGCTTTCCAACTTTGTACTTGTTTGCTTTCCAACTATTTTGATCTGAGCGTCACTAATAAGTTTTATGTAGACAAAACAAGCGTCTGGCGTATTAAATTATAACCTGGTAACTTTCATAACTATTTATTTACACTAGTCATTTTTGGGGCCCTTTACAGCTTGCTGATCGATGTGATCCAAGGCTCGGTATTGAAAACCGTACTCTGACATATAATGGTTTACTTTTTTAAATTGTAATTTGAATGGATAATTGTCATTGGCACTCATACCACATCTTCTTATATTTATTTAAACGAAATGACAATTTTTTTAAGGACACACAATCTAAAGGTAACAGTCATATCATGTCGATAAAAACAAATACAAAAAGAAGATCATGTGTTGCATGCAATTGTAATTTTTTATGCATTTTCCCCATAACTTATTTTTCAAACCAAATTACATGGGCATGTGCCTCTTTTCTTTGCCTCTATTTCATAATCGTTATTTTTAGTTTCAATTTTGCAAAGTTGGCTTAATTTGATATCCAAGTTATGGTGACATAGTTACCTAGTGAAACAAATATCGTATAACTGAAAATGCTATGCACTTACGTATATGAGATACGAGACCAAATCTCGAATGAAAGATGTGCCCAACGATACTTATCGACACAAATATCATTAAAAAGGAGGTATTTGTACCTTTAAACATGTTATAAGCTTTTATGTATAAACAGTTGATATCATTTATCTCATTAAGATGACGTTATTACTTATATATACCTATATACTGACCTAGTGGTACTTATTACATAAAAAAACCAAATGCAACCTTATGTAACGAAATACCACATCTAGTTACGAAGAAACTGCACATGGTCTTCCTAATTCCTTTTGCCATCATACTTACCTATGTATTTTTCTAGATATTTTACGAACATCTTGAAAAAATTTCTAAAGGTTTTGCATGGACGAGTTTAATATCGCTGATATTAAGTTTTAGGCCTGGAAGCTTTGTGGATTTTGCTATAATATTATAATAAAAAGTATGATCTTTTGCATTTTATTTATCAATAAAAAAAACCCTCATCTTATAGTTTTGTACGCCAGACGATTCATCTTCAAAAATGTAAGCAGACTTTTAATACAATGACTGTCTTTTTAAGCACCAGTTGGTCAGATAACTACCACCAGGCAAACCTGACATTGATGTCCATAAAACAAACATTGGATACTTTATACTTGGTTTTGTCGTATTTGAGCAATAACTTATATATACTTTGTATCACTTTTGTTTTTCACTATTAGGTCTTGGTCATGATCATTATCAATTAATGTAAATCCGACAACTCATCTTCAACAGAAAAATGGTTTCATATTAAAACATTTGAATACAACAGGGAAGGACAATATCCATTTAATTGTATAATTTGTTCAACAATTTTAAGTAAACGGTTTCTTACAATTTACTTATGGCTATCGAAAGCCTTTTCATGTTTTCTTATTATTCCTTGAGTTTCAGTCCTCATTTTGTTGCCTAGCAATGCATTTTGATAATTAAACAACATAATGTACTTTTTAATTTGACTTCATTCTATCAATTGTTAATTGTGATAAAATTTCTAATTTTCAAATATGATAAACAAAAAGATTACGAGCAGTTATAAATAACAACATCTCTTAATAGAGAAACAACAATTAGACGATTTCTTTTTAAATCGAAGTCAATACTCATCGTATTCATTATTCCGTCTTCTTTAGAAAGTACCTGTCTGCTATGTTTTCCGTCATATGAAATTAATAATACATTGTACGTGCTCCCAACATCGACATAAATTTTACCTCGTTTGTCAAAAGTTGCTTTCATTGCTATGGTTATATTTCTAAATTAACTGTTTACAAAATTTTGAATTGTTTTAATACCGAGGCTTTAGATTACCTTAGCTGTATTTGGCAAAACTTTTAGGAATTTTGATCCTCAATGCTCTTCAACTTCGTACTTTATTTGGCCTTTTTGACTTTTTTGGATTCGAGCGTCACTGATGAGTCTTGTGTAGACGAAACGCGCATCTGGCATATATACAAAATTTAGTCCTGGTATCTATGACGAGTTTATTTTCATTGGAGAGTCTAATGTGACGTCTCTGTATTTCCAAAGAACATCTGAGGCCGAATTCAAAAGAATGATGTCGCCATGAGTACTGTCTGACAAACATATGTTGTCTCCAAATGTCGAGACATCGTAAATACTAGTCATGTTGTTGGAAAAATAAAACGGTGTTACACAATTATTATCACATTAACTTTGTCTTTGCCATATCTATATAAAGTGTAATAAAGTACATCATTTGATCATGATATACTTGTAGCATAATACTTAGCGTCCAATATTTTGCTACATTTTTCCCCCAAAAAGTCAATAATCTTGATTTCGGATTCACTCGTACAATTTATAATTGCGACAGTTCGGTTACGTCTTCAATATCCTGTACATTTCCGAGTGAAAACGAATATTTCAATGATCCTTCCCCATCATGAACTGTTAAACAAAATGTATACATGTCATCCAGTATCTTCCAATGAATACCATGTCCATATTTGGTAACAAGCACATAGCTGTAACGTTGAAAGACGTTGGTTTCGTTGCCTCCATTCGAAATTTATGTGCTATTTGTAAGTGTGAAAAATGACTAGTCACCGGTAGCTGACTTTCTCTAAAATTTCCTCTGAATACTGAAATGTCAGATGGGATAGTTGCTACAGAAATATGTCCAAAGTTTACATTCCCACTTACTTACGTTTGTAAATTACTATCCGTGTTATATTTAATGATCAGGTTTTCAAACCCTACTCTATTAATGATTGCAGATATTCTCTTTCTTTATGCACGATATTTCTCAACTGATTTCCCGCCATAAAAGTCTGAAGGTCTGTACCGTATTTTTCTAGTCCTTCAATTCCTCTTTTTATTTCGTCAATATTTTGTTCGTGTTGTTGTAGGTCTTTAAATAGGATTGTTATGTGACGTTTCGTCTTGTTTTTAACTTTTTTCAAATCCTCCATTAACTATTTTTCCATTTTATCCAACGTTTTGTTTAGCTGTGATTGAAACCTTGATATTTCCTTTTGAATGTCTTTTATTTGTGTGCGTACACTTCTGAAATTGTCATTTCTGTTTTGTTTCAGTTTTTGCAATGTTTGATGTATATTCTCAATATCTGTCTTCATGTTCTCAAGTATTCCGGACGATTTTGCATTTTGTGATACTACTGTGGATTCATTATTATTCGTTGGATACCAATTTTCGTGGATTTCGTGGGCACAGTCAAACCACGAAATTAAATATTCAACGAATGATAATTTTTCTATAGGTTTGTATGCAGACATTAGCAAAACCACGAAATTAAATATCCACGAATATGCAAGTTTTTCTTAATCCACGAAAATTGGTAACCACGAAAATAAATGAATCCACAGTACTTCGAATAACATGACGTCTTTACATGACTTATGTTTTGTTTTTATACATTGTTTACCCTGCACAATTTGATGAATTGGACAAAAGTTTTTTTATTATGTTTCTCACAATTAACTTTAGCGTAGACCATTGCACTTTAGCGTGATCATCGTACGTAAGAGTACCATCGCACTTTAGAGTCCTACATGTATAGCTAAACGTAACATAAATTGATAATTGTTTATTAAGATACAAAGGTACTGAACATTAATTTATTTATTCATGGTATATTCTTTTTTCAGCAAACCAACTGATGAATACCGAGCTGTTTGTAAGCACACTCGATATTTGATCAACATACTGAAGATATAACATGCAAACGTCATATAACCGCCAAGGAGTCGTTGCAACTGTTGGTGGAACTATAAAGCCTATATGATTTCACCTGTCAAACAGAGGAAGTATGCACAATTTAAATGATAATACCAGGTTTACAAATTTTATTTACCTAAAGATACAACTATACAAAAAAAAAGGTTCTATTTTTGTTCTGTTCCAATGGCTTTCACGATATTTGAAAGTATACACATTTCTGCTCAACCTATGCATAAAATATATAATATATGTATTCGAAGTGTTCGGAACAAGCATGTCAATATTCTGTGAAATATTTCAAGAAATCAAAAATCGTGTTAATATGCACACTTACTAACCACTTTCCTACGGATATTCAACAAAACATACTATACTTTGAACCTCAATGTTGAAGATTAAACTTGTCAATGAAATTTTGCTTCCTTCGAGTGTCACCTATAGAAGAGGGTCTGAGGATAGGCCGTTATCATATTGTTTTTTGCGGGATTCGCGTAAAATTGCCCTGTTTTTTTTTCCATGCATTGTTCAGCTGACTTGATTGTCTTTTCACCGTCGTTTATATTTTCATGCTGTTGTCGGGTTTTTCGTTTAATGAATTTATTTATTGTGCCTTTGGTTTATTTTGGCTATTGCTTGCATAATAAAAAAAGTTATAGCTTTAAACCTACAAGTTAGGTGGAAACACCATATACCCTCACAATCATAATTTCACCAGTAATTAAAAAGATGAACATGCTTGAAACTTTGATGAAAATTACTTTGTATAATTTTATTGAAATGACAACATGGACAAAGTCATCATTTTATCATTTGTTGAATATTCGAAGGATCTATAGTTCATCATTATATGCATAGGCATTTGGTATCTTTACAATGCACAATTAAAAGATCAACACTGAAAACTGTAGAAGGAATTAGCCGAACAATTCAGTTACACTGATTCATAATTTCATTTAATATGACAAAATTCAACACATTGTCATTTGTGTAAAATATAAAGACAATGTGTCAACGAGCGCGCCATTGTACAAACACTTAGCATAATATAAGATTTCTAGTTTGATAATTGTTGGAGGATTTAGCCAGACCATCATTGTTCACCACATGCGTAGTGGTGAACTATTATAGTTACCAACTTTCTAGGTGATTTACTCTAGAGGAGGGTAATTGCATTGGCAATCTAACTAGTCTTCTTTTTTCCCTTCATTTTGAACAATCACGTGAACGTGTTCAATCATACTTATATATGTTTTGTCTAGCAACATGTAAATCCGTTAATGCGGCTCTTAAACCTTATAACTAAGGATTGTTTTTTTTCTATTTTTGTTTATAACAGAACCTTCAACATCAATGACAAAAGAACACAAACAAGTATCAATCTCCCATACAGATAGAGTTGTCGTCCTTTCCCGAGGAGGAAAGGACGACAACTCTGTCTGTATGGGAGATTGAACAAGTATCAGGCTCTTACCTTCTTCACCTTCATCAAAATACTCAAACATTTGAAATATAAGGATATATCAATGAAATAAAAATAAAACAATTAAATACCGATATTCAATGTTAAACTTTATTACATAGTAATATTTGAGATACATTTTATATTATTTCTGACTATGCAGTGAATAACAATTATTGTCCTTGCGACTGTACAATTTAAAGCAAATAAAATAGAATTGCGTATATCAATCTTCTTTTGTATCATTACGAGTCAAGGTCCGCTCAGGAATCATAAGGATTGCTACAAAAACAACAACAAAATAGAAGAATCGAGTTAAAATGTACTGGAATAATTAAAAAATTAAACATTAAATAAATATGGCTTAACAATAGAAGCAGAATTGTGTTGGAAATTTACCCTTAAATTTTGATACGTATAGTTCCAATGACTAACACAAACACAAATCGATTTGATTTTTTTTCTTATTATCATTCGAAGATAACTGACAACGCCAATCCAAAAACAAAACCACCAAGAGACAAACAAGTTTAGAACATTAAAGATTAAGCAACGCGATCCCTGGTTAGAATTAGGCGTTCTTTCGTGTGCCCCGGGGAAGATTAAGCAGAATATATGCACAGTGGTTGTCGTTTGTTGGTGTGGTTCTTGAGTGATTTTTTTTTTAATTTTTATACATGAAGTTTATACCGTTAGTTTTCTTGTTTATTTGAATTACACTAGTCATTTGTTTTGGCCGTTTATACCTTACTGTATAGTGTGAGCAACTGCTCCGTGCTGAAGGCCGAACTTTGACATATAATGATTTACTTTTACAATTTGTGATTTTCATGGAGAGATTCTCATTGACATGCATGCCACATCCTCTCATATCTATTTGCTCCTCATGTGTCATTTTTGCATTGCAGATGTAAGAATACTTTCGGGAATGTCATGTTAGAGTTAATGAGACTTAGTCGGCATTGTCGGCATTGTGGTAACCACAATTGAAACATATCGTTCATCATCTAAGAAACAGGTATTTCATAACGACAAACGAAATTGTGATGGCGTCCATTAATGTTTCACCACGTGAAACCCTTTGGTTTAACAGGTTCGTTGTAATAATAAACCCTTTTGTAAGTAAATCATGATAAAAAAACACAAGATTTGAAGTAATGTAATAACTTGGGGAATTATACTCATTATGGATGTGCTACTGGCATGCTTCTACATAGAAATGGAAAAATTCACCAGTGGAAATCTAAAATCGTGAGAAGACTTAATAGCAAAATGTAAAATGAAAACAATTCCTGTTTCATTAATCCTTTCTTATAATAGGAATCTCCAGTTTTACGTCTGCTTCGTTCAAATAGAGACGATCGCACAGCTTTAACTCTTTTGACAATAATGATAATGTCACGTTTTTAATGGAGAAAACATCAACTATGTTGGAGAAAAAAAAACACTGCGCGTTGAAATAACAAGACAAATTTTACAGCGAAGATGAAGATAAATACATGTTACAAATATTCAGATCAGTTTTTATGAATGTTCCCATTGTAGTTAAACGGGAGATAAGCGACGTTTAAAATCTTCCATAATATATACATGACTTTTATTTTCAATATGTATGTGGTATGCAGTTTACTTGATTAATTTATTGTTTCGTCATTTGACAAGAAATCTGGCAATCATATTAGAGTCAAAACATCTGCCACATGCGGGATTGAAATTCACAGCTTTAGTATGGAAAGGCTACAGCAAATGAACTTCTACGACCTTTCCGTCACTAAAATTATCCTGCTCTTGTGCGACTTCTACTCACATAATAAGGAAAATTGATGCAAAAAAATATATAAAAAAACAAGACAAAGGAGACAAAGTTAAATTGCAACTCTTTTCTTATCATATTTACCATCTTCAGTTTCAGCGTTATCATCTTTTTCGAACATTGGTTCAAGATATTGAAACTTTTCATCTGGACTAAGTCGCTGGATCTACAATAAACAAAAAAGTATGGAATGATTCAAAAGACCAAAGTGTAAGATAGAGGTTTACTATGTTGTCTACATAAGGATATTCCTGTTCAAAGTCAGGAATCTCAAAGTTATTTTCCATTCGTTTGATGTGTTTAAGCTGTTGATTTTGCCATTGGAAAAGGACTTTCCGTTTTGAATTTTCATTTGAGTTCGGTATTTACTTTTTTACAGAATATTACATCACTAATAAATATTTAGTTTATGCAAATTTCATATAACAACAAAGAATTCATACCGCTGAGTTTGACTTGTACATGCAATATAATATTCTTTTAGTTTCATCAGATCATCATTTCATTAGGATATATTTTTTATTCGTAGAGCTATAAAGGATTTACATTCAAATTGAATTTATTATATAATAAGAATAGGAATGAACGACAGTAAACATTTATTTTCCGGCTTTTGGAGTATTTGTACTTTGTAATATTTTATTCACAGTATTTTAATAAGATTAGATATAAAGACAGTTTGGGGTTATTTCATCATTATATTTTCGGATTTTTTTGCAATGACATTTCTAGACTTTGTATAGTTAAAAACAATTTTCGAGATAAATTGTTGAAATAAAAAATAGTAACAGAAAAACCTTATTCCAAAGTAAAATTTAAAAACAAAAGAATTCCATTACAGCTGACTAGACTAGACTATGTTAACTAACTGAACAACTAGAACTCAGTTCTCATACTCATGACATTTTTCGAAAAATCTGTTTAGAAATACGAAATAGAAAAGTTGCTTTAATATTATAGATCACTATAATTTGGATTCGCAAGAACACATAAGCAAAATCAAAATAAAGAATTGTTTTTAAATTAAACAAATTTACGACGTCAAATTTGCATTTCCCTTCTTTACAATTGCGATAGGATGCCGGCGTTTTAGCAAAATATTAGTTTCAGGTTGCACGAATGAAATATTTGTTTTTATAAATGATTACCTTTCACGCTGCAGGCTTCTTAATATCATGAAATATTATAAAGTACAGAAACACAAAAGATTACAAAAGATTAAATAAACCAAGATTGACTGCATAAGAAAGGGTTTGAATAGCATAACACTAATACATGAGACATACCATTTTCTCTATTCTATTTAAACTATCATCTATTTGCGAAAGCCTTTTCATCATCTGTAAAACGAAGTACAAAATGTCACGTTTAGTATTCATTCATAAGCCCATATTTTAAAACTTAATATTGCTTTATAGAATTAAAATTTCGAGCGATACATGTACATGTAGGGCTAGTCTACTCAACTTGATTTTAAACATACGGGATATGACTTGAGGGGTAGATCAAAACAATTTTACCCCAAAAATGTATCTCCTTGGTCAAAATGCAAATATGTGCTGTAATAGATTACTTATAGGTAAAGTCATAGTAATTCAGGATTTTCATCTAACATCTTCAAGTGATTGACCGATTGGTGTATAACGTATGTAAAATGCAAATCCGGACGAGAGCATCTCAATATTATCAGATAATGATCCCGACTTTGTACTAGATCAACATCTTGATATTTTTCTTTGTTTTCGACACAGATCGGAAAATTCTATTGGTCTACATGTACCAACGCCGTAAACGATACTTGCTAAGAGGAAAAGCTGCAGATACCAATACAGTTTTCAAGCTGGAGATAAATCGAACGATCTCCCGTACGCTTGGCACACCCACTAAAAACAGCTGTATGATACTATTTTGAATTAAAATTGAAAGAAGTGTTATAACTGGTTTGAGAAGCATTTCATATGGATAAAATATGACGTTGATAATATCCAATTCCAAATAAAAAGGATTTGCGTAAAAGCGGCAACAATGATTATAATGTTAAAACAGTAGTCATTGAGACTAACAACATTTTAGGCAACGGTGTTATTTGTGCTGACATGAATTGTCATTGATATGGTTATATTTATAAATTTACTGTTTACAAATTTTTGAATTCTGTGAAATACTAAGGCTTTTCTACCTCAGGCATAGATTACCTTAGCTGTATTTGGCAAAACATTTTGGAATATTGCTTCTCTATGCTCTTCAACTTCGTACTTTATTTGGCTTTTTTAACTTTTTGGATTCGAGCGTCAGTGATGAGTCTTTTGTAGACGAAACGCGCGTCTGGCGTATATACTAAATTAAGTCCTGGTATCTATGATGAGTTTATTCATATACGCTGAGAAGACAATTCTCTGAACGTTGGACTAGATAATAAGGATACATGCTAACAATTGTATGTCAGAGATTAATCATTTAACCGATTGAAACAAATTATATTCTTTTAGTAATGAGAAACATCTCCATTTTATAAAAAGAAAATGTGTTTCGGTGTAACACCAGAAATGATGATACTCACAAGGGGTGAAATTATTAATTAAATGAGTGAAACTGATTGTAGTATGCAATTTGATTTAACGGTTATTGTTGCAATAAGAAAAAAAGAATACATTACCTTGACATTCTCTTGGGTTGTTTCGTCTTTTAACGCTCTAAAATTCTTATTCAAATTTTCTATCTGATCCTTTTGCTCCTGTATAAAAAAATAAAACAATATAATTATATTTTCCCTTTGTTCTATGTGTATTTATAGCATTGTAGAGAAAACAAATAATCTATTGAATTTTCCTCGGAGTTCAAAAATTATTAAAATAATTTATTAAAAACAACAACTTATTTACATTCTCTTGATGAAGATAAATCAAGAAAAGTCCTTCGGAAGGATGAAAATTAAATGTGTTGTATTAATTTATTGCGATGCTCATATCAATACATTGGTTATTAATATTTACATCCTAATACATCTGCTCAAGGAGAACAAGTAAATACAATATTATTTTTTGTTTCTAAATTATCAAGAATATATCTGAAATGTTTACCTTTTCATATGTCTTTTTAATCTTGTTGCTAGTTTCTCCAAAATTCTTGTTTTCGTTTTCAACTAGCTTTTGTTCTTCCTGTTTAAAAAAGATGATATTGAAGGAATCTTACTTAAATGCTATAAGAATAGACAAGATACATAACAATTCTTACCAAATATGCAAAGATCAATTTAGAAGTCGCCATACTTTCAAACCACACTGCGGTATAAATACCTATCCCACCTACAATTCACTGGTTACATTATTCATAACTTGCTCAAATCTATAAATAACCGGAATTGGTGTTTAAACATAAAAAAAAATCCACGTATAATAAATGATATACCTTTCCATTCTTTCTATTTGTCTTCTCATTTAACTTTTCTAACTTTCTGCTCATGTTTGCAATTTGTTTCTGTAGATCCTATGTAAATAACAAACACAAATAAGTTTAGATACTTATTCTTTGCAAACCTGAACTAAATAGAAAAAATATGCAATTATAGTAATCTTTGACCATACTCTAGATGATAATTTAAATAAATGTCTATTCATAGAAATATTTTTTTTATTTGGTAAAAATTTCAAATTAGCATACAATTTATACAATACTATCAGGACATTATATGCATTTCATTTTTTTTAAATAAAGTTCTGTACGAGTACTGTTTAACTAGATTACACATTTAGAATAATCTTATGTGTCATATCTATGATATTGTGTCTAAAATGATTTTCGATATGTAGCGCAAAAGAATTCAATACGATAACATGATATGAAATATTTATCACATACTTCGATTATTATCACATGCCTTTCCGTAACGTTATCACATGAGAGTCCGGTGATACTCGGCAAATTCCGGAAAATACACCTCCATGGTACATTTTCAGTGACAAACATTACAAAGTAGGGTACAAAACAATTATTTGAATACTGTGTGAAATGAGAAGACAAAACCCGACAAACAAATGATAAAATAAATGCATTTTAAATGTTTCAAGCATAATTATTTTAGAAAGGTACTTTAAAAATGTTTACTTTAATTATGTATATTGTTGATTTTTTTTATCGTCCATATTAAAATATATCATACTGCTGTTTGTCGTGTCTGTTGAGGCATACCTACTAAAAAAATTCTTATCGAATTTAACTGCATTTGGGTTCCGACATGCGTGAACTTTTCACTCTTTGAACTTCTATTTGAGAACCACGTAAAAGGAATAATAAAATAATCTTTTATTTTTCTCGATTGTTGAAGCATAAGATAAAAAGATCATAACATGTCAGTTTTCATATCGCATGTAGTATCAGCACTCTGTCAATATCAGCCCTCGAGCCATGCGGCTCTTGGGCTGATATTGAACCTAGGGCTGATAATACATGCGATAGGAAAAATGCCATGTAATAATCTGATAATATAGAGAAATAGAACATAACTTTCATATGATAAATACGTTATTCGGTAGTTAATAGTTTTATGAGATCTGTTAACCTGAGATCAAGTACAAGTAACATGTTATCATATTTAATCATTACACATTATATATTCTATATTTTGTGCGAAGTTTTAGTTTATTAATATACAACTATTTATATGTTCTTTTAACTCATTCGTTTGTTACTTCTTGTTATGTATGGTTAACTTTGTTATTCGTATGTTGTAGTCGTATTAAAGATTTACATAGACAGCGGAAAAAACTCTATAGCGGTAATGGTACGGATAATGCGTTCGTACTTGCCTTGAATAGAGGACAATGACATTTTAGATAAAGTTAGATCAACATTATGTTATAAACGAATTAATAATCACGCTATTGCATCCAAACAATTATATTGTAAATGAACCTAATAAAATAAGCATAATCTAAAAAAATAATGTTTCCAGATTTTGATTGAATGTAAATATAGTTATGATAACTGAAATGAACAAGAATATGACCATAGTACACGGATGCCCCGCTTGCACTATCTTTTTTCTCTGTTCTGTGGACCTTGAAATTTCGGTCAAAAATCATATCGTAGGAAACATGTCTACTACATTTTTAATTTTCTAGTTGATTGGACCTCAGCTTAATAAATAAACTATCTTGAGACATTTGGTGAACATTTAGAGAGATATAGGAAGATATAGGAAGATGTGGTATGAGAGTCCATGAGACAACTCTCTATCCAAGTCACAATTTATAAAAGAAATTTAGAGGTTAGAAATATACAACTGGCTATGGTTTTAACTGAAGCATTTGAACATTTGTTTAGTTTAAACTTAGTTTAAACATATTTTATTTACTCAAAGTAAAATGGATTGGACACAAGTAAGCCATACTTATGAAGTCCGCTCCGAATGACAATAATTTACAATACAATATTAATATGAGCATGCAATATCAAAATAAACAGTATTTTACGAGTCTATCAATTGAGAGAAAAAAAAATGAAACAGAAATAGATGTAAACATTGAAAACGTTGATGATGATGATGATGATGATGATGATGATGATGATGATGATGATGATGATGATGATGATGATGATGATGATGATGATGATGATGATGACGACGTGGATGTACCGTAAATACATTTTCTACATAACAAGAAATCTGTCAGACCTTTTGATAAATTCGAATACGTGTTTGAATATATTCACATTTTGTTCATACGAGAGATTCGGATTACCAGATGTAAGTAACTTAACATTTAATATAAGGTCATCAGGAAGCCATCTTAGATTATTCATCAGAATTTCTCTCTGGTGTATATATAAAGAGCAGTCGAAAAGGAAATGGTGTACAGTCTCAATGTTACATCCACAAAAGCAAGATGGATCAGCAATTATATTGACTCTAAACAAGTCATAGTTCAAGAAAGATGAGTAGCATCTGAATTGTGTTAAAATCATATTTAGTTTCCTCGGTCCATATAGAAAGTGCTTTGGTACATCTTTATTTGTGGTATTTAACCTTTTTAAATGGATTTTAAACTTTGCTATAGAGTCTGATTTTCGAAGGGACAAATCGGTATGATTCCATAGGTTAATAGTTGATGGTATAAAAGATTCTTTAGTAAGAGATAATCTACAAAAAGGAACAATGATGTCATTGCCATTTCTCAAGGGATATGTAGTTGTGCTCTGTACACTAGGTGGAACAAGTTTGCATAGATAATCCAGAGCTTGGTTATGTTGAATGTAATAAAACATTTGTAATTTTCGTCTTTTCCTCCTGTCAGCTAAAGTTTCCCACCCAATTTCCTCATACAGAATTTCAGATTTTGTAAATATAGGCAAACCAGTAACTATTCTAGCAGCTTCTAGCTGCAAACTTTCAAGTTTATTAACATATCCTATCCGGCAATTATCCCATACTTCAGTTGCATATTCAAAGATTGGTCTTATAAATACTAAATAGAGTTTTTCTAAGTTTTTCCTACATAGCTGATACTTGAGTTTTCTCAGGATATTTAAATGTTTCGTAACACTGATAATCAAATTGTCTATATGACTGTTCCACCGAGCATCAGAGCAAAACGTTACCCCAAGGTGTTTGTGACATTTTGTTATAGGGATTTCTTTATCATTTAAGCAGAATTTTAAAACGGGTGCATCTTTATTTGAAAAAAATCATTATTTCTGTTTTGTCTGGATTAAAAGACATTAGCCACCTCCGTGACCATTCGTTTAGCTCTTCGAGATCACGATCAATAACAGTTTTTATTTGCTCTTGTTCGTTCCCCGAGTAATTAAACGAAGTGTCATCCGCATAGAGTCTAGTTAGAGATGTGAGTTTCTCTGCAATGTCATTTATATATATTATGAATAATAAGGGACCAAGTACTGAGCCTTGAGGTACTCCAGCTGAAAGACTGCAAAATGAGGATGATGATGTATTAATCACAACTTTTTGTTGCCTATCACAAAGATAACTCTCAAACCAGTTAAGTAGATTACCATGTATTCCGTAAGCTTACATTTTATGCAGGAGTCCTCTATGCCAAACCTTGTCAAAAGCTCTCGAAAAATCACAAAAGACAAAACAATTTATTTCCTTCTTTTCTAGTGAGTTAAGAATACAATTATACATTTCTAATAGCTGATGTACAGTTGGATTTTTTGGCAAAAATCCAGACTGATATTCATAAATTAGTTTATTCATATGTAAATGATTATATACATGTTTAAAGACAATTCGTTCCATGATTTTACCTACACAGCTTATCAACGAAATTGGTCTATAGTTTGAAGGTAATGACGAATCACCTTTTTTTAAAATAGCAATAACATTTGCAATCTTCCAGCTAGAAGGATACTTACATTGTTGGAGGGATTTATTTAATATTATTTGTAAAGGAACCGCCACTTTCTTAGGGCAAATTTTCAGCATTCTGTGACTAATCAAATCTGGTCCTGATGCCTTATTCGGATCAATAGTTTTGATAATATCAATTATTTCATTTTGATTTATGTATATATCTTGAATATAAGTATTAGTTTTTTCTTTAAACTCTGGAATAGGAACATTTTCTTCCTCGAGTTTAGATATCAAACCAAAGTATTCGTTCAATAAGTCGCACTTCTCGCTATCCTCATAAACTATGTCACTAAACTCCTCATCTTTTATTATGTTTTGTAGAGGAGGAATATTATTTGAACTCTTATTCGACTTTATCAGCATTTTCATTATTTTCCAATAGTTTTTTGAATTTGGAGCATTACTCAATATAAGGTTATCTAAATTAGTTTCAAATCTTTCCTTAGCAAGTTTTTTTAAATTGTTAACTCTGTTTCTCTGTTTCTTATAATACTTCGCAATATCCGATTCTCTTTTAAATTTCAGGGCATATTTTCTAAAACGGTCTCGTTTTCGAATTTCTCTTTTTAATTCACCATTAAACCATGGTTTATCAGAACTACGTATAGTAACTAATTTAGTGGGAATGCACTCCCTCGCGATATTAAAGAATGTTTCAGTTAATATTCCAGATAGTTCGTCCACGTCTTTATTATCAGGAAGCAGTGCATTCCAGTCTACGTCGTCCATTTTTTCAGAGAATTTAACTTTGTCAACTTTTTCATAAATCCAAATTTCTCTTTTATACGAACGTGTAATAGTTGTCGGACACTCGAGAAAAATTATTGGCGCATCGTGGTCACTTATATTAGAAGGCGTTGGTAAAACATCTGAGATAAAGTACGACAAAGTGTCACTTAAAATAATTGGATCAAGTAGTGTGCTACTGTGATTTGTCACTAGAGTTGGTTTATCAATAACATTTCGTAAATTAAATATATTTAAGATTTCAATTAATTTGTTGTTTTGCGCCTTGAATAAATCACAGTTCAAATCACCCGTAATTACAATATTTTCATTGAATTGATAAGCCAATCCTATTGCATGATTTAAGCGTGTCCAATAATGAAATATCTAGAAAATATCTAGAAAAAAATGATAACATTGTAATGTAAAAAAAGTATGAACCAGAAACCTTTGAATGATTGAATCGTATAAATTGGCAGCAATACCAACAGTCTTGTTGTTGTTAATTGAGTGATATTCAAGTTGGAAAACATGATATATTTATCAGTAGTAACTGGATAAATAAATGGCTTTTGGTACTTTGATTTCGTCTTTTTATTAAAATTTTTCTTTTTGTTTTGTGTCATTCTGTTACGTCGATTCTTTTACATCTGATGTTAACATTTGCTTTCCTATGTTATATTATTACACCACCTTCCAAGGTAGGGGTCACAAGACAGGCTAAATATTATTAACCCTGTCGTATACGAATCTGTCAAAATTCACGAAGCTTTAATTAGGTGGTTGTCGTTTACTGCTCGTTTACAAAGTATTTGTTCAATAAGTCGCACTTCTCGCTATCCTCATAAACTATGTCACTAAACTCCTCATCTTTTATTATGTTTTGTAGAGGAGGAATATTATTTGAACTCTTATTCGACTTTATCAGCATTTTCATTATTTTCCAATAGTTTTTTTGAATTTGGAGCATTACTCAATATAAGGTTATCTAAATTAGTTTCAAATCTTTCCTTAGCAAGTTTTTTTAAATTGGTAACTCTGTTTCTCTGTTTCTTATACTTCGCAATATCCGATTCTCTTTTAAATTTCAGGGCATATTTTCTAAAACGGTCTCGTTTTCGAATTTCTCTTTTTAATTCACCATTAAACCATGGTTTATCAGAACTACGTATAGTAACTAATTTAGTGGGAATGCACTCCCTCGCGATATTTAAGAATGTTTCAGTAAATATTCCAGATAGTTCGTCCACGTCTTTATTATCAGGAAGCAGTGCATTCCAGTCTACGTCGTCCATTTTTTCAGAGAATTTAACTTTGTCAACTTTTTCATAAATCCAAATTTCTCTTTTATACGAACGTGTAATAGTTGTCGGACACTCGAGAAAAATTATTGGCGCATCGTGGTCACTTATATTAGAAGGCGTTGGTAAAACATCTGAGATAAAGTACGACAAAGTGTCACTTAAAATAATTGGATCAAGTAGTGTGCTACTGTGATTTGTCACTAGAGTTGGTTTATCAATAACATTTCGTAAATTAAATATATTTAAGATTTCAATTAATTTGTTGTTTTGCGCCTTGAATAAATCACAGTTCAAATCACCCGTAATTACAATATTTTCATTGAATTGATAAGCCAATCCTATTGCATGATTTAAGCGTGTCCAATAATGAAATATCTAGAAAATATCTAGAAAAAAATGATAACATTGTAATGTAAAAAAAGTATGAACCAGAAACCTTTGAATGATTGAATCGTATAAATTGGCAGCAATACCAACAGTCTTGTTGTTGTTGATTGAGTGATATTCAAGTTGGAAAACATGATATATTTATCAGTAGTAACTGGATAAATAAATGGCTTTTGGTACTTTGATTTCGTCTTTTTATTAAAATTTTTCTTTTTGTTTTGTGTCATTCTGTTACGTCGATTCTTTTAAATCTGATGTTAACATTTGCTTTCCTATGTTATATTATTACACCACCTTCCAAGGTAGGGGTCACAAGACAGGCTAAATATTATTAACCCTGTCGTATACGAATCTGTCAAAATTCACGAAGCTTTAATTAGGTGGTTGTCGTTTACTGCTCGTTTACAAAGTATTTGTTCAATAAGTCGCACTTCTCGCTATCCTCATAAACTATGTCACTAAACTCCTCATCTTTTATTATGTTTTGTAGAGGAGGAATATTATTTGAACTCTTATTCGACTTTATCAGCATTTTCATTATTTTCCAATAGTTTTTTGAATTTGGAGCATTACTCAATATAAGGTTATCTAAATTAGTTTCAAATCTTTCCTTAGCAAGCTTTTTTAAATTGTTAACTCTGTTTCTCTGTTTCTTATACTTCGCAATATCCGATTCTCTTTTAAATTTCAGGGCATATTTTCTAAAACGGTCTCGTTTTCGAATTTCTCTTTTTAATTCACCATTAAACCATGGTTTATCAGAACTACGTATAGTAACTAATTTAGTGGGAATGCACTCCCTCGCGATATTTAAGAATGTTTCAGTAAATATTCCAGATAGTTCGTCCACGTCTTTATTATCAGGAAGCAGTGCATTCCAGTCTACGTCGTCCATTTTTTCAGAGAATTTAACTTTGTCAACTTTTTCATAAATCCAAATTTCTCTTTTATACGAACGTGTAATAGTTGTCGGACACTCGAGAAAAATTATTGGCGCATCGTGGTCACTTATATTAGAAGGCGTTGGTAAAACATCTGAGATAAAGTACGACAAAGTGTCACTTAAAATAATTGGATCAAGTAGTGTGCTACTGTGATTTGTCACTCGAGTTGGTTTATCAATAACATTTCGTAAATTAAATATATTTAAGATTTCAATTAATTTGTTGTTTTGCGCCTTGAATAAATCACAGTTCAAATCACCCGTAATTACAATATTTTCATTGAATTGATAAGCCAATCCTATTGCATGATTTAAGCGTGTCCAATAATGACCGTCGTTCGATTCGGGAGGTCGATAGGTATTGCAGAGTAGGAATGTTTGACCTTTCGTACGGATCTCAACCCAGAGAGTTTCATCTGATTGATTTTCAAGATCATTTCTACGGAGAATACCAATATCGTCTTTAACATAAATGAGGAGGCCGCCGCCAAAACTGTTACGATCTTTTCTGATCTTTTCTGATGATTTTGTTTGAAAATGAATTAAGTTCGATGTCTTTGTCGCATATATTTGGATCTATGTGACTCTGTGTGAGAACATTTGTCCGACTCTATAATGAACTTAAATAAGTGTTAATGATGGTAGTGGCTTTGTTATTTATTTGTCAATTTATATCTATTGTATGTTCCGACTTACAGAAGTATTATATGTTTATATAATTTGGTAACAGTTGATTAAACATGGTTATTGTATTAAATGGTCTGATTAACTTAAGATTCGTATTCAAATTACTAACATTTGTTTTAATGGTGCATTGTATTGTTTTATCAAATTGTTCCATGCTTATCAGTTAGAATTATTAAATAAATTAAACGTATTATTGAAGGTTGAAGAAAGTTATTTTGTTGTGTTTAGGTCAATGACATACTTACTCTCATTGCCTAATTAAAATTTAGTTTTGCTTCTTAAAAAAATATCTAGAAAAAAATGATAACATTGTAATGTAAAAAAAGTATGAACCAGAAACCTTTGAATGATTGAATCGTATAAATTGGCAGCAATACCAACAGTCTTGTTGTTGTTGATTGAGTGATATTCAAGTTGGGAAAACATGATATATTTATCAGTTGTAACTGGATAAAGAAATGGCTTTTGGTACTTTGATTTCGTCTTTTTATTAAAATTTTTCTTTTTGTTTTGTGTCATTCTGTTACGTCGATTCTTTTACATCTGATGTTAACATTTGCTTTCCTATGTTATATTATTACACCACCTTCCAAGGTAGGGGTCACAAGACAGGCTAAATATTATTAACCCTGTCGTATACGAATCTGTCAAAATTCACGAAGCTTTAATTAGGTGGTTGTCGTTTACTGCTCTAACATTTGCCTTTTTTCGTTACTGTTTATAGAAATAATGTATACTAAATACAATGAGACCACATTTAGGTTGTACATGTGTATCTACATCGTCAATAAAAAATACTCACCTCCATTTTATCTTCTTCCATAACATTTATTTTCCTATGAATGAAGAACAATCACCATATAATGTACTTCACGCTAATTCCAAAAACGTACACATATTTGATTTGATTTTTTGTCCGTCACAGTTTAATCAGCTCTAAGACATTTGTAGTCAGTATTTAGATTTTTTAATAGGTTTGCTTCGAGCTTCTATGAAAACTTATATATTGTCAAAGTGCGCATCTTGTGAAGAACGATTGATTCTTGTTATTCAGTTAGATGGCGAAACAATTTTGTTTAAAACGGAAGACTCGATTTGGAAAAAAAGTGTTGGAGCTGACTGAAAAAAACTTATTATAATAAAGATATTGCATTTGTGTTTCAATTGTATGGTTTGGAATGGTGATGTAAGCTTACGTTTTTGTCAACAGTTTGATTATTCGTGATTCGTTTACGTTACAATTTTTTTCAGGAACATTCTTTCCAAGGATTAGAGCACACACGTTGCAAAATATATTCTTTTCTGCGCGAGAAAAAAAAGTCCTGATGTGTAGTGCATACATTTGCGTTAGATTTGTGTCCAGTATGTGTACTTAAAATCTTGAATTTTTGCGATTTCACAGTTAATTTAGTGCTGCATAATTATTGATGATTTAGCAGTGAATTTTTTTTTAAGTGTGCATGTTTCGTATTTTCTTTTACACCTCATGAATGGTGTTGTGGTGCAAATACTATGAATTGACTGCAAACCAGATTGCATATTTCAAATCACTAGTTATACATTTAAGCTAGCCGCCGTTTGAGTTTTCAATTTCAGATATTTCTTCATACGACTTATATATGATATTGAAATGCACAGTTTGATTTTGTTGCACTTCGGTTTTCATGTTGTCACTTTATTTTTCTCATACAATTGATGTGTTTACCTCGGATTTATTTTGACCCAATCGATTTGTGATTTTTAAACACCTGTTAAGACTGTTAGATATGAGAGTATTGTTATTTGGCGTCAGATTAGTACACCATAACATATGGAGCGTATGTCGCATTAAATTTAAGATGAAGGAATCGTTATCCAAGCTGGACTTTTTCTTTTTTTAACAGTTTTCATCTGAACCTGATAACCCGTTTCTCCGGTTTTTTTCCACACTAAGGTGGTACCCAACACCTTCACTAAAATGAATTTGGCTCGTTTAATTTTCATAAAATTTTGGCAAAGTATTCACTTTGACCATTTGACAAACTATAAAAATTTCAAAAATTTGAACCAACCAATTTATCAGAAAAATTACACTGGTTATATAGCAGTTTGACAAACACTAATTTTGATCATTGAGAAGCTTAATATTCCCTTAACAACGCAACGTAATTAAAACGTTTAGCTGATTTTACAGAGGTATCTCCCTGTAGTGTTAGGTACCACCTTAAAGCATCAAGCCATTTTATCTTAAATAAAAATTGTTTAAACATTCCATTAACTACGAAATGTAAATTATCAAACGACTTTTCATTTGCCGTAGAACAAAACGGAGGAGACATTTTAAAGACGTACTTTTGATATGGCCAGGACACATTTTGTTGCCGTGTTAAATCATAAAACTGTTCACTGAACAAAATACAATAAGAAAACACGTTTCTCATAAATGAAAAAAATATATATTACCCTCTTGATTTCATTACACAGCGTTGCTCTACTTCTTTTGTTGCAGCAAGCAAAAGGTCAAAATTTTTATTGTATATAAATACTGAAATTGAAAATGAGAGAAAAAGTTTCTGAAGCTTAGTCTGAAAATAATTTGTTTAGACAAAATTATGCAAACCATCAGCTATACTTCTGAAATAACAGGGTCAAATGTGTTAGCCGGCATGACGTAAATACAACAAATAAAACAATTCAACTTTATATATAAATCATACATAACATTTGTGAAATTACACTGTTGCGTGCCCTTTTAATATCATCATACTATATTATCAATGATTTACAAATTCCGGGTCGAATTCGATATCGATAACAATTTTACAAAACATGTATATGTCACATGTTGTATCCGGTTGTTGTCAGAAAACCAGGTCGGATTTGTTTAGAGATATGACGAGAGCAGAAAAAGTGTGCACATTATCTGTTATAATCGAGTGTTATCTGACTTCTTCCAAATAGTGATCAAAGTTACCAGGATTATAATTTAGTACGCCCGACGCGCGTTTTGTCTACATAAGACTCATCAGTGACCCTCAAATCAAAATAGTTATAAAACAAAGCGAGTACAAAGTTGAAGAACATTGAGGACCCAAACTTCCAAAAAGGTAAGCCGAATACGGCTAAGGTAATCTATTTCTTGGATAAGAAAATCCTAATGCCCGCGTCACACTGTCCCAATTTTTACGACGATTGCAACACGATTATGGAAATTTTCAAAATCGGGACTGATCGTATCCAGATCGGGCTATTCGTAGTGCCATCTTTAACCATCGTAGAACCATCAACCACTTTTTCTAACCTTCGGGGACAACTTTGGGAAGGGTTCTAAATTTTTTTTTTGTACGTCCGATGTTGAGGGTTCGTATTGAGTTCGTATCACTATCCTCGCCATCGTAATGTCACCGGGAATGCATCTTTGAACATCGTATTGCATTCGTGTTTCCAATGTTTCCATCGGGCAGTTTTGACATTACGATGTCTACACGAATGAATCACGAAGCTACGCGAAGGTCTTACGATGGCAACACGACTTCGTGAAGACCTCGTAATTCCGTCGTGTTGCCATCGAATAAAAGTACGAAGGCGACAAGATAGAACTACGACGGCAATAAATCCAGCTAAATGTAAGTTAATTTTCGCGCTAAAATACATTTTTTAAAGTGCCATGCGCGATATGCACTGGTCAGTCTAAAACGACAGTTAAGAAAGACGTTCACAAACCATGGAGCTCATATCTTATGATTTTATGAGAACAAGAAAGGCGACAGCGTTGTTTCTATTCATTCAAATGGAACAAAAAGAGCAGCTATTACAGGCTCAGGATTTACTTTTACAAGTAAAATATTATTTTTTGTCAATTTTTCATATCAAGTAACATAATGAAAATCATAAACGCGCCTCGTACACCAACACTGCAGGTACACGTATATAGGGAAACCAACTTTTTCTTGATTATTTTGATTTTTTATGTATCGTCTGAGTTGTTGTCACACGAATAATTACTCCATAACCATTTTGTTTTCTATATGTCATATTTTGCCGCATTTGTTGCTTTCCCCACACCCTTCCTTTTGTCTATATTATTATGATATTCTCATGGAAAGAGCTCTTTTTGAATAAAAGGTATCAACGAACCCATTACCTTACCTTTAAGATAGATCAGTAAACATGGGCATAATTATGGGTGATTATTCAGACTAGTGCACACATTTTACAGATCCAACAAGGCAATGCCGAGCATGGCACCCCCTCGTATGTAACATATTGGGGACAAATATGGACACTATATTTGTATATGACACATGCAGAAAATGGTAAACTGAATATGCATATTTGATACATAAACTATTTTTTTAGAAATCAACCAAAACATTCAGTAACTGGAAATACCTTTAATATTGTCTTTAGAACCAGCAGATAAAAAAATGAGCAACCAATTTCCTGTGTATTATGCTATTTGAAGGAGACAAAAAGTCCATCTGTATGACCTTGACCTTTGGCCTTGAACGTAAAAAATGTCAGATCATTACAAGAAGGAACAATATACCAAATGTGGTTAAAATCTTTTGAAGCATATTGGTTTTAGAGTGTCCACAAGGGTTATATTGCCTTGTATTACAACTGCCACTGTGACCTTGACCCTTGAACTTTAAAGCTAATAGCGCTTAAGATATTCTTAACGAGAAACACCATACCAAGTTTTGAGCATTTTGGTTCTAGAGTGTCCATATTTTTTCTTTTGGACTTGTACTTTCCTGCTAGACTCATACCCCTCCCTCTTCCTCTTCTTCTCCCTGATTTTGGTGGCATTATATGCGGAGACTTAGAGTCAAGTTTTACCCTTCAAGTCCACGGTCTTCCGTCTTATGATTAAACCAGAAAATAATATATATTCAATATTGGTCAAACAATTTAAAACGCGTGATGCCTTCGGCATATAATTTAAATGCATCGTAAGCTGTACACCGACGTCTTTGTCTTTTAGACATCGTATGGCCATCGCGCCATCATCGTAATCCATCGTGTAGCCTTCGTAATCCATCGTGTAGCCTTCGTGGTCCATCGTGTAGGCTTCGGCTGAGATATGAAGCTTAAATGCCCGTCTTCGGTTAACCTTTGTATGTCCATCTTTTGCTATCGTATATAATTTCGGCACCATCGTATAGACTTCGTTATTCATCGTACTTGCTTCGTTCACTTTTTGGTATTTTAACGAGATCGGGACCAACTTCGTACGAACTTACAATTTTCGCATTCGGGTGTCCATCGTATATAAAAATCGGGACAGTGTGACGCGGGCATTAGGAATTCAGGAATATTGTAACGTTTTCAGTCAATCATGCAAAACATACTAAGGTTATATAACAACATGTGAAAAATTACTTAGATCTTACAGATCAAGTAGAGTAACTCTGAAACCAGTCTTGTTTTTAAATCAAAAGGAAGGTTCATTTTATCCAAGTTGCTCTCTCTTTAATCGTGAAGTGTTCAATATCCTGTTGTTCTCCTTTTCGTCATTCTTTGTTTTGTCATGACTTTGTTGGTCTCCTGGCTTATAAGTTTTTAATTGTGGTATCGTCCACTTTTCTTTGTCTTAATGTATTGGTTTAAAAATTCAATAAATAGTTATCAAAAGTACCAGGATTATAATTTTATACGCCAGACGCGCGTTTCGTCTACATAAGACTCATCAGTGACGCTCAGATCAAAATAGGTTAAAAAGCCAAACAAATACAAAGTTGAAGAGCATTTAGGACCCGAAATTCCAAAAAGTTGTGCCAAATACGGTTAAGGTTGGATAACGAAGCATATTTGTTAAAATTAAAAAAAAAAACAAACAAAAAAAAACAAAAAAATGAACTAATATCGATTCAAAGATAACAAACTGGTATTTGTTTTTTTAGAGACTAATCCTGTCAACTCAAAATATTACCTCGTACAAACATTGGACTTGCATTCAGCTTGCCAACATAGTTGCCGTCATTGGTTTCTTTAATGTGTTTGCCTCGTATTCTATTGTAGGAATAAAAGCACATCCAACCAATTAAATGAAGTAAAAATGCAGGAATTGCAAAAATTTGCAGATGGACAGGAAATATTGTCTTAAGCATGTATTCTTCCAGGAAATCATTCTGAAGCTGTGACCAGTAAAATTCTGACTCCTCGTGAACTTTAGAGAATGTATCACTGAAATGATGAAAATAAAATAGAACTAAAAACAATCAAGTAAAAGAATATAAAAATTGAAAATTTATAGAAAACCAAAGAAAATAAAGATATAAAAGTTAAAAAATAATGTCTAAAATCGAGTGCCTTTTCTTATGTGATATTAGTTGTTACATTTATTGCACTGTTACATTTTTCGTTTCATAGTAAACGCGTTTGTCTTTCCTACATCCAAAACACATTTTCTTGCAAACTATTGGGTTCTGTAAACGTATAAGGGATGAAGAATATTAATCCATCGACAGGTATTTGAATAATGGTAATGTTTTAATGTTAAATAAGATAAATATCAACATATTTAAACAGGATAAAGACCCACTAGTTGAGCTATAATTTCGTATATTGCTTCTCGTACTTGGGATTATAGTTGATGCGAAAATAGTCAACAGATGGGATATTGTATAACATAGACCACAATATAGATTTTCTTTGCTTTTCAAACTTTTGTAAATTGTCGCAGAACACATATAAAGAAGTAGATGGAATGGCATTCAAGCAATATGTAAAGCTTTTACATATTTTGAAGAGCTGGTCTAGATACGTTGTATCGGAATTGATAAAAGATTAGTAAAAAATATATGTATTCAATCTTTTTTTTTTTGACAATGATATTTAGAAATACAAAGAGGAAACCACTCATTCGATGTCTGTCTTAGTTTTTCGCTACCCACGCCTGATATAGTGTTATCAAAATTTACCAATTATTTTCTATTTAACAGTAAATAATAACAAACATGGCATCTCATAGTAAACATGATCAGATCAAACTTATTTTATAAGTATGCATTTTTTGTTTCTAAGAAGGAAAAGTCACGTCAATACAAAAAAGGGTTCTCATCTTTTGCCACTATCATTTGTCAGATAAACTAGAAAAGCTTAAATAGTGTTTGAATATCCTAGCAAAGCTGACGTTGATGTCTATGATACATCTTTTTTATAAAAATTATGAATCTATGCATTTATCTTTTTTGTACGGTTTTGTCGTCATCTTGTAATAAGGATTTTACCATGTCCAGCCAGAATATGAAAAACAGTGGTTGTCTGTTGATGTCCGTCTAAAATATGTTATTTCATGATTTTACATTCCGATTCCATGTGTTGTGATGTAGGGAACTGTAAATGTTATTTTACGATTTTAAGATTTAAACACTTGCCTGTAGATGGCTATCAGTAAATTTAACATCAAAACAATAGCAATCAGTCCATAAATAGCCCTTACATACGGTGATAGGTATACACCAAGCGTTTCAGGGCATCTCTCCAACACACCATTGGTATATGCTGTTTTATCAAAAGTACAATCAGGTTCTCTCACTAAAATAATTTGTTAAGTATTGATTAAAACAAAACTACATGAATGCTGAAATTGTAACCTGTGGTTGTAGAATGTCGTTTTAATCTGGAAATCAAAAGTTATATGTAACAAGTATGGACATCTTTTTAATCAAACATTGGTATATTTCTCTAAGTCAATTGAATTTTCAGTCAGTTTCTCTCACTGAAACGTTTTTTTTTCAAATTAGATATGTCATTAAAATAGTGGAAGCTGAAACTAAAACCTGTGGTCGTATTCTATCGTTTAAACAACGGAAATCACTTTGTTAATACTATCCGTCCATAAATAAGATGGTGTAGCCAATTCTATAATTGAGGAAAAGACTCAAAAGCTTTATTGAAATTACTGTAAACGCAGAATTAGTAAAGAGCAAAATGGTCAAAAATTAGCTCAAAAGAATAATTTTTGACCATTTTGCTCTTTACTGATTCTGCGTTTACAGTAATTTCAATAAAGCTTTTGAGTCTTTTCCTAAATTGATTGTTTCGCAACTATAGCTCCGACAACATGCATTGAAAAGTTTGATTATTATTTTACCCAATATCCAAACAAAATTTTAAACATTTTGTCTATTATGTTAATCAAAATAGATGGACAAATAATTCAAACATAAAATCCAATATTGTAGCAATGAGTTCTAGCATAATAAAAAAATATATTATGTAAACCCATAATCCAATTTCAGCCCCGATGAAAAGGTACACAACTTTTTGAAAAAAGTCGTAAACGATTATAAAATCGGTTGAATTATAGATAACTAGTTGCGCTAGGGTAAAAATTAATATAGATTGGCTAAGGATTAGGTCCGGTAAGGACCGATTTTGGCCTCAAATTTCAGGTTCATCTGACGAAAGATTTTGACCACTTTTTAAACACTTAAGTGTCTATTTTATTTGAATTAATTAATTTATGTGAAAGATTTTAACAGATTTAGTCATTAAAAACGATCCGATTCAAGTTCAAATATGAAAAATCTACCTAATATGCCGAAAAATGTCACTTTTCAGGTGGTTTTTGGTAAAAATGAAAGTGGCCGCATCCGTGTTCATCCTCAACCTTTATATATGTTATGTATTATCATAAAATACAACTTACATTTAAATATTAAGGATGAACACGAATGCGGCCACTTTTGTTTTACACGAAAACCGTCTAAAATTTAACTAAAATGCTAGAATTATGAGGATTTCAGTAATTTAGCATGACTTAACGGTGCTAGTACCGGATATATGTTCATTGTATTGTCAAAAACAGCCCATATTTATGTAGCAGAAGCATTCTACTGTCCAATAAATAACTAAAGGTTTACATTTTAACAATTTTGTAAAACTGCTATATTTTGGGGCCAAAAAGGGGTCTTATTGAACCTACTCCTTTATCAAGATTCCTAAATTTTTGTAATTTGACTTGTACTTTTGGTAAGTGATCGTTATAAATCATTACTTAAAAAAAACAATGAAACTTTAAACATCTTGTGTTTTATCTTATTTGATCTGTTATTGATTCTTTAACGATAATAAAATCGGTTGAATAAAGTAGTTGCGCTTGGTAAAAGTCAATACAGATTGGCTAATTTATAAGATTCCTGAATTCTTGTAATTTGTCCTGTACTTTTGGTAAGTTATCGTTTTGAAGAAAGAAACAATCCTACGAACAATGAACAATGCAAATCGTATGGAATGATGTTTATTTAGAGGCAAATTGACTGTCACTGCAGTTTTTCTGATAACTGCTTGGTTTGTTAAACAAATACTATACACTTACGGTTTAAAATATTTTTGGTTGATAATGAATATTAAATGAACTTTTATACTGGTATCCCATTCTTATAAGTAAAAACCTTTAGTATTGATAAAGACTTTTGATATTTTTATAACTTAAACATCAAGAATTTCTGATGAGTGATTCAAAGCATTTATTCAGTACCAATATGATTTTTACATTAACATACATGTATCACTCTCAGGGTCGAATTCACCAAACAACATCCAAAAACCATTCTTCATGATATTTTCTATCCCTGACCAACTCAACTCAGAGTTTGGGTACAATAGTGAGTAATATGACACATTGAAACTGATCATTATAACTATCATTATAGTCATGAAGGCATACGTGTCCTTAAACTGAAATAAATTAATTTGATATACACATAGCTTAAGTTAAGATTTAAGAAATATATAGTGCATACAAGTGTCTTATTAAAACGTGTCTCTTGTATACGATAATTTAAAAAAATTGATCTCTATTGCATGCCTTTCTAAATCACACAATAGGTATATGCCAAAGCCAAGTGAGTAAACACATTAATTGAAGCAAACACTTTTGAAAATGTTATACCAGACGAGCAACGGAAAGAAAAATAGATTTTTTTATATATATATACATATAGCTTAACGTAAGATATAAGATACACGTGGTGGATACTAATGAAATTTTCAAACAGCCGCGTGCAGCATTGTCTTAAGTGCGCGTATGAAATAATAAAATATGTCCAAGTTTGACATTGCTGGGAGTGTACTATTCATTTCACCATTACGTCTTTTCTATTTATTCATTAATTTATAGACTAAATGTTTCGTTGAAATCCGTAATATCTATATTTTTCTTACCATCTTCTGTATAATTATCAGCTTCGGTCCAACGAATTCTGACATCGAAAACATATTTAAAATTCGGATACACAATAAGATGAAAGTAACGACCAGAAATATTTTGCCTGCATCGTTGGAAATAGAATTTTCCCCAAATTTTAATAACATTCCACACGTAAAAGTTATCATCAAAACCCAGTCCAGACGATTCCACCAGTCATTGGCATAGTTTTCAAATCTCTTTCTTGCAACAGAAACAAGTACCTAAAATACACAATACATACTCAATAAACAATGGCGTCCTGAAGACAAACACATCTTGCACTTTTCATTTCGAATTAATTTCTTAATAGTTGAAAGAGTTAAAATGTACCTGTGTTGTAATGCTACTGTATTGATGATTGTTTGTAACACATATTTGAGTTCAAACACATTTTGTTTACAAATTGATTTTTTTATAATACAATTCCATGATTTTACCCTCATGAGTTGAATTTTAACGTTTTTTTGTAAAAATGCAAATTTGTATTAATGCAAAACCAGGTAGAGGAAACTGTTGTTGAAATGTACTGAAATGTATTATACTTTACCTGCTTTGTTTCATGAAGACAAAAATTTGCCATCCATCCTATTAAAAAGTAATCTGTATACGAGAAGTCCTCTCCAATGTTAAACAGCAGCATGTATGCATATCCTGTCAATAGACTTAAGTATCCAATCTACAAAAAAGAATAAACCTAGATTGATTGGCTTTGAATTTTAAGCTCACGTGCACTTTATAAGATAACTTTAAAGATTGATGTGAGTTCGCTTTGACGTATGTTTAGGAGTATGAAAAAATGTCTTGGTGTTAGTTTAGGGACTTACCTTTTTAAATTTTCCTCGGAGTTTACTTTTTTGTGATTTTCCTTTTTTATAAATGAATAACATCTAAAAACTTCGTTTTTATCAAATCAGCAGTTTGACATCCACAAAAGTGAACAATGAACACTATGAATAACAACATTAACTTTATATGATACGTAAATTGTTATATTATAACATATAAAACATACCATTTGTATTAATACTTTCATGAAAGGTAACTTGTATTTCTTGTAAAACCTGAAATATAGAATAACAGTTATAAATTAATAAAAAATATCATTTTAGCAAGAACTTACCAAAATTTGCTCAGACACAAACTGCATTTAATTAAATTTTGAACTATTGTTCCCTTTTTTATCACACACAATTCTCATTCATAAAAAAAGTTAAATTATTTCTATATTTGTACTGTCAAGTGTGAAAATATTAAGGAAGTACACGTGATTAGAATGCATTGCCATCAATATACTGCGGATGTATTTATTTTCAGGAGTATCATTTTTGTGGAAAGAGAAACATTTTATTTGCATGGATACTCTATGTTGAAGTTTTGCAAAGTTTACAAACAACCCTACGGGAATGTATAAACAAATGCGTGATTAACTTTAATCCACAGGATCCACAACCGACAATTTATGTTTTTAACTGCACGTCGTCTTGAAAGAGAAACATTGTAGGTATAAAATAAATAAAAACATAAACAATTACTGAAGAGATTTTTAAGATTAAAAACAAAGTACAAAGACATAAACCCAGAAATGCTACAGTTAAAAAAAATGGTTCACTCATTGTTAAAAACCGTGCATGGTGAAAAAAACTGATAATTGTTTCAGAAACAAAATAATGCATGAAAGTAATCCTATTCACATTTATATTTTTCCAAGCTTAATGAAAATTATTGATTGAAATTATATCTCTTGATTTTATCCTTGAGTTGCTGTCTTATATATATGTGTCATATATCTCTTTTTCATATTTAGGTATTGGGTGTGTTAAATGATAGATAGAAGAAAGTCTGCAAACTTTTCTTGAATACATTCTAACACTGTGTAACGCTTTTGATTTTATTATTATTTTGTCATTAATGCACTTACCATCGTAGTGGTTTCTTTTCCATGGTAACCATCAACAATGGCATAATAAAGATGTGAGACAGGGCTAACAAGATGAACAGTGCAACCTTTATAACGATAAAAAAACACCATAAAAATAACATTTTATCAACTTCATGTGTCCGAGAAGTTTTATTTTACAAAAAAAGGGGGCGGACCGCGTGTCAATGAAAAAGGCTTCATGATGAAAGTAAGATTTTGTTCTTTTTGTGTGCAAAGCAATTTGTTGCCATGTATGACTATATAAATATTCATCATTTCGTAGTAACTAGCTAAAATTTTACCGTTTGGGTTCCCACTTATTAGATTTTTGGTGAAATTGCAAAGCAGGAAACGGTGACACTCGATATGTAATTTATCAATGGAATAATGAAATTTGATTCTCTGTAACTATTGTGGCTTTCATAGTTCCATTTACCATCATCAAGACATAGCAGCAGATTTTGCCATATGAATATCAAACACAAAATACCTTTGCCTATAATTGTCGACCTGTGTTTAAGAAATTAAAGCAACTGATATAACATTCGAAAATATGCATGTTTGATATATGGTTAAACAATTCATGTTTTATTGCAGTGATTCATATAAATACTCATTATACTGTGGATTCATCATTATTCGTTGGATACCAATTTTCGCGGATTTTCTTGGTGCAGGCAAACCACGAATTTGAATGTTCAACGAACAACAAACATTCTATAGGAATGTATGCAAAATCTGGTCTAACCACGAAATCAAATATCCACGAAAATGCAAGTTTTTAATAATCTATGAAAATTGGTACCCTTGAAAATAAACGATTTCACAGTATTAATTAGCAATCGTCACTCAAACGATTATTTTAACCCTTTGAAGTTCGTCTAGTTAATTACTTTCGTTGGCACTATATTTTGAGTGCATTAATTTTATGATATTAAATAGCTACATAGTTTTATATTATGATTGTCATCTACAAACGAAGCTGGGGACTCACCATCTTAGTGGTATAATATATAAGTGTAGTATTCTATATTAATCACTTTTAAAAATGACCTTTGCTAACAATTAAGTTTTAGGTTTTGAAGATACTTGTTGCAGGTGTGTTTGCTATGATCTTAACTTTCAAGGATTGCTAGTTTTCCTGCAAATAGTTGGTGGTTCCCTCTGTGTTCTCCAGCTTCAGCCTCTAATTAAATCTGACTGAAATGATATGCTTATTTAAAGTCGGTGAAAGTAGCAATGAACTCAAACAAACAGTTCTAAATATATGCTAGCTGTTTTGATTTTTAGCTCACCTGGCCCGAAGGGCCAAGTGAGCTTTTCTCATCATTTGGCGTCCGTCGTCCGTTGTCGTCGTCCGGCGTCGTCTGTTAACTTTTACAAAAATCTTCTCCTCTGAAACTTTTGGGCCAAATTTAACCAAACTTGGCCACAATCATCATTGGGGTATCTTATTTAAATATGTGTCCGGTGACCCGGCCAGCCAACCAAGATGGCCGCCATAGCTAAAAATTAAACATAGGGGAAAAATATAGATTTTGGCTTATAACTCTGAAATCAAAGCATTAAGAGCAAATATGACATGGGGTAAAATTGTTAATCAAGTCAAAATATATCTGCCCTGAAACATTTAGATGAATCGGACAACCGGTTGTTGGGTTGCTAACCCTTAATTGGTAATTTTAAGGCAATTTTGCCGTTTTTGGTTATTGTCTTGAATATTATTATAGATAGAGATGAACTGTAAACAGCAATAATGTTCAGCAAAGTAAATTCTACAATAAGTCAACATGACCAAAATGGTCAGTTGACCCATTAAGGAGTTATTGCTCTTTTAAAGTCAATTTTTTATTGTTATCTTTTACAGAAATCTTCTCCTCTGAAACTTCTAAGATGAATTTAACCAGAGTTGTAATCAATTATTATTAGAGTATGTAGTTTTAAACATTGTGTCTGATGACCCCGCCCGCGAACAAAGATGGCCGACATGGCTTATAATAGAACATAGGGTAAAATGTAGTTTTTTGACTCTTCTATAATACTAAAATTACGAGGTCCAATTTGTCAGCCGTCATCACGTAAAAACAACGAATCAAAGAGTTCAACTTTATATATAACTAATATAGTACAAAGGTGTAGATTAAAAATTACACCACTCCAGGCCCTTTTGTTTTCCACGTAATTAATATTGCCAATAATAAAGAAGTTCCGGGTTGAGTCCGATAACGATACCAATAGTATCTTCACCTGTGACCTATTACCTAAGTCCTTATTCAGGATTAATATGCTATATATACGGGTCATATTCACAGGGTTGACACTACTAGATTGTCAAATTGTTACCTATTATATCATTTTAATCAGTAAAACTTTCAAGATAACAATACGAATACTAAAAATCTGGACTAAAATAAGGCGTATAGATACAGTTTTCAATTTGTTAGCGGGCATGACGTAAAACAGCGAATCAAAGAGTTCAACTTTATAACTAATATAGGACAATGCTGTTGATTAAAAAATATTCCATTCCAGGACCTTTTGTTTTCCAAGTAATTAATACTACCAATAATTGATAAGTTCCAGTTCGACGGATTCAAACAGAAAGATTTGAAAGCAGAGAAAACTGCGTATCTTATAATCAGCATGACTTTATCAGATGACAATACTAATATCAAAATAAGGCTTGCGCATAGTTATATACTTTAATTCAGTCACGGACCGCGATATCACGGGTGTGTTCTAGTATAAACTAAACCCAAAGCATTTCGAGCAAATCTTTCAAAAAAAATTTGTTCATTAGGTCAAGATATATCTGTCCTGAATTTTTCAGACCATTTAGGCAACCCGTTGTTTGGTTGCTGCCCCTGAATCGGTAATTTTAATAAAAAATTTCAGCTTTTCCTTATAATCTTGAATATCATTATAGATAGAGATAAACTGTAACAGCAATAATGTTCCGCAAAGTAAGGCCTACAAATTAGTTTCATGACCAAAATGGTCGGTTGACCCCTTAAGGAGTTATTGCCCTTTATAATCAATTTTTAATAACAATTTTCATAAATTTTGTAATTTTTACAAAATAATTTTTACTGAAACTACTGGGCCAAGTTCATTATAGATAATTGTATATATCAAGAATGTTCATTTAATTAAGTAAGATCTACAAACACATCACCATCACAAAAACATGAAATTTTTTGTCATGAATCCATCTATATCCTTTGTTTAATGTGCACATAAACCAAGGTGAGCGACACAGGCTCTTTAGAGCCTCAAGTCTAGTATTACAAGAAATATATTACATTTTGAAAACGCTATGTTATGAATCATGTTGGGTACCGACTTTTGCACTGATACACTTGGGGACTAATTGTCCTCCAGCAGCTATAACACTTAGTGCTATACAAAATGCTGTTATAAAAGAAATACCTTAGAATTACCTGTTTAAAAGATAGTTCCGGTTTTCCATACCACATCCTATTCAGAATCTTTACAACAGTCCTGCTATTCATGAATGTTTTATTTTCATGTTGTATGGCATCGCCTAGACACCCATGATTCAACAGAATTCTACCTACATGGAAAACTGGGTCTCCAAGTTCTTTTACCGCTTTCTCTTTATTGTTATTGTCGACCGTTGCTTTTTGTTCTTTTTTCTTTCGTTCATCATACATACAGCCAGTAATTTGAATTGCACGCTCTGTAAAAGCCCTGATGAAAAAAATGAATTAAACATTTAATTGATGCACAATTTAAATAATTTAAAATAAACCCCCTTTTATTAGGTGACAGTGTTTGTCTCAAGAATTATTGATCCTAAACTTTCAGTATGGGTACTAATGACGCGGTATTATTGAATATATGAATGTTTGTTTAAAAAATTCCTGCTTCAATTGGGTTTAACAACTGTGACTTCAAATGTACATATGATAGTGTTGAATGGTCTTAGCACAAACAACGTTATTTTCTCTTATGATAATTTCAGTGATTCTTTTTGTCCTAATCCTCAGGATGCCAACATTAATGGTTTTGATCTGACTCATGGATTTTAAAAGTGATACTTCAGTAAAATGTGCTAGCTAGTCACATATAGCTATTATGAAATCATAATCTTTCAGTCAGTTTAATTGAAGTCTGGAGCTGGCATGTCAGTTAACTGCTAGTAGTCTGTTGTTATTTATGTATTATTGTCATTTTGTTTATTTTCTTTGGTTATATCTTCTGACATCAGACTCGGACTTCTCTTTAACTGAATTTTAATGTGCGTATTGTTATGCGTTTACTTTTCTACATTGGTTAGAGGTATAGGGGGAGGGTTGAGATCTCACAAACATGTTTAACCCCACCGCATTTTTGCGCCTGTCCCAAGTCAGGAGCCTCTGGCCGTTGTTAGTCTTGTATTATTTTAATTTTAGTTTCTTGTGTACAATTTGGAAATTAGTATGGCGTTCATTATCACTGGACTAGTATATATTTGTTTAGGGGCCAGATGAAGGACGCCTCCGGGTGCGGGAATTTCTCGCTACATTGAAGACCTGTTGGTGACCCTCTGCTGTTGTTTTTTATTTGGTCAGGTTGTTGTCTCTTTGACACATTCCCCATTTCCATTCTCAATTTTATTATACTTTTTAAATAATATCACAAGATGAATGATGCAGCTGATACTCTGAGATATCTTTCGCTGCAAATATTGAGAGTACGGATAATATATGACTACATAAACAGAAATAAAATATACCAAGAGGACAAAAAAAAATCCAGAAACACTTTGATCAAAAAGAAAAGATATACGGCTCTTTAAAAAAATCACTGCACAGATAATGTTTTGATACTGTCTGCAATCAAAGTGTTTGTATGATTTTAGGTTTTGTTCAGATGATTTTATTATTACTTTTGTAGTTTCTGTAATGTTTTTCTCTGAAAATGACTCGTTCTCCAATCGTTCGCCACATCTTCCAAAATTGCTGAGCCAACTAAGATCTGATGAATTCGTACCTATTTAAAAAGAAAATAAAGACTGATATATGAGTGGTTATTAAATACATTAATTGATTTGGGTGAAACAGAACGAACTCGAATGTATTATGTTATGTTATGTTAAATATGCGGATATTATCAAATGAGTGCATGTGAAATTAGAGAACTTTAATAAGCCTGTGTCGCTCACCTGAAATTTTTATTTACAACTGATCCATATATATATATCAATGCAACCGTATAACGTATACTTTAGTTTCAAAATAACTGTTTGTTACCCCTATGATCTATTTTTGCCAAGTTTGTCATATTGGTTGGGGTCATCGGATACATTTTTATACTAGATAACATAATAATGATTATGACCAAGTTTGCTTAAATTCGTCACAGTTGTTTGAAAGAGTAGGAATTTTGTGAAAGATTGAAAACAAAATATTTATTTTTTATTAAAAATTGACTTTAAAGGGCAACAACTCCTTATGAGGTCAATTAATCATTTAGGCCATGTTGCTTTATTTGTAGATCTTACTTTGCTGAACAACTATATTTATAATAATATGCAAGATAACAACCAAAAACTGCAAAATCTCCATTATATAAATATACGCCACACAATATGTATCAAGGAAACACAAAACGGCATACAGACAAAGCATATGAGCTAAATTTAAAGACAAAAATACAAGAACTATTAGAACAAAAACGCGATGAGGAATGAATAAGTATAGAGTAAGTTTAAATGTATTTAAGAATATTTGTTATATTTGCTCTTCAACTTGAGTTGGCTCTTCAACTTTTTGATTCAAGCGTGACTGATGATTTTTTGGAGAAGAAATGCGTAAGTTATGTACACAATTTTAATTCTTATAACTTTGAAGCCATTTTTATATTATTGTAAAACATACAAATCCAGTTTCTATAAACTGCTTGGCACCAGTGTAATATTTGTTCTGCAGTAAGGCATAAAAAATGAGCCCGTATAACCTGAAACCTGCCCTTTTTCTTTCTAAAAATGAAAAAAAACTAATTTTAAACATAATTACATTTTAGGTGTGCAGATCAGTGATGTCTTTACACTACCAACTTTTGATGTTGGATGCGTTATAAGTGTTTGTGTCGATTCGTTAAGCTCTTCTCAGTTGATTGTAAAGTGTGTTCTTATGTTGTACTGTTAGGCGCCTTCTGATATGTTTAAGCACGCTACATTCTGAACACACCTATCCCAAGTCAGCAGCCGGTAGTTTTGATGTTGTCGTTGGTTAGGCGCCTTCTGATATGTTTAAGCATGCTACATTATGAACACAACTATCCCAAGTCAGCAGCCGCTAGTTTTGATGTTGTCGTTGGTTAGGAGCCTTCTGATATGTTTAAGCACGCTACATTCTGAACACACCTATCCCAAGTCAGCAGCCGTTAGTTTTGATGTTGTTGTTGGTTCATGTCTATCATCGTTTGTTTTTTCGTATATTGTCTTGTTATGCATTAGGTAGTTTCTTTTCTTAATTGAATCGTGTCATATTTTTCATGTCGGGGCCTTTGACTGCTGACTGTTTGATGTGGGTTTTTCTCGTTTTTATACGGTTACCTGTATTTGTTTACATCAACTATGATGGATAGTTGTTTTATTGGTATTCATACCAAATCTTTATATTTTATCATCAGAATTATTCGGTAATTGTTTACAAATGTTTAGTCATTTTTTTTAAAATCATTTGAAGGTACTTGAGGATTGCAAACAAATAAACAAAGATATTATACATTGTGATATTCCGTCAACATAGTTACAATGTGTCTTACAAATTATTTCATTCGTCTGTTTTCGTTTCCTCAAACCTAGTAATTTTGTACAATGAATCGTCCGTGGTTTAACACGTTGGAAGGGATACGCAAAACAAGACACCGAAAATTTGAATGGTTTTACACTAGTAATTTTGGGGCCCTTTATAGCTTGTTGTTCGGTGTGAGCCAAGGCTTCGTGTTGAAGGCCGTTCATTGACCTATAATGGTTTACTTTTTTAAATTGTTATTTGGATGGAGGGTTGATCATTGGCACTCACACCACATCTTCCTATATCTATTTACATTATCTAAAAACCTTTAAACTAATTATAGCACACGTTTACGGAATAACCTTTATTGAGAAGTTTTCAGGTTTCAAAGTAAAATCACAAAAATGCTGAACTCCGAGGAAAATTCATAACGGGAAGTCCCTAATCAAATGGCAAAATCAAATGATAAAAACATTAAACGAATGGACAACATCTGTCCTATTCCTGACTTGATATAGGCATTTTCAATTGTAGAAAATTGTTGATTGAACGTGGTTTTATAGCGCTCAACCTCTCACTTGTATGACAGTCGCATTAAAAAATAAATTAAATTATCATGATATGTTTTCAATTTTCGATTATCTTGGTTTTTGAAAGAACAATCGTCTGACCTTAATTTATTGTTTGTACATGTAAATGCATACAGTTCTGATAAAGGTGTTAAAATGTTTGATTTTAATATAGAAATAAAAAATGCATAATGTGTTACCTTCTGTAATCCATTTAGGTGGGACATCAACCAAACAAGGTATTTTTTTCAGTTTGGACCATATTTCCTTGTCTGTTGTAACATTCTGGTATTAAAAAGTGTATAATCACAAAACAAAATAACTGTATACTAACAATTTAATTTGTTGAAACATAAGTTTTTAGAATTGCCTAGATGTATTTGCAAATTGCAAATATTGTTGCTGTAATGCAATTGTTAAGTAGTGTCATTTTGTTTATATATGCTTCATTTTGTTTTCTCTTCACACAACAATAAACTGTAAACTGTGGAACCACACAGCAACAATAATCATTCGATCTCAATGCTGTGATAAAATTTCATGATAATTGGTTAATGGAAACTCATTGAAACTTGAATTATTGCAAGAACTGTTGGTATACTGACGGACGAACTGTGATATTCCATTATTAGTCACGAATGAGATGAGTGTAAATAGATAGCGTATTGTTATGCGTTTACTTTTCTACATTGGTTAGAGGTATAGGGGAAGGGTTGAGATCTCACAAACATGTTTAACCCCGCTGCATTTTTGCGCCTGTCCCAAGTCAGGAGGCTCTGGCCTTTGTTAGTCTTGTATTATTTTAATTTTAGTTTCTTGTGTACAATTTGGAAATTAGTATGGTGTTCATTATCACTGGACTAGTATATATTTGTTTAGGGGCCAGCTGAAGGACGCATCCGGGTGCGGGAATTTCTCGCTACATTGAAGACCTGTTGGTGACCCTCTGCTGTTGTTTTTTATTTGGTCGGGTTGTTGTCTCTTTGACACATTTCCCATTTCCATTCTCAATTTTAGCATATATTTTATGTAAGTACTTACATCTTCGTAAATATATCTGAAAGACTGGAGACCAAAGTACTTGTTGATGAACTCCTTTGGAATTCTCCACTGTCCTTTTTTCAGTAGATACATTGCCAGTGCATTGTCATACATATCAGTGTCTTCTCCCTAGGATTTTGAACACGGTACACATTAAATGAAATGTCTATGATATTGCTTTAGCAGAACATTTCTGTATAATCAGCCCTTCTTGTGAATGTAAAGAATCAAAAACACAAAATGAACAAACTCATTTTCAAAAACTATTATAGTGTTTCTAAATATGTTGTGTCGTATTGGCCGCAGGTCTACATGTATTTAAATTATTTTAAAAATCCTGAAAACACTATGGCACTCTAGCCTGTGGTTGCGTTCTGTCTTACCATCATACTATTAAAAAATATCAAAGTGAGTGATTTAGCTAGATATAAAACCGGGTTTAATGTACCATTTCATACTGAAGGAAATGCCTGTACCAAGTTAAAAATAAGACAGTTGCTTTCCTTTGTTTATTGGGTTTTATTTTGCCATTTGCTAAGAGGCATTAATCAGTATAGTTATACTTTCTGTATCTCACTATACTGATACTCTAAAGTGATTGCTAAGATTCTCGTAGTTTATTACAATGTCAAACATGTCAATGCCTAAAACAATGGGGTTTTTTCAATCTTAATCCCTCCTGTTTTTTTCTATCATACTTACATACATGTCAGCATCATCGTGGCTTGCCATTGATGCTAAAACATATTGAGAGCAAACACTTTTAAAAAAAGTCTGACACACCATAAATTTATCGTATAGAAAAGGTGATAATATATTTCAATGTTTTTTTGTAAACAGGTGAAAAAGGCCAATTAATCCGCATCTAAAAGGCAACTTAACCCCACGTTCATAATCGTATACATTGCCAAACTATAATTTTCAACAACACTAGAACACACCCGTGATATCGCGGGTCCGTGACTGAATTAAAGTATATAACTATGCGCAAGCCTTATTTTAGTATTAGTATTGTCATCTGATAAAGTCATGTCGATTATAAGATATACAGTTTTCTCTGCTTTCAAATTTTTCTGTTTGAACCCGTCGAACTGGAACATATCAATTATTGGTAATATTAATTATTTGGAAAACAAAAGGTCGTGGAATGGAGTATTTTTTAATCAAGAGCATTGTCCTATATTAGTTATAAATAAAGTTGAATTCTTTGATTTGCTGTTTTACGTCATGCCCGCTAACAAATTGAAAACTGACCTATACGCCTTATTTTTAGTCACAGATTTTAGTAATTCGTATTGTTATCTTAGAAAGTTTTACTGATTAAAATACTACAATAGGTAACAATTTAACAATTTAGTAGTGTCAACCCTGTGATTATGACCCGTGTATATAGCATATTAATCTTGAATACACCGTTTGGTGGTGCGCCTGTCAGATGCGGAACGTACAGATAAGGTAATAGGCAACAGGTGAATATACTATTGGTATCGGTATCGGACTCGACCCGGAACTTCTTAATTATTGGCAATATTAATTACGTGGAAAACAAAAGGGCCTGGAGTGGTGTAATTTTTAATCTACACCTTTGTACTATATTAGTTATATATAAAGTTGAATTCTTTGATTCGTCGTCGTTTTTACGTGATGACGGCTGACAAATTGGACCTCGTAATTTTAGTATTATAGATGTACGATAGGATATATAACCATAATATTGGGTCTCTGGTGGAGAGCTGTCGCATTATACATGTTATACTACATCATTTTTTAAATTAATGTTGAGAGATATATATTTCGTTTGTTATGCCCACTTTATTTTTTCTCGAATTTGTTTTGTCGTATCAACACAAACAGAGACCGTGGGAGGCTTGTAGCAAGAAAAAAAGTCGATAATCATCAAGCATTTACTTAGTGCCGTTAGACGCAATCCAATTTTTTTACTTTCTTTTTTTTAAACTTTCTGAATGTTAGTCGATAACCCAGTACATTACTCAACATTTTTGCTAAGTCATATGTTTCATGTCTATCTGCAATCAGCCATACAAGTATTATTCATCAAGAATTTATGAACAGAACGAAGAGAGAAGTTGAAAAAAACCTTGTTCATTTAACTATGCCGATATAATAATACAATCAATATAATACAATATAAATGATGACAAACAGATGGAGAACGCAAACAATACAACGAATATTAGATTGAAATTGGTTCTATGGTATCTGCATGTATATAAACTCATCATAGATACCAGGACTAAATTTTGTATATACGCCAGACGCGCGTTTCGTCTACAAAAGACTCATCAGTGATGTATTTTATTATGTATAATTGAAAATATAGTTATGCCAACGGAATATTTGTTTCTAAAATGTGAGTTTATATTAGTTAAATTAAAAAGATTTGCTTTTTTAAGAAGTCAAAACACCACTTGTTTTACACTGTTTCAGTCAAATTAAGACGCTAGTACAACAGTGTAAATTACTTTACCTCCAATTAGTAAGTAACATATTAAAATATCTAAATCTATCTGACTGGGGATATCTGCTATTGTTGAGATTTCATCCAGATTGTCCGTATTTTCCTTCTTTAACTGTATATAAAATGATTTAGATTTTTTTGCGCTCCATGGTTTATTCAGAGTCGTTATATGCGTCGTTGCCTTATACTGTGATTCCTCTTCTTCGAATGTTAAAGAAGTTAACACACTAACAGCCTTACTGGTTTTCTGAAATAAAAAAAAATGTATAAAAAAATGAAGCTTATCATTAAAAACAATGGTATTGTATTTCAAGACATTAAACATGTTAAAAGAAGAAGAATACATAGAGAGGTCTTTATTAATATGGAAGATGACTTTTCATGATCTTAACGCATCACTGCTTACTAGGTTAAAATTATTATTCGGCAAAAGACAACTTCGTTTCTAAATTTAAAGCTCAATCACAATAAAATATTTGTAAAGCTCAATTACAATAAAGTATTTTTAAAGCGAATATTTGACGATACGAAATTTCAAAAATTAGACTGGGGTCCAATATTTTAAAACTTTTTTTAATAAGTCAATTTCATTGATGTCATAATAATCACATTCTTTTCGTTTTTAAATAAAAAAAACCAATGCAACAAATATTATTTTGATATGATTACAGAATGTTTAAGAGTTGTCATTAAATGTATACAGTTAACATTGCAAAATGCAAAGTGGTATTGTTTTTACTAATTTTATTTCCTTTTATTCTCTTCCCCTAAAATCATCTGATTTATATAGATTTGTTTTTTTTTATAATTCTGTTCTTATTCATGTCATTTACCTCAATTTGTACAATTGGAAACTGCATTTTCTCTGCGCTAGACAAGACAGTCTCAATAAATCCACCGTTCCTTAAAGATATGACCACAGGCAAAACTTTCTCACCCAAGACATCTAATGAAAACAGAAATTAAAAGAATCCTGAATAGATACATTGTATAGGTAGTTACTGTTATCCCATTCACAACAGATTTCAAGACAGGAATGCAAAGTATAAGCCTGGTGATTAACTCTGGGACTAAGTAAAAGTTCAGCAGAAACAGTCGTAAGATGTTCAAGGGTAATTAGTTTTCAATTGGTACTTGATCATCCTCAGATATTTAAAAACAGCTGCCAAAAAGGAGTCTTAAACAAGAATAATAATCTGCATTCCATAAAATGCATTGAGGACCAAAATTTATAAAAGTGTAAACGCAGGCAAGGCTCGTATTTTTACTTTTCAAACAGATCTTTTTTTTTGCTCAAAATGCCTTTTTGAATGGCAATTTGAATGGCTACATAAATGAAGCATATTTTATTCAATTGGCTTTTGAAGTATCCTTAGAGATATGGTTATGAGTTATCTACTGTAGCACCTACATTTTTTTGTTGATTAATTGAAGTCGTATCTAAACTAAGGTATTAACACAATATGGTTATACTAAAGTATTGTATTCGCTACTCGAACTTTGGGTCATATGTTTATGAACTTATGAATCCAAGGGTTTCACATTTTTGAAACAGGAGTTTCTAATGAACATAGAAAGGTAACCCCAGTATACAACAAATGTTAAAAGTTTATTCTCGTTTTGCTGAAATGGGACGTGCATAATCTAATCTAGTTATATCACAGTAATAAATAATAAGTAATACTTAGACAAAAAGTCAAGCTTACTTTCGGCCATTCTTTTGAAATAATCAATTTCACTTTCGTCTTCACTTATCATTTCTCCTCTCTCAAAGTTCGAGTATCCCCTCTTCACCAATTCCTGTTAATTTACACACATACACCAATGTAACATATCAAAATTATTCGGTTTTAAATTAAAATGCCAAAATACAAGCGAAAAACAAATATACAATAAAACTTAACTAGATGTCATGTGTGATTTTGACGAAAATTGTGAAAAACTGCCGAGAAACACAGGGGTTACTTGGCAGCTTGTCAAACCAAATGCATGTGTTAAATATAATAAAAACCGGAAGAGTAACACAATGATAAGAATAAACATATATGTGAATTTAAAACAAAATAAACAGTTCATTTTTACTTAATGGAGACACATTAAAAACATAAACAAATACAGGCAGACAGACAAACAAACTGGCAAGACAAACAGACACACTGTTATGTTTCAATTTCAATCTCCATCCGACATTAGTAAAAACTATTTTTTTTATTAACCCTGGCTTTCGAAAGCGTTCATGTTGTTAATAGTCAGGTAATGTTGATGGTATTGTCGTCAGAGTAAAAATAGGAATATATGTCTGGCAATATGATAAAATAGAAATTGATTTTCTAGCTTGAGTCGGTACGGTGAAAATGAGAAAAGCAACCGAGTTGAGATGACCAATGATTATCTGATTTCGCTATTTTACCCATGACGACGTTGTCAATTTCATGTTAATTTTATTAGCAACGCCACGTGCCCCTTAGTTATTATCGATAACTTTTCATATCAGTCGACTCCGCTGAGAAAGGAAATTATCAGTCATCAAGATCAAAGGAAAATTTCGTAAAATATCGATAACTATTAATAATGTACCTTTATAATATCATATCCAGTTTTATAATGTATTACTACAGCAGTTGTTGATCCACGATAAAACAGCAGTCTTTGATGAACAACATAGCAAGGTAGCAATGTTTTCTCTAAAAAAAAAAAAGGTGATATAATGCTATAATATCCCGATCATAACTTAAATAGCAAGTCTCATAAATTCGGTTTGCATGTAGGTATCTATTTCATCTTTTAAAATAAATATCTAAACATAAGTCTGGAAAAAAATAGGCAAATAAAAGGTGTCATGGGTGCTTGCTCACCTAAAATGGTGAATTTAAGGATTAATACAAGACTTTAAATTCGTTTTTTCTTCTTCTAATCTCATATTATAGCCTAATGCATAAAATTGAGAATTGAAAAGGGGAATGTGGTCCTCAATGCAATTAATGAAGTATAATTTCCTATTATTATGAGGTTAAAAACCCAATAAGGTCATTTATTGAAGTTAAAACCCGAGATTTATCATTTAAGTTGAACTGTTGTCTGTTTGTCTTTTTCTTTTATAGCCATGGCGTTGTCAGTTTATTTTCGATTTCTGAGTTTGATTGCCCCTCTGGTATCTTTCGTTCCTTTTTAATGTCTTATTACATCGTCCTTTTTAATTCACTTTTATCAGCCAATAAAGGTCATACAGATAAAGAATGAAAATCAAGATTTATAGTAAATATATGTTTTGTAGTTGAAATTTTGAATAAATAAACTCATCATAAATACCAGGACTAAATTTTATATATACGCCAGACGCGCGTTTCGTCTACAAAAGACTCATCAGTGACGCTCGAATCCAAAAAAAGTATATATTCTTATGGGTCTGTTATTTTGCTGCAGAGTTTCGATAACAGTTCGACTGTCCTTTAGGTTCCATGCTAGTTTGCGTATATACGTAACTGTTCTATAAAACTTGTTTACCTAACAAATTATACATACATCGGTTCGCATAGATTTGTGTACAAAACAAAACAAAAATAAACCAAAAACAAATATAGTATACAGTAACAAACGACAACCACTGAATTAGAGTACATTGATATTTCACATTTAGAATTATTTAGGTACCCACTTGAAAACTCAATGACATCTTCTAAAAGAACTGTGTTGTCTTCTTCGTTGTATCCTTCGTGGTTGGCAAAAATCAGAAACAGACTTGGTGTGTAAAATTTCTTCTCCTCTCTTTTTGTCATACACCATATATCAACCTGAATCTGAGAATTGTAAATCTTTGATGATACATGATTTACAAACACATAATTCGATCAAAAAAGCAATACACAGTTACATAAAAAGACAGACATACTTGTTTTATAGTTACCTAAGTCAATGAGGTGCTTTAGTTGTTTACCTATGTTCATATCTTGGAAATTCATAACAAAGATACAATTGAAGGCGATATACAAAATAGAGGAATTCTCATGAACTGCTAAAACAGATGACGTCGACGGCGTAACTGTATTTCTCCCGTCGATTGATAAAGTAGAGCCTATGATATCTTCTGGTTTATAGACTCACCATTTGTGAAGTTAACTTTAGTTCTTCTTTATATTTTTTTTTGTTTTGTGTAAAACACGGATAATATTTAGAAAGAAAATTGGAGCAATTATGATTTTGCAGACATTTTTCACCATTTCATCATCATCATATCGTAAAGCTAAATCAGTTAGGTCAACTGTTGTTTGAATCTACAATTTGTTAAATAGTCTTTTTCTATTTGCAAAAGATGTACACATAAGTAACATTGGTACTAGATGTTCATGATTATTATGAAAATATGTGTCTCCATGAATAAAATATGAGAAATAAGGTACCTTTTTCTTCATGTTTTTGTCCTTAAAATAAACCTCTAAATGACCAAAGGCAACTGAAACATAGATTGTGTCATTTGATTATTCATTTAATTGAAAGAAAGTCATCGGAATTTCAAATTGATAATTCTAATCTCTTATTTTCCATTAACTACCTGTTTTTATTGTGAAATAAATCTAAATGAAAATTGAAATAAATTGAATCTTACTTTGATATTCATTTATAGCTGCGGAAAAGTTAAATAAATGAATTGATTGTATTGCTTAACGTCTGCTAGGTAAAGCAATAAAATTTTGATACTGTAATTCATTGAGGAAGATCTCTTGGGTCTGTTTTCTGTTAATATTTTTCTTAAAATGTTTATTTATTGTCTTTAAGATCACCCTTACTTAAATAGACCCTTTGTTGGACGTTGTAACGCAGATAACTACACAACCAATATATGTATAAATTAAAAACCAATTGTTCAGAGAACAATTGAAGGTCTTTCCATCAAAACAATTAAAAGTGGAAAGACCTAATTAATCTTGTGCGAATCTTTTTCAGCATTACAAAAAAAAAAATCAGGAATCTCAGTTTTTTCACTATGTTCTTTTATTATTCATTTTTAATACAAATGATCCCTTAACTATTTTATATATTATACTAAGCGGTTGTGTCCGTGTGCTCATAATTAGCAAGCGTGAAAATGTCAGTTTTTTGTTTTAATTCAAAGGTCAACGTCAAAGTCTTCATTTTAAATTAGATTGTACGTGCAGTGAATATATTTTTGTAACCACAAGCGATAGAACTACTTTGATTTCTGTTATCCATTGGCATCTTAAAGGAGTTGTTGTCCCTTAAATATTTTAAAACTAGGTTTCATTAGCGATAACTTCTAACTCGTACATAATATGACCATAAAAGCTATTATTGAAAGCACTTTACTTTTATAAAGTGAACTCTCGAAACCATACGTTCTTATGAAATTGTCGTAACTATATATTTGTGGAATAGGTGTATATTAAGCTATCAAATGGCATTCTCTCTCTTCAATGACACACGGCCAAACAGAGTGTACAACTATATATGACACGAAACCCTATCTCTTCAATGAGACACGGCCAAACAGAGTGCAACCGGGTATTTCAAAATCCGAAATAAGTAGGTAAGATGAAAAGCTTACTCGATATTCAGGAGGAAGTAAAGCCATGGATATAAATTATGCAAATTGGTCAGCAGATTTCTGGACAAAGAAATGTCTATACAATATTACAGTTGTTATCCATTCGATTGATGTGATTGGGCTATTGACTTTGTCATTTGATAAGAGACTTTCCGTTTTAAATTATCCTTTGAGTTCGATATGTTTTTTTACTTTTTATTTATTGATATGAAAGTACACATTTCTACAATCTGCCCTTTCTTCATTTATGTTATTACTTACCTTTACCGACGGTTGGAAGGTGGTCAGGATAATATTTAACTGTTCTCCCCTTTTTACATATCAGTTCGCTTATTTTCGTTTGAAGTATTGCCTCGTCACGTTTGATCTTCAATTCAAGTGTATCATTTTCCGATTTACAGTACCCTGCTACCTTCCAAACTAAAACACACATTATGTTGTGCATATTACAAAGTAATACATACAAACATAATATATAAAATAAAAGAGAGGTGGCAGCAAAATAGACTGCTCGTGCTCATGCAGCGTTAAGCTAACACCAATTAATGCTAATAAGATATGGAAAATACCAAAGGGATAGTTGTAACCATATGTCGATAACGAGTTGGGTTGCGTTCAATATTGTAGTAGCTTCATAGGGATACGTAGATTTTTGGCTACCAAACGCGTAACTAGCCTACTTGCTAAATAGATCTAGATAGTAGCTAGGCTAGCTACACGTTCAGCAGTAGTAAAAAATCTATGTAGATCTATATAGCTGCTGCGATATTGAAAGCAACCCTGGTAATGCTTTGGCAAGTAGTCATTAACTGTATATTGTCCAATATATACAACTCGCCTAAACATCAACCCAACAATGTTAGATCTTTTGTTCTTCCCTCGCCGGGATTCAAACCCATGCTACTGAGATATCATGACACCAAATCGCCTGTACTGTAGCCGTCCCGCTAGACATATATATACATAAGTGTAGGAAAACGACGATTGGTCCATTTAATCATATTAATCATATTTCTTCAGGCATGATAAATATCTAGTACAATTGCTTATTAAAAATATCATCAGTAAAATAATAATATTGAAATGTTTTAATATGGCCATTGTTATATTATAGTTCGTTTCTGTGTGTGTTACATTTTAATGTGTGTTTCCGTTGTGTCGTTTGTTTTCTCTTATTTTTTAGTGTGAATTCACATTACTATAAGACGTGTCACGGTACTTATCTATCGAAAATTTATGTATTTGGTTTTGATGTTATATTTGTTATTCTCATAGGATTTTGTCTAATGCTTAGTCCGTTTCTGTGTGTGTTACATTTTAATGTTGTGTCGTTGTTTTCCTCTTATATTAAATGCATTTCCCTCAGTTTTAGTTTGTTACCCCGATTTTGTTTTTTGTCCATGGATTTATGAGTTTTGAACAGCGGTATACTACTGTTGCCTTTATTTAAAAAATATATACAATATCTGATCGACAACATCATAGGTACAATGCATCATTGTGAGTAAAACTTATGATGATTTTTTTAATTAATAAAACTTTCAAAAATTTTGCAGGCATTTCATTTGTATATTGGTACTCATTCATTTAAATGTGTTATGCATTTTTCGTTAGCTATTTTTATCATCTTATACCAGTGAACACATATAATTAATAATTCTTATGGGGGAAGGGGTTACTATCGACTGATACTATATAATCGACTCATGCAATTAAACAATAACCTTTGAAAAAAGCAAGTCACACATTTTAAATTAAAACTATTATCATTTTTATATTTCAAGAATGTATTTGTATATCTTATATACAATACAATACAATATTTTAGTATCAGTCAAGGACGCCCTAAGAGAGCAGTATGATGACAAACAATGTTATCACAATGATTATTAATTCTTAATGATATATAATGACAAAATATAGAACAGAGCAAATAAACACAAAAGAAAAATTAAAATCCAAGATATTTATATATATTAAGCATATAAAAGTGTTATTCAAATGTTTACGGATACCATTAGTGTCATAACATTTAAATTTGGCCTATAAATGATTCACTGGGTCACTACATTGACATCATTTACATTTTTTATCAAATTATCCCTCTCAGTCCGGAGACAGATTATCATATTACATAGGTGTTTTGGAACTTCTAGATTCTCACAACCCATTAGCCATATAAACATATTTTCATTGTTAGATTTCTTTAGATTATGATAATAAATACAAACCTCTTTAATAAATGTTATTCTATACGTTTCTAATTGTTTGCTCGTAGGAGAAAGTGGATATCATCTTCCACCTCCTCCTCACAAAGTTTACAAATACGCTCATGAGCTGGGATGTTTTTGTGCCTCCCTGTTTCAAGTTGATGGTCCCCAATTCTTAGTTTTGTTAATGTCTGCCTTTGTTTAGAGTTTAGCAGGTTTAAATACGGTTCAAAATTAAAATGTTTTGAATAAACGTAATGTACGAAGTTTATTTTTTTGTTTATTAATACTTCTTACATCATTAAAAATGTTAATTTATATATACCTTTATTTCGACATTATTATTTTTTTCACATCCTTACCTTTCTTATGTTTTCCTCTCAATCTAACAAGTGCTTTAGGTAATATACCTTTGGCATACCTCTTGCCTGTCTTTTGAATATCTAATCGTGGGGGCATTTCAACGCTGTAATAAATGTATTCTATTTTTTTTTTTATAGAAACAGTTTTGATTTCTGTTGCATTCGATTATATTGTAATATATTTTTCATATTAAAATTTACAACGGATACAAACTATGTTTTATATATTATCGACTTCTGACTCCGGATTATATATTTTTCATACGTTACCTTATCTGTGGTTAGACACCATGGTACTCAGTAATAGCAAACAAAAGACGTAAAATCAAACATATAAGCTGTGCAATGTGGTGGTAAAGATTACGGCAGAGAGGGTAAAAAAGACATATCCTTTTAGCAAATACCCCGGCGGCGTTAAAAATGAACGATATTCATTTGATAACAGTAAATTGGTGAAAAATACACTGGCTATTAACCAATCAAAAACCCGGATTCTTACATAAGGTGTAATTAAATTATAAACCTGGTCGATTTGATAAACTTTTTACAGTCTTTCAATTACTTTGTCGAGTAAAGAAAACATAAAACAGTTTAGATTCCCAAAAAGGTTGTACCGATTAAAAACTTTATTAAAATTGTTTGACGTTGTCCTTACTTGGTCGAGTCACAGGATGTTCGACCAAGGAGAATGTTGCCTGTCATAAAAATATATATAATACTCTTGAGTCAAAGGTAACACGAAGATAGTCTAGTTTGTTTCCAAAACTTACGTGAAAGTATTTAGAATATCAAAGGTATTTGTTTCAATAAGACCGCTTTGTTAAGTTATTATTGTCACTCTATGCCACCATTTGATAAACTCATCATAGATATCCGGATTGAAATTTTGCACGCCAGACGTGCGTTTCGTCTACTAAAGTGAAATCCGAGTCTGTGAGTTGAATGAAAGAAAAAAAATTGAACAAAAAGTTTTGTTCAGAGCCGAACGTCTTATGTATATAAATTCAAAGAGGAAATGACCAGCATACGATTCTTATAGTGAAAATTGTAAATGTCTTACCCTTTGGCATCCTCATTTTGAATCCGTCTGAAGATATGACTGATGTCATGTTTATCTTTCATATAACAACCAGTGCACAGATTGTAGAAGTCACAATTTAAACATTTCCACCTTATTCCTCGAAGTGGATTTGCTTGACACGATTCACATAAAACACCAGGTAGGGTATGTTTCGCACCTTTATAATACATGAAAGTTATAAACAATATTACGGATTTCATGTTGGTCGAAAATAAGAATTCCATGTATCGCTACTTTTTACCCTTTTGTTCTTTTACTATTTGGTATTAACGGTTTTTCAACTTATGTTTTGTGACTACGATATGGGAACAATATGATTAAATACAGTTAAGGTCATTGCAAATTACATATATATATTATACATCACCCTTCTCATGGTAGGTATAGTGTCCGGCTGGGATCGTGGTTTTTCGAGTGATTTGATCGGGCTTTTTCTAGTGTGACCACTTTTTTCGAGTGTAAACAAACAGACTTCCTTTCTAACAAGACGTGATATAGACGCTTAAGTTTAATATATACAAAGTTATATTAGGTTTGCAAGTATTTGATATAAAAAGATATTACTAATCCGACAATATTTTTCGTTTAAAAAAGTTTAAATAAGCCTTAAAATGCTTTTATACCAAAATACAGAATAAAGCAATTTTTGTACACATATACATTGATAATGTTGACGGAATTGCATACATGGAATCTATATATCCTTATAAATACAGACACTTTACAAATATTCTTGTTTTTGCATTGAAAACGACATTTTGAGACTAAATTCATTTCTTCATGTTCGGGTTTTTTCGAGAGCAGTCCGGGCTTTTTCGAATGTGTCCGAATTTTTTCGAGTGATTATAAAAATATTCTATAGCTTAAAATGCTATTTGTCAGTGTATTTACGTTCAAAAGAATAAACAAAGCTTCAAATTAAGTACTTTTCCAGGCACGAGCCAATGCATTCGTCAGTTTGATTATGGTGTTCTAACAACTAAATGTTATAAACATTCGTTCATTTGTATATATATTGTTTTTTGTCATATCTTATAATTTAGTACATGTGCAGTATATACTCGTGATGTCAATTTTATTCTGAAAGCATAGATAATTTGGATTGAGACTTGCATACAGATAGTTTGTATTCCTAATGAGCTATTCATTTCATTGTTAATTATGTATAAAATCTAATTCAAATGTTTTTTGTCAATTCCCACATAGAAAAAAAGGGGGGTGGGGTAAGGGGGTTAAAATCATATGTTTCCATTCAAATACATTGATCAGCCAATAAAGGGTTTCCAACTAACGGACCCCCCCCCCCCCCGGTATCCGCCACTGCCATGGTCGCATGATGCACCTTCCACGTTTTGAAAGTTCATTTCTCTAATACATAGTTGTATCTTATAATCTGTTTCTTGCATGAATAGAAATTTATCGTATCAAACTACAAGGAGTGTGATACGAAAATCTGCGTTAATTTGATCTGCTTATACATCATCATAAGACGATTTCATGGCATTTCCACTGGGTATTCGTTAGGTCATTTCGTGAGCAAAATACTAGGACAACGATTCGCGGGAAAGTATTGACTATTTTAAGACAACTAGGTTTAATAACTTGTGAGAATGGGATATCGCTTGATATCAACTCTCGTTATTTAATTCAAATAGTAATAATAAACTCGCCATAGGCTCGTCTATTATTATATTTAAATATAGATTTAGCTCAACTGGCCAAAAAGGGTCAAGACTGAAGTGAGGTTTTCTCATCACTTAGTGTTCGTCGTTGTCTCGTCGTCCATTTACTTTTACAAAATCTTCTTACTTGACCAAGTTCATTATTGATAGAGATAACTGCAAGAATTTTCAGGAAAGTAAGATCTACAAACAAATCACAATCACCAAAACAGAGAATTGTGTCATGAATTTTATTCTTGTCTTTTATGTTGAAGAGTGTCCTTTGTTTAAAATGCAGTGCAGCAAATAGACCAATGTGAGTGACACATGCTCTTTAGATACTCTCTATTTAATAATGGTCTGAAACTTTACATATCCGGTATATCTTACAAGTGGACCAATTGCATTTGCCTCTACAAAATGAACCAATTGACATACAAAATCGAAAAATATACAAAGAAATCATACTGCTAAATATGAATTACATGGCTTATTCATTTCTTCTTTAAAATAAATAGACCGATAGATTTTTAAGTATTGTATATTTTTTCCATTTTTTAGTTCCATTTTATTTAGACCTACGAGTCTACAAGCGTTACATCAGTGTTGTTTATCAGATGCGTATCTTTATATAACTTATACAAAACATTTGGATGCATATATTTATATAACTTATATACCTGCTAGTGAATTATCGAATAAAAGTAGTTCAAATTCATCTTCCCTTCCCGTTTTACATTTTACAATACCATCAGCATCATCCCATAGAACATCGACTTTTTTGCCTGATATCTCTACCGCTGTAATCGTTCCTAAGATATTAGGCTCATCTTTTGAACTTCCACCTTTCTTGTCATTTCTCACTACACGTAACCCAGCTTTTATCTTCTCTAATACACCAAACATAAAAGAAAAGAAAAATGGTAGAATTGCAAACACTTATAGAACAAATCATAACAGGCATCTTGAAATACAAAGAACAAAAACTAGCATATGAAATATTTTGAATGGGTCATGTTCTATAGAGCAAACAAAAAGTGGAAATTAGTGAATAAATGTTTTATTATATAAACATATTTTGTTATATTTATCAATTAACGATCTGATAGTTTTTCCTTTTTAGTTTCCTTTCGCATTCTTTCCTGAGTTTAAGATAGTGACAAGATTATAAAACGAAGATGAACCGATGTTTAATATCGTCTGGTTTCTAATTAGTGACATCTATATTTTGTATACTGAATTCATTTTATTGAAATTGCATGAAATATGTTCATTAATTTGGAGTCGTTACACGAGTTGTAGTTTGAAATTATGTGTTTGTTTCTGTTCTTCAAAATATTCAACATATCTTTATGTTTCATTAGCATACATTTATACCAACCTTGCTATTTACAAACATAATTATGATATTTGTTTTCGCTGATATGACTGATAAAACAACGTTTAAATATGTGATGAAAATTAACATATGAATTATAGTATGCAGTTCATGCACGATTTGACATTAAAAAGTTGAATTAAAAAAAAAGACTGACCTCCAGCATAACGCTTAATTATTTCATGACCTGCAAAGGTTTTAAACCTTTTTAACTCATCCTTCACGGATGAATGACCTTGAATATCCGCCTGCAAACAGATAAAAAAATATATGTGATACGACACTTTATTAAATAAAAACATGAACAGAATAGAACAAATACGTATACAGAAGTCAAACAACTACATATACATGTTTTTAAAAATACAAACCAGAGTTCGATAGTACATTGTATAGCCAATGAACTAGGAGTTTGTTTACGTCATTACCCCGACCTAAATAAAAAGAAGGCAACCGAAACACATTAACATCAAGAGTAGAAACAACATTAGCATACATATTTTTGTAGTAAATAATTTATACAAACCTTCTGAAACTCTTCTCAGCTCTGCAACATTTTTTGGTTCTTAAATACATTGGCCTATAAATATTCACCTTTGAGTATAATGACGAAAGGAAATCCTTAAAGGGCGTCGAAGCCATGCAATTCTCGTATGTTGAGTACGACAGTTGCCATTAAGACATCTGTCGATCCATGGACATAAACCCTTTAAATGCTTAATATTCATCAAGTTTGCATAGTTTTCATTGATCATTACAAAGATAGTTTCGGATACAATTCAGTAATTTCATGATCAAGAGATTTAGAATTTAAAACGTTTTGCTTTCAAAATGTTAAGTTAGACTGGTTCGTGGTCGTTGATTTACAAGTTTGAAATCATCCCTTCGTAAATTTTATAGACGCCATCAGGGATTGGTTGGCCGTTATGGAATAACCGTTTCACAGATGATATTGGATATGTTCCTTACGTCGTAACTGCAATCACCTTTCCTTTCATGAATGTGACCTACCGAATAAGACTATTTACCAGATTTGTTATAACATGAGCAACACGACGGGTGCCACATATGGAGCAGGATCTGCATACCTTTCCAAAGCACCTGAGATCTGCCCAAGTTTTTGGTGGGGTTCGTGTTGCTTATTCTCTATCTTATTCTTTAGTTTTCTATGTTGTGTCATGTGTACTATTGTTTATAGATATAGGAAGATGTGGTGTGAGTGCCAATGAGACAACTCTCCATACAAAAAACAATTTAAAAAGTAAACCATTATAGGTTAAAGTACGGCCTTCAACACGGAGCCTTAGCTCACACCGAACAACAAGCTATAAAGGGCCCCAAAATTACTAGTGTAAAACCATTCAAACGGGAAAACCAACGGTCTAATCTATATAAACAAAACGAGAAACGAGAAACACGTATATATTACATAAACAAACGACAACTACTGTACATCAGATTCCTGACTTAGGACAGGTGCAAACATTTGCAGCGGGATTAAACGTTTTAATGGATCCAAACCTTCTCCCTTTTTCTGAAACAATAGCATAACATCACAACAAAGAAAAACATACGATAAAATATCAATTGGCAGACTTAACTCAATCAAAAAACGTATGATTAAACAATGAACGAATAAATTTGATCTGCGATATTTGTCTCTTTCATTTTAAGCCATGGCGTTGTCAGTTTGTTTTTTGATTTCTGAGTTTGACTGCCCCTCTGGTATATTGCGCCCCTCTTTTACAATGTTTGTGTATACCGCAGTTGTATTGATTATTTTAAGAAAGGACAATTTATTATCTAGCATAAGTTATTATGGAAACACGTGTCATGTGAGTATCAGTCGTTTTATCATTTGTATGAGCTACCTAGAATACCAGGTATTGTTCCCTACCTCTACGTCGTTGCATTCATTCCTACTATCTTCTATGTTTTCAACAGTCTGTTTATCCTGCGTAGGTTTACTTTTAATTGAATTGCTCAATTCTCTGTGTTTTATTGGGGGTTGTGACACTAGTACACTTTTATGTCGAAACAAATCTCTTTCCTGATCGTTATTTAAACTTTCATCTGAGGAACTTTCATGGTCTGAAAAATCAGGTGACGACGAACGTGTCTCCGGAAGAGAGCGTCTAGCAAGTATAACTAACTCTCCAGCTTTCTTAAGGGTTAATTTGTCAGGTGACACAGCAGTCATCTTTCTAACCAAAATGGAATAGAAATAAAAATAATATACAGATTACAATTTGTGCATTGTAAAACCATCCAACTTTTTAATATTTAGTAGTGATAAAACAATGATATGACTACTAAACAACATGCACACAAACAAAACACTATACATCACATAGTATGTTACATCCGTGTACGATACCAATAATCCGAGTTATAAATAACTTTCATAATAATTTTGGCTTGAATTTAATATGTGCAACATTAGTTTTCCGATTTTTTTAGAAGGGTACTCGGTGACCAAGTAGTCTTTCTGTGGAATTTTCCAGTAAATGATAGTACAATGTACTGATATGAAAGGTAGTTGTGTAAATGAAATAACCCAATAGTATAGGACTATATATATTTTCTATGATAGATTGTAGAAAATAATATGCCAATTTGATTTTATTCAAGAAGTCGAACTCTGTATCACTAGCTTAACAGCACTTCAGTTGTGAGTTCGGATCCTGCACGTGTCAAGTGATTACGAATTTAGAAGTATGTTTTCTTTATTTTTTGTTCGTTTTTCCCTACAGACTTTACCCATTATAGTTTTCCTACGAAAGGTCGAATTTATCTTGAGGCTCTCCGGCTTCCACCTTCGATAAAAATTGACCGCCATGAAGTAGTGTTTGTGCCGAAAGCGACATTAAACACAAATCAATCAATCAATCAATGATTTTCAGAACAAATAACAGCAACAAATTGTACCCACTAGGGAAATGAATCAAGATATGTCATTTCCGGCTTTTTTACAATTTATTACAAATATGATCAGAGTCATTTGGGTGAAATTTCATATTGAGGTACTGTAATATATATTTTATAATGTCAGTTAAATTAATTTCATGATGTTGATGATTCGAGTTGGTACAGCATACGTATATACATAATGTAAAACAATTCAAACGAGAAAACTAACGGCCTTATTTATGCAGGTTATTTTAAAGATGTTAAGGTTTTTGTCGGATAAGCGTATATATTTACCAAACAATTCCTAAAAAAAAAATTATATAAAATTTGGAAACTTTCTTATTTTGTCTTTATAAGTTGATGATTTCAACAATAAAAATTTCCATGATTTTGTCCAAAGTTTTCGAATTTGAAACCAATGGTGTATGGCAGAGATATCTTATAAACTAATAGAGATATCTCATTAATTAATAGAGATATCTTATAAACTAATAGAGATATCTTATTAACTTATGGAGATATCTTATTAAGTAAATAAGATATCTGTACTACGGAAGCCTGGAGCTGCCTTGTATTATTGTTTATAACTAAACCATATATGATAATCATCGCGATAATGTTTTGTATATTGCAATACGACGCCTTATTTATCGCAATATTTCGCTATATTTAACAACAAGGCACTTTATTTAGCGCAATGATTTTTTATATTTAACAGTAAGAAGACTTAATTATCGCAAGAATTTGCTTTATTTAATAAGACGACTTATTTATCGCAATAGTTCGCTATATCTAACAACAAGGCACCATATTTAGAGCAATGCATTGCTATATTTAAAAAGAAGAAGCCTTAATTATCGTTATTATTTGCTATATCTAACAACAAGACGTCTTAGTTATCGCAATGATTTGCTCTAGACACCTTATATATCGCCATACTAACAAGATGCCTTAGTTATCGCAAGATTTTGATTTTAATATATATTCCCACACTTCAGACTGTCTATCAACTCCAGCAAAATTTCCTTAAAATTACTAAATCGGGGACAGCATCCCAACAACAGGTTGTCCGATTTGTCTGAAAATTTCAGGGCAGAAAGATCTTCACCTATTAAACAATTTAATTCCTTGTCAGATTTACTCTAAATGCTTTGGTTTCAGAGATATAAGCCAAAATATACATTTTATCCCTATGTTATATTTTCAGCCATGGCGGCTATCTTGGTTGGTTGGCCGGGTCATCGGACACATTTTTAAACTAGATATCCCAATGATGATTGTGACCAAGTTTGGTCAAATTTGGCCAAGTAGTTTCAGAGGAGAAGATTTTTGTAAAAGTTTACGGACGACGGACGACGGACGCGAAGTGATGAGAAAAGCTCACTTGACCTTTCAGGTCAGATGAGCTAAAACTATTCAAGATAATAACCAAAATCTTTAAAATTTTCTTAAAATTACAAATTCAGGGACAGCAATCCAGCAATGGATTGCCTGAATGGTCTGAAAGTTGCAGGGCAGATAGATCTTGACCAAAGAACAATTTTGTTTTTGAAAGATTTGCTTGAAATGCTTTGGGTTTAGATATATGAGCCAAAATCTAAATTTTACCCCTATGTTCTATTTTTAGCCATGGCGGCCATCTTGGTTGGTTGGCTGGGTCACCGGACACATTTTTTTAACAAGATACCCTAATGATGATTGTGACCTAGTTTGGTTAAATTTGGCCCAGTAGTTTCAGAGGAGAAGATTTTTGTAAAAGTTTACGGACGACGGACACCGCCAAGTGATAAGAAAAGCTCTCTTGGCCCTTTGGGCCAGGTGAGCTAAAAAGGAAGAGGCGGAAGACATTTGTCTCACCAGAACTTTTTCGAGCGAAAAGAACAAAAGAACGAAAAAAAAAATATCAAGAATTCAAGAATAAAATAACTGTTCCGCATGAATGCACACGGGTTTTAAGGGGATTATGAGAGGTGACCTTTGGTGACACCCGTCGCTCACAATCAAGATAAAAGTCTATTGGGATTGTAGAAGTACATGTTTGCCTATACCACCCGGCTATTCTACTGACACATTTATGCAGTATGTATATATGGTGTCTCTGACTGATAAATACAGTCTGTATATATGGTGTCTGTGGTTATAAGATGTTGTCTGTGGTTGTTAGATGTAGTCTTTACATTGTATCTGTTGTTGTTAGATGTAGTCTATATATGACGTCTGTGGTAGTTAGCTTTAGTCTTTACATGGTGTCTGTGGTAGTTAGATACAGTCTGTATATATGGTGTATGTGGTAGTTAGATAAAGTCTTTATATGGTGTCTGTGGTAGTTAGAAGTCTGTAAATATATGGTGTCTGTGGTTGTTAGATGTAGTCTTTACATGGTATCTGTTGTTGTTAGATGTAGTCTATATATGGCGTCTGTGGTAGTTAGCTTTAGTCTTTACATTGTGTCTGTGGTAGTTAGATACAGTCTGTATATATGGTGTATGTGGTAGTTAGATAAAGTCTTTATATGGTGTCTGTGGTAGTTAGAAGTCTGTATATATATGGTGTCTGTGGTTGTTAAATGTAGTCTTTATATGGTATCTGTGGTAGGTAGATGTAGTCTTTATATGGTGTCTGTGGTAGTAAGATAAAGTCTGTATATATTAGGTGTCTGTGGTTGTTAGATGTAGTCTTTATTTGGTGTCTGTGGTTATTAGATGTAGTCTATATATGGTGACTGTGGTAGTTAAATACTGTCTACGTATAACAAAATAGAAGTTATCTTTATATGGTGTCTGTTTTTGTTAGATACAGTCTGTATATGGTGTCTCTGTTTGTTAGATACAGTCTGTATATGGTGTCTCTGTTTGTTAGATACAGTCTGTATATGGTGTCTCTGATTGTTAGATACAGTCTGTATATGGTGTCTTCGGTTATTATATTAAGTCTGTATATGGTGTCTTTGATTATTAGATTAAGTATGTATATTATGTCTGTGGTTGTTAGATACAGTCTACATATGGTGTCTCTGGTTGTTAAATGTAGTATGTATATGATGTCTGTGGTTATTAGATTAAGTCTGTATATTCTGTCTGTGGTTGTTAGATGCAGTCTACATATGGTGTCTCTGGTTGTTAAATGTAGTATGTATATGATGTCTGTGGTTATTAGATAGTCTGTATATGGTGTCTGTGGTGTTAGATACGGGCTGTATGTGGTTGTTAGGCACAGTCTGTATTTGGTTTCTTGGGTTGCAAGATGCATTCCGTATATGATGTAGGTGGTTGTTAGATAATGTTTACGTATAACAAAAAAAAGTAGAACATGTGGTGTGATTGCAAATGATACAAACTCTCAAGGGGGCCCAAAACAATGAAGTGTTACAACTTCAAAATCGTATAAGGGGAAAAGAGGGAGGTACATGTAATAGTAAATGTATGTTTTCAATTATTTAGTGACAAGGATTGAGTTTTAAAGGTATGCAAATGAAAATTATTGCTTTTCGTGTGTTTATTATTTACAATCAATTCTATACGATATGGCAGCGAACACAATCATGATCATGATGTGATGTGATTTAAACCTGCTTTGAAAATTAAGCAACACTGATCTTTATTTTTAACTTGATACTCCAAAAGGTTGTCGTGCAGAAGGACACAGGTTACCATACCAAGTCCCATTAACTAGTACGATTGGGCTGACCAGTATTTTTCCTATTGAACAATTACTTGCTAGGAATCGAATGTTTATCCGTAGTACGAACATATAATATGACAATTGCATGTCTTTTGCTGGACTTCTGATGTACGTAGTTTTACATTTATGTCAAGGTAGCACTGCACAGTTAGAAAAATATTAATTAAAATTGAACCACAAAATGTTTCATCATTTTCTATTCCTGGCTTTCTAATACATTAACTTAACTGTTTGTGTTATACATTTTCAAATGTATGTAATCAGTAACTTCCATAGATTTGATTTTCAAAAGTTAAAAAGGGTGAAATATGATTCCTTTTTTGTGTATCCATGGGAACATTTTGAATTTATTTACATAACATATTGCAAAAAGAAGGGTGAAAATGTCACATATTCCCCCAAAATTTGAATCAAACTAGAAATTCAATGCCTTTGAGTGATACCTTTTCAGAAACTGTTCACATTAATCTATTTAATGATCAAATAAAAAATGGGTGTCTTTCGCCCCGTTTTTGTCGCAAAATTAATCATTAAGTTCGTGCGACAAAAAAATTGTTGTAAAAAAATATTACAATAATTGACAAACCAATGCCTGGTCTGGATATGCAAAGACAGACTATCATACAGAAAACAGGTCATATTTCATACATTACATACTCTTGATATTCATATGAACTCACTATGAAGGCTATTTTAATCATCTTAATCATCAGCTATCCAAAAAAGAATTTTATTGAACACTAGCTTTTATATTTGAAAAAGTGACCAAAATGCGAAACTACACACCGAACTGTGGAGTGCTACCTAAATCATAGTTGTGGTGTAAATAGGAAGAACTAATGTACATGAATGTCGTGTATTTCCAGTACTTATTATATCACTGTATTGATCATGAGTTCTTTCTGTAAGTGTATTAGTAAAGTGCGTTGCTTTAAGCTTAGTCCATTATTATGTAAATGTATTTTTTGTGAAACAAAAATTTGACAAACTCAGTGGTAGATCCAGAAATTTTCATGAATGGGGGCCAATTGAATGCCTAAGTGGGGGCCCGCTCCGGTCATGATTCATTCATTTCCTGTATAAGCAAATAAAATTTCTCCCAAAAATAGTTCATGCATGTAGGTTCTCAGATACTATCAGATACCATCTCGTAAATTTAAACCAAGTCATTCTGAAAAGCACTTAATGTGTTACTCTCTTTTTTTTTGTTTTCACTGGCATTTAATTTCAGTTATTTTATAAGAATCATTTGGTAATGCATGCAATTAGCGTCTCCTACGTGACAGTCTTTAACAATATAACTTACTATTAGAAACAAAAACACACTAATACATTTTAGTATTTGGTACAGGTAAAAATGAGAAAGGAAATGGGGAATGTGTCAAAGCGTTAACAACCCGACCATAGAGCAGACAACAGCCGAAGGCCACCAATTGGTCTTCAATGTAGCGAGAAACTCCCACACCCGTAGGCGTCCTTCAGCTGGCCCCTTAAAAAATATGTAAACTAGTACAGTGATAATGGACGTCATACTCCGAATTATAAACAAGAAACTAAAATTAAAAATCATACAAGACTAACAAAGGCCAGAGGTAGAGTGTCGCTTTGCTACAGTTGAACACAGAACAGTTAAATGATGAATAAAGGAGAGAACTCTTTTTCTCAGAAAACACAGGCAAACATTCAAACAATCTATTCACTCTGAACTGTGTCCACACCTGTTTCCCTAGTAAAACTTGACATGTTTTCTTTAATAAGTCTATAGATGGCTGCTTGCAGACGTAATGTGCAGGTTGAAAAAACATAAATAGTTAAAACGGCTTAAACCGACAAATATATGTAACAATAAAGCAACATTAGGTAATATGACTCTAGGCATTTCATTTGCCAGGTTATTTCTATACCAACTTTTATCTACTGTGTAACTACAATAACATGCCCTAGATACCTTGGAATCGAAAGTGGATAATGACAAAATCTAATGATTCGTTAGACTACATACAACTAAAGTATGTTTTATTGTGCAGTAATATAAAAGAATTGACACGAATATTCACCATTCCAATGTTAAGGAAACATTTGAATAATTGGTCTTGCACTGATCTACCAACAGACATAAAACAACATAGATTCAAAGACGTTGACTTAACGAGAGATAAATGGTACTTTAGAAGAATGAAAACCCACTCAAATCAGAAATGAACATTATATCTTAAATTGATGCTATAAAGGTTTCTTAATTTTTGTTACGTTCGAAAGATGTGTTTTTCAATACTTTAGTAACCAATCGGCATTGTAATGAGAAACAAACGTGTTTCTCTTCTTCTCGACTTGTTCATTTACCTGTTTAAATTAGCTTCTAAAGACGAATGAAAAGCAGCTATACAGATATTTGCATCTCACTGAATAAGTCAAAGTTTGCTGACTATGTCATGTATGTTACGTTGAACGCATTGATTCCATCGATCATGGTCGGTTACAAACAAATCTGTTGATTTTTACTGGTTTTGTATATTTAAATATGTTCAGCAATGTTGAATGACGTGTATTGTATCAAATCATACAAATACCCCGAAAAATACCAAGGGTTTAGACTCAAAGAAAACAAGTAAGATTTCCCAAGTATTTTTGTTGAATACTAGTAGGTGCAATTTTGGTACTCGGTGCAATTTGGGTACTGTGACTTTATATACCTTCCAAATATCGTGGTTTATGTGAAACCATGCCCCCTTTTATACTCAGTGACGTGAGCGACAGACATGCTATATCATACATTTTGTTTCTCTTTAGTTTAGCTACACTCTGTCCAGTTCATTAAGAATGAAACGGATTGGTTGAGTTGACACCAAATAAGATTTGATTGTACTTAATATTTTGTTAATGTATGACACGTTAAACTCGATGGTCATTTTTATGGAAAAGTGTTTGGTTATTGTAACAGATATGAAAAATGACTGAATGATACTCAGCTACATCATGAAGGAATAGACCAATATGGCATATTTAAATGTGTCGAACTGTTATCAATTTAATGATGACTCGGGCATAGGAAAGACTTGTTAAAAGAAACAGTAGGCATTTATTCTTTACTATTTATATAATACTAAAATACAACAGAACTTTTTCATTCAATATTTACATGAATTCTGACAAAAAAAGAAGCATAATCAACGAAAAACAAGAAAATTAGTAGTATGTACACATTATGCACTTCAATGTTGTTCTTTGCATCAACAGATCAAATAGCTTATGCGCGTATTCATTCGACAACATGGTGACATAACAGATAATTATCATGAATAATAAATGTTAAATCTGTAAATGTTTATCAATTTAACAAATGTTGTGATACTACGCCTAATAATAAGTTGAACAATTCTTTGGCCTGTGTTGGAGTTTCAATGACATCGAATTCTTCGATATCTAAAAACGTGAGAGTATTTATTAATTGTCTAAATTCTTCTTTAGTGCCTCTAGGTAGAACAGCGTCCGTGTAGATATCAGTTAAGTAATCCAATACAACTATGTCGCACGGCAATTCATAAGAGCAGTCATATTTATCGTAAATAAAAGGTTGGTAGTACATAACGTCAGGTATACCATGTGGACATTCAACATTTCTTTGAGATCTTATTCTGTGTGAATTCCATGATAGTAGAAACATGTCTAAATGTCTCTGAATAAGTGGTAGGAAACAAAACCGTATGCATTCAAGATGCACAGGGTCGGCATTGTTAAGTATACCTTCATCTACCATATCTTTAAACAAATTCCTCCAAAATGTTGTGAAATTTCGCATCAGAAAACTCCATAGCATTTCGATCTTTTGGTTGGCCGTTGATCTTCCTATTGAAACACTTCTATGTCCAGCCATGCTATCAGCATGAAATGATCTCAAAGCTATTTGAATACGTTCAACTATAACATTTTCAGTTCCTGCATCCATGCGTACTACCCTTGGAACCCTCTTGCTTGTCTTCAAATACTCAAGAAAATGTCCTGCAACTATACGGGGATTTTTATTTGAACTTGTAGCCTTCAGCCAAAGTATCTTTCTTGAAAAACCGTCGATTCCACCATGGACAGATATTCCAAACGGCTTTAACTTATCATATCCATCGACGTGGATGCAAAAGCTCGGTCCGTTACTTGTGTATCGTCTTCTTGTAAGCCTATGTCTTTGTCTCCTTAAAACGCCGTCTCCGTCAATAGCTTTCAAAACTAGCCTAACCGTGTGTTGTGAAGCTCTTACGCCTAGGCAGCGAAGTACATTCCATAAAGATCGATAACCTATATTGGTATATCCTGCATTTCTTAACTGTAAAATTTTTGTAACAATATCAGCAATAGCACTTTCAACTCCTCTTTTTTGCAATCTCAAACGTTTTTTAATTCTATAAAATGATCTTTCGCTCAGCATTATATGATGTATGTTTAGTAAAAACCCGAGTACTTCTTTTGTTGTAAATGAAAAACTTGTATAGTATACAACTAGTTCATCTAATGATGCATCTATGTCTGGATATGGAATAGCACTGGCCTTGCAGAACAGGAGAAGAGCAAGTACCATCTGAAACATAAAAGTGTACAACTTAGAACTTTAGACTGTTATGATATTGCATTTGTTCCACTGAAATGGTCTTATCCGATGTATAGTAAACTTGGGGAAGATGTTCATATAGCCTAAAAGATTGGATCAAAATGAATGTATGCAAAGATATTAATCAGTAGATAACTGTATTGTATTTTAAGCTGCGACGGCATCAATTGGTGATTGGATGGTCGCAAATTAACTTTACTGGCAACGCGCTGGCAGAGCCAGTAAACGGGTATTTGCGATCTTCAAATCACCAATTGATGCCGTGGAGCTTAAAATAAATATTGTTATCTTCATTCTTATGAAACTGAGAGAAAACAACCTCAAATCATAAATTTAAAATCTGCCATACATCGTCTGCGCTTGTGTGTACATTATCATAACATCAATTGTCAATTGATGCCATGAAAATTAATGACGTTATCCTATCAAATGGAACTAAAATACTGAACTCCGAGGAAAATTCAAGACGGAAAGTCCCTTATCAAATGGCAAAATCAAATGACAAAACACATGAAACGGATGGACAACGACTGTCATATTCCTGACTTGGTACAGGCATTTTCAAATGAAGAAAATGTAGGATTGAACCTGGTTTTATAGCGCTAAACCTCTCACTTGTATGACAGTCGTATCAAATTCCATTATATATAAAACGATGTATGAACAAAACAGACATAAAAGGTCAAATAGTCACAATATGGGTATAGCAGTCATACTTGTGTCACAATCTCAAAACAAACAAATATTTAACAAAAAGGCACCTATCAAATTTAAAACCCGCAAAGGGTTGCTAGCGAACTAGTGCGAGCTTTCTAAAAACTGCTTTTTTCTTCAATGTCAATGTTATAGGTCTTATTTTGAGTTTAATGTTGGAGTATGTAAATGGATGTTGAAATATGCAAATGACTTAAGGTTAATTTTGTTCTACCAAACAGATCATATTGAAATTCTATCACGATGTTAATGTTGAATAAAGAAAGGTTTGTGTGGAAAATTTGGATTGTACTTTCAACCGTTTCTAAATCACAGTTACCTTGTTGACAAGACTAACATCCACCCCTTTTTATTTTTGCTTATTTCTAACTTCCTCTGTGGTATGTTTTTTGACATAAAAGTAATAATTAAAAATATTTTAAATAAAACCACGGAAAGTCATGATCAATACAAATCTATTTCAAATAATTCATGCTCTTAGTAGTTCAAATGTAAAGAAACTGTATTTTTGCTCATTTTGATATGCATGCAAGGTGTAAAAACTAAAGTTGATTATTTTCCTTTCTTCTTTTCACATGTTTCAGGCTGAATCGGAACCAAACAATTTATTTAATCTATTTCCCTTAGGATCAGAAAGCACTACTCAAAATGATTATTTGATGACACAAGTAAAATTGCATATGATTTGATATGGTTAACCGTTTATGCCTGTTATAAACAGGTCGGGAACTCCAGATTTTCTGACGTGAGAATATTTTGCATAGTAAAAATGTAGTAACTTCCAAAAACAGAAGGCTGGTATGGCCTTAGAATACTGACCAATCGACTCAATGAACTACGGCTACTTCGAGTTTACTATGACCCGGAAACACGTGGAATTAGTAGGAAAACTGTCAACTATTATAGTTTCTGGGACTCTCATAATAGATGGTGTTGTTCTGTGAATATGTCTAATGTAAAATACATAACATAATATTTAATTTGCATGTTCAGATTAAAATAAGTATTGTTTACTGGCTTCACGATTCTATTTTCCGTTTCGCCTTGTAAAAGTAGTTGAACTGTTTTTTATACGCCTGTCAAATTTTTGACGGGACCTATTATGGTATACAATTGTCGTCTGTCCGTCAGTTTTGTTCAGTGGTTTAGGTTGATCTTGCAGTTGCGAATAAGAAATGAGTACCCTTTGAAAAGGGATGGCAAAGTCCATGTTTTGCTATGGCAAACCCAAAAAATATAAATTTCAATCAATATCTGAAATAAGAGGTGCATATAGAGGCATTATATTATAAAGAATTTGTGAAAGTTTTATTAAGTTTTGTTCAATGGACAAGGATGATCTCGGAGTTGCAGATAAAAGATTGGTACATCCTGCATGGCTACAATAACGGACGGAAAGACGGACGGGGCAACGATTACTATATACCCCCCACGTTTCAAGTGGGTGGTATAAAAAGAACAAACAGTAGCTATATTATGTTGATACCATGAAATATTTACTTACCAAAAGCATTGTTTAGAATGAGGGATAGCTTCCTTTGTATGTAGGTCCACTTAGTCTTCTCTAGTCAATTGAAGAAATTATTAAACAAATGATTCATACGGGAGAAAATGGTCTGGTTGATCGGGTGTTGATCATAACGAAAATGGCCGTTGAATGGCTGCTCACTCTACATATGTAAATTGAAATATATTATCGCCATAATTATGATGACTTAGCTTTAACTTCCGAAATTTAAAGCGAATAAAAATCGTAAATCGCGTTAATTAAGTGGTACTGTTTTTACACAATAAAATCATCGCAATAACAAAGACGTCTTGTTGTTAGATATAACGAAATATTGCCATAAATAAGGCGACTTGTGGTATATATATAGCAAATATTGCGATAATTAAGTCTTCTTAGTGTTAAATTTAACAAATCATTGTTCTAAATAAAGTGCCTTGGTGTTAGATACAGCAAATTATTGCGATAAATAAGGCGTCATTTTGCAATATACAAAACATTATCGCAATGATTATCATATATGGTTTAGTTATAAACAATAATACAAGGCAGCTCCAGGCTTCCGTAGATATCTCTATTATAAACTACATAAAAGATATCTTATATAGTTAATAAGATATCTTATAAATTAATAGAGATATCTTATATTTTAAATAAGATATCTTATATTTTAAATAAGATATCTTATATTTTAAATAAGATATCTTATAAATTTAATAAGATATCTTTATAAACATTTTAATAAGATATCTTATTTAATATATAAGATATCTTATTTAATAAATCAGACATCTCAATTAATATATAAGATATCATATTTTGTTATTAAGGCATCTCAATTAGTTTATAAGATATCGTATTTAACTAAATAAGATATCTCGAAATTGAATAATTTAAAATATAATAACGGCGTGCCATAATGGTGGGGTTCTTGTTGTTTATTCTTTAGTTTTCTATGTTGTGTCATGTGTACTTTTGTTTGTCTGTTTGTCTTTTTTTTTATTTTTAGCCATGGCGTTGTAAATTTATTTTCGATTTATGAGTTTGACTGTCCCTCTGGTATCTTTCGTTCCTCCTTTAAGAAAATTCGATATTCTAAAAAAAAAAATGAAATAGAAAACGGAAATTTTATTCGGATTTTCAATAAGGGTTCCAAATAACAACATATAAAACAGAATTTTTTTTTTTTTTATAATTTTAGTTCGTTTTTATTTCGTTACATGAGACTGTTTTATATTTCATCGATTATCATCAAGAGCAATCAATATATCGTGCGTCTTAATTTGAATGAGGGTCTGTAATGGTTAAGGGGGGGGGGGGGGTCCTTCATTTCTGTATTCTCAATCTTTAAAGTCATTTTTCTCTTATCTTTATGTTTTAACACCTCATTATTTTCTATTCTTTAATTTATGGTCCGATTTTTCTTATTCTTTATATCTTTTCCCAATCATTCTCTTATCTTTATGTTTTAACACCTCACTATTCTTTATTTTATGGTCTATTTTTCCTTATTTTTTATACATGTATCTTTTGCCAATTATTCTCTAATCTGTAAACCCGATCCACACTCTCTTGTAAAGCTGAACTTAATATACTAATACATTATTTGAAAGTAACTTACTTTGTGCGACCTTAATCAGTATCTCCTCGTGATGGACGTATGATATGAAATAACACTAGCACTAGGCTACTGAGTATATCACATTTGCATACAGACTTCCCCGAGAATGTTCTTACAACAAAATTTAAAAACTAAATATCACTTTTGATATTATATTTGAATATTTTTTAAAGTTGTGTATAATTCATTATAGCTGCGAGCAATTTTTACTTTATCAGCTATTAACATATATGTAGCATGACTAATAATTTAAACAGTACCTTTAAAAACCATTGACTCAATATATCAAATACAATGGTCTAATAGGTTGAATTAAAGAATTGTTATAATGAAATAATTACCGTTCAATTAATATTTCGACTTGTTATCTTATGTTTTATCTATCTATGATATAGGGTTGTTGTCATTGTAATACCAGTAATATATTAAATGACTTTAGAATGACTTCACTACTTTGCCAAAAAAAGAAATACCTCTGTCATAAATAAGATACATATTGAATATGGCAACCTATGAAGATACTTCCTTTCATTGATGTAAGTCACATAAAGAATATTCAAATCGCATTAAAATGATGTATCAATGAAAAATACACTAAAAGGGATTAAAAGTACCCATATCCTATTCTGACCTGATACAGTCACTTGCTTTAACAAGAAAAACCAAATATCGAATATAACTATATAAATAAATTTGGTGTATTTACTGTCTTCTAATTGGTTAAAATTATTAGTTTTATTTTTGAATGTTGTCAATTTTGATGGCGACACGCCCACTCTGACGTTGAGTATTCATACGCCAACATGTGTGTACAATGTTTTTTGTTAATGTAAATTATATAAAAAGTTCTTTGCGCCTTATTTTTGATAGAAATTTATTTATAATGAATAGCAATAATTTATTTCGATTTTATTGAACCATAAAACTAATTTTTGATTCTTCTCATTTTACATAATCCGCTTCGCGGATTATTCAATGTGAAGAGTCAAAAATTAGTTTTATAGTTCAATAAATTCAAAATAGATAAAAGCCATTCATTAAATAATTACATTGCATATATATGTTTCATCATAATACGTTATGTTGATTGGCTAACAGTAAGCTCGCGTCATTCTGAAATTAACCTTCTGTAAATTTAACATTCTTGACGACAAGAGCTTCCACAAAAAGACAGTACACAAGTAAATATAACAAAACCTTGATTGAAATCGTGTTTTAATTATCCTAGCAAAAATGTTATTATAAGTAATGAATGTTTCTTTTATAGGGTTATAAAAGCGTTGATCATGCGCATGCGCTCATTTTTCGAAAAAAGCACTTCCACGTTTCATACAAAATGTACTCCGGTATACTTTTAAACTCAAATAAATTTTCAAAAAAGAAGCATTCGTCTTTTCATCTAAAAGAAACAGAGTGGTCACGACGAATTTACGATAGATTTTTGCTAAGATTTTTATTGGGTTCAGCCATTTCAATCGGTGTTTTATAGTGTGTCTTTCTATGTTGTGTTGTTACACTGTTGTTTCGGGTCGGGTAGAAGATCGGAGCCTATTGAGGTGTCAAGACCCGTCGCATTTGTTTGCATTTGTCCTGGGTAGAGAGCCCGATGTTCATGCAGTGGGTGTCGTCTGTATTTGTTGTTCATAGGTGTTTCTTGTTTTTTTTTGTATAAATTTGAACGTTGATTTTCCTGTTAGCATGGTTTTGCACTGGTCATTTTATGTGCCCTTTGTATCTCGCTGTTCGGTGTGGGCCACGGCTCCGTGTTGACGGTCGTACTTTGACTTATAAAGGGTTGCTTGTGCAGATTGTGACTTGGATGGAGAATTGTCTCATAGGCACTCACACCACATCTTCTTTTATCTAACGATTTAAAGTTAACAAGTTATTTAGTTTTATCTTGTCTCTTATAATTTATAGGATATTCATTTTTTAAAAGCGAACACGGTGAGACCGGGTATATTTAAAAGTGGGTATTTAAGTATTTTGATACACGTTTTATAGCAGTAGTACGTCCTTTTATAAAATACGTGTAAAATAACATTAACAATTTGAAACGTTTCGACTCGAAAACAATTGCAGGAGTTGAGGATAACGATTAAGAGTAAATGCAAAAAACACTTAAAGTTAAAACAAAATGTCATTGTTGGCGTTTGTTTTGTATAGACCAATATCAGTGGTTTCTTTATATTCAAGACTTGCTAACTTCAAAAGCCGGATCACGTGTCTTTATTTCATATGTTAAGATAGTCAGTTAGATAAATGTTACACAGAGTGCTAGTGACCAAATACATCCCATCCGCACATAGAATTTACTGACCCCGTATATCGCCCCTTATATATCGTATTGGGTCACTATAACACTGTGTAAGTTTTAGTATCGTATTGATAACTTGATAAAAAAGAGGAGAGAACAGTTTGTTTTTTAATGAGATATACATGATATATATCCACCAAAACAACGGACATTAATATGGAAAACGTCATTCAACAATAATCACATCTTATTCAAAGAGGGACGAAAGATACCAAAGGGACAGTCAAACTCATAAATCTAAAACAAACTGACAACGCCATGGCTAAAAATGAAAAAGACAAACAGAAAAACAATAGTACACATGACACAACATAGAAAACTAAAGAATAAACAACACGAACCCCACCAAAAACTTACATATGTTCGGAATCATATAGAATAAAGAAAAAAAGGGGTGCTGAAACTTAGAAAAAAGTTAAGAGCAAAATAAACAAATAATAGAAAATAAAGAAATGAAGAACACCGTATCCAGACCCTGATCCTTATTGCGTGCTTGAATGTGTTCAGAATATTTAGAACAGAGAAGAGAAAATGTGTCTTCTGATATTGTATCGATCATTATCTCCCTTTAACTGTAAACACATGGAGAAAATGGTGAACAGCTAAAACTGTTTTTGTGCAAGAAATAACCTCAAGATTGACATATAATTATAGGAAAGACTATAATATTGAAACATAGAACCAAAATTTGAAAGAACAACTTATAATTTATGGAACAACCGTGTATTTGAAAAAAATACTAGTCATGAGTAAAACCGGAAGTCCAAAATCTGGTATGGTGGAGTTGAAAACCGACCCAAAACAAATAACTTTTAAAGTAAATAAACAATCTGTATTGTTATGGAGGCGTGTGCTCCTGTTGAGATATTACATTAAACTCGGGGAAAATGATAGCATTAAAGTCACTTGGTCGGACTACGATATTAAATTGAGAAAAATCCTTTTAGAAGACGAAAAAGCTCCCTTTCAACCTGTGTGCCCAGCAACAAACCTGTCAAAATCAGTAACGCAGATAGCTGTTAAAGGGAAAAAACTTGTTACTATTACCCTTTATTACACAACATACAATTGCTTGGTACAAGGACAAGTAACACAGAAGTGGGTTGAAACTGAATTCAAACTAATAAGCGATAAAGTACAAGAGATTATGAAAAAAGGGGGAGGGGAGCCTGACCAACTAATAAATACTATGCCTCTAGAGAGTCCATTAAACATTGATACCCAAGTCTATAAAACTGATCAAAAAGTATCAAATGATTTTAAAGAAAAGTCTAATCTGGTAGTTATAAGAAAAGAAGGAGAAAATAATGACAAACTTTCAACTGACAGTGACTTAGACACAGAACAAAAAGAGACAGAAATTGAACAAGAAGGTATGAATGAGAGCTTACCAGATAAAGATATTATTGAAGTTCTACATACTATAGAGAGTGACCACATTAGTCAAACAGTATCTTTAAAAAATGATGTCCAATCAGTGCAAATTGGAAATAACCAAATTCTAGAAATAACAAAACAATTTGACACTAAACTTGAATCACTAGAGAAAAGGGTTTTTGAATCAAGTAATGAGAAAATACTAGAAAGAATAAATCAATTGGAAGTAAAAGTTGATCAGCTTATTTCACTTTCTGAGAAAATAGAACACAACATAGACAAAAATAATGTCACTAGTACAAATCATATATGTGAAACTGACCATGATGACTGTGGTAAATTTATTGAAACACTGATTGAATTAACAACCAAAATTTCAGGCTTAGAAAGCAAATTTGAAAAATTTGACTTTGAAAATAAAGCTAAACAAGATATAGAAGATGAAACTGAGCCAAACATCCAGGTAAATGTAGACCTGCATAATAAATTTAGTATATTAGAAAATGAACCTGAAGAATCAGAACCAGGAAATAGTCATGTTTCTTACATAAGCAAGAAAACATTAACAAATAATGAAAATGAGAGTTCAAAGACAGAAGAAAGTAAAAAGAATGAAATATGTGACGTAAATGACAAATACATCACAACTGACTTATGGATCATTGGATCTTCAGTTACGAAACACATAAATCCTAAAGTTATGTACAAAGACAAAAAAGACCAGACTCAAGCTGGCAGCCACTTTCATCGGCCAATCAAGATAGCAGCCACTTTTTTCCAGCAGCCAATTTTGACGATATGTCTAAAAACCAAAAAACTGCGTGAGGCTCAAACGTTCCAAAAATCGCTAAATCTTAGTTAAATGCAATCTAACAGCGGAAATCGACAATTTCAAGGTTTCTGCTAATTTCTAAAGCATTTCATTCCGTTTTAAATATATATGTAAGCGGTCTGTCCTTTATTTGACATTCGATAATTGATATTCAATATCCAACTGACTGCTAGCCGTCGGTTCAATATTTAAATTTAGTTGAAAATCACTATAAAGCCTGAGGGAAAAGATACCATTTTATGACCCCTTCAAGCTGTCATAAATTTTCGTTGTCCTCGAATATAAACCCTGATACAAGTTGTATATTTGTCTTTATGTTATATAGATTTTTATCAATAAAACATTACAGAGGATTCACCAAAGATGTAATTTAATATATAAAATATGAAACAAAATCCAATTACTCCAGAAACATATAGAAATATACATAGAAATACTTATGGAAAGCCAAAAAAGAAAAGAAATTAATAGTGAACACCTACCACAGACTGCTTAAATGACGGTGACCACCCTAAGACGACTTTGGACCTCTGTGGTGGCCAGACGGGCCCGGATCCCAGAAAAATATTTAAGTGGCAAATAGCTTGGATCAATACCTTTGAAATGAGCTAGGTCCGGTTCGGAACTTTGCCGTAGGGATATGTCGAGGAGTACCGAATGTGTGGTTGGTATGGAAAATACGTAAATTGGCAACTTTGAACCTCTGTGGTGGCCAGACGGGCCCGGATCCCAGAAAAATATTTAAGTGGGGAATAGCTTGGGTCAATACCTTTAAAATGAGCTAGGTCCGGTTCGGAACTTTACCGTTGGTATATGCCGAAAAGTATCGAATGTATGCATATGGTTAATACGGAAAATTACGTTAAGGGGCACCTTTGAACCTCTGTGGTGGCCAGACGGGCCCGGATCCCAGAAAAATATTTAAGTGGCAAATAGCTTGGATCAATACCTTTGAAATGAGCTAGGTCCGGTTCGGAACTTTGCCGTAGGGATATGTCGAGGAGTACCGAATGTGTGGTTGGTATGGAAAATACGTAAATTGGCAACTTTGAACCTCTGTGGTGGCCAGACGGGCCCGGATCCCAGAAAAATATTTAAGTGGCAAATAGCTTGGATCAATACCTTTGAAATGAGCTAGGTCCGGTTCGGAACTTTGCCGTAGGGATATGTCGAGGAGTACCGAATGTGTGGTTGGTATGGAAAATACGTAAATTGGCAACTTTGAACCTCTGTGGTGGCCAGACGGGCCCGGATCCCAGAAAAATATTTAAGTGGCAAATAGCTTGGATCAATACCTTTGAAATGAGCTAGGTCCGGTTCGGAACTTTGCCGTAGGGATATGTCGAGGAGTACCGAATGTGTGGTTGGTATGGAAAATACGTAAATTGGCAACTTTGAACCTCTGTGGTGGCCAGACGGGCCCGGATCCCAGAAAAATATTTAAGTGGGGAATAGCTTGGGTCAATACCTTTAAAATGAGCTAGGTCCGGTTCGGAACTTTACCGTTGGTATATGCCGAAAAGTATCGAATGTATGCATATGGTTAATACGGAAAATTACGTTAAGGGGCACCTTTGAACCTCTGTGGTGGCCAGACGGGCCCGGATCCCAGAAAAATATTTAAGTGGCAAATAGCTTGGATCAATACCTTTGAAATGAGCTAGGTCCGGTTCGGAACTTTGCCGTAGGGATATGTCGAGGAGTACCGAATGTGTGGTTGGTATGGAAAATACGTAAATTGGCAACTTTGAACCTCTGTGGTGGCCAGACGGGCCCGGATCCCAGAAAAATATTTAAGTGGCAAATAGCTTGGATCAATACCTTTGAAATGAGCTAGGTCCGGTTCGGAACTTTGCCGTAGGGATATGTCGAGGAGTACCGAATGTGTGGTTGGTATGGAAAATACGTAAATTGGCAACTTTGAACCTCTGTGGTGGCCAGACGGGCCCGGATCCCAGAAAAATATTTAAGTGGGGAATAGCTTGGGTCAATACCTTTAAAATGAGCTAGGTCCGGTTCGGAACTTTACCGTTGGTATATGCCGAAAAGTATCGAATGTATGCATATGGTTAATACGGAAAATTACGTTAAGGGGCACCTTTGAACCTCTGTGGTGGCCAGACGGGCCCGGATCCCAGAAAAATATTTAAGTGGCAAATAGCTTGGATCAATACCTTTGAAATGAGCTAGGTCCGGTTCGGAACTTTGCCGTAGGGATATGTCGAGGAGTACCGAATGTGTGGTTGGTATGGAAAATACGTAAATTGGCAACTTTGAACCTCTGTGGTGGCCAGACGGGCCCGGATCCCAGAAAAATATTTAAGTGGCAAATAGCTTGGATCAATACCTTTGAAATGAGCTAGGTCCGGTTCGGAACTTTGCCGTAGGGATATGTCGAGGAGTACCGAATGTGTGGTTGGTATGGAAAATACGTAAATTGGCAACTTTGAACCTCTGTGGTGGCCAGACGGGCCCGGATCCCAGAAAAATATTTAAGTGGCAAATAGCTTGGATCAATACCTTTGAAATGAGCTAGGTCCGGTTCGGAACTTTGCCGTAGGGATATGTCGAGGAGTACCGAATGTGTGGTTGGTATGGAAAATACGTAAATTGGCAACTTTGAACCTCTGTGGTGGCCAGACGGGCCCGGATCCCAGAAAAATATTTAAGTGGGGAATAGCTTGGGTCAATACCTTTAAAATGAGCTAGGTCCGGTTCGGAACTTTACCGTTGGTATATGCCGAAAAGTATCGAATGTATGCATATGGTTAATACGGAAAATTACGTTAAGGGGCACCTTTGAACCTCTGTGGTGGCCAGACGGGCCCGGATCCCAGAAAAATATTTAAGTGGCAAATAGCTTGGATCAATACCTTTGAAATGAGCTAGGTCCGGTTCGGAACTTTGCCGTAGGGATATGTCGAGGAGTACCGAATGTGTGGTTGGTATGGAAAATACGTAAATTGGCAACTTTGAACCTCTGTGGTGGCCAGACGGGCCCGGATCCCAGAAAAATATTTAAGTGGCAAATAGCTTGGATCAATACCTTTGAAATGAGCTAGGTCCGGTTCGGAACTTTGCCGTAGGGATATGTCGAGGAGTACCGAATGTGTGGTTGGTATGGAAAATACGTAAATTGGCAACTTTGAACCTCTGTGGTGGCCAGACGGGCCCGGATCCCAGAAAAATATTTAAGTGGGGAATAGCTTGGGTCAATACCTTTAAAATGAGCTAGGTCCGGTTCGGAACTTTACCGTTGGTATATGCCGAAAAGTATCGAATGTATGCATATGGTTAATACGGAAAATTACGTTAAGGGGCACCTTTGAACCTCTGTGGTGGCCAGACGGGCCCGGATCCCAGAAAAATATTTAAGTGGCAAATAGCTTGGATCAATACCTTTGAAATGAGCTAGGTCCGGTTCGAAACTTTGCCGTAGGGATATGTCGAGGAGTACCGAATGTGTGGTTGGTATGGAAAATACGTAAATTGGCAACTTTGAACCTCTGTGGTGGCCAGACGGGCCCGGATCCCAGAAAAATATTTAAGTGGCAAATAGCTTGGATCAATACCTTTGAAATGAGCTAGGTCCGGTTCGGAACTTTGCCGTAGGGATATGTCGAGGAGTACCGAATGTGTGGTTGGTATGGAAAATACGTAAATTGGCAACTTTGAACCTCTGTGGTGGCCAGACGGGCCCGGATCCCAGAAAAATATTTAAGTGGGGAATAGCTTGGGTCAATACCTTTAAAATGAGCTAGGTCCGGTTCGGAACTTTACCGTTGGTATATGCCGAAAAGTATCGAATGTATGCATATGGTTAATACGGAAAATTACGTTAAGGGGCACCTTTGAACCTCTGTGGTGGCCAGACGGGCCCGGATCCCAGAAAAATATTTAAGTGGCAAATAGCTTGGATCAATACCTTTGAAATGAGCTAGGTCCGGTTTGGAACTTTGCCGTAGGGATATGTCGAGGAGTACCGAATGTGTGGTTGGTATGGAAAATACGTAAATTGGCAACTTTGAACCTCTGTGGTGGCCAGACGGGCCCGGATCCCAGAAAAATATTTAAGTGGCAAATAGCTTGGATCAATACCTTTGAAATGAGCTAGGTCCGGTTCGGAACTTTGCCGTAGGGATATGTCGAGGAGTACCGAATGTGTGGTTGGTATGGAAAATACGTAAATTGGCAACTTTGAACCTCTGTGGTGGCCAGACGGGCCCGGATCCCAGAAAAATATTTAAGTGGGGAATAGCTTGGGTCAATACCTTTAAAATGAGCTAGGTCCGGTTCGGAACTTTACCGTTGGTATACGCCGAAAAGTATCGAATGTATGCATATGGTTAATACGGAAAATTACGTTAAGGGGCACCTTTGAACCTCTGTGGTGGCCAGACGGGCCCGGATCCCAGAAAAATATTTAAGTGGCAAATAGCTTGGATCAATACCTTTGAAATGAGCTAGGTCCGGTTCGGAACTTTGCCGTAGGGATATGTCGAGGAGTACCGAATGTGTGGTTGGTATGGAAAATACGTAAATTGGCAACTTTGAACCTCTGTGGTGGCCAGACGGGCCCGGATCCCAGAAAAATATTTAAGTGGCAAATAGCTTGGATCAATACCTTTGAAATGAGCTAGGTCCGGTTCGGAACTTTGCCGTAGGGATATGTCGAGGAGTACCGAATGTGTGGTTGGTATGGAAAATACGTAAATTGGCAACTTTGAACCTCTGTGGTGGCCAGACGGGCCCGGATCCCAGAAAAATATTTAAGTGGGGAATAGCTTGGGTCAATACCTTTAAAATGAGCTAGGTCCGGTTCGGAACTTTACCGTTGGTATATGCCGAAAAGTATCGAATGTATGCATATGGTTAATACGGAAAATTACGTTAAGGGGCACCTTTGAACCTCTGTGGTGGCCAGACGGGCCCGGATCCCAGAAAAATATTTAAGTGGCAAATAGCTTGGATCAATACCTTTGAAATGAGCTAGGTCCGGTTCGGAACTTTGCCGTAGGGATATGTCGAGGAGTACCGAATGTGTGGTTGGTATGGAAAATACGTAAATTGGCAACTTTGAACCTCTGTGGTGGCCAGACGGGCCCGGATCCCAGAAAAATATTTAAGTGGCAAATAGCTTGGATCAATACCTTTGAAATGAGCTAGGTCCGGTTCGGAACTTTGCCGTAGGGATATGTCGAGGAGTACCGAATGTGTGGTTGGTATGGAAAATACGTAAATTGGCAACTTTGAACCTCTGTGGTGGCCAGACGGGCCCGGATCCCAGAAAAATATTTAAGTGGCAAATAGCTTGGATCAATACCTTTGAAATGAGCTAGGTCCGGTTCGGAACTTTGCCGTAGGGATATGTCGAGGAGTACCGAATGTGTGGTTGGTATGGAAAATACGTAAATTGGCAACTTTGAACCTCTGTGGTGGCCAGACGGGCCCGGATCCCAGAAAAATATTTAAGTGGGGAATAGCTTGGGTCAATACCTTTAAAATGAGCTAGGTCCGGTTCGGAACTTTACCGTTGGTATATGCCGAAAAGTATCGAATGTATGCATATGGTTAATACGGAAAATTACGTTAAGGGGCACCTTTGAACCTCTGTGGTGGCCAGACGGGCCCGGATCCCAGAAAAATATTTAAGTGGCAAATAGCTTGGATCAATACCTTTGAAATGAGCTAGGTCCGGTTCGGAACTTTGCCGTAGGGATATGTCGAGGAGTACCGAATGTGTGGTTGGTATGGAAAATACGTAAATTGGCAACTTTGAACCTCTGTGGTGGCCAGACGGGCCCGGATCCCAGAAAAATATTTAAGTGGCAAATAGCTTGGATCAATACCTTTGAAATGAGCTAGGTCCGGTTCGGAACTTTGCCGTAGGGATATGTCGAGGAGTACCGAATGTGTGGTTGGTATGGAAAATACGTAAATTGGCAACTTTGAACCTCTGTGGTGGCCAGACGGGCCCGGATCCCAGAAAAATATTTAAGTGGCAAATAGCTTGGGTCAATACCTTTAAAATGAGCTAGGTCCGGTTCGGAACTTTACCGTTGGTATATGCCGAAAAGTATCGAATGTATGCATATGGTTAATACGGAAAATTACGTTAAGGGGCACCTTTGAACCTCTGTGGTGGCCAGACGGGCCCGGATCCCAGAAAAATATTTAAGTGGCAAATAGCTTGGATCAATACCTTTGAAATGAGCTAGGTCCGGTTTGGAACTTTGCCGTAGGGATATGTCGAGGAGTACCGAATGTGTGGTTGGTATGGAAAATACGTAAATTGGCAACTTTGAACCTCTGTGGTGGCCAGACGGGCCCGGATCCCAGAAAAATATTTAAGTGGGGAATAGCTTGGGTCAATACCTTTAAAATGAGCTAGGTCCGGTTCGGAACTTTACCGTTGGTATATGCCGAAAAGTATCGAATGTATGCATATGGTTAATACGGAAAATTACGTTAAGGGGCACCTTTGAACCTCTGTGGTGGCCAGACGGGCCCGGATCCCAGAAAAATATTTAAGTGGCAAATAGCTTGGATCAATACCTTTGAAATGAGCTAGGTCCGGTTTGGAACTTTGCCGTAGGGATATGTCGAGGAGTACCGAATGTGTGGTTGGTATGGAAAATACGTAAATTGGCAACTTTGAACCTCTGTGGTGGCCAGACGGGCCCGGATCCCAGAAAAATATTTAAGTGGCAAATAGCTTGGATCAATACCTTTGAAATGAGCTAGGTCCGGTTCGGAACTTTGCCGTAGGGATATGTCGAGGAGTACCGAATGTGTGGTTGGTATGGAAAATACGTAAATTGGCAACTTTGAACCTCTGTGGTGGCCAGACGGGCCCGGATCCCAGAAAAATATTTAAGTGGGGAATAGCTTGGGTCAATACCTTTAAAATGAGCTAGGTCCGGTTCGGAACTTTACCGTTGGTATACGCCGAAAAGTATCGAATGTATGCATATGGTTAATACGGAAAATTACGTTAAGGGGCACCTTTGAACCTCTGTGGTGGCCAGACGGGCCCGGATCCCAGAAAAATATTTAAGTGGCAAATAGCTTGGATCAATACCTTTGAAATGAGCTAGGTCCGGTTCGGAACTTTGCCGTAGGGATATGTCGAGGAGTACCGAATGTGTGGTTGGTATGGAAAATACGTAAATTGGCAACTTTGAACCTCTGTGGTGGCCAGACGGGCCCGGATCCCAGAAAAATATTTAAGTGGCAAATAGCTTGGATCAATACCTTTGAAATGAGCTAGGTCCGGTTCGGAACTTTGCCGTAGGGATATGTCGAGGAGTACCGAATGTGTGGTTGGTATGGAAAATACGTAAATTGGCAACTTTGAACCTCTGTGGTGGCCAGACGGGCCCGGATCCCAGAAAAATATTTAAGTGGGGAATAGCTTGGGTCAATACCTTTAAAATGAGCTAGGTCCGGTTCGGAACTTTACCGTTGGTATATGCCGAAAAGTATCGAATGTATGCATATGGTTAATACGGAAAATTACGTTAAGGGGCACCTTTGAACCTCTGTGGTGGCCAGACGGGCCCGGATCCCAGAAAAATATTTAAGTGGCAAATAGCTTGGATCAATACCTTTGAAATGAGCTAGGTCCGGTTCGGAACTTTGCCGTAGGGATATGTCGAGGAGTACCGAATGTGTGGTTGGTATGGAAAATACGTAAATTGGCAACTTTGAACCTCTGTGGTGGCCAGACGGGCCCGGATCCCAGAAAAATATTTAAGTGGCAAATAGCTTGGATCAATACCTTTGAAATGAGCTAGGTCCGGTTCGGAACTTTGCCGTAGGGATATGTCGAGGAGTACCGAATGTGTGGTTGGTATGGAAAATACGTAAATTGGCAACTTTGAACCTCTGTGGTGGCCAGACGGGCCCGGATCCCAGAAAAATATTTAAGTGGCAAATAGCTTGGATCAATACCTTTGAAATGAGCTAGGTCCGGTTCGGAACTTTGCCGTAGGGATATGTCGAGGAGTACCGAATGTGTGGTTGGTATGGAAAATACGTAAATTGGCAACTTTGAACCTCTGTGGTGGCCAGACGGGCCCGGATCCCAGAAAAATATTTAAGTGGGGAATAGCTTGGGTCAATACCTTTAAAATGAGCTAGGTCCGGTTCGGAACTTTACCGTTGGTATATGCCGAAAAGTATCGAATGTATGCATATGGTTAATACGGAAAATTACGTTAAGGGGCACCTTTGAACCTCTGTGGTGGCCAGACGGGCCCGGATCCCAGAAAAATATTTAAGTGGCAAATAGCTTGGATCAATACCTTTGAAATGAGCTAGGTCCGGTTCGGAACTTTGCCGTAGGGATATGTCGAGGAGTACCGAATGTGTGGTTGGTATGGAAAATACGTAAATTGGCAACTTTGAACCTCTGTGGTGGCCAGACGGGCCCGGATCCCAGAAAAATATTTAAGTGGCAAATAGCTTGGATCAATACCTTTGAAATGAGCTAGGTCCGGTTCGGAACTTTGCCGTAGGGATATGTCGAGGAGTACCGAATGTGTGGTTGGTATGGAAAATACGTAAATTGGCAACTTTGAACCTCTGTGGTGGCCAGACGGGCCCGGATCCCAGAAAAATATTTAAGTGGCAAATAGCTTGGGTCAATACCTTTAAAATGAGCTAGGTCCGGTTCGGAACTTTACCGTTGGTATATGCCGAAAAGTATCGAATGTATGCATATGGTTAATACGGAAAATTACGTTAAGGGGCACCTTTGAACCTCTGTGGTGGCCAGACGGGCCCGGATCCCAGAAAAATATTTAAGTGGCAAATAGCTTGGATCAATACCTTTGAAATGAGCTAGGTCCGGTTTGGAACTTTGCCGTAGGGATATGTCGAGGAGTACCGAATGTGTGGTTGGTATGGAAAATACGTAAATTGGCAACTTTGAACCTCTGTGGTGGCCAGACGGGCCCGGATCCCAGAAAAATATTTAAGTGGCAAATAGCTTGGATCAATACCTTTGAAATGAGCTAGGTCCGGTTCGGAACTTTGCCGTAGGGATATGTCGAGGAGTACCGAATGTGTGGTTGGTATGGAAAATACGTAAATTGGCAACTTTGAACCTCTGTGGTGGCCAGACGGGCCCGGATCCCAGAAAAATATTTAAGTGGGGAATAGCTTGGGTCAATACCTTTAAAATGAGCTAGGTCCGGTTCGGAACTTTACCGTTGGTATACGCCGAAAAGTATCGAATGTATGCATATGGTTAATACGGAAAATTACGTTAAGGGGCACCTTTGAACCTCTGTGGTGGCCAGACGGGCCCGGATCCCAGAAAAATATTTAAGTGGCAAATAGCTTGGATCAATACCTTTGAAATGAGCTAGGTCCGGTTCGGAACTTTGCCGTAGGGATATGTCGAGGAGTACCGAATGTGTGGTTGGTATGGAAAATACGTAAATTGGCAACTTTGAACCTCTGTGGTGGCCAGACGGGCCCGGATCCCAGAAAAATATTTAAGTGGCAAATAGCTTGGATCAATACCTTTGAAATGAGCTAGGTCCGGTTCGGAACTTTGCCGTAGGGATATGTCGAGGAGTACCGAATGTGTGGTTGGTATGGAAAATACGTAAATTGGCAACTTTGAACCTCTGTGGTGGCCAGACGGGCCCGGATCCCAGAAAAATATTTAAGTGGGGAATAGCTTGGGTCAATACCTTTAAAATGAGCTAGGTCCGGTTCGGAACTTTACCGTTGGTATATGCCGAAAAGTATCGAATGTATGCATATGGTTAATACGGAAAATTACGTTAAGGGGCACCTTTGAACCTCTGTGGTGGCCAGACGGGCCCGGATCCCAGAAAAATATTTAAGTGGCAAATAGCTTGGATCAATACCTTTGAAATGAGCTAGGTCCGGTTCGGAACTTTGCCGTAGGGATATGTCGAGGAGTACCGAATGTGTGGTTGGTATGGAAAATACGTAAATTGGCAACTTTGAACCTCTGTGGTGGCCAGACGGGCCCGGATCCCAGAAAAATATTTAAGTGGCAAATAGCTTGGATCAATACCTTTGAAATGAGCTAGGTCCGGTTCGGAACTTTGCCGTAGGGATATGTCGAGGAGTACCGAATGTGTGGTTGGTATGGAAAATACGTAAATTGGCAACTTTGAACCTCTGTGGTGGCCAGACGGGCCCGGATCCCAGAAAAATATTTAAGTGGGGAATAGCTTGGGTCAATACCTTTAAAATGAGCTAGGTCCGGTTCGGAACTTTACCGTTGGTATATGCCGAAAAGTATCGAATGTATGCATATGGTTAATACGGAAAATTACGTTAAGGGGCACCTTTGAACCTCTGTGGTGGCCAGACGGGCCCGGATCCCAGAAAAATATTTAAGTGGCAAATAGCTTGGATCAATACCTTTGAAATGAGCTAGGTCCGGTTCGGAACTTTGCTGTAGGGATATGTCGAGGAGTACCGAATGTGTGGTTGGTATGGAAAATACGTAAATTGGCAACTTTGAACCTCTGTGGTGGCCAGACGGGCCCGGATCCCAGAAAAATATTTAAGTGGCAAATAGCTTGGATCAATACCTTTGAAATGAGCTAGGTCCGGTTCGGAACTTTGCCGTAGGGATATGTCGAGGAGTACCGAATGTGTGGTTGGTATGGAAAATACGTAAATTGGCAACTTTGAACCTCTGTGGTGGCCAGACGGGCCCGGATCCCAGAAAAATATTTAAGTGGGGAATAGCTTGGGTCAATACCTTTAAAATGAGCTAGGTCCGGTTCGGAACTTTACCGTTGGTATATGCCGAAAAGTATCGAATGTATGCATATGGTTAATACGGAAAATTACGTTAAGGGGCACCTTTGAACCTCTGTGGTGGCCAGACGGGCCGGGATCCCAGAAAAATATTTAAGTGGCAAATAGCTTGGATCAATACCTTTGAAATGAGCTAGGTACGGTTCGGAACTTTGCCGTAGGGATATGTCGAGGAGTACCGAATGTGTGGTTGGTATGGAAAATACGTAAATTGGCAACTTTGAACCTCTGTGGTGGCCAGACGGGCCCGGATCCCAGAAAAATATTTAAGTGGCAAATAGCTTGGATCAATACCTTTGAAATGAGCTAGGTCCGGTTCGGAACTTTGCCGTAGGGATATGTCGAGGAGTACCGAATGTGTGGTTGGTATGGAAAATACGTAAATTGGCAACTTTGAACCTCTGTGGTGGCCAGACGGGCCCGGATCCCAGAAAAATATTTAAGTGGGGAATAGCTTGGGTCAATACCTTTAAAATGAGCTAGGTCCGGTTCGGAACTTTACCGTTGGTATATGCCGAAAAGTATCGAATGTATGCATATGGTTAATACGGAAAATTACGTTAAGGGGCACCTTTCAACCTCTGTGGTGGCCAGACGGGCCCGGATCCCAGAAAAATATTTAAGTGGCAAATAGCTTGGATCAATACCTTTGAAATGAGCTAGGTCCGGTTCGGAACTTTGCCGTAGGGATATGTCGAGGAGTACCGAATGTGTGGTTGGTATGGAAAATACGTAAATTGGCAACTTTGAACCTCTGTGGTGGCCAGACGGGCCCGGATCCCAGAAAAATATTTAAGTGGCAAATAGCTTGGATCAATAACTTTGAAATGAGCTAGGTCCGGTTCGGAACTTTGCCGTAGGGATATGTCGAGGAGTACCGAATGTGTGGTTGGTATGGAAAATACGTAAATTGGCAACTTTGAACCTCTGTGGTGGCCAGACGGGCCCGGATCCCAGAAAAATATTTAAGTGGCAAATAGCTTGGATCAATACCTTTGAAATAAGCTAGGTCCGGTTCGGAACTTTGCCGTAGGGATATGTCGAGGAGTACCGAATGTGTGGTTGGTATGGAAAATACGTAAATTGGCAACTTTGAACCTCTGTGGTGGCCAGACGGGCCCGGATCCCAGAAAAATATTTAAGTGGGGAATAGCTTGGGTCAATACCTTTAAAATGAGCTAGGTCCGGTTCGGAACTTTACCGTTGGTATATGCCGAAAAGTATCGAATGTATGCATATGGTTAATACGGAAAATTACGTTAAGGGGCACCTTTGAACCTCTGTGGTGGCCAGACGGGCCCGGATCCCAGAAAAATATTTAAGTGGCAAATAGCTTGGATCAATACCTTTGAAATGAGCTAGGTCCGGTTCGGAACTTTGCTGTAGGGATATGTCGAGGAGTACCGAATGTGTGGTTGGTATGGAAAATACGTAAATTGGCAACTTTGAACCTCTGTGGTGGCCAGACGGGCCCGGATCCCAGAAAAATATTTAAGTGGCAAATAGCTTGGATCAATACCTTTGAAATGAGCTAGGTCCGGTTCGGAACTTTGCCGTAGGGATATGTCGAGGAGTACCGAATGTGTGGTTGGTATGGAAAATACGTAAATTGGCAACTTTGAACCTCTGTGGTGGCCAGACGGGCCCGGATCCCAGAAAAATATTTAAGTGGGGAATAGCTTGGGTCAATACCTTTAAAATGAGCTAGGTCCGGTTCGGAACTTTACCGTTGGTATATGCCGAAAAGTATCGAATGTATGCATATGGTTAATACGGAAAATTACGTTAAGGGGCACCTTTGAACCTCTGTGGTGGCCAGACGGGCCGGGATCCCAGAAAAATATTTAAGTGGCAAATAGCTTGGATCAATACCTTTGAAATGAGCTAGGTCCGGTTCGGAACTTTGCCGTAGGGATATGTCGAGGAGTACCGAATGTGTGGTTGGTATGGAAAATACGTAAATTAGCAACTTTGAACCTCTGTGGTGGCCAGACGGGCCCGGATCCCAGAAAAATATTTAAGTGGCAAATAGCTTGGATCAATACCTTTGAAATGAGCTAGGTCCGGTTCGGAACTTTGCCGTAGGGATATGTCGAGGAGTACCGAATGTGTGGTTGGTATGGAAAATACGTAAATTGGCAACTTTGAACCTCTGTGGTGGCCAGACGGGCCCGGATCCCAGAAAAATATTTAAGTGGGGAATAGCTTGGGTCAATACCTTTAAAATGAGCTAGGTCCGGTTCGGAACTTTACCGTTGGTATATGCCGAAAAGTATCGAATTTATGCATATGGTTAATACGGAAAATTACGTTAAGGGGCACCTTTGAACCTCTGTGGTGGCCAGACGGGCCCGGATCCCAGAAAAATATTTAAGTGGCAAATAGCTTGGATCAATACCTTTGAAATGAGCTAGGTCCGGTTCGGAACTTTGCCGTAGGGATATGTCGAGGAGTACCGAATGTGTGGTTGGTATGGAAAATACGTAAATTGGCAACTTTGAACCTCTGTGGTGGCCAGACGGGCCCGGATCCCAGAAAAATATTTAAGTGGCAAATAGCTTGGATCAATACCTTTGAAATGAGCTAGGTCCGGTTCGGAACTTTGCCGTAGGGATATGTCGAGGAGTACCGAATGTGTGGTTGGTATGGAAAATACGTAAATTGGCAACTTTGAACCTCTGTGGTGGCCAGACGGGCCCGGATCCCAGAAAAATATTTAAGTGGGGAATAGCTTGGGTCAATACCTTTAAAATGAGCTAGGTCCGGTTCGGAACTTTACCGTTGGTATATGCCGAAAAGTATCGAATGTATGCATATGGTTAATACGGAAAATTACGTTAAGGGGCACCTTTGAACCTCTGTGGTGGCCAGACGGGCCCGGATCCCAGAAAAATATTTAAGTGGCAAATAGCTTGGATCAATACCTTTGAAATGAGCTAGGTCCGGTTCGGAACTTTGCCGTAGGGATATGTCGAGGAGTACCGAATGTGTGGTTGGTATGGAAAATACGTAAATTGGCAACTTTGAACCTCTGTGGTGGCCAGACGGGCCCGGATCCCAGAAAAATATTTAAGTGGCAAATAGCTTGGATCAATACCTTTGAAATGAGCTAGGTCCGGTTCGGAACTTTGCCGTAGGGATATGTCGAGGAGTACCGAATGTGTGGTTGGTATGGAAAATACGTAAATTGGCAACTTTGAACCTCTGTGGTGGCCAGACGGGCCCGGATCCCAGAAAAATATTTAAGTGGGGAATAGCTTGGGTCAATACCTTTAAAATGAGCTAGGTCCGGTTCGGAACTTTACCGTTGGTATATGCCGAAAAGTATCGAATGTATGCATATGGTTAATACGGAAAATTACGTTAAGGGGCACCTTTGAACCTCTGTGGTGGCCAGACGGGCCCGGATCCCAGAAAAATATTTAAGTGGTAAATAGCTTGGATCAATACCTTTGAAATGAGCTAGGTCCGGTTCGGAACTTTGCCGTAGGGATATGTCGAGGAGTACCGAATGTGTGGTTGGTATGGAAAATACGTAAATTGGCAACTTTGAACCTCTGTGGTGGCCAGACGGGCCCGGATCCCAGAAAAATATTTAAGTGGCAAATAGCTTGGATCAATACCTTTGAAATGAGCTAGGTCCGGTTCGGAACTTTGCCGTAGGGATATGTCGAGGAGTACCGAATGTGTGGTTGGTATGGAAAATACGTAAATTGGCAACTTTGAACCTCTGTGGTGGCCAGACGGGCCCGGATCCCAGAAAAATATTTAAATGGGGAATAGCTTGGGTCAATACCTTTAAAATGAGCTAGGTCCGGTTTGGAACTTTACCGTTGGTATATGCCGAAAAGTATCGAATGTATGCATATGGTTAATACGGAAAATTACGTTAAGGGGCACCTTTGAACCTCTGTGGTGGCCAGACGGGCCCGGATCCCAGAAAAATATTTAAGTGGCAAATAGCTTGGATCAATACCTTTGAAATGAGCTAGGTCCGGTTCGGAACTTTGCCGTAGGGATATGTCGAGGAGTACCGAATGTGTGGTTGGTATGGAAAATACGTAAATTGGCAACTTTGAACCTCTGTGGTGGCCAGACGGGCCCGGATCCCAGAAAAATATTTAAGTGGGGAATAGCTTGGGTCAATACCTTTAAAATGAGCTAGGTCCGGTTCGGAACTTTGCCGTTGGTATATGCCGAAAAGTATCGAATGTATGCATATGGTTAATACGGAAAATTACGTTAAGGGGCACCTTTGAACCTCTGTGGTGGCCAGACGGGCCCGGATCCCAGAAAAATATTTAAGTGGCAAATAGCTTGGATCAATACCTTTGAAATGAGCTAGGTCCGGTTCGGAACTTTGCCGTAGGGATATGTCGAGGAGTACCGAATGTGTGGTTGGTATGGAAAATACGTAAATTGGCAACTTTGAACCTCTGTGGTGGCCAGACGGGCCCGGATCCCAGAAAAATATTTAAGTGGCAAATAGCTTGGATCAATACCTTTGAAATGAGCAAGGTCCGGTTCGGAACTTTGCCGTAGGGATATGTCGAGGAGTACCGAATGTGTGGTTGGTATGGAAAATACGTAAATTGGCAACTTTGAACCTCTGTGGTGGCCAGACGGGCCCGGATCCCAGAAAAATATTTAAGTGGGGAATAGCTTGGGTCAATACCTTTAAAATGAGCTAGGTCCGGTTCGGAACTTTACCGTTGGTATATGCCGAAAAGTATCGAATGTATGCATATGGTTAATACGGAAAATTACGTTAAGGGGCACCTTTGAACCTCTGTGGTGGCCAGACGGGCCCGGATCCCAGAAAAATATTTAAGTGGCAAATAGCTTGGATCAATACCTTTGAAATGAGCTAGGTCCGGTTCGGAACTTTGCCGTAGGGATATGTCGAGGAGTACCGAATGTGTGGTTGGTATGGAAAATACGTAAATTGGCAACTTTGAACCTCTGTGGTGGCCAGACGGGCCCGGATCCCAGAAAAATATTTAAGTGGCAAATAGCTTGGATCAATACCTTTGAAATGAGCTAGGTCCGGTTCGGAACTTTGCCGTAGGGATATGTCGAGGAGTACCGAATGTGTGGTTGGTATGGAAAATACGTAAATTGGCAACTTTGAACCTCTGTGGTGGCCAGACGGGCCCGGATCCCAGAAAAATATTTAAGTGGGGAATAGCTTGGGTCAATACCTTTAAAATGAGCTAGGTCCGGTTCGGAACTTTGCCGTTGGTATATGCCGAAAAGTATCGAATGTATGCATATGGTTAATACGGAAAATTACGTTAAGGGGCACCTTTGAACCTCTGTGGTGGCCAGACGGGCCCGGATCCCAGAAAAATATTTAAGTGGCAAATAGCTTGGATCAATACCTTTGAAATGAGCTAGGTCCGGTTCGGAACTTTGCCGTAGGGATATGTCGAGGAGTACCGAATGTGTGGTTGGTATGGAAAATACGTAAATTGGCAACTTTGAACCTCTGTGGTGGCCAGACGGGCCCGGATCCCAGAAAAATATTTAAGTGGGGAATAGCTTGGGTCAATACCTTTAAAATGAGCTAGGTCCGGTTTGGAACTTTGGCGTAAGTATATGCCGAAAAGTACCGAATGTGTGGTTAATACGGAAATTGACGTTAAGGGGCACCCTAGAACCTCTGTGGTGGCCAGACAGGCCCGGATCCCAGAAAATATTTAAGTTGGTAATAGCTTTGGTCAGTACCTTTAAAATCAGCCAGACCCGGTTCGGAACTTTGCCGTAGGGATATGTCGAGGAATACCGAATGTATTGTTGATATAGAAAATACATGTACGTAAATGGACAATTTTGAACCTCTGTGGTGGCCAGACCGTGCCGGTTCCCAGAAAATTTTTGAAGTGGCGAATAGCTCGGGTCAATACCTTTAAAATGAGATAGGTCTGGTTCGGAACATTGCCGTAGAGATAAGCCTAGGATTTCCGAAAGCATGTGTGGTTAATATGAAAAGTACGTTAATAGTACTGCAACCAGAGTTCATTTTTTAAAACTTTAATGGTCCGGAAGAACACACACCTAAATTATATATCGATGGAAAGAAGAAAACGTGTACAATAAGAAAAGTTGGGTCGTAAAAATCCAGAGTGGTCACAATTTTGTGAAATTGAGGTCAAAGGTCAGACCTAAAAATATCAATATTTCAACCACAAGGACAAAAAGGAGAAATATTCTGATATTTATTCAATAGAATGCTACAAAAACGATTCAATCATAAGCATATGCTATAAACGATGTTAAAACGACAAATTTGAATACTTATATGAAGAGCTGCCATTACAAAATGGCGTTGATTTGGAACCTTCTGATTTTTTTCCAATTAAGACATAACAAAAGAAGAAGTGGCCTTGACCTTTTCACATCCATTAACTTTCATATTGTGTATAGTATTTCACTATAGTATATTACAGAATTATTTTCTAAAGTTTAAAACACCACTTTATCAAATTATTTCAATATTTTTTCTATCTTTGAAAAAAACAAAATTCAAGCGCTGAAACAGTGTTTTTAATTTTGCATCTTAAAGGTTGTGTATTTTGTGAAAATTAGTATCTAGTTATAGATAAATACATATTGTGTTTTTGCAAAGTCTGGACAGAGCAGTTATAACACAAAATATACTATAGTCACCCGAGGCGAATGCGAGGTCCCTTTTTTATAAGAACAAGTTAGGCGCAGGACAGAGTTTGTTCAAAGCAAACACAGTTTTTGAGTACAAATGCTATCTAGAGCGTAAATACCGTCATGATTCGGTCAAACTCGTCAGATATAGTCTTACCTTTGCATAGGAAACACAAAAGAAATGTGAGTACAAAGTTTCGATCAATGTTCGTGACCCATATTCCCATATGCATATGCATGATGTATCTGCACTGCCAATCCCAAATGTAATGGGGCTAATGTTGCTACAGAAACGATTGATTTTGTAAAAGCCATACGTTTACGAATTTTTGTTAACTTTAGGGACAATATACGGTTCAGAAGCGCCTTTATGTTATTTTTCATCAATTAACTAACAAATGAATTTTTGAGCCTAGGCTCCGTGTTGAAGACCGGAACGTGACCTTTAATGGTAGCATTGACACTCATATCACATCTTCCTATATCTATTAACAAGCTATGCGGGCATCATTTCCATAGAAATACCAAAACGAGGACATAACTCATAAGAGCACTGGTGGCAGGGTGAAGTAATTGTTCTTCTTTTAATGTATCCTTGATATTTTCAGACACACCTTGGTGTAATTCTGAAAGTCTTAACATAGACTTCAATTTTCCTGCAGCAGATATGGCATCCCCTAAATTGAGTTCAGAGCTAAACTCTATATTTCATATCCCTTGGCCCCACTGTGTTTGAATTGTAAGGTGTCACAATATCTAGTTAGTTCTGGAGTTTGGCAGTTTGGTAAGCATCAGAGACAATCTTGGATAAAATTGATCGGTATATATAGAGGATGTGCTACATGAGAAAGGCTTTTTCTAATGGAAGAACAAATCACATCACTAACAATCGTTATTAATGAACTGACAGCAACTGACCGCAAGTTCAAATTCTAATTTTTCAGAAACTGTTTTACTTAATTGCACAGGTGTTGACTTCAATAAGTACTTGGTTATGCATGGATAAATAATTACTCACATTAATAAGCACAACTTAAAAGACTGTCAACACGTTTAAAGGACTCAGTTTTGCGTAGTTTTCTGGTTTTTTTTTAAAGGTTTTTCTTTTACACAAAAACCCTGTTTTCATATCCAAACTACAAGGAAGAAACTGAGCGCGAGATCGTATAAAAGTGTCAGGTTGTGAGGATACATGTCGATTAGTTTGATCACATATATGGATTTCTGTTGTTTCTAATTTAAAGTTCCCCAAGGGTGACTGGGGAAACGAAATATGGTCACTTGGTCTTCCCCCGACCGGCAGTGAAACGAAGTGGGGCGTCCGTTTGGCTGTGAGGGATGTATCAAGTTTGCAGTCACGTCCGGTCAGAATGGAGACGTTAAATCCTATGCCCCGTGTAAAGGGAATGTCACGTTCTTTGCACGTTAAAAACCCTTGCATCAATTCTTTGAGGGGTCCGTAGGTGGCATGTTGCAATGGACAATTTCTGTCCCAATTCAATATACCATCATTTTCCATTGGCAGTCTAAATTTTCCCGATCATCATCCCGAATGGCCTCTATTATGACAAAACCTACTTATTGTTTTTATTGTTAACTTGTTCTCATCCTGAACATGCATGACATATTTGCCACTGGACGTTAAGCAACCAACAATCAATCAATCAATCTAATTTAAAGATGCACACCAAGTTTGCCTTCTGGTGTAAGTGTCATAACATCACTGATGATTCGCATACGGAAAGCCGAATTTCAAGAGAACTTGGTTTTAGCATCACCTTGTCACACACAAAATATCTGCGAAACTTCAATAGTACTTTTCCCCCGACCACTTGCATGCATATTAATTGCTCTGAGGTTAAACATTGACATACAATGTATTTTCACACAATGTCAACTATAGTCATTATCCGGAAAACCTCTTATCCGAAGGATTTGGTTAACTTTTATATAAAGTCAAAATTTTATTAACAAAAATATAACTTTTTTACAGAAAATACACGAAAGAACTACTATATATATTCAAATCACTCAAAAATAAATTAACTTCTCCTACAAAATCTACATAATCACATCGAAACTATCAAATTGATTGTGAAGGAAAAAATAAATGGTGGAGCTGATTGACGGATAGGAAATTTCCGTAATTAAAAAAGGTACAAATGATGTTTTTATTTTTGAGTTTTTGACAAAATTGTTTGGAATTTGCCCAACAAAATTTGCATGCAGTATCGCAATAAAATTTGTTGTCCTCTCAAATGTCAAATACTGTTTTTGAATCATATGTTTTTTCGTTTTCAAAGAAAAACGCGTTAAATTTTTATCTAAAACAATCAGCCAACTTTAAGTTTGAAAGTTTTACTTGGAGATGGTATTATATTTATGTCTTCATCATTCCGATGATCCTTGATGATACGTGCATAGAAAATATTTACGAAAATATCGGGAAATTTAACCAAAAAATATAGTTTTGGATTTTAAGGTAACTACCCAAAACCGTAAATTGAGGAGTACCCCCATTAAAGGGATAAAATACAAAAATGTGACCATAGAAACTTTTTACGACCCGACGAAAATTAAAATATAGATATTATTCTATCATTTAAAACAATTTGCAGCCGTGTGTTATTCCGGACCATTAAACTCGTTAACTAAGGTCTTTTTCGATGTCAGTTGCAGTACTATAAGGCACACCTTTGAATCCCTATAATGGCCAATATCTTTCATAAGTATAACACCTCCAAATATAGATAAATTAAGATGGCTTCTTATAATGCTAGTAAAAAAGAACACGAATATAAAGTGTATGGAACTTGTTTGGTAACCTTCTTTCATTGAAACAGGTTAAATTTAAAGTAGGGGACGGACACAGTTTTAAACTTTAAAGAAAAGAATGTTTAAAAAGGTGGACCGAGAAAAGTCTTAACCGGTGTCCCAAGTGTTAAAAACTTAAGCCCAAAGGTATCGCATCAAGGATTTTACTGACGAAAAAGTACAAAGTTCTTTTTATGAACCTTAACTTAAAAGACGGTTCAGGATTTGAACCGCATCGGAAAGGTCTTGCGAAAACAAAACAGGTGTGGGTGAAAGAGGTCTTTGTTCCATGAAAAGGGTAACCTAAGTCCATAAACTCTTGATTTAAACAATAAGATTTGCAGTACCAACCTTTTAGCAAGTATAGGCTTTGACAATTTGACCAAGATTATAAAGGATACTTTCGTTATGCAAGTATTAATGTGGTGAAGGCTTAAACATCTGGACTACGTCTTTACCAAATAATAAACCACTAACGGATTTTAATCTCCCACCAGCATGTTTCGATAGAATACACATCCTCAGACTCTCTAGATTTTCCTTGTTTTGGTCTTAAGCTTCTATTGACAACTAAAGTTTCAAGAGTTCATCAATGTTTTATGTGTCGAGTTTTTAATCTGATTTACCTCGAGTTCTTGGTGCAGAGTGGTCTTAAACTCATCTACCTTTTTCTCGAGTTCTTTAATGACTGTATCATATCCTTTCTCTAGTCGTTTCATATCTCTCTTTATCTGATTACACGCGGATTGTAATTTTAATTCTAACGGTTTCGTATAGTGTTTCAATTGACGCATGACTCGTCGTTTTGTTGCAGCATCCGTATTATTATTCTAAGATTTAATGTTAGTGATAGGATTGTTGTTCATGTTCAATTCTTCAAGCAATTGACTCCTATGTATTTCTCAATTTCCATAAAGTCCAAATTTGTCTGTCTTGGAAACGCAACTTCATCAAGGTTTTCCTTCAGACAAAATTGTGACAATTACAAACAAAAGTGTCCACAGACCACTGGTGCTCTTATCTGAAGTTCATCGGTGATGTAGTAGATCTTAAGTTTCAAGTAATTTACCATTACGTAAGGGGGAATTAAAGTCCGTAAGAATGAAAATACGCTTTGCTTGTTGTCGTCTTAAACTAACACGTCCAATGGGTTCCAGGTCTCATAATGGAAGGGTTAAAAGGTCATCAAACACGTCTTGCAATCGTTAAATGTAATGTTCTGTCAATTGACTTGTTTCTTCGTTCCTTTAGCTTTCCTGGTGTGTTGACCATCACCCATTTGATATTAACACATCTTGTAAACATCCATACAAAGTTAGCCATCATTTGACCACCACATGCATACCAATCATTTTTTTGTTGTTGACGTTGGTCGGAATTCGAAAACGGGTTGTCCATACAATAGTTTGATGTGTCAATCTTGTTTTGAATGTGAGATATGTCTTTGTAAAAGTCGTCGGTTTAAATTTAATAGGCTTAACTATCAGTGTCGGTAAAAAATTGTCGAACTTTGTTCCCGTTGGTTTACGCACAAAGTCCAAATGAATGTCGTACATTTAAAATCTTTGAAATGTCTAAGATAATTGCTCCTTAGTACACAGGCTTGTTAAACTTTAGTTTGGTTTTCTTTATGTTTACTATTACCATGGACTCGTTATACACCACGAATTGATCACAGTTGGGTGTAGCTATTAGTTTCAACGGTTGCTTATCAGTAGTCATTAATATTATATTCACCCGTTAACGTGTGTTTTCCATGGTATTTTCAAACATTGAGTTGTTCATCAGTTTAAAGGAAGACTTTTCAGATACGATGCTGGCTATGATTCTAAGGTTAGTGTTCAGGTCAATGAAAATTTTAAGCCAAATTGATTGTTAAAGTTTTGACACACGATGCACTTTGGTTAATACCAACCATTGGAAACAACACTGTTTCAAATTAAAAAAAAAAATAGTAAACACATGTAGTACATGAACATAGTCAGCCACACTAATGTGTTTATTATTAAGTCGGTCAGCAGATAGTAGTTGTGTTTTCGTCATGTCGTAATGACCCTTCATGAAATCGTAAGATAAACATTTTATTTTTAATTATTTATCATAAATTCATTATTCTACCTAAATCACGACTTTTATACCTTAAATTGGTTCAACTTTAAATTCTAAGCTAAATATATAAGGTGTCGGACGAATTTAACATAAACTTATACGAATCAATGAAAAGCATTTCTTACCGGTAATTGACAGTCTAAGTTACATTTTTTTTATGTGCTGCACCACGATACTTACCTGTCGAACGCTCGTGATCACGCACTTTGTCTTCACCTAATTCATCATCGCACATGTGACAATCTTAACTCGCTGTAAAACATTGGGATCTTCTTCAGTCATCACCAGGTCTTTTATCAATGTACATGTCTGCAATCGCCTTCATTATCTCTTCCATACAAGCCACAAATCTCTGAACAATGTCTTCCAGTGAGTACACTTTTGTTTATTTATATTCCCTATGAGCATACTGGACACGGTAGTAAAACCAGAAGGTGTATTTTGTTAGTTAACATCCGTGTAAGCTTTTTGTTTGTCAGGTTGGCAAGTGTCTATCTGTTCTTAGCTACATTGAATGTCAGCATAAATCACATAAGGAAATCGCATTTTACGTTGGTACTATGTTGTAAGATATTGTAATGGTATCTTCTTCTGGAATTTCGATTTTCACTCCATTCATCATATCACAATACATTAAATGTTCGTCTAAAAAGTCTTCCTTTAACAATGATTGAAACATCTTCGACAAAAACACTTTACCATTGTGGGATGACACTTGGGGACTTAACAAATGTGATAATAGTTATCAAAGTACCAGGATTATAATTTTGTACGCCAGACGCGCGTTTCGTCTACATAAGACTCATCAGTGACGCTCATATCAAAATATTTATAAAGCCAAACAAGTACAAAGTTGAAGAACAATAAGGATCCAAAATTCCAAAAAGTTGTGCCAAATACGGCTAAGGTAATCTATTCCTGGGATAAGAAAATCCTTAGTTTTTCGAAAAATTCAGTTTTGTAAACGGGAAATTTAAAAAAATGACCACAATATTGATATTCATGTCAACACCGAAGTGTTGACTACTGGGCTGGTAATACCCTCGGGGACGAAACGTCCACCAGCAGTGGCATCGACCCAGTGGTGTAAATAGTTATCAAAGTACCAGGATTATAATTTTGTACGCCAGACGCGCGTTTCGTCTACATAAGACTCATCAGTGACGCTCATATCAAAATATTTATAAAGCCAAACAAGTACAAACTTTTTATCCAACAGTAATGATGTTTAGTAGCATTGGTTACAACGTGTTTGTGTGAGTTCTATTCTTTCTGATGTTTTTTGAATTTTTAACGGGTACTTTTTTGAATTTTTTGTATTGACTCACTCGTAAAATGTACTTTTCTGATCCACCTATTCATGATGTGATTGTGAGAATACAGCTCACGTTAATAATGGCCTTCTTCTGTGCTAGTTTTACTGAAAGGCGTAGGTAAGACTCAAACTTCAGGGATACAATTTATTCATATGAAGGTGTACTTCTACAATATGACTAACGTTCACTCACTTCCATCACGCATGCAAGTTACTATGCTTTCTTGTGCCTTTTCTATCATTACTGTTAGTTCAGTGTCTTAGTTGGTTGATTCAGTAATACTAACTTGCCATGCTTGAGTTGACCTTAAAAGTGGAATCACTGTCACCTGTTGCAAGGTTTTTTTTACCAACTGTACTAGAAGCACCTTCGATGCCTACTTTAAGTTGTCTTCTGAAATTTTACGAATCAAATGTATGTAAAGCACTTCGACTTGCCTTAAAAATGAATTAACAAATGGTTCAATAAACACTGTAGTTCTTTTCTACCATCTTTCATATTAATAACAGGTTTCTTAGCTATGTCTTGTTGCAGTCCTTTTTCCTTTATCTTGATCTATATATAAGGTATACCACGTTTCTTTGCTTTTAGTATTAATTCATTTTTAGTGAAAACTTCTGTATGGGGTAACACTTGATGCGTTTTATCTTCAATAAGCTTTACCAACACGTCTTTTGGGTTTATACTATATCCTTTTAACCCCAAATCCTTTGTTTACCGTTATTTGTAAATGACCCGTTGGTATTGTCTTTATAAACCTAGCGCAACCTCTTTATTATGTAGAGCATGTATATTAACTGACAATCTAGGCGTACCCGATATGTTTTTGTTTGTTAATGCCATTATTTATTTAATACTTACACGCATATGTCTTTTATGATTATTTTTTTTTTTTTCAATTTTACACCTCTAACCACCACTTTTAATTTGTTTAATCTAATGTTTACTAGATGTGAAAAGAAAAATAAGGACACGTACTACTACGCGGTTTTCTGTCTAATAAGGGTATAGGCAGTCGTACTTATGATGAACGGTCCTTCCAACGTTCTTGTTTCGTAATACAACCCACTACAAGCCCACACCTTACTTGTTACCCGTTTTATTGAATTCAAGATTAGTAGGTAAGTATCACAAATTATTTCATCCCCACTTGTAGTGTCAATAATTTGGTTCACCTCACTTGTTGGCAGGTCCTTCCATTTTTTTTCTTTTGTGTCAAAGGTATTCAGATCAATGAAATAATATTGATTATAAGATGCCTTCATAATCCTAAATATTCCTATATTCTGTTTTTTTTTTCAATTTAAAAAACACCACCCGTACTCCTATTCAAATTCTAACCCTAACACCCCTTACCCTAACAACCTTACTCTAAAACCTTAAACACCTTAATGAGCAGTTTTAAATCAGACTACTTTAACTTTTACACCATGATGCTTATTTACCTGTATAATGTTACGTCATAACTTTTACTTACTAATATGACGTCACTTTTTTCACTGTCACCTTCCTACTTTCACGTTCATTGTTAATTACTAAAATTGAAAGTGTTGCAGCATTCTCTATTCTACACCACAGGTATGAACCCAGGCTATTCACTACTTTTTTTTATATAATCCAGAGCCATCTGCATTACAGTGGTTCCGAAATTCATATAACGTATTTAACTTACAAACCACATATTCGGAACATCTTAGCATATCCTGACGGCAAAGTTCCGATTTAATATTTTTCTGGGATCATGGCAATCCTGACCACAATTGGGGTTAAAAGTTGTGCCTTAACATATTTTCATAATAATCATGTCAGAAAATACACAAATACAAACATTATGCTATGGTAACGTTGTTACCATAACGCTATAGTGAGTGACGTTATTGTATTATTCATTAGCTATCATGACGATTAAACGTATATAGAACACACAACGCATTTATTGAGATTTTTAAACATTTATGGTGCCGTGACGGACGTTAAAGGCAATACGTGTCGGCAACAGAGCAGCATTGACGAAGCTATGGATCAAATTCGAGGAGCTGAAAGAGAATCCTGAAAACGTCAAAATGGAGGAATTCAAAGCCATATAGTATGCCGTAACCCAGAAAAAGAAGATTATTCATGATTTAAACGAGAAGATGAAAGAAATCCAACACGAGGATCACATTGAACAAGAAATTACAGACTCGGATGAGAATATGCTTGATTTAGACAGTAAACTAAAGCAAATACGAAAACTTAAGCAAACAATCAAATCCCCCAACAATAATTCTAATTTAAAAGAAAGTAAACAATGAACGCTAACACTGAATGCTATATACCTTCATCAAACGCTATTTATACAAACACATCAGCCGTTTACATGCTAAACACTAGAAAACGAATTCCATCGGAGGAAAATCCTACCGGAAATCAATCAAGCAACTTTATTGGTCCGATTTTACAATCATACAATACTCAGGAAGATTGTTCGTATATACAACCACCAGCCCAACTACCAAATGTATTTAGTAATGTAAATCATAGATTATTTTAATTAGATTAGCCACATTTTGACGAGTATGTTTTGCAGTTGAGCACATTTTGGGACTTTTTCGAATGTACCATACACTAAAATAGTAGCCTTACACCAATACAGAAATTTAGTTATCTGAAAGCCCAGCTTATAAAAACCGCCGCCCAAACCATAGCAGGATTTGCGCTTACGCACACCAATTATGAGACAGCCGTTTGTTTGCTAAGAGAGAGATTTGGAAACTCACACAATTTTTTAATGCTTACATGAAATCACTCATGAGCTTACCCGCCCCGACAAGTGATGCATTTAGCTTGAGATCTTACAGAGACAAACTTGAATCATATGTGCGAGGATTAGAGTCACTTTGTCAAACACCTGAGATGTATGGTTTGCTTTAGTTTTGGACAAGTTACCGATTGACATGAGAAAATCTATTGCAAGAAAACGCAGGAGATATAACTTGATATTGAAAAATCTACGAATAGCAATAACTAAAGAGATTGAAATACTTAAAGCTGGCGAAGGAGTCATGAATTCAGACATATTGTACGCCACTGCACTTTTTTATGGGTACGCAATCACATTCATACCAGAGCGAATTCAAAGACACACGTAAGATGGTAAATACACATACATGTATATTTTTTTTTAACTGAGCACTATCCGGCGGAGTGCCCTGAAGTAACAGACGTAAACATAAGAAATCAAATTGTAAAACAGAAACAGTTATGCTTTAACTGTAAAGGGTCACACTAAGTAGCCGCATGCCACTCTACTGAACGATGCAAAAAGTTTAACGGAATACATCATACTAGCATATGTAAAGGAAAAGAGGTAATTCCAGGTATGACACCGCAGCCTACAATACAATAATCAGCAATCAACGTAGCTGAAACACCAAACGAGACTACAGTAATGTATCCATCACATCAGAGTCACGACATTCTCCCGAAAACAACAACGGCACCAGTTGTAAATAACGACCAAGAACTAGAAAGTAACATCTTATTTGACGAGGGAGCACAGCCTTCTTCAATTTTATAACTCAGAAATTAACTGATAAATTAGAAACAAATCCTACAGAAAAAGTAAGCATTCATCCGTCTGTGATTTGAAATTTATCCCAGAAGGTTCGCAACTTAGACACTGCAACAATACAGTTACAGACCGACACAGGAGAAAAAGTCCACATCGACACACTCATTGTTCCAGAGATTGCCGTTCCGATTTAAAACAAGATTTCACAGACTACAAGGAACTTTCCACTTTTAAACTTAAATACAGAACGTTTCGAAATTGACTTACTCATAGGCACCGACTACTACTGGTAAATTATCGAGGACAGAGTTATAAGAGGAAAATGACCAATCGTTGTACAGTCAAAGTTCGGATGTGTGTTATCAGGACTAATCAATAGAAACATCCACCATCCGACAACATCTATAGCTCTGGTAAACGTCATTGAAGACAAGAACACAGCGAAAAAGGAAAGTCCACGGCAAAGTTGCTATGGAAACATGACCGTTCAGATGATATACCTTCAGGCACGACCGTTGCCAAAAGAAGACCAGAAGACACATCACAATGGCTCGTACAAAGTAGATCGCACATGAACCCACTTAAGGAAAATTTCAAAGAAAGTAACTTGCTACCTAGACGAACGAACACACCCTCAACTGGTAGAGTCAAGAACCCAAATAGATACAAGAAAGGAACTTACAACGCATAAAGAAAATTACCGCTGAGTGATGCTACAGTAGGTGGCAGAAGAAAAATCCATGAATGGCCTATGAGATAAACTTTAGTTGTGATCAGTTAAGGTTAAGGAACTAGAATATTTTATTTGAGATGGACATAAATTTAAATTTCTTTTATCTATATTGTGAACTTACATTTTCTTACAATTTTTCGTTACATACTTCGGAAAATACGGAAGGTACAAACATTATGCTATGGTAACGTTGTAACTATAACGCTATAGTAAGTGATGTTATTGTATTATTCATAACCTATCACTACATTTAAACGTATATAGAAAACACAACGCATTTATTGAGATTCTTCAACAATCTTACATTCGGAATTCCTAAGAATATCTTTACGGTAATTTTCGAACCGGACCTAGCTCATTTTAAAGGTATTGACCCAAGCTATTCCCCACTTAAATATTTTTTTGGGATCCGGGCCCGTCTGGCCACCACAGAGGTTCAAAGGTGCCCCTTAACGTAATTTTCCGTATTAACCATATGCATACATTCGGTACTTTTCGGCATATACCAACGGCAAAGTTCCGTACCGGACCTATCTCATTTTAAAGGTATTGACCCAAGCTATTCCCCACTTAAATATTTTTCTGGGATCCGGGCCCGTCTGGCCACCACAGAGGTTCAAAGTTGCCAATTTACGTATTTTCCATATCAACCACACATTCGGTACTCCTCGACATATCCCTACGGCAAAGTTCCGAACCGGACCTAGCTCATTTCAAAGGTATTGATCCAAGCTATTTGCCAGTTAAATATTTTTCTGGGATCCGGGCCCGTCTGGCCACCACAGAGGTTCAAAGTTGCCCATTTACGTATTTTCCATATCAACCACACATTCGGTACTCCTCGACATATCCCTACGGCAAAGTTTCGAACTGGACCTAGCTCATTTTAAAGGTATTGACCCAAGCTATTCCCCACTTAAATATTTTTCTGGGATCCGGGCCCGTCTGGCCACCACAGAGGTTCAAAGGTGCCCCTTAACGTAATTTTTCGTTTTAACCATATGCATACATTCGGTACTTTTCGGCATATACCAACGGCAAAGTTCCGAACCGGACCTAGCTCATTTTAAAGGTATTGAACCAAGCTATTCCCCACTTAAATATTTTTCTGGGATGCGGGCCCGTCTGGCCACCACAGAGGTTCAAAGTTGCCAATTTACGTATTTTCCATATCAACCACACATTCGGTACTCCTCGACATATCCCTACGGCAAAGTTCCAAACCGGACCTAGCTCATGTCAAAGGTATTGATCCAAGCTATTTGCCAGTTAAATATTTTTTCTGGGATCCGGGCCCGTCTGGCCACCACAGAGGTTCAAAGTTGCCCATTTACGTATTTTCCATATCAACCACACATTCGGTACTCCTCGACATATCCCTACGGCAAAGTTCCGAACCGGACCTAGCTCATTTCAAAGGTATTGATCCAAGCTATTTGCCAGTTAAATATTTTTCTGGGATCCGGGCCCGTCTGGCCACCACAGAGGTTCAAAGGTGCCCCTTAACGTAATTTTCCGTATTAACCATATGCATACATTCGGTACTTTTCGGCATATACCAACAGCAAAGTTCCGAACCGGACCTAGCTCATTTTAAAGGTATTGACCCAAGCTATTCCCCACTTAAATATTTTTTTGGGATCCGGGCCCGTCTGGTCACCACAGAGGTTCAAAGGTGCCCCTTAACGTAATTTTCCGTATTAACCATATGCATACATTCGGTACTTTTCGGCATATACCAACGGCAAATTTCCGTACCGGACATATCTCATTTTAAAGGTATTGACCCAAGCTATTCCCCACTTAAATATTTTTCTGGGATCCGGGCCCGTCTGGCCACCACAGAGGTTCAAATTTGCCAATTTACGTATTTTCCATATCAACCACACATTCGGTACTCCTCGACATATCCCTACGGCAAAGTTCCGAACCGGACCTAGCTCATTTCAAAGGTATTGATCCAAGCTATTTGCCAGTTAAATATTTTTCTGGGATCCGGGCCCGTCTGGCCAACACAGAGGTTCAAAGTTGCCCATTTACGTATTTTCCATATCAACCACACATTCGGTACTCCTCGACATATCCCTACGGCAAAGTTTCGAACTGGACCTAGCTCATTTTAAAGGTATTGACCCAAGCTATTCCCCACTTAAATATTTTTCTGGGATCCGGGCCCGTCTGGCCACCACAGAGGTTGAAAGGTGCCCCTTAACGTAATTTTTCGTTTTAACCATATGCATACATTCGGTACTTTTCGGCATATACCAACGGCAAAGTTCTGAACCGGACCTAGCTCATTTTAAAGGTATTGAACCAAGCTATTCCCCACTTAAATATTTTTCTGGGATCCGGGCCCGTCTGGCCACCACAGAGGTTCAAAGTTGCCAATTTACGTATTTTCCATACCAACCACACATTCGGTACTCCTCGACATATCCCTACGGCAAAGTTCCAAACCGGACCTAGCTCATGTCAAAGGTATTGATCCAAGCTATTTGCCAGTTAAATATTTTTTCTGGGATCCGGGCCCGTCTGGCCACCACAGAGGTTCAAAGGTGCCCCTTATCGTAATTTTCCGTTTTAACCATATGCATACATTCGGTACTTTTCGGCATATACCAACGGCAAAGTTCCGAACCGGACCTAGCTCATTTTAAAGGTATTGACCCAAGCTATTCCGCACTTAAATATTTTTCTGGGATCCGGGCCCGTCTGGCTACCACAGAGGTTCAAAGGTGCCCCTTAACGTAATTTTCCGTTTTAACCATATGCATATATTCGGTACTTTTCGGCATATACCAACGGCAAAGTTCCGAACTGGACCTAGCTCATTTTAAAGGTATTGACCCAAGCTATTCCCCACTTAAATATTTTTCTGGGATCCGGGCCCGTCTGGCCACCACAGAGGTTCAAAGGTGCCCCTTAACGTAATTTTCCGTTTTAACCATATGCATACATTCGGTACTTTTCGGCATATACCAACGGCAAAGTTCCGAACCGGACCTAGCTCATTTTAAAGGTATTGACCCAAGCTATTCCGCACTTAAATATTTTTCTGGGATCCGGGCCCGTCTGGCTACCACAGAGGTTCAAAGGTGCCCCTTAACGTAATTTTCCGTTTTAAACATATGCATATATTCGGTACTTTTCGGCATATACCAACGGCAAAGTTCCGAACCGGACCTAGCTCATTTTAAAGGTATTGATCCAAGCTATTCCCCACTTAAAAATTTTTCTGGGATCCGGGCCCGTCTGGCCACCACAGAGGTTCAAAGGTGCCCCTTAACGTAATTTTCCGTTTTAACCATATGCATACATTCGGTACTTTTCGGCATATACCAACGGCAAAGTTCCGAACCGGACCTAGCTCATTTTAAAGGTATTGATCCAAGCTATTCCCCACTTAAATATTTTTCTGGGATCCGGGCCCGTCTGGCCACCACAGAGGTTCAAAGGTGCCCCTTAACGTAATTTTCCGTTTTAACCATATGCATACATTCGGTACTTTTCGGCATATACCAACGGCAAAGTTCCGAACCGGACCTAGCTCATTTTAAAGGTATTGATCCAAGCTATTCCCCACTTAAATATTTTTCTGGGATCCGGGCCCGTCTGGCCACCACAGAGGTTCAAAGGTGCCCCTTAACGTAATTTTCCGTTTTAACCATATGCATACATTCGGTACTTTTCGGCATATACCAACGGCAAAGTTCCGAACCGGACCTAGCTCATTTTAAAGGTATTGATCCAAGCTATTCCCCACTTAAATATTTTTCTGGGATCCGGGCCCGTCTGGCCACCACAGAGGTTCAAAGGTGCCCCTTAACGTAATTTTCCGTTTTAACCATATGCATACATTCGGTACTTTTCGGCATATACCAACGGCAAAGTTCCGAACCGGACCTAGCTCATTTTAAAGGTATTGATCCAAGCTATTCCCCACTTAAATATTTTTCTGGGATCCGGGCCCGTCTGGCCACCACAGAGGTTCAAAGGTGCCCCTTAACGTAATTTTCCGTTTTAACCATATGCATACATTCGGTACTTTTCGGCATATACCAACGGCAAAGTTCCGAACCGGACCTAGCTCATTTTAAAGGTATTGATCCAAGCTATTCCCCACTTAAATATTTTTCTGGGATCCGGGCCCGTCTGGCCACCACAGAGGTTCAAAGGTGCCCCTTAACGTAATTTTCCGTTTTAACCATATGCATACATTCGGTACTTTTCGGCATATACCAACGGCAAAGTTCCGAACCGGACCTAGCTCATTTTAAAGGTATTGATCCAAGCTATTCCCCACTTAAATATTTTTCTGGGATCCGGGCCCGTCTGGCCACCACAGAGGTTCAAAGGTGCCCCTTAACGTAATTTTCCGTTTTAACCATATGCATACATTCGGTACTTTTCGGCATATACCAACGGCAAAGTTCCGAACCGGACCTAGCTCATTTTAAAGGTATTGATCCAAGCTATTCCCCACTTAAATATTTTTCTGGGATCCGGGCCCGTCTGGCCACCACAGAGGTTCAAAGGTGCCCCTTAACGTAATTTTCCGTTTTAACCATATGCATACATTCGGTACTTTTCGGCATATACCAACGGCAAAGTTCCGAACCGGACCTAGCTCATTTTAAAGGTATTGATCCAAGCTATTCCCCACTTAAATATTTTTCTGGGATCCGGGCCCGTCTGGCCACCACAGAGGTTCAAAGGTGCCCCTTAACGTAATTTTCCGTTTTAACCATATGCATACATTCGGTACTTTTCGGCATATACCAACGGCAAAGTTCCGAACCGGACCTAGCTCATTTTAAAGGTATTGATCCAAGCTATTCCCCACTTAAATATTTTTCTGGGATCCGGGCCCGTCTGGCCACCACAGAGGTTCAAAGGTGCCCCTTAACGTAATTTTCCGTTTTAACCATATGCATACATTCGGTACTTTTCGGCATATACCAACGGCAAAGTTCCGAACCGGACCTAGCTCATTTTAAAGGTATTGATCCAAGCTATTCCCCACTTAAATATTTTTCTGGGATCCGGGCCCGTCTGGCCACCACAGAGGTTCAAAGGTGCCCCTTAACGTAATTTTCCGTTTTAACCATATGCATACATTCGGTACTTTTCGGCATATACCAACGGCAAAGTTCCGAACCGGACCTAGCTCATTTTAAAGGTATTGATCCAAGCTATTCCCCACTTAAATATTTTTCTGGGATCCGGGCCCGTCTGGCCACCACAGAGGTTCAAAGGTGCCCCTTAACGTAATTTTCCGTTTTAACCATATGCATACATTCGGTACTTTTCGGCATATACCAACGGCAAAGTTCCGAACCGGACCTAGCTCATTTTAAAGGTATTGATCCAAGCTATTCCCCACTTAAATATTTTTCTGGGATCCGGGCCCGTCTGGCCACCACAGAGGTTCAAAGGTGCCCCTTAACGTAATTTTCCGTTTTAACCATATGCATACATTCGGTACTTTTCGGCATATACCAACGGCAAAGTTCCGAACCGGACCTAGCTCATTTTAAAGGTATTGATCCAAGCTATTCCCCACTTAAATATTTTTCTGGGATCCGGGCCCGTCTGGCCACCACAGAGGTTCAAAGGTGCCCCTTAACGTAATTTTCCGTTTTAACCATATGCATACATTCGGTACTTTTCGGCATATACCAACGGCAAAGTTCCGAACCGGACCTAGCTCATTTTAAAGGTATTGATCCAAGCTATTCCCCACTTAAATATTTTTCTGGGATCCGGGCCCGTCTGGCCACCACAGAGGTTCAAAGGTGCCCCTTAACGTAATTTTCCGTTTTAACCATATGCATACATTCGGTACTTTTCGGCATATACCAACGGCAAAGTTCCGAACCGGACCTAGCTCATTTTAAAGGTATTGATCCAAGCTATTCCCCACTTAAATATTTTTCTGGGATCCGGGCCCGTCTGGCCACCACAGAGGTTCAAAGGTGCCCCTTAACGTAATTTTCCGTTTTAACCATATGCATACATTCGGTACTTTTCGGCATATACCAACGGCAAAGTTCCGAACCGGACCTAGCTCATTTTAAAGGTATTGATCCAAGCTATTCCCCACTTAAATATTTTTCTGGGATCCGGGCCCGTCTGGCCACCACAGAGGTTCAAAGGTGCCCCTTAACGTAATTTTCCGTTTTAACCATATGCATACATTCGGTACTTTTCGGCATATACCAACGGCAAAGTTCCGAACCGGACCTAGCTCATTTTAAAGGTATTGATCCAAGCTATTCCCCACTTAAATATTTTTCTGGGATCCGGGCCCGTCTGGCCACCACAGAGGTTCAAAGGTGCCCCTTAACGTAATTTTCCGTTTTAACCATATGCATACATTCGGTACTTTTCGGCATATACCAACGGCAAAGTTCCGAACCGGACCTAGCTCATTTTAAAGGTATTGATCCAAGCTATTCCCCACTTAAATATTTTTCTGGGATCCGGGCCCGTCTGGCCACCACAGAGGTTCAAAGGTGCCCCTTAACGTAATTTTCCGTTTTAACCATATGCATACATTCGGTACTTTTCGGCATATACCAACGGCAAAGTTCCGAACCGGACCTAGCTCATTTTAAAGGTATTGATCCAAGCTATTCCCCACTTAAATATTTTTCTGGGATCCGGGCCCGTCTGGCCACCACAGAGGTTCAAAGGTGCCCCTTAACGTAATTTTCCGTTTTAACCATATGCATACATTCGGTACTTTTCGGCATATACCAACGGCAAAGTTCCGAACCGGACCTAGCTCATTTTAAAGGTATTGATCCAAGCTATTCCCCACTTAAATATTTTTCTGGGATCCGGGCCCGTCTGGCCACCACAGAGGTTCAAAGGTGCCCCTTAACGTAATTTTCCGTTTTAACCATATGCATACATTCGGTACTTTTCGGCATATACCAACGGCAAAGTTCCGAACCGGACCTAGCTCATTTTAAAGGTATTGATCCAAGCTATTCCCCACTTAAATATTTTTCTGGGATCCGGGCCCGTCTGGCCACCACAGAGGTTCAAAGGTGCCCCTTAACGTAATTTTCCGTTTTAACCATATGCATACATTCGGTACTTTTCGGCATATACCAACGGCAAAGTTCCGAACCGGACCTAGCTCATTTTAAAGGTATTGATCCAAGCTATTCCCCACTTAAATATTTTTCTGGGATCCGGGCCCGTCTGGCCACCACAGAGGTTCAAAGGTGCCCCTTAACGTAATTTTCCGTTTTAACCATATGCATACATTCGGTACTTTTCGGCATATACCAACGGCAAAGTTCCGAACCGGACCTAGCTCATTTTAAAGGTATTGATCCAAGCTATTCCCCACTTAAATATTTTTCTGGGATCCGGGCCCGTCTGGCCACCACAGAGGTTCAAAGGTGCCCCTTAACGTAATTTTCCGTTTTAACCATATGCATACATTCGGTACTTTTCGGCATATACCAACGGCAAAGTTCCGAACCGGACCTAGCTCATTTTAAAGGTATTGATCCAAGCTATTCCCCACTTAAATATTTTTCTGGGATCCGGGCCCGTCTGGCCACCACAGAGGTTCAAAGGTGCCCCTTAACGTAATTTTCCGTTTTAACCATATGCATACATTCGGTACTTTTCGGCATATACCAACGGCAAAGTTCCGAACCGGACCTAGCTCATTTTAAAGGTATTGATCCAAGCTATTCCCCACTTAAATATTTTTCTGGGATCCGGGCCCGTCTGGCCACCACAGAGGTTCAAAGGTGCCCCTTAACGTAATTTTCCGTTTTAACCATATGCATACATTCGGTACTTTTCGGCATATACCAACGGCAAAGTTCCGAACCGGACCTAGCTCATTTTAAAGGTATTGATCCAAGCTATTCCCCACTTAAATATTTTTCTGGGATCCGGGCCCGTCTGGCCACCACAGAGGTTCAAAGGTGCCCCTTAACGTAATTTTCCGTTTTAACCATATGCATACATTCGGTACTTTTCGGCATATACCAACGGCAAAGTTCCGAACCGGACCTAGCTCATTTTAAAGGTATTGATCCAAGCTATTCCCCACTTAAATATTTTTCTGGGATCCGGGCCCGTCTGGCCACCACAGAGGTTCAAAGGTGCCCCTTAACGTAATTTTCCGTTTTAACCATATGCATACATTCGGTACTTTTCGGCATATACCAACGGCAAAGTTCCGAACCGGACCTAGCTCATTTTAAAGGTATTGATCCAAGCTATTCCCCACTTAAATATTTTTCTGGGATCCGGGCCCGTCTGGCCACCACAGAGGTTCAAAGGTGCCCCTTAACGTAATTTTCCGTTTTAACCATATGCATACATTCGGTACTTTTCGGCATATACCAACGGCAAAGTTCCGAACCGGACCTAGCTCATTTTAAAGGTATTGATCCAAGCTATTCCCCACTTAAATATTTTTCTGGGATCCGGGCCCGTCTGGCCACCACAGAGGTTCAAAGGTGCCCCTTAACGTAATTTTCCGTTTTAACCATATGCATACATTCGGTACTTTTCGGCATATACCAACGGCAAAGTTCCGAACCGGACCTAGCTCATTTTAAAGGTATTGATCCAAGCTATTCCCCACTTAAATATTTTTCTGGGATCCGGGCCCGTCTGGCCACCACAGAGGTTCAAAGGTGCCCCTTAACGTAATTTTCCGTTTTAACCATATGCATACATTCGGTACTTTTCGGCATATACCAACGGCAAAGTTCCGAACCGGACCTAGCTCATTTTAAAGGTATTGATCCAAGCTATTCCCCACTTAAATATTTTTCTGGGATCCGGGCCCGTCTGGCCACCACAGAGGTTCAAAGGTGCCCCTTAACGTAATTTTCCGTTTTAACCATATGCATACATTCGGTACTTTTCGGCATATACCAACGGCAAAGTTCCGAACCGGACCTAGCTCATTTTAAAGGTATTGATCCAAGCTATTCCCCACTTAAATATTTTTCTGGGATCCGGGCCCGTCTGGCCACCACAGAGGTTCAAAGGTGCCCCTTAACGTAATTTTCCGTTTTAACCATATGCATACATTCGGTACTTTTCGGCATATACCAACGGCAAAGTTCCGAACCGGACCTAGCTCATTTTAAAGGTATTGATCCAAGCTATTCCCCACTTAAATATTTTTCTGGGATCCGGGCCCGTCTGGCCACCACAGAGGTTCAAAGGTGCCCCTTAACGTAATTTTCCGTTTTAACCATATGCATACATTCGGTACTTTTCGGCATATACCAACGGCAAAGTTCCGAACCGGACCTAGCTCATTTTAAAGGTATTGATCCAAGCTATTCCCCACTTAAATATTTTTCTGGGATCCGGGCCCGTCTGGCCACCACAGAGGTTCAAAGGTGCCCCTTAACGTAATTTTCCGTTTTAACCATATGCATACATTCGGTACTTTTCGGCATATACCAACGGCAAAGTTCCGAACCGGACCTAGCTCATTTTAAAGGTATTGATCCAAGCTATTCCCCACTTAAATATTTTTCTGGGATCCGGGCCCGTCTGGCCACCACAGAGGTTCAAAGGTGCCCCTTAACGTAATTTTCCGTTTTAACCATATGCATACATTCGGTACTTTTCGGCATATACCAACGGCAAAGTTCCGAACCGGACCTAGCTCATTTTAAAGGTATTGATCCAAGCTATTCCCCACTTAAATATTTTTCTGGGATCCGGGCCCGTCTGGCCACCACAGAGGTTCAAAGGTGCCCCTTAACGTAATTTTCCGTTTTAAACCATATGCATACATTCGGTACTTTTCGGCATATACCAACGGCAAAGTTCCGAACCGGACCTAGCTCATTTTAAAGGTATTGATCCAAGCTATTCCCCACTTAAATATTTTTCTGGGATCCGGGCCCGTCTGGCCACCACAGAGGTTCAAAGGTGCCCCTTAACGTAATTTTCCGTTTTAACCATATGCATACATTCGGTACTTTTCGGCATATACCAACGGCAAAGTTCCGAACCGGACCTAGCTCATTTTAAAGGTATTGATCCAAGCTATTCCCCACTTAAATATTTTTCTGGGATCCGGGCCCGTCTGGCCACCACAGAGGTTCAAAGGTGCCCCTTAACGTAATTTTCCGTTTTAACCATATGCATACATTCGGTACTTTTCGGCATATACCAACGGCAAAGTTCCGAACCGGACCTAGCTCATTTTAAAGGTATTGATCCAAGCTATTCCCCACTTAAATATTTTTCTGGGATCCGGGCCCGTCTGGCCACCACAGAGGTTCAAAGGTGCCCCTTAACGTAATTTTCCGTTTTAACCATATGCATACATTCGGTACTTTTCGGCATATACCAACGGCAAAGTTCCGAACCGGACCTAGCTCATTTTAAAGGTATTGATCCAAGCTATTCCCCACTTAAATATTTTTCTGGGATCCGGGCCCGTCTGGCCACCACAGAGGTTCAAAGGTGCCCCTTAACGTAATTTTCCGTTTTAACCATATGCATACATTCGGTACTTTTCGGCATATACCAACGGCAAAGTTCCGAACCGGACCTAGCTCATTTTAAAGGTATTGATCCAAGCTATTCCCCACTTAAATATTTTTCTGGGATCCGGGCCCGTCTGGCCACCACAGAGGTTCAAAGGTGCCCCTTAACGTAATTTTCCGTTTTAACCATATGCATACATTCGGTACTTTTCGGCATATACCAACGGCAAAGTTCCGAACCGGACCTAGCTCATTTTAAAGGTATTGATCCAAGCTATTCCCCACTTAAATATTTTTCTGGGATCCGGGCCCGTCTGGCCACCACAGAGGTTCAAAGGTGCCCCTTAACGTAATTTTCCGTTTTAACCATATGCATACATTCGGTACTTTTCGGCATATACCAACGGCAAAGTTCCGAACCGGACCTAGCTCATTTTAAAGGTATTGATCCAAGCTATTCCCCACTTAAATATTTTTCTGGGATCCGGGCCTGTCTGGCCACCACAGAGGTTCAAAGGTGCCCCTTAACGTAATTTTCCGTTTTAACCATATGCATACATTCGGTACTTTTCGGCATATACCAACGGCAAAGTTCCGAACCGGACCTAGCTCATTTTAAAGGTATTGATCCAAGCTATTCCCCACTTAAATATTTTTCTGGGATCCGGGCCCGTCTGGCCACCACAGAGGTTCAAAGGTGCCCCTTAACGTAATTTTCCGTTTTAACCATATGCATACATTCGGTACTTTTCGGCATATACCAACGGCAAAGTTCCGAACCGGACCTAGCTCATTTTAAAGGTATTGATCCAAGCTATTCCCCACTTAAATATTTTTCTGGGATCCGGGCCCGTCTGGCCACCACAGAGGTTCAAAGTTGCCCCTTAACGTAATTTTCCGTTTTAACCATATGCATACATTCGGTACTTTTCGGCATATACCAACGGCAAAGTTCCGAACCGGACCTAGCTCATTTTAAAGGTATTGATCCAAGCTATTCCCCACTTAAATATTTTTCTGGGATCCGGGCCCGTCTGGCCACCACAGAGGTTCAAAGGTGCCCCTTAACGTAATTTTCCGTTTTAACCATATGCATACATTCGGTACTTTTCGGCATATACCAACGGCAAAGTTCCGAACCGGACCTAGCTCATTTTAAAGGTATTGATCCAAGCTATTCCCCACTTAAATATTTTTCTGGGATCCGGGCCCGTCTGGCCACCACAGAGGTTCAAAGGTGCCCCTTAACGTAATTTTCCGTTTTAACCATATGCATACATTCGGTACTTTTCGGCATATACCAACGGCAAAGTTCCGAACCGGACCTAGCTCATTTTAAAGGTATTGATCCAAGCTATTCCCCACTTAAATATTTTTCTGGGATCCGGGCCCGTCTGGCCACCACAGAGGTTCAAAGGTGCCCCTTAACGTAATTTTCCGTTTTAACCATATGCATACATTCGGTACTTTTCGGCATATACCAACGGCAAAGTTCCGAACCGGACCTAGCTCATTTTAAAGGTATTGATCCAAGCTATTCCCCACTTAAATATTTTTCTGGGATCCGGGCCCGTCTGGCCACCACAGAGGTTCAAAGGTGCCCCTTAACGTAATTTTCCGTTTTAACCATATGCATACATTCGGTACTTTTCGGCATATACCAACGGCAAAGTTCCGAACCGGACCTAGCTCATTTTAAAGGTATTGATCCAAGCTATTCCCCACTTAAATATTTTTCTGGGATCCGGGCCCGTCTGGCCACCACAGAGGTTCAAAGTTGCCCCTTAACGTAATTTTCCGTTTTAACCATATGCATACATTCGGTACTTTTCGGCATATACCAACGGCAAAGTTCCGAACCGGACCTAGCTCATTTTAAAGGTATTGATCCAAGCTATTCCCCACTTAAATATTTTTCTGGGATCCGGGCCCGTCTGGCCACCACAGAGGTTCAAAGGTGCCCCTTAACGTAATTTTCCGTTTTAACCATATGCATACATTCGGTACTTTTCGGCATATACCAACGGCAAAGTTCCGAACCGGACCTAGCTCATTTTAAAGGTATTGATCCAAGCTATTCCCCACTTAAATATTTTTCTGGGATCCGGGCCCGTCTGGCCACCACAGAGGTTCAAAGGTGCCCCTTAACGTAATTTTCCGTTTTAACCATATGCATACATTCGGTACTTTTCGGCATATACCAACGGCAAAGTTCCGAACCGGACCTAGCTCATTTTAAAGGTATTGATCCAAGCTATTCCCCACTTAAATATTTTTCTGGGATCCGGGCCCGTCTGGCCACCACAGAGGTTCAAAGGTGCCCCTTAACGTAATTTTCCGTTTTAACCATATGCATACATTCGGTACTTTTCGGCATATACCAACGGCAAAGTTCCGAACCGGACCTAGCTCATTTTAAAGGTATTGATCCAAGCTATTCCCCACTTAAATATTTTTCTGGGATCCGGGCCCGTCTGGCCACCACAGAGGTTCAAAGGTGCCCCTTAACGTAATTTTCCGTTTTAACCATATGCATACATTCGGTACTTTTCGGCATATACCAACGGCAAAGTTCCGAACCGGACCTAGCTCATTTTAAAGGTATTGATCCAAGCTATTCCCCACTTAAATATTTTTCTGGGATCCGGGCCCGTCTGGCCACCACAGAGGTTCAAAGGTGCCCCTTAACGTAATTTTCCGTTTTAACCATATGCATACATTCGGTACTTTTCGGCATATACCAACGGCAAAGTTCCGAACCGGACCTAGCTCATTTTAAAGGTATTGATCCAAGCTATTCCCCACTTAAATATTTTTCTGGGATCCGGGCCCGTCTGGCCACCACAGAGGTTCAAAGTTGCCCCTTAACGTAATTTTCCGTTTTAACCATATGCATACATTCGGTACTTTTCGGCATATACCAACGGCAAAGTTCCGAACCGGACCTAGCTCATTTTAAAGGTATTGATCCAAGCTATTCCCCACTTAAATATTTTTCTGGGATCCGGGCCCGTCTGGCCACCACAGAGGTTCAAAGGTGCCCCTTAACGTAATTTTCCGTTTTAACCATATGCATACATTCGGTACTTTTCGGCATATACCAACGGCAAAGTTCCGAACCGGACCTAGCTCATTTTAAAGGTATTGATCCAAGCTATTCCCCACTTAAATATTTTTCTGGGATCCGGGCCCGTCTGGCCACCACAGAGGTTCAAAGGTGCCCCTTAACGTAATTTTCCGTTTTAACCATATGCATACATTCGGTACTTTTCGGCATATACCAACGGCAAAGTTCCGAACCGGACCTAGCTCATTTTAAAGGTATTGATCCAAGCTATTCCCCACTTAAATATTTTTCTGGGATCCGGGCCCGTCTGGCCACCACAGAGGTCCAAAGTCGTCTTAGGGTGGTCACCTTCATTTAAGCAGTCTCTGGTAGCTGTTCACTATTAATTTCTTTTCTTTTTTGGCTTTCCATAAGTATTTCTATGTATATTTCTATATGTTTCTGGAGTAATTGGATTTTGTTTCATATTTTATATATTAAATTACATCTTTAGTGAATCCTCTGTTATGTTTTATTGATAAAAATCTATATAACATAAAGACAAATATACAACTTGTATCAGGGTTTATATTCGAGGACAACGAAAATTTATGACAGCTTGAAGGGGTCATAGAATGGTATCTTTTCCCTCAGGCTTTATAGTGATTTTCAACTAAATTTAAATATTGAACCGACGGTTAGCATTCGGTTGGATATTGAATATCAATTATCGAATGTCAAATAAAGGACAGACCGCTTACATACATATTTAAAACGGAATGAAATGCTTTAGAAATTAGCAGAAACCGTGAAATTGTCGATTTCCGCTGTTAGATTGCATTTAACTAAGATTTCGCGATTTTTGGAACGTTTGAGCCTCACGCAGTTTTTTGGTTTTTAGACATATCGTCAAAATTGGCTGCTGGAAAAAAGTGGCTGCTATCTTGATTGGCCGATAAAAGTGGCTGCCAGCTTGAGTCTGGTACAAAAAAGTGATAGTTGCAACGCTTAAAGACAAAACAGTTGGTGGTGCAAAAAAACACATAGAAAATGAGGGTATAAAAGCTACGGTAACCCTTTTTCAAATTGGTTCCAATGATTTGAACAAGAAAGTCCCAAGTGAAGTATTACAAGAAGTTGAAGACCTAGTTTATACATACCAAAAATGTATACCAACAACAAAAATTGTACTTTGTGAATTACTTCCTAGGTTCCAGAGGAACACAATCTGGAGAAAGATGTATGAAAAAAGGAGGGCAGAGTTCAACTTAGGATTAAAGGAAATAAGTGATCACTATAATTGTAGTTTTGTTACTTGTCCACACCTAAGAGAAGACGATATAATCGATGGAATTCATCCTTCTATCGAAACCGGTGTCCCAAAACTAGTACGAGCATACGAAACAGTTTTAAATAAAATGATGGGGCTGAAGGAGTATTTTGACAATTGGCCGAATAAAGCTACTAATCAAAACTACCAAAACAGAAATAAACATGTAAATAAGCAAAGATACAATACAGATAGATATGGAGAACCTTACATGTATACAAGAGAACAAAGAAATAACTATAATTATGGAAAGAATGAACAGCAAAATAGCTATATGTACAGCCAGTCTGGACCCTCAAATCAGAATCACAATGAATATTGGCATGATAAAAATAACATGCAGGAATCCTTCCATCATAAAGATGAAAATACTCAGGAAAAGCTTAAATGGGTTTTAACAACTCTAATGAAAGAATTGTACAACTAAATAGTTAGATATTTTATTTTATTATATGTTATAGCTACATAGAAATTAATGAAATTTAAACTCATTATTTACAGTTTCTATTTTGGACTTGAAAATATAACAGAAAAATAAATAAAAATGTTATTGACCTCAGAATCATGTGTATTGGCAATAACTTTATCATCTAGTCATAATATGAACCAATATTAACTTTATCATCTAGTCATAATATGAACCAATATTAACTTACAAGTTTATTTAGAATAAAGAGAAAAGTCTATGTTTCAAAGGTAATGATAAAATAAAACAACAACAAAGTAAAGCGCTATTTTTGGAATTACTTTAACTTCTTTAGCATTGTTTGAGATTTGATAAAAATGGAATTTATTTTCAATATATACATTTATATAATACACACACAATTCCATATTAATTAAGGAATTTTAACAGGTCAAACCGTCTACGTATTTGTGTTTATATATCATATACACATGTAGATACATGTATATAAGGGAATGTGCATAGATACAAAATGCTTATCTTGATTTGGGTATATTATATATACTGGTACATATATATTTAAAAAATATATACTTTTTGTTATAATTAAAGCATCTTAGAAAAAGATAAATATGTTCAAATTAAGTTTCATATGAGTTAATATACATGTACATGTACTTGAATGGGGAAATTTCTTGCATAATTAAATGTTTTATAAATAAATATGAAACAAAACAAATGTTTTCATCTATAGATTCTATTTCTATATCTAGCTGGAATGTTCATGGATTGGGACAGAAACACAGAGACCCTGATTTCTTGGAATTGATAAACCATGACATAAATATATTGATAGAAACTTGGAAAGGGGTAGAACCTGATGTCCAAATACCTGAATATAATTATTATTGTAAGCAAAGAACTAAAGCTAATAAAGCAAAAAGAAATAGTGGGGGTATTATTGTTTACTATAAGAAAAAGTTTGAAAAAGGGATTACTTATCTAAAAAATGTAACCAAATCTCAGAATAGATTATGGATGAAACTTGATAAGTCATTTTTTGGACTTCAAGATGATTTGTATATATGTGGCATATATATTCCACCAAAGAATTCCCCACATTACAATAATGAATATGAAGGTTTGGAATCAGAAATAAGTTTCCTTTCTAGCAAAGGAAATTTTTTGTTAATGGGTGATTTTAACTCAAGAGTATCTAATTATTCTGATTTTGTAGCAAATGATGAAAACAACATAAATTTGACTCATATTTTACCAGATAACTACAAGTCAGATTTTCAACTGACTAGAAAAAGTCAAGATAAAATCATAAACCCACAAGGGAGGGATTTACTAGACCTCTGTGTTTCTGCCCAACTCCGTATTCTAAACGGGAGATTTATTGGAGATTTGTTAGGAAATATGACATTTTTTAGCATGAAAGGATGCAGTGTAGTTGATTATGCAATAACTAGTGAAAGTCTACTCTCCTCAGTGAATTATTTTATAGTAAAAACTTCATCATACTTTTCAGATCATAATCAAATTGTTACCCATTTAAAATGTGATGGAAAACTGCCAAATATAAATAATATTTATAAAAAAATAGATTTTGAATTCAAGTGGACAAACACTTCCAAACTCTTGCTTGAGAATGAGCTTAAAGAAAAATATATATATGAAGAATTAAACAATTTTCAACAAACAAACTTTGAAAATACTCAAGATGGACTGAACAGAGCTACAGACTTAATTTCAGACATTTATATAACTTTATCACATAAGTGTATGAGAAAAAGATATTTTAAAAAGAAAAGAAAAAGAATATCAAACTGGACAGACTCAAATTTTTTTGCATTAAGAAGTACTTTTAATCTGTATAGTAAAAAATTAAAGTTATCTCCCTTTGATCAATCTATAAGACTGAAATACTTCTTTTATTCTAAACAATTAAAAACAGTTTCTAAACTTAAAAAAAGAGAATTTAAACTTAATGTTCTGAATAAACTAGACAACATGTCACCAAATGAAAGCAAGGAATTTTGGAAGCTATTAAGAACAATAAAAATTAATAAGGACAAGAATGATGATAACATGCTAGATTTAAGTCAGTTTGCAGATCACTTTAAAAATCATTGTAAACCTGAAAAGATAGATAAGAATTTTGAGAAAAGTATTTTTGAAGAATTATGCAAAACAGAGAAGTTGCTAACATCAAAAGAAAGTGATACACCAATAAATATATCTGAAATAAAAACACAAATTAAAAGATTAAAAAGTGGGAAAAGTTGTGGACCAGATAAAATATGTTATGAAATTATAAAACATAGTAGTTCTGTAATGTTAACAGCCATAGCTAAATATTTTAACCTTGTATTATCTACCTCTCTATATCCTGAAAATTGGAATAAATCATTTATAATTCCATTATTTAAAAGTGGGGATCATCTTGATCCTTCAAACTACAGAGGAATTTCTCTGATGAGCTGTCTAAGTAAATTATTTAATATGGTTATAAATTGTAGATTACTTACTTTATTTGAAAATAATATATGTCACCATCAACTAGGCTTTAAGAAGAATAGTAGGACTTCAGATGGTGTCTTTATTGTAAAGACTCTGTTTAATAAATATATAAATTATAAAAAGAAAAAGATTTATGGTTGTTTTGTAGACCTAAAAAAGGCATTCGATTCAGTGTGGAGGTTAGGTCTTTTGTACAAAATAACAAAAAATGAGAAAATTGGTGTAAAATTTTACAATTTGATAAAAAATATGTATAAGAATACTGAAGCTTCAGTAAAATTAAAGGAGAATATATCTGAATATGTCTCTATTGATAGAGGAGTGAAACAAGGGGATAATATGAGTCCAAACTTATTTAATGTTTATATAAATGATCTACCAGAAATATTTGATGAAAGTTGTAAACCAGTGACTCTGCAAAATATGTCAATCAGCTGCCTTATGTTTGCAGATGACATTTTGTTATTATCTGAAACTCCTGAAGGTTTACAGAACTCTATAAATAAACTAAATTTTTATTGTAATAAGTGGCAGCTCACAATAAATACACAAAAAACTAAGATAATGGTCTTTCAACAGAAAAACATTTTATATAATAAATATGATTTTTACTTAAATGGTGACAAACTAGAAAAAGTTTTAAAATATAAATATCTTGGAAACATAATTGAAGCATCTGGGAAATTGACTTCATCACACACTGAATTGGCTAAGAAAGGTACTAAAGTTTTGTTTTCTATTTTTAAGTATCTTTCTCCTTTAGAAAATGTGTCTATAAAAGTATACAAAAAATTGTTCGAATCACTAGTTAAACCTATTCTTATGTATAACTCTGAAATTTGGTATATGGATTTTTATGAAAAAATAATAAGAGCTGAAAAACGGGCTCAAATTAAGGACATGAGTAAATTTGATATTTTGTCAATGATTGATAGTAGCCAAGTGGAGAAGACACATTTAAAATTTTGCAAATATATACTTGGGCTTAGTAAACAATCTGTCAATATAGCTGCAAGAGCAGAACTAGCTCAGTATCCCATAGATGTCTTTATTAAAGTACAATCATTGAAGTACTTAGCAAGAATTTCTAGTGATGAAAATAACCCTTTATTATATGATGCATTTTGTTTATCTAAATGGCTTAGCACTAACGGTATATTTTCATGGTTTTCATATGTAGAAAATATAGCCAATGTAAATAAATTAGACATAAATAAAATTCAGGATATAAACTATAAACAAGAGAAGAGGTCATTCTCAAAAAATATTAAAAAAGAACTTAAAGATAGCTTTGAAAATATTTTCTTTGAAAAATTAAAATTAACTAATGAAACCAGTAAAATATTCTTGTACAGTAAAATAAAAACAAAATATGAAATAGACAAATACATTTCTAAAAATAGTCTTGAAAATAGAAAATTATTATGTAAAATGCGAGTAAGTGACCATTTCTTGGAAATAGAGAGGGGTAGATATAAAAGAATTCAAAGAGAAAATAGAATATGTAAACATTGTAATTTAAATGCGGTTGAAGATGAAACCCACTTTTTCTTAAAATGTAAAATTAATAAATCTTTACGTAATCAGCTTGAAAAAGATATAAATAATATATGTCCAGAATACTTTAATTTGTCTGAAACAGATAAATTACAATTAATTCTATCTTCATTTGATATTATGCAGCTTACTGTTCCGTTCATTAAAAAGTCATTTGCACTGAGGGGAGTGGACACAACGCCTGCATAAATATTACTGTTTTACCACTTTATATATGATGTTTGATATGTTAATTTTTCTATTGTGTATATTGTATTGTATTGTTTGTATATGCCTTCAACCCCCAGGAGTATAAATGTGCATTTCATTAATAAATAAATTATCTTACCTCCTATACATTTCTAGGAATATGATTGGTTAAAAGCGACCTCGTGGAGACCGTGTATATTCAATATTAGGTGAGTAGGGAGGCGGGGCTTATTTCAATACACGGTAAGTAGTGGATTTACGACTTAGGCACTGTTTGATTATTTCAAAGTATTAAAAGTTCTGTTTAATATTGATATATCAAGGTTGTTGATAATAGATATTTATCGTTTACATTAGTTTTTTTTTTAGTGCAGATCAATTGAAGAAGGTTCTTAAAATTGAACATTTGAACACTTAAATACAGAAATAAAAAGATGTGTTATGATAGCAAATAAGACAACTTGAGTCTAAATTCAACAAATAAAGATAGTCGGTAAATAAGTTCTTATCCAAGAACACTTTTTGTGCAAACTGTAATCACCCTGTTGAGGATAACAAACATTTCTTTTTCATTTGCCCTAAGTACAATGATGCTAGACAGATCCTTCTTTATTCCATTAACTCCATTGCTGATGATGTTAATATTAATATTGAATTGTTCCTTTTTGGAATCAGATTATTTTCATATTATATGAATATTGCTATTTTTAAATCTGTTCATAAATATATCAGTGACACTTAACGTTTTGTTTGAAACTAACATATTTTTTGTTTCATTTAGTTTTATTTTTTATTTTTTTCTCCTCTACTTAAACAAGCAAGCTAGGTGTCGCTTTCAAGCCATATATATATATATTGCTAATGACGTATAAAGGATATTTGCATGTTTCAAGGTTTTCTAATATGCCGTTCTTTCGCTTTGTAAACAACACCTTGATAAAACTGAATTTTAATTTTATAACTGTTTCATAGCTTCATAGTTTCAAACTTACACAATATGTTGGCCATTTGTTCTACGAAGTCATTTCTTTCTTAGATTAAGGTTGTTATTATTTAAAGTCATGTTTAAACAAACACATGTTACCGATATACGAAGACAATATGTTTCAACTTAATAGCAAAACTGAAATATACTTATTTGTTTTTTAATTATCACTCTACGAATCATGAGTTTTACCAAAAACTCGTTTTATGGAAGGAAGGATAACACATACTATTAGATTTAAGGAGCTGGACCTAGGTTAAGGGAGATTACTCTTTAAATCAGTAAAGCGTTTGTAAAAGTCAAGTTCACCAATGTATTTTAAGCATTTACCTGAAACAGATTGAAAATAATCTATGTAACCTAGAAGCTTAGAATATGTTTTTGAAAATGGTTGACACAAACGTACTAATGATTTTAAGAGTTATTTCCCTTAACCTAGGTCAACCACCTTAATAGAAATAGAAATTGTCAACTTGTGGAAAAACTTTTTGAATGTGTTGCCATCTGCTATTTTTGATTTTCTGTAAACACATTTTTTTTTTATCTCGATGAATCTAGAAGTTCAATGGAGAATTCCTTACGAGATGTAATTTCTGCTCTTGAGGAAGACAGCAATTATTTATTACAGTGGTTTTCTTCCAAAATAATGCAGGCAAACCCAGAGAAATTTCAAGCTATCTCTCTTGACAAAAACACACATGATAAAAAAATAGTGTTTGATTTGAATGGTATTTCTATATCATGTGAGGATGAGGTTAAACTACTTAGAGTTACAATTGATTTTAAATTAAACTTCAATTTACATATTTCAAATATTTGTAAAAAGGCTGCAAGGCAATTAAATGTTTTGAAAAGAATTGGAAAACATCTTAACAAACTGACTAAACTCACTATTTTTTACTCTTTTATTCTGTCTAACTTTAGTTACTGCCCTTTGACTTGGCATTTCTGTGGGGGAAAAAATACCAGAAAAATACAAAAAATACAAAAACAAGCGCTTCGCTTCATTATGAAGACCATCAGAGCTCATACGAAAAACTCCGGCAGATTTCAAACCTTCCATCATTAAAAACTCGTAGAATGCGCTCAATTGCCTTGGAGACCTTTAAAATAATTAATAAAAAATGTACTTTATTTATTCAAGATTTAGTTGTAATTGAAAACAATTCATATAATTTCAGGTATGTGAATACTCTGAGGTACCTAGACCTAGAACCTCAAGATTTGAGGCAGCACAAGTATGGAACTCCCTTCCTAATGAGGCTAGACTCATGACTTCTTTTGACCAGTTTAGGAATTATATAAATTCCTGGTGTGAGGGTAAAAAATGTAACTGCAGTTCATGTCGTTTCCATCCAGTGCTGTCTTAGAGCTGAAATTTCATTCTTTCTTTTTATAATGGCCTTTTGCTCTGGTTTTATGCTTTTATTGAATATATATGCCACTAAATGCTAGTGCTTATATTTATTTATTTATTGTTTTTATGCTTTTAGTTTGTTATTATTTTATGATTTTCAAGTGATTTGCTGACTCCCCTGTTCAATGCACATAGAGGCGCTTTCCACATGAACTTTGACTCTGGAGGCTCACAGATCAAATAGTTTTACTTTCATTATACTTGCATGCTATTTCATTTTTATCTGATAGTATTTGCATGATGCTGCATGATTTGTTTATGTGATAGTCGGTTAAAGAGCTCACCAGAGCTCATGTTTTGTCTGTTATTGTGTATATATATGCCGACTCTAAATAAAATTTACTTACTTACTTACTTACTTAGAATGAACAGCTTTTCTGTAGCAATGTGTGTAAATCATACACTGTCAATTTGGATGATTGAATATCATAACTTATTGAATTCCAGCAGATATATTTGACAATATTACTGTATTTACCATGTTTTGCTGTTTTGATTTATTTCTTGTGATAGCAGATATAAAACATTAAAGACGTCCCTTCAATGTAAAATATCAAAGTTATGTTTATACAAGCATATAAGACTCAATATATATTATCTTTTATCTTGCAAATCTCTTATATCCTGAATAGCCTGAAAACCTAAGATATCATTTTTAGTCTTCGGTTGTAGGCAAAAACTATATAATTTATTTTTACAGGTTTTCACTACTATTCGTTTTTAATTCATTCACTTTCAATAATTGTTTGAATTTTTGAAGCCAAATTAGTCATTTGCAGAAGTACTGATCTACAATGACCAACACAGGAAGCACGGTATCAATAATATTTAGTTAATCATTAGAAATGAAAATAGAATTGAGATATATCTTTATAGATATAAAGATCGTTGACCTTTTGTGAAAAATCAATAGAATGTACTTTCTACTATTTTTATTTTTTCATAAACACGAAGCTAATTTGTCTGTAAATTCAAAAGTGCACGGAAGTTGTTTGATGTAACAAATTAACAGATTTGAATAATAGAATCTTAATGAATTACTGAATTACCATATAATTGACAATAATACTAAATAGAATTTAAATGGGGAATACATCAAAGGGACAACAACCTGACCGAATAACAGACAACAGCCGAAGGCTACCAACAGGTCTTTAACGCAGCGAAAAAATCCCATACCCGGAGGTGCACATCAGCTGGCCCCAATATATAATTGTGTAGTAGTTCAGTGAAAATGGACGTCACACTGAAGATCTAAATATAAAATGAACTAAAATGAAAAACAAACATACAAGACTAGCAAAGGATAAAGGCTCCTGACATGGGACAGGTGCAACAATGCGACAGATAGTAAACATGTTTTGTGAGATCTAAACGCTCCCACTTTCCCTCTAGCCAATGTAGAATAAAGAAACACATAGCAAAAAGGAAACTAAAACTCAGGTTAAAAGAAGTCTGAGTCCGATGACAGAATAGCTCACAAAAGCAAAAGCAAAATGACATTGATACTTAAATGAACAAAGGACAACTAGCAGTTACTGACATGCCAGCTCCAGACCTACGTTAAACTGATTGAAAGAGTATGTGTTCATCATGTGAAAATGAAATGCACTCCCTCCTGTTAGGGGTTACGTATCATATCATCATAAAATATATCTGAAGAACAAAACTCGTATCATAGTCCGGCGGCTACAAGCATATTTCAGACAAATTTTGCACAATCTGCTACAAGCATGAAATTAGGCATAGACCTTCCTTAACTATTACTCTTGAATTTCAGATAGGGAGGCATTTGAAAAAAAATGTCTCACTTCCGGGTAAATCCAAAATGGCGGAGATCATACTTAAATTAGCCCAATATTAAAGGCTAGCATGTGAATATATTTTATAATCATCCTACTATCATCATATTTGGTACAAACCTTTGTTTTGTACTATTATTGGATATATTATATAGATTAGTGGTCTTTAAAACCCTACTTCCGGTAAAATCCAACATGGCGGACATTGTACTAAAATAAGCTTATTTTTTAGGTAGGGTAACTAAAATGTGTTTTAACGTATTGCTACTATCATTACATTGCACATGAACCTTTCTTTGGTGCTTCTCGTTGATGCAATGTATAAGACCTGTGTCTTTAAAAAGCCATACTTCCGGTAATATCCAAAATGGCGGACATAAAAATATCAATTTCTTATTTAAATATTCAACTTTTTTTCAAATTGTTCTTTGTGCTGGTCATTCAATTTATGGCTTTCAGTTATCCCCAAAACCACTAATTCTATTCTGTTGTAAATGTTTAACTACAAATTTGACATTTCTGGTAAAAAATATGGCGTAAATTTCAAAGATGAGTCCTTAATCCATTTCTTTGATATATAGTTTTAGATAGATTGATTAAAACAAAATAAATTAACTATAGTACTAAAACCTTAATAAAATTACTACTATTTGTCCAAAAAAACATGCCTCTTTGTCCCTTCACCATCCATTAGCGCCTGGGCTGGGTAGCATAAGAGCCAACCCCAAGCTCGTCCCTCTTAACACCCGCCTTAGTTTACTGCACGTTTTACATGCTGGAAAAGACTATACCAAGTTGAGGGAATAGCCTCAATTAGCCTTCCACATTGTGCAAATAGTTATTTTCTTGCTTCGATAACCATGTTATCTCCATCTGATAAGTTTGTGCGATCTTACAGTAAAACCCCGGTGCATCATGATTCTTGTGTCAGCTTCTTAATGTGAACATGATGCTAAACTTGAAATACATCACATTGTGGATGACACTGAACATAAATAAAAATTAATAAAATACCTTGAAACTGTAACAAGAGCGGATGAAGTCTTGGATGAGTATGGTAGTTATAGCAACAAATACTCAGGATGTTCAGTGTTATCCACCACACGATGATTATTCAAGTTTATCACCATGTTTACATGAAGGGACTGACACTAGAATCAAGATTGATGTCTCTGATGCAGGGAAACCCAGACTTAACTGAGTCATTACTCGAACAGTCTATGCTGATGTCATTACTGTTTCAATATACTGTGACATAGGGGCTGACGAACTTTGGTTTGCATTTGCAAGTGGGAAAAGCTTTAGATATATATGTCTATCAAATGCACTAGGCATTGAGAGATCACACTTTTGCCGGAAAAGGAACTGCGTTGGTCATATGAATGGCGTTTGAAGATGTGACTTTAGCATTTAGAATGATGATTGATCAATCAACAACACCAGCTATGGATTTGATAATGTCATTGATAAAATGATACGCGGTTTTGTTGTAAGATCGAAAAAAATATCAGATGGGGTTAACAAAGAAATAAAACATGTGTTTTTGGAAGAGAAAAGACTTATTGAGGCTATTCCCACGACTCGGTCTAGTCCAGACGCTTATGAATGGCGAAAGAAAAAATATGATCCATGGTAATCCTTTTGGACAACTTTTTGTGAGACCTCTTCATCTTATCAGGTGCTTGTACATAATGGATGTTAGAAATAATATCACAGTCTTTGTAAATGTGGAAAATCGGCTCTCCGATTGTAAATAGACATGTGTTTGAGGCCTAACGAGTATGCTGATTGGGTATTTTGTCCTTACCTTAAAAAAATACCTTGAAACTGTAACACGAGTGGATGAAGTCTTGGATGCGTATGGTAATTGTAGCAACAAATGCTCAGGATATTCTATCTTATCCACCACATGATGTATTTCAAGTTTAGCACTAAGTTAACATTAAGAGACAGACATTAGAATCATGGTGCATGTGTCTGATGCAGTAAAACACGAACTTAAACTAGGCATGATTCGAACAGTCGTTACTGATGATGCTGTCATTACTTTTTCGCTATTCCATGAAATAGGGGTAGACGAACTATGGATTGTGTTTGAGAGGGCAAAAAAAATTGGATTGATATCTATCAATGGCCTTTCAAATGCACTAGGCAATGAATGATCACACACACTTATTGTGATCCATGCCTTTACCGGTTGTGATACGGTTCTCTCTTCGCTTTTAAAAGGGCAAAAGGCTAATTGAGGCTATTCCCTCAACTTTGTCTAGTCATTCCAGCATGTAAAACGCGCAACATACTAAGGCAGGTGCTTAGGGGGACGAGTCTGGAATTGGCTCTTATGGTACCAATTCGAGGCGCTAATAGGTGGCAAAGAGACAAAGAGGTTCCTTTTGAAAACTCTAGGGCCTGATCATTTTGTTAGAAGCTTGTACATTGTGGATGAAAGAAAGGATGCCGCGGTCGTTGTTAATTGGGAAAATCGGGTCTCCTGTGCACTGCCTTGTGTGCATGTGGGGTGACCGTGAATAAACATATATGTTTGGCCAAATAGTAGTCATTTTAAAAATGTTTTAGTATTTAAGTGATTTTATATTGTTTTAATCGGTCTATCCAAAACTCCATATGTAAGATATGAATTGAAGACTCATCTTTGAAATTTACGCCATATTGGTTTTTACCGGAAGTGTTAAGTTTGTATTTGAACCTTTACAACGTGATAGAATTAGTAGTTTTTGGTATAACCTAAAGCCAAAAATATAATAACCAGCACAAAAAAAACATTTTCTTTACATTTAGAAAAAAAATTGAATATTAAAATAAGAAACTGATATTTCTATGTCCACCATTTTGGATATTACCGGAAGTAAGGGTTTTAAAGATATATGTCTTATACATTGTATCCATGAGAAGCACCAAAGAAAAGTTCCTGCACAATGTTATGATAGTAGTAATACGTTAAAACACATTTCAATTACCCCCCCCCCCCCCCTAAAAAATAAGCTTATTTTAGTACAATGTCCGCCATGTTGGATTTTACCGGAAGTAGGATTTTTAAAGACCACTAATCTATATGATATATCCAAAACTAGTAAAACACAAAGATTTGTACCAAATATTATGATAGTAGCATTATAATAACACCTATGCACATGCTAGCTTTCGATATTGGGCTGATTTAAGTATGATGTCCGCCATTTTGGATTTAACCGGAAGTGAGACATTTTTTTCAAATGCCTCCCTATCTGAAATACAAGAGTAATAGTTGCGGAAGGTCTATGCCAAAATTCATGCTTGTAGCAGGATGTGCATAATTTTTCACCAAGCCGTCGTACTATCATGCAAACAACTGGTTTAAGAATATATGTGTTTAGTTCCGATGTAAAGACCCTATGAGTGAATCAATATTAATACCAAAATATTCAACCCTCAATGACTTGACTGCAGTATCGTAACAACATGTATATCTTTTCAGATTAAGTCTGAATGAAGGTATGGTTAGCTCTTGAGGTGAATATTGACATGTTGTGCTTTGTTTAGAATATTACCATACAACATGTCCAAAAAAATGTCTAACGGGTAAATCGGATGTTGAACGAATGTGAAACGGACTTCTATCGGACGTATAACGGATAAAACGGATGATGAACGGATCTGAAACGGATAAATGCCCATTGAAAATTTCGCGTCAGAAATGTCAATTAGATTTCTTAAGGTTCATAAATTCCTATTATTCATAATCGATCGGCACGTCTTCACAATCTTGCAGCTTTTATTCAGGTCAGACACTGCCCTTTGGCAGCAATTTGTAGACCCAACCAAAACCAGTTACACAGAAACATTTTGAATATTTATGCGATTTACATGTCGTTTGTTAATGTGTTACATATTTGTTTTTCGTTCATTTTTTATATAAATGAGGCCGTAAGTTTTCTCGTTTGAATTGTTTCTCATTGTCATATCGGGGCCTTTTATAGTTTACTATGCGGTATGGGCTTTGCTCATTGTTGAAGGCCGTACGGTGACCTATAGTTGTTAATGTCTGTGTAATATTGGTCTTTTGTGGACAGTTGTATCATTGACAATCATACCACATCTTCTTTTTTACATGTATTATTATTGTTGCCTTTAATTTTTCTGTATATCTTGTTCATCCGTTTTATCCGGTACGCATCCGTTAGGTGTCCGTTTTATGCGGTACTCGTCCGTTGGATGTACGTTCGACATCCGTTCTGTCCGTTACGTTTCCGTTTCTCGTACGTTGCATATCCGTTGTGTGACCGTTATGCATTCGTTACGCGTCCGTTTTATTTGGTCAATACATCAACGGATTCTCAACGGATAACAATTTTGTCAACGGACAACTTTTATCTTCATCCGTTCGGCGTCCGTTCGTCCTATCCGGTAAGGTGTGAACGAGGCTTTAGATATTCAAGGAAGTATTATTCTTTATAAAAAAAAAACACGAGAGTCAAAGATAACTGTATAACAGAACACTTAAGATACATTTATGTTAGTTATCTTTCATATTTGGAATCCCAAATATCCTAGATATAAAAATAAGTGGTATGAGTGCTAATGAGACAACTCTCAATCCAAGTCACAATTTGTAAGAATAAACCATTATAGGGAAAATGTCTTCAACACGGAGCATTGGCGCACCCCGAACAGCAAGCTATAAAGGACCCCAAAAATGATTAGTTTAGAACAATTCCAACGGCAAAACCCGAATCTATATAGAAAACGAGAAACGAGAAACACTTATGAACCACATCAATAAACGACAACTACTGACAATGGCTCCGTGTTGAAGGCCGGAACTTGAACTTTAATGGTTTACTTTTATAAATTGTTACTTGGATGGAGAGTGGTCTCATTGGCACTCATATAACATCTTCCTAAACCTATACAATGAATCAATCAATTTGATCTATGATACAATGTTAATACAAAATCATTAAAATAGGGGATGGACAATCCTGAATAGATTCAAAATCTCGGATTTAATTTTCTGTCTACAATTGTTCACAATAAGTACTAGTATATGATTTGTTGGCTGGTTTTTACTACTATTTTCTTTTTATTCGTTCACTCTAAATAAATGTCTAATTTTGGATTAATAATTTGTTGCAGATAGAATTAGTCATTTTTTAAATTACTGATATACACTGACCAACACGAGAAGCATGAGAAACGATAAACACGTAGGAACTACATAAACAAACGACAACCACTGTACATCAATTTCTCGACTTAGGATCGGTGCAAACATTTGCAGCGTGATTAAACGTTTTAATGGTACCAAACCTTCTCTCTTTTCTGAAATAATAGTCTAATATCACAACATAGAAAGACACACTTTTATTGAATTGTAAAAGGGTATAGCATGTATATTGTGAAATATTTGTTACTACTTGTCAGTGAAGACTGAATTATAATATAGTCTTGTCAACATGCTTTCTTGTCAACATCACTCAAATTTTTCTATGCTTTATTACAAATTTGTACCACATGTATGCATCTATGGTAGACAAATTCATTAATAGAAATGAACAAGTCTAAATTGAAAACTACATTCAAACCTATGATTGCGTTGGATAAAAACCGCAATTTTTATACGTGTGCATGTAAAATAAATTTCGTTGTAGAAGGGTCTAAAAACAGAACAAACAACATTTTCCAAAAGACCAAAAAAGTGAAGAAGTATATTTAAACAAAACGCATTTGACTTACAGGTCGAACAACTGTTGTTCTTTAACCCTGTTAACTGCCATTGCCGATTGCCAAATATGTCACAATATGGATCTTAATATAAATTTAATACTAAACAGAAAACAATTAACTTGTGGCCAAGATGTTATGCCACAAACATAAAGTGTCAATATATTTTTTGTATACCAGATCCGGATTTCGACAATAAATGTCTCTTCAGTGATGTTAGGAATCGAAACGGTTTTTGGAAAGCCATATAATTTATCCTCAATTTAAGATAGACTCTTGAATTGTAAGAGTCAATATAGGATGAACGGATCATATAAACCGGAGGAAAATATGATACAAGCCCAAACGAAAAAATATAAACAAGTCTAAATTGAAAACTACGTTCAACCCTATGATTGCGTTGGATAAAAACCGCATTTTTTATACATGTGCATGTAAACGGATCATATAAACCGGAGGGAAAATATGATACAAGCCCAAACGAAAAAATATAAACAAGTCTAAATTGAAAACTACGTTCAACCCTATGATTGCGTTGGATAAAAACCGCATTTTTTATACATGTGCATGTAAAACAAATTTCGTTGTAGATGGATTTAAATATCTGGAGCACACAAAAAATAAAGGGTCACCAAGACAAGAACTGGCCCTAATGTCAAACAAAGGCTTTCCAAGCAAAGATGTTTGCAGATCCAGGTACATACATATTTTATATTTTATATATTATATATAGGCAGTATTCATATTTTGGTTGAAAAAAATAACATTCATGAAAAATGTGCTTTGAATATAAAATATCAATCGTTACACTGTAGATATATGCAAAAGTAACACGATCTTTGTTTATCAATTGTTACTCCTATTTTGTTTTGGTGGATGTACACTTTGTACATGTTGTATGCAAACAGATTATAAATTCAAATGCAAAACATACATTTCATGCAGTAAGATTATGCTTTCTAAATATATATATCAATGCCAGAATTAGATATGGATATTTTTTCAGGAAGAGACAGATGTCCAGTGGAAGTTTATAAGCAGTATATCAAATTCAGACCTGAAGACATGTTGGAAGACGAGAGCCCTTTTAATTCGGGCATTAGCAGGAATATAAAAGATGATATTTGGTATTCAAGGCAACCAATGGGAAACATACTTTATATAACTTTGTTAAAGTAATGTGTGAAGAAGCAGGAATACAGGGCAGAAAAAACAAATCAGAGTGCAAGTAAAACGACTATGATTGCTTTAGTACACCAAAACATCCCTGATATTCGTATAGTACAACTCAGTAGGCACGAAAATGTCAAGTCAATACATTCTTATAGTGTTGCCGCATTAGAACAACAAAGAGAAATGTCAAACATGTTGTCAACTGAAGGAACCGGTTTGACTGTTAAAAACAAAAAAAAAACGCAAAGAAACATGAGTGAAATTGTTGAAATGCCAGATGACGAGGATGAAGTGTTGATGTCTGTGTCTCAGGTGGCAGAGTTAATGTTGTCTTAAAGGACATTACAATTTTTGAGAAAACATTAACTGATCAGCCAAATCCTGCTCAAATATCTAATGATATGCCAGAGATAATTCAGGATAATTATAAAGGGAGGGCCTTACAGATGTTTGCACGGGCAACAATCACGGGCAATGTTCCTATTAACTTTCCAGCATAAAAACTAATACTCACATATTGAAAATTGTTACAATCAAATGTGTTGTTTAATATTATAAATTTGTTTTATGTTAAAGTTGTTTAATAAATTTTCAACCATGACAGTATCAATTTTTTAACCCAATGACATAAAAATCACATTTCAACCTTTTTTGTTTTAGGCAATTAACCAAAATTTAACTAGGACATTTTCTACACTCATATTGAAATATATGATAAAAAGATCATAATATGTAATTTTTCATATCAGACCCCTTATCATCCCTCGGTCATGATATCAGTACTCGAGCCTGCGGCTCTTGGGCTGATATCATGACCTACATATGTAGGACTGATAAGGGGTATGATATGAAAAATGCCATGTTATAATCTACATGTAAATATGTTAATAAAAATATGATTTTGTAATAGTAAAAGTTCAATGATAAGTTAATATTAATATTAAAAGACCTCCGAACAAAAAGGGGTGTTCAATTCCCCGAGCCCCTCGGGGATTTGAACAGCCCTTTTTGTGAGGAGGTCTTTTAATGTCAATATTAACTTAATCATTGAACTTTTACTGACTTAAAACCGGCAAAAATATAAGAAAAGTACATAAAAAGCACTTGCAGAAACCTAATTCCCCTGAACTGGACGAGTCTAAATATGTTCAACTTAAATGATAGTTAAACAGTAGTCAGACGGATATATACAATTAACAGTTACAAAATTGAAATGAAAACGGACGATTTAATGGCATTACATTATATAATTATTTATTTATGATAAAAAAAAACTAAAAAAAACTTCTAAATAACACCAAATGATAGTTTTATAAAATTAGGGGGTTAATTTATACTTTTTTTGCCAACTTTTCAAAATAACGATTTCTTATTTAATAAATCACGCAATCAAAACCCCATACAGACCTCATTTATAACTGACCAATGAATCATAGTATGCCCCACAACTTCATGCTATATATACTTGATGTTTTTGATCTGTCAGTAATCATGAAATAGATTCGTAAAGTTATAAAACAGTAAGTAAACTCTTCCAACAATTAGCTTTTTAAACAGCTTGTTTCAGAACTTCTAATCGGACAGACCTAGATGCATAAGGTCCTTCACAATATTCATCCGGTAAATGTTCCTTTTGTTTCTGATTTGGTAATTTAGTAATTTTCCTACATTACGTTAAAATACAAAATAATTAGTTTTGTCTATTCAGTTCAATTAATTAATAGATCTTACTTTATTTTTGTTTAAAAAAAAAAAAAAAAAACTATGTATGGAAACTTCAATGAATAAAACCGTATTAAACTAGGTTTCACTGGCCCGATCAAGACGTGTTAGTAATAGTAAAAGTTCAATGATAAGTTAATATTGATATTAAAAGACCTCCAAACAAAAAGGGGTGTTCAGATTATTAATATTCAGGACGATAACATGTAAATATAATAAGAGTATTAACCCCGTTTTTACTAGACTGACACGCTGAGTCGGTTTTTGTAATGTGTAAGTTCACAAGATATCAGTTCGCAGGAAGAAAAGTCACCCGACCCGCTTTAGTAACTGTGAAAATTCTGTGAAACTGTATTGTATATTGTGTGTTGGTATGATATTCTGTACTACTAATCACTAACGCTCTCCTGGTTGGTCTGGTGAGGGGGTGTTCGTCTCGAGAGCGGGAGGTCATTTGTTCGAATCCAGACTATTTCATTATTCGTTATTCATTTTTTAATATTGAATAGTGAATAGTGAACTATTTCATTATTCATTATTGAATTTTGAATAATGAACTATGAATAATGGACGTACTTCAGCGCGGTGAATCCAGAACGAGTCAAACAAAGACGTTAATTAAATTTGTAAATTAATTCTATTTCAACGCTAAACACGTGGCATCATAGAGTAAGAGCACAGACAGGCCGGCTCAGAGTCGGAAATGTGTCCTGGTCGGGTGACTTTTCTTCCTGCGAACTGATATCTTGTGAACTTACACATTACAAAAACCGACTCAGCGTGTCAGTCTAGTAAAAACGGGGTTAATACTCTTATTATATTTACATGTTATCGTCCTGAATATTAATTTTATTTGCCACTGGTCGTCATCCATTATCATCATTTATTTTACCTTTATATTATACAGTGAAGTGTTTTTCTTTTACTGGTTTACAACTTCTTAAATTTTCACCGATTAAAATTAAAGTAGGGCAGTAGAAATTTTTCAACCAAACACTTCTGATTGTTGGGATATATATAATATTTTGATTTATCTATTTTTTGGGGGGCTTCTGTCGCATTAATGTATACCTTTATCTCCTTTTATTCAAAACCAAATGATTCACTTTGGTATAGAAATATTGACATCAGTCTCTGGACCTCTCCCGTCCCACAGTATACCCTTGCTAAATTTGTGCGTTCGTTTGGCTTATCGGATATATAAATACACAGCTTTGTCCGATCGAAATATAATAGGAATGTATATTCGATGACTGGTGTAGTGAGAATTTCACGCTATCTATACCTTAAAAAACATTAGAGGGAAAGACGATATATACGCACGAGTTGATTGATTGAAATGTGTAAACAACAAGAAAGGTTATCTAAAACTTTTCAAATAAGAACGTCAAATGAGATCGTCCCAGGTGTCTTATATAATTATTTTGCGTTGAATAACAATGAAAAATGCACGAGCAGGTTTGTAAATATTATTAAAGTAGTTCATATTTTCTAAATTTATTCGAGTAGTAATTATACACACTAATTAGGTCTTTCCACTTATCGTGGAAATACCTTTTGTTTTTCTTCTGGTTATTAGGTCTTTCCACTTTTCGTGGAAAGACCTTTTGTTTTTCTTCTGATTATTTTTTTTTTCTTCTGCCGTCTGAGATGTTTTTTTGTCTAACAACATTTCGAATGGATTTTTTGGCCAATGATGTTGTACAGTAATGGGGGTTTCAAAACTCACCCTGTGTGACCGAACACTTATTTTTATAGGAGTTATCTCCCCGCGTCCCCTTTTTCTTGTTATCGCTATATCTCTAAAACCGTAAAAGATTTTAACAAACTTTTCACCAAATTGTTCGTCTCCTCTTAAGAATGATTTGGTATTATTTGACTGGAGTGATCGGAAGACATCTTATGGGAGTTATTTCCCTTTGAAAATTTAAGATAGGCGATTTGTTGGATAAATTTATACGTTACTAGAACACACCCGTGATATCGCGGGTCCGTGACTGAATTAAAGTATATAACTATGCGCAAGCCTTATCTTAGTATTAGTACTGTCATCTGATAAAGTCATGCCGATTATAAGATACACAATTTTCTCTGCTTTCAAATCTTTCTGTTTGAACCCGTCGAACTGGAACTTATCAATTATTGGTAAGTTCCAGTTATATAGCATATTAATCCTGAATACATCGTTTGGTGGTGCGCCTGTCAGATGCGGAACGTACAGATAAGGTAATAGGTAACAGGTGATTATACTATTGGTATCGATATCGGACTCGACCCGGAACTTCCTAGTTATTGGCGATATTAATTACGTGGAAAACAAAAGGGACTGGAGTGGTGTAATTTTTAATCTACACCTTTGTACTATATTAGTTGTATATAAAGTTGAATTCTTTGATTCGTCGTTTTTACGTGATGACGGCTGACAAATTGGACCTCGTAATTTTAGTATTATAGATAAGTCGTAGAGGCCTACAGTCTTTCGATATGAAGTCCTTGGTCCATTTGAAGGAAATTGAGGTCAAGGTCAAAGGTCAAGGTTATGTTATAAATTTTGAATTTTGCTTGTTATCGGTATTCAAAAGAAACTGTGACAGTAAATGATATGATGTGTTTGCAAAATAACTGTTTACAATAAGGCGCAACTTCAACCTATTGAAGTCGAAGAGTTTTGGTTAACCCTCATAGGAGGTTTCTCCCCTTATGTATTTGAAATCAGTATTTCTCCACAACAATACAAGTGATTGACCTGGGGTCTTTTGATTTGAGATCACTGACCTTTGAACTCAAATTTGAGGTCAAGGTCAAAGGTCAATTTGACGTTCTAGATTTTGACCTTTGCCAAAAATTCTTTCTGGTTCATTATAAAACAATTAAGTCTTCTGCATAAACCTATAAATCTTATTTTTTTCATATCAGTTTGATTTACCACATTACATCTACACGGAGTGACATTTTTCTAACATCATTTTTTTAATTTCTTTCTTCTTATCGAGGTGGAAAGACCTTCAATTGTTCTCTGAAGAATTGGTTTTTAATATTTATTTTTTTTTCTTCTGCCGTCTGAGATGCTTTTTTGTCTTACAACATATCGAAAAGATTTTTTGGCCAATGATGTTGTACAGTAATGGGGGTTTCAAAACTCACCCTGTGTGACGGAACATTTATTCTTATAGGAGTTATCTCCCCGCGTCCCTTTTTTTATATCCCTAAAACCGTAAAAGATTTTAGCAAACTATTTTCACCAAATTGTTCGTCTACTCTTGAGAATGATTTAGTTTTATTTTACTTGAGTGATCGGAAGACATCTTATGGGAGTTATTTCCCTTTGAAAATTTAAGATAGGTGATTTGTTGGATAAATTCATACGTTATAAATCGTAGAGGCCTACAGTCTTTTGATATGAAGTCCTTGGTCCATTTGAAGGAAATTGAGGTCAAGGTCAAAGGTCAAGATCATGTTCTAAATTTTGAATTTTGTTTTTGTTATCGTTATTCCACACAAAACTGTGACAGTAAATGATATGATGTGTTTGCCAAATAACTGTTTAATATAAGGCGCAACTTTAACCTATTTCAGTCAAAGTGTTTTGGTTAACCCTTATAGGAGTTTTCTTCCCTTATGTATTTCAAATCAGTATTTCTCCACAACCATACAAGTGATTGACCTCCGGTCTTCCGTTTTGAGTTCAATGACCTATTACCTTGAAATTGAGATCAAGGTCGAAGGTCAAGGTCATGTTATAAATTTTTAAATTTTGTTTGTTATCGTAACTGTTACAGTTAATGATATAATTTGTTTGCCAAATTACTGTTTACAAAAAGGTGCAACTTCAACCTATTTCAGTCAAAGTGTTTTGGTTAACCCTTAAAGGAGTTTTCTCCCCTTATGTATTTGAAATCAGTATTTCTCAACAACCATACAAATGATTGACCTGGGGTCTTTTGATTTTAGATCACTGACCTATGACCTTGAAATTAGGTCAAGGTCAAAGGTCAATTTGACGTTCTAGATGTTCACCTTTGCTAAAAATTATTTTCTGCTCATAATAAGACAATTAGGTCTTCTGCATATACCTATTAATCTTATTTTTTATATCAATTTGAAGAACCAAATTACATCAACAAGGAGTGACATTTCCTAACATTGTTTTTTAAATTTCATTCTTATTATCGAGGTGGAAAAGCCTTCAATTGTTCTCTGAAGAATTGGTTTTTAATTCATAATTATATTATTTATAGAACTCCGTATTCATTTTGACAAATGTATATTTCACGGATTTTGATATTGCTTCCGATCATCTGCCATCCAGCCAAAAACATTATGATATTCTTGTTAGATGCTTTATTTTAGGACGGTATATGCAGGTGCATTTATTCATAGAAGATTTCGATATCTATCCCATCTTAGAGAAAACAAAAGAGCGTATTACAAGTATTAAGACGTAAGTGGCCAAGTATCATCTCCAACCATATATCTGACAAAATTTAGCTAATATATGAGCTAGAAGTGTTAAAACAAAGCAATATTCGCAACAGATGAATGTATGCAGATATAAGTCTAATGTATAAATTCACTTAATATTTTATAGAAATGACTGTTAACATATGATTTTGTGCATACCTTCCAAGCACAATTATTGTTTTCTATGAAAATACCTTTAAAATCATAAAATCATAACATTTACGACGGGTGCCACATGTGGGGCAGGTCTGCTTACCCTTCCGGGGCACCTGAGATCACCCCTAGTTTTTGGTGGGATTCGTGTTGCTTATTCTTCAGTTTTCTATATTGTGTCATGTGTACTATTGTTTGTCTGTCTTTTTCATTTTTAGACATGGCGTTGTCAGTTTATTTTCGATTTATGAGTTAGACTGTCCCTCTGGTATCTTTTGTCCCTCTTTTACAGGTTTAATTATTCTTTAATGACCCAGGGAGTAGTCAATTTTCTGTTTTTTGTCCCTGGGGCCTCAAATTTCCCAAATTATTCTGCTGTATTTTGCAATATGGAATAATTAGTACATATTCAGGATAAAACAAACTATTGTAATTTTTGTAGGGATGTTTTTGTATTTCTAGCTTGTATTTCTTAATATGCCCCGGTGACAAGAAAGCCGATTTAGGTGTTACGGCTTACGTTTTGGGTTATCGACAGGACAAACATAGCCCACCTATAATATTCAGGAAGGATCTATGAGTTACAATGACTGCGAAGGGTAAACATAAGCAATTCTAAACATTTCAACTGACAAATATGCATATTTTTTTTAATTTATTTTGCATTCATGACTTTAATTAAACTATGAATACTTTAATTTGTGAATTAATGCTTAGTCATCGTAGTTTAGGCCAATGATTTTCTCAATCTTAAATTATTTATAAAACTTCATATTTGAGTTATTTTCTTTAAATTTGTAAGATAAAATTTGTATGTTCTCTTTTTTCACCCAATATATGTTGCATTTCTGTAAATATTGACAATGCAATTTCCCATGGGAGCTCTTTTAACGGCTAAAACTGTACTAGTTTTACTAATTTTTGAAAAATATCATATCCTAGAATGGAAAGTTCATATGCACTACTATTTTTTTCAACGGTCAAAATATAGGGCTGAGCGGCATATTTTCAACGTTTATGTGCCCGAACTTCTATGAGTTTAAACTAACACTAAATTTGTTAACTGTTCCTACCTTGACTGTAGGATCACTAAAGATTGCAATATAACAATATGCATATGTATATCTACTGATAACATTCCCAAGATATGTCTCTATGAGATGAAACAAAGATCATAGTTGGGAATATCTATGAATATTCTATATCTCCCCTAAGTGGGCGTGGTTAGAGAAACAGCTGTAATACAAAGTGAAACCGCAAAAGGTAAAGAAGCATACGGTGTGGCTGTGAAATAAATTCCAGGTCAATTAGTGTTGATTGACTGCAAGTCCATGTTGAAAAAAAAAACCAATTCATTTCATAACGTTTTTGTTTTATTAATATTCAATGTTGATACATTCGTCTTAATGTACTAGTTTCATTGACCATTTCTGTCATTTTCGCCTTCTCCCACGACATGTTATTATACATTTTGGAATACTTCCTCCTTGTGGACAGACTGCGCCACTATCGGATGGACAGAAAGATGGAACTTTACAAGCAGTGGGAGGTATTTCTTTTGGGAATTCTGGTTGCTCTGAAATTGTTTTACAAACGTTAAACATATAAACAACCATACTTGTATTCGTTAGGATTCGTAATTGACGTCGCGTACGGTGTTGGTGATAATACGGGTTTTGCTTTCCAGTTCGCCTTTATTGCATTTGTTAGAAGTTTCGGAATTGATAACTATATAAATGTATATATCAAAATGTGCGTAATTAAAAGTAGAAATGGAAGATGCCTTAAAATCAATACTTTTGTTCATTTTGTTACTCGAATGATCCCTAATAACACTGATTTTGAGCGTGTAAACAAGTAACACCGCGACATATGATCAGCGTTGCTTTGAAGTTATTCTTGTCATTTTTTAAACTTATTAAAAAAAAGTTGTACTCCTAGCAAGAGTAGTCTTTGGTGTTAATGGTGTATGTTTTATTTATGACGTCATCGTTAACTGGACGCGTCTGACCAGGACGAAAAGTTCACTTTGTTTTGTGGTCAAGCCGAAAATTGAAAAAAAATATGGATAGGGGTGAAGTTAAGAGTGATTTTTAAAGGTAATTCAAATAGATTATTCCAAAAATGATATATCTTTTTATTCCGTATATAATAAGGAATAAAAAAATAAAAAGTTGTGTTACAACATTTCAAAAGATCGTGGCAGAATTAATGATTTTTTGAAATTTGTATTTCTGTCACAAAACCCAAATCTCGCATATTTTTTGGAGCTCTTCAAAATTCGAACGAATGCTGCAGATCCAAACCACAATTTACATATCCACCCTTCCTGTGTCAAAATTATACAATAAATATACACATTTCTATGTCTTCAATTAGTAAGTATTGTTTAAATTATGTCCTAAATTGTTCATTTTATTAAATTCGTTGAAATGTCACACTCGCCGTTTTCTGACGTTTTGGCGTATTTGTTAAGTGTCTTATGAAAAGTAATAGGCAGTTGTAGTCTTTTCTACGATATGAAATTTTATTCAAACGTGAAAACTTTTTTTTTAAGTGTATGAGAAAAAATTGTGTCGAAGTTTTAAGAGAAAATATTGGAAAAAAAATAAACGCGATCTTTTTGTTTTTGTCTAGTCAAAATGTCACAAAACGCCGTTTTTTACATTTTTGTTACAAGTATGATAAGTCATATTATACAGTTTTGGAGGGGGGAAAATTTGAAATTATAATTGCACAAAAATACTATATAACATTAAAATCTACTGTTCAGGGATTTTTTTGCACCCATTTTCGATCACATGTCGGAAGTATTAACGACACAGTCAGCGACTACTTTTGTCTAGTCATAATGTCACACCATGCTTTTTTACTTGTTTTGACGTTACGTTCTGTAAAACTTGACATGTAGTGCCTAACGTCGAAAATTGCGGAAGCCTTTACGTGCCATGCTAATTAACTTTTTCCAATTTGATATATCGAATTATGAATTTAATATAACAGATTATGAATTTGATATAACAAATTGTGAATTTCTCTTCCCAATAGAATCGTTTAATTATTATAATGAGATTGTTTGAAACATTGCGTAACCCAAATTGGCGCATTTTTTTGTGTATTGATTCATTGTTTATCTGACGTCCAGCGACAAATATGTCATTGAATGCGTATTCAAAACTTTCTTAACAGGTTTAATGTTTCTTAAACCCTACCCCTCCCCTTTTATCTATTATTTGAGGCAGTTTGGGGGACTAGTTTGAATGTTCTTTATTCAGTACATGGGACCTGGTGTCTTAGAACGAACGATTATAATAGAAAAAGGATCAATTTATATTGCACATTTTCAAATCAGAAAGAATGGATAGTGTGTTTCTAGGGACATATGAACATGCAAGGATAAAAAATGCTGGCATGCTTCTTTATTAACTTCGAAGGGCACATACAAGGATAAATGAAACATACTTAAGTTATCCTTGCATTTTTCTTTATATATTTGTTTTAATATTTATTTTGTTAGCACACTTTTTATTATAAAAAAACAAAGACCCATGCGCGAGATCTGGAAGAGAAAACCCATACACAATCAGTACAATACTGTTGATAAAGTTGCAATAGGAACTGATTTTTCTCTTTATCTTGTCTAGATTGTGGTGCACATTCGCCTATACATTGTATTGTTATATATGTTGTTGTTTGAAATTTAATGATAGTATCAAGAAAATCGTAAATAGCTGAGTGACAACTATAGAATTACTTTTATTTCCATGATGAACCAAAGTGAACATATATATACATACAACTTTAATATTAAACCAGCATAAATTAATGCTCGTGGTTTTAGTATTATTCAACTACAAAAGTTTTCGCTACAATTGGCTATCGAAAATAATGCTGAACGGATTAATCCTGCGCTAAAATGGGCTCTAATGTCTGCGCTAAAATGTCCCCTAGTAGTTTCGCGTTAAAATTATCTGCGACCATCAGTTTTTTTTTTTGTTCATAGTTGAGATTAAATTTCTTTTTGTTTATGAAATTGGCAAATTGATTAAATTAATTTTATTGTGGTTAATTTTGAATTTGCTTTCAACTGTTGATTCTTTTAACATTTAATACAGGCGATGAAACAAACGATTCAACTAATAACATTTTTATTCGGAAATTATCAAAAGCGGATAAAAAAAATAAGCCCTTGACACCATTTGCGAGTACGATGGTCTTGTGAAACAATGATAGTCCGTCGGAAGGGGGCGATAAATGACTGACCCGTGTTTTATTAAGAGAGAGCAATATCTCTTGCACATAAAAGTCACCCTTTTAGATTTCGAAAAGAGCAGGCTAAGGCTCACAAGGAAGCACTCGCACCCTCAAAGTTGAAACAGATTAATATAAGTTGTAATAACTTGTTTCCCAATCCACTATAAATAAATATGTTTAAACTAAAAGAAAAAGCAGCAGAAAAGACAGTGGTTTAAATTTTTTTTTAAAATATCCTGTTTCAATCAAAAGAAAGAGAAAATATCTTCCAAGGGGATACTAATGTAAATGAATATTTTTTTCCCGTTTACTTTAACTGTACTTAAAAAAAATGTGTGCCGCTTTTGCATTTCGGTTCTATACGTAGCAAGTCAAGCAAACCGCTGATATAAATTATGCTGTATGATTGAGCTGCACGAAATAAAAAAAAAGTACGACGTTATTTATACAATGCATGAAAAATAACGTCAAAATAACGTTACCAAAACTAACACCAACACCGTACACGACGTCTTTTCGAAACTCGGGGTTTTTTTTTGCAGCTGTTACAAATATAACACGTAAACCATATAAAACTTTCAAATGAGTTCAGCTTGAATAAGTATGACAACAACGAAGATATCTCAATGTTTATTTTCATATTATAATTGACTTAAATTCAGATCAGTATACTTTGCTATTCAACTTTCGTGAGATTGTATATTTCTTCTCAATGAATGCAGTACTATAATAAGATGTTTTTTATTACTCAATTTAAAATGGAATACTGATTAGGAAAAGTAACTCTTAGAAAACTTTTTTTGATTTTGTCCTAAGATCATGATCTCTGCTAGTGTCACTCAATGGTGAAGTAGTGCTACAAATAGGATGTAACATATGGTTAGCCAAATTAAAAAAGCATATATCAATGTTCATTCTCATATTATAATTGAGTTAAATTCAGGATCAGTAAAATACTTCAAATTATATTTATCAGTCTACGATAATTGACAACATTTTGAATTTGTTCTACATTCCTCAGGCCCATTTTCCTTATGGTATCAATGTATATCATTAAATCACAAGCTCTAATAAGTTTTCCTTCTCTTTCCTTTTTTTTCATCAATTCATTTGCATTCACATTTAAATCATGTATCTTATTTACTGTACTCACTTGATTGTGCTGTAATACAGGTAAAGAAATTAAAAAGGAAGATGACAACACAATGGCAACAATAATTATCAGACGACTTAAACATCACAAATGGTAAAATTAATTATAGAAGTCAGAAGTATTGCAAAGCACAAGACAAGTCGTAATTCGACATATAATATTCATCCCGGGTTCGAAAAACCGTCGTGTTTCTATTTATTTTAAATTGTCTAAACATTCAATTTCAACGCAATAACCGCATAAGTAGTATTTATTTTTGAATTCACCCCATGAAAGTTAACAATGATACTATGTAAATATGTGCTTACTTACACCTATACTGTAGCAAATTTTGCTAGTTTTGCCACTTCGCTCAGATAGAGTATTAATGGAAAGCAGTTTGGTTGCTGTCATATACGTAAAGAAAAGACCCCTTAAGCTTTATCTTGGTAAAAACTGTTAACTTTCAGAAAAAGTATTTATAAAAATGCTGAACCAAATTTTAAAAGGGGAAGTCACAGTAACCAGAGAATGCAAAACGTTACATGGTTTGATTAACCACATGGGTGCCTATTGGTTTTATGTTGCTTTTATTTCTACGTTGTGTGTTCATTTACCTTGAACTCTCGTGAGGATATCGCACTGTCTATTGAGTGCTCACAATATGTTTCACCCGCCACTGTCGTTATGTCTTTGTCCCAAGTCATTATCTTGTAGTTCAGTGGTTGTCGTTAGTATATATGTCTGTCATATTTGTTTTTGGTTTTTCGTATCGTTGAATGTCGTAAGGTTGCATTTTTAAAAATGCCTTCATCTATAATAAGATGTTTTTTATTACTCAATTTAAAATGGAATACTGATTAGGAAAAGTAACTCTTAGATAACTTTTTTTGATTTTGTCCTAAGATCATTATCTCTGCTAGTGTCACTCACTGGTGAAGTAGTGCTACAAATAGGATGTAACATATGGTTAGCCAAATTAAAAAAGCATATATCAATGTTCATTCTCATATTATAATTGAGTTAAATTCAGGATCAGTAAAATACTTCAAATTATATTTATCAGTCTACGATAATTGACAACATTTTGAATTTGTTCTACATTCCTCAGGCCCATTTTCCTTATGGTATCAATGTATATCATTAAATCACAAGCTCTAATAAGTTTTCCTTCTCTTTCCTTTTTTTTCATCAATTCATTTGCATTGACATTTAAATCATGTATCTTATTTACTGTACTCACTTGATTGTGCTGTAATACAGGTAAAGAAATTAAAAAGGAAGATGACAACACAATGGCAACAATAATTATCAGACGACTTTTAAAAACATCACAAATGGTAAAATTAATTATAGAAGTCAGAAGTATTGCAAAGCACAAGACAAGTCGTAATTCGACATATAATATTCATCCCGGGTTCGAAAAACCGTCGTGTTTCTATTTATTTTAAATTGTCTAAACATTCAATTTCAACACAATAACCGTATAAGTAGTATTTATTTTTGAATTCACCCCATGAAAGTTAACAATGATGCTATGTAAATATGTGCTTACTTACACCTATACTGTAGCAAATTTTGCTAGTTTTGCCACTTCGCTCAGATAGAGTATTAATGGAAAGCAGTTTGGTTGCTGTCATATACGTAAAGAAAAGACCCCTTAAGCTTTATCTTGGTAAAAACTGTTAACTTTCAGAAAAAGTATTTACAAAAATGCTGAACCGAATTTTAAAAGGGGAAGTCACAGTAACCAGAGAATGCAAAACGTTACATGGTTTGATTAACAACATGGGTGCCTATTGATTTTATGTTGCTTTTATTTCTACGTTGTGTGTTCATTTACCTTGAACTCTCGTGAGGATATCGCACTGTCTATTGAGTGCTCACAATATGTTTCACCCGCCACTGTCGTTATGTCTTTGTCCCAAGTCATTATCTTGTAGTTCAGTGGTTGTCGTTGGTATATATGTCTGTCATATTTGTTTTTGGTTTTTCTTATCGTTGAATATCGTAAGGTTGCATTTTTAAAAATGCCTTCATCCACTCTATTAGAACCAAATTGGTAGAAAGTTGTTTCATTGGCAATTATACCACATACAATATAAAAGTAAATCCACACTAGTTAGCTTATACGTCATTCGTTCTCTGGTTGCGATTTGTTTCATTTGTAATCTTATTCTTTTCTTTTTTTTGTTCATAGTAAACACTTTCTTGTTAGAATACAAACTAAGTAAAATATAAAATCTAAAGTAGACAATTGAAAACATCACTAAATCGTCAAGATAGATACACATATGTATAAGTACCGGGCTACGTCCACTTGTATTTTTGTCCATCTGATGAGTTAAGCCTTTTTCAACTGATTTTTATAATTCGTTCTTATGTTGTACTGTTATATCACTGTCCCATGTTAGGAAAGGGTTGGGATCCCGCTAACATGTTTAACCCCGCCACACTATTTATGTATGTGCCTGTCCAAAGTCAGGAGCCTGTAATTCAGTTCATTTTTTTATATAGATAAGGCCGTTAGTTTTCTCGTTTGAATTGTTTTACATTGTCTTATCGGGGCCTTTTAAAGCTGACTATGCGTTATGGGCTTTGCTCATTGTTGAAGGCCGTACGGTGACCTATAGGTATTAATGTCTGTCATTTTGGTCTCTTGTGGACAGTTGTCTCATTGGCAATCATACCACATCTTCTTTTTTATATTTGTCATGCAGATGGCGAAATGATGAGATCTTCACTCTGACAAGGGGTAGGGCGTCAATATGGTTAAAAGTGGGTGAAGGTGATGCATGTGGAAAAAAAACCCATCATTTTCATAGTTTTACGATCATGACCATTAATAAAATATCCAGAGGGGACACCTCCTAGTATATTTCGATCTAGTACAATGATCATTATAGATCTGTATATGTATATGTAGGAATACGTTGTGGATACCAATACAACGGTAGAGAGAGCACCGTCGATGTATTGACGGTGCACGAGAGCAGTTTTTTGAACGGCTGACTGTCAACGCTCGGTGTGTGCACTACAGTATATTCGAAGTGGTTCCATTCGAATACTGTTTTTACGAAAAATCAGTTAGAATATTGTGGTATTTTGCTCATTGAGATCTCAAAACACTTTGTGCAATTCTTGATCAGCATGTTTTTTCACAACATTTCTTGACCGATGATTATTAAATCCCTTGGCAGCAATTCAGTGTTCTTTTTGAACCAGCTTTTTTATAAATTGCCTGGTTCTATAGCACTGAGAAATCAGCCCCTCGACCACCTAGTACAGAAATATTAGCTTCTGGCTTAAGCGTCTTGTCTATGTCTTGTAGTTTCAGTTTGGTGAGCGTGTTTGAGACGCAACCAACTTCTCTTGATTTGTAGTCTCCTGTTTTAAATCACGCAGGTTGTCGAACATGTAAACAATGTTTTTATCTTCATTACTCAGATGCCAAATGAATAAAGATTTTCGTCCATTTGCCTCTAGTATTAAAAAATCATTAGAAAATTACATTTTTTTTTTCTGAAATTTTCATATTGAGATTATAATATTAGGAATAATTGGTGTCAACCCATTTCTCCAATTATACATTTAGTCCAAAACAATATTAGTATGAATATTCCAGCATCGTCTTATATTTCATGTAGTGACAGGTATATAGTTTCCAAGATGATAAGGAAGCCCTTTCCAGCGACACATCTATATATAATACCTTAATCCAGGAGGTGACACACCCCATCCCAGGTTTTGTGACCAGTATAGTAAACAAACATGTTTATTCGAGGTCACCTCTATATAAAACCGAGTCCCTGGTATATATGCCATATAAAACAAACATAGTATTTTTATTTTTTTTTATGTTTGTGCTGTACATAATTGATTTACATTACTTAGGTATATATTCCATATGGCGTATGGCGGTGCTACTTCTTAAAGGAGGCTTATACACCGAAGACGAATCAAAGCGCCATCTGTCGTCATAATGATCGTTAGCATAATACAACGATAATATTTCACACATCGACATTTGACACATTGGCATTTAACAAATCGACATGTTACAAGTTACAAAATTGACAATTTACCTATAAAGAATTTTGAAATCATACAGATACGATTTACAAATTAAGAATTTTGAAATGACAAAGATACAAGTTACAAATAAGCAATTTTCGAATTAAGAAATTTGAAATTACAAAGATACAAAGTTACAATTAACAAATTAAGAATTTTGAAATTACAAATATACAAGTTACAAATATGATAATTAACCGATTGACAATTTACACATTAAAAAATTACACTTGACAATTTACACATTGACAATTTACGCATTAAGAATGTTGACCCCGCTGACTTTCCATACATATCTAGCATTGAATTAAAGTTACCACCGATAAACTTAAGGAGGCTCGCGGGTACAAAAATTTCGGCAAAAATATAAACATTTTTTTTTTCAGTACACATTTTATTTATTACACCATTAGTTATTACTTTATGTTATGGTACAAAAATCAACCAAAAAAATCGATTCGGTTTGGCCCAAGATGACTTTGAAAATGTTTTTATCATTTAAAAATCTCCAAATTATCTCCCCTTGGTGCAAAAATGCCATTTTTTGGCATTAAAATTGAAATAACTTTTTTAACTCATTGGTGACTTATATATTTTATTATTGTTTTCAAATAAGCTTTACATAAACCAAGGATTTGTATAGTACAAATCCTTGAATAAACTAAATAATTGTAAAATTTTAGCGATTTCTGTAATTCAGTTCTTTTTTATTTCGATATTACCTTTATCTCTCCTACTAGTTCAACTGAAAAAAGGGACATTAACAAAAATGTAAGTTTCTTTCGGAGGCAAATTGTGAGCTTAAATGAACAGTGACCCCATATTTTTATTTCATTTTTCTATTAAGTATACGATAAAGTTCATTTATGAAAAAATAAAGAGAAATCCGATATTAGGGAAAAAATATAGTTTTAGACCCGCGAGCCCCCTTAAATATATAATGTTACCTATTGCTAACAATGGTCCAATACTCCCGGTATCTAAATTACAGATTTCACAAATCTCAGATTTATTGAAGGCGACCACTCGATTTTCAATACGCTTAGCTCTGTTTGCTTCAAATAAAGAAAATGATAACATTAATACATATTTTAACAAGGGTATATCTAAAAGGTTACCGAACACTTTAACAACGTATTTGCTTTGAACTGTGACAAAAAAATAATAATTTCAAGAATTTCAAATCTCACAATTGACAAGAATAGTTTCATTAGATATATAACAGTTTGAAATCACTAATTTTGATCATTACGAATCTGTATTTGTCTTTTCTTGAAGTATGTGATTAATACGTTCGGCTTGTTGGCAAAGAGTTAACTCCCTTATGTGTTCTGTTCCCATCTTAAACGATATATATATTTATTAACATTGTATTATATAGGTTATCAGAGATCACGAAATATTGCACAACATGGCCGTAAAGTGAACACCATATTTATTTTAATATACATATAAGAATGTGTGGTATGATTGGAGGAAACCTTGCCGTAAAATTCACTGCCAATATTTAGTTTTATTTATTGTTTCATTCTGAAAGAAGGTTTTACAAAACCAGTATCATAATGGTGAAATTCTTTATCACGTTTATATGACAGGCTTATACGTCTTAAAAGATAGGCAAAAGATACGAAAGGGTTTTTCAAACTCATAAGTCGAAAACAAGCTAACAATGTCATGTCAATAAACGAAAAGACAAATTATATCCAGGATTTTATACATCACGCACTAATAAATTCGTGGATGTTTTTTTTTAATTTATTTTCAATTTCTATTTGGTCATATAACACTTTAACTGCTTTAGTTGTTACTCATCATTGGCATTCGAATATTCGGCTTTGAGTTTGAAATGAAGGAAAACCGGGAAATCAAGAACGCGTGAAGTTAGCGTTTTTTTTTATGTCTGTTCATTCAGAAGATTTTCCAGATAACAAATTTTAAACTCAAAAGGTTTAAAGCATTCTATTTTTTTGCAGAAGATTTAGTAAAGCATGTAAAAAAACAATACAGTAACTGTAAAACAAAATTAGCAACATATTTTTCATTGTTTTAAGACACTAAAGAGAGTGGCTCAATGTTTATTTTGTGATTTAAAACACTGTTTCTTTAAGGAATCAAAGATTTCGTTCAATCATTTATAACATTACTTTTTAAATTTATAACATTGCAAATATTTTCAGTTAGATCTACATTATAACTTACCTGGATAAAACAGTGAAAAATTGGATTGTCCCGAAGTGTAGAATGTTGCATAACATTCAAAGTATGTCCGGTCCCGTACTTTCTCTCTAAAAAAATATCACGAACTATGTTTTTATTTTTCATGTACTTTTTAGTCATATAGCTCCTTAAATAGCACATTACACCATTGATTAATAGCATGCTCATTTCGTATCAAAATGGAACATCATTTTTTTAAATCAAAACCTTCACACTTCTCATATATAGATACAAGATCACACTTCTCATATATAGATACAAGAAGATTTGATATGAGTGTCAATGAGACAACTCTCCATCCATGGAAAAATTTATAAAAGCACCGAACAGCCAGATAAAAAGAGCCCAAAATTTACTAGTACAAAACTGTTCAAACAGGGAAACCAACAGTCTAATATAATTCATTTGACCAAGACATTAACATTTTGCTATAAGATAAGAAATCAATTTAACTTAGAGAAATATATTTCAATGTGGTTAAGCTCTTTGACAACAGCCATTACTTGTTAAGTAAATGACAGTACTTAAATACCGGTATATATTATCAATTCGTACATTTCAACTAATTTGATTCGTTCAGGGATAGTCGCACATTAAACTATATTTTCGAAGGTAGATTGAAAACGGAGGATAGCAAAAAGCATATTGCACGGTTATTTTCAAAATATATAAAAACCGATATTATTTGTGATGTCATGTAATGAGTTTCATGTAATGGTTAAAAGTTTTTGATAAAAATTATATTAATGATCGATTACTTAAAGAAAAAAATCTTTACAAAACACAATACGAAAAAAAAAAACCATAAACAAATAAATAAAAAACGACCAATATGTTGTTATTGTCTAGGCGACATGATATCTATAAAATTCCAACAAAATAAAATGATCGAATATTTAACACTTACGATTTTGATACAAATATCGTCGGATATTAATACAATAACTAATATAGCATTATGTAAGGTCAATACAGGATATATCGACCTCGTCCTCGGCCAATATACTTCTTTCAGATCAATATATCCTTGTATCGACCTCAAACATGGCTTTAATTGTATAATATCAATTAATGAGAGTGTTGGCCTAAACGAACCTACCTTTAGTTATGTATTAAATCTATAATGATACATAAATGTATTGAAAGACAACAAATCAACTTAGATTTCCTTTCCCTTTATTTCAACCCCTTCCCCCCAAAAAAACCAATGCATCAAACATAACAAACATGTTGCCAATAGCAAAAATATACATATTTACTTGATAATAAGGAACTGTTCCGAAATTTGAAAGCAACTAAACGGAAAAAGTCCAGAATCTATCCCCGTCGTTCCATCAGCGTTGAAAGACAGATCAGTATGTAGTTGCGGTCCCCATCCATAATCGCTATACATCCAAAGTGTTTTATTAATCCAGTCACAAGGAAATGTGCAAGGAAACACAACCTGACCTGAAATAAACTGATGTTTTCATAATGTTTACAGTCTAATAGCTAATAGTCACCATTAAAATGATAAAGGGCAATAATTTACTCTTTTTTGGAGTGTTCTTATCATTTGATTGATGCTTCTTTTGATTATTTTCAAAAACACCTTTATGACATAATCATAACAATAGAATGATTTCAAAAGATTCAAAAACAACTCTATGTATGAATGTTTAAAACATGTAAAACATTGACTTTTAAATGTCAAATAAATCAATGAAAGAAACAAAGAAAGAAATACAACAATATACAACAACTATGAAATAATGTATCATGTTTTCATATAAGATCTATATCAGGATATGTTTCTGGATAAAATTTTTAAAATGTTATTCAATAACAAATCACATATTGTTATTGCCCTTTATCATGTTTATGGCGACTTTTTTAATTTAACACAGACATATTATAAAACTTGCCGAATCATTCGGATACAAAAAAATGGTTCTTCTGTTAAAATCATTATTCATTATAAAATGTTTGTAATGTTTATAACAATTGGAAGTATAATATGGATATTTCCGAGTCTTCCTGGTCAGTTGGTTTTAACCCTATTATTTACAGTTTTAACTAATATGTATATTTATTTTCCTCACACATTGTTGACAATATAACTGAATGTAAAACTAATGTCATACAAGAGAGAAGTTCAACTAGTTATAAAAAGTAAAATCACAAAATTACTAAACTTTGAGGAAAATTCAAAACAGAAAGTCTCTAATCAAAAGGCAAAATCAAAAGCTGAAACACATCACACGAATGGATAACAATTGTCATATTCCGTACTTGGTACAGGCATGTTCTTATGTAGATTTGTATGGTAGATTGAGCATGATTTTATAGCTAGCTAATCCTCTCACTTGTATGACAGTCGCATCAAATTCTATAAAAATATAATATAATCTAACATTTTCTACATAAGAAATGCATGTACTAAGTCAGGAATATGACAGTTGTTTTCCATTCGCTTGATGTGTCTTAGCTTTTTGGAAACGTTCAGAAGGTTTTTGTATACATTTCAAATATTTACATACACAATAATTTCTTGGAAAATGATGAAAAAATATAATAATTTCTTACATGTAGCAGCTACACAAAAGAAGACTATTGAAAAAAACATCCTCGGATTGCGCTTGTCGCTTATTCTAGACAGAATGCTTAACCAAATTATTTCCGCACAGAATACAAGGTGATACAGAGTATTTATACTAAATTGTTGTGTTCCTGTACCAAATGTGACATAATGTTAGTTTAAAAAAATATATAAATCGATATTTGTGACGTAAACAAATTTCAGTTGCTCAAAAAGATGACGGTTCTGCTAATAACTTTTCGTGATTCGTTTACTGGGGAAAATATACCATACTGATATTCCGTTCTAAATATAAAATCGAAATGATGTCAAGCAACTCTCTACCATATTCCAAACGATGAGGATGTAAGCAAGTTTTTGTAATCTAAATACAAGTTTTTACATATTCTACAACTGTTCAAATGGCAAGTCGGTCAACGATATAATGTAGTATTGATAACCAAAATGCAGAATGTGTATGTTAACATAAGATTAAATGCAAATCGTATATTTAAGGAAAAACAAAAATAATTAAAAAAAAAAAATTAGCTTGTGTGCGCACTACGCGTATGGCAATACATCTTTAACATGTCCAATATTTGACGTACATAAGAACAAAATAAATGTCATCTCACGCATTTATTTCGCAAAAAACAATCTGACACACAGTAACCAGGGTCTTCAACTGTATGATATGTGCCTTGTTTAAAACAGACAAAGGGTTGTGAGCGCTCAATACTTTTCTAAACAAGGACAGCACAAACATTAACTGTTAAATTTATTTGGAGACTAATTGCACCGTTAGGTTGGTAAAAACACAGAAACAACTCACAATAAATAAACCAAAAAGAACATTGAAAATAACTGTAAAAAGAAAAGTTAACACAAGGGGATAATTATTAGGATATTTTCGACAATATTAGTATAGAGTTTCCTTTTTTAGAACTGATAAATTGTAGTTAGGAAAAGTAAAATTAGTGCGGTTAATATTTATTCATGTATCATCATATCCATAAGACAAGTGTGCACTACAGTATAATAAGGGTTTTCTTGATTTTTATATATTTCGCAAACAAATGTATCAGGGTAACTGTGTAAAAGTCCAAATAGTAGGCTATGAAAAAGCAGTTTGGCTCTTTTTTAGTAACCAAAGCAACAATAAATTTCAAAGGTCTAAGAGAAATATGCAACATCATTATAAAAATGAAAAAATATCAACGAGACGCCATAACAATCAATTCTACATTACACGACGTTGTAAACTGGATCTGAGGTACACGAACCCCAACTAAAACCGGTAATGATATCATGTACTCTGAAAGATCATTTTATGTTATGAAAACGTCAGTGTCCATGGAAATATATCAAATTCGAGAACTGTATTCAGACAATACAGATGTAAGGGAGATTACAACGCGTACCGAAGATTTAATTTTAAAAATATGGCAGCAATATTTAAGGCTAATGTATCCTTGTGTTGATTCAATGTTAAACATATGGAAATTTTATAGAAAATACACAGCCTTTATCCTTGTGAAATCATATTTGGCAATTTGCTGACTGATAGATATAGGATTATTGCATGCAGTGCTATCATTGATTTTCCTCAAAAAATTTTTATTAATGTAGTTATTAGTTAAAATAAATATAAAAATGGACCAAATCAAGTACAACTTTTAGGTTGCGCTCTACTTTAATGACTCAGCGCAAGGAATTTTGGAATTTACAGGTTGCTTAGAACTTTTTGTAAACAATTAACACTAGCACATCATAGAAAAGCAAGTAGGTAATCTATTTTTCATATTTTTTAAACAAAAATTTCCGTATTAAAGGCTATGGTTTATTTGCCATAAAGTCCTCTATTAAATGCAATGAGACAGTAAATAATAATGCTTTGCATCAAGTTACCCCTTGGTATATGTACAAATGGCCTATCTCTGTTATTCCTTATATCTGTAGTTTTGATACAATTAAGTTTGAAAAGTTTGTACAAAAATGGCCACAGACGGAGTCATAAACCTTAAGGTAAATAATGGACCCCCAACAACTGTCAAATCCATATGGTTTTAAAGTGAGGTTAAAGACACTATGTACACATGATAATGATAATACTTCTAGCTAAGATAGAGTCAAACATATTGCCTCAGAAAAATAACATAAGCAAAGAGATACAAAGAATAGCAAATAAAGGCAACAGTAGTATACCGCTTTTCAAAAATCATAAATCGATTGAGAGAAAACAAATTCGGGTCACAAACTAAAACTGAGATAAACACATCAACTATAAGAGGAAATCAGCGAAATAACAGAACAGAAGAAAAATAAAATAAAAAAAACAATGGAACATTCATGGAAACAAACTTTCAGATAACAACAGCTATATCCCTGACATTGAGCCAGAAATTTTAAGAAATAATGGTGGGTTGAACCTGGTTTTGTGGCAAGCCAAACTTCCGCGCTTTATGGCCATGTTAAATATACAGCTCAAATTACAACATTTCATGACGGGAACAGAGTATAGATAAATGTAAAAAAAATCAACGACAGAGAAATACACAAGTGATTAGTATAATAGTACAAAGGCGAGGCATTCAAACTCTGAAGTCCAAAATGAACTGACAATATGCATACGGCTAAAAAAAGACGAACGGACAATTAAACTGTACATAAAACATAATAAAAAATAATAAAAAAAACAAAAGACTTATCAACACGAACCCCACTAAAAACTAGGCGTGGTCTCAGGTTCTCAAGAAGGGTAGAAGGGTAGGTAGATCAACATTTGACACCTGTCGTGTTGTTCATGTAAGTACACCCGATGATATACCTTATTCGAAATGTTATTATGTTACGATAGGCCAAAACTGGTTTTTATTTGCTAACTCGCGTGAAAAAGATTGTTATAAATCATTCTTCATTAGACTACTAGTATTACCATCTCTAAAAGACTCAATAGATTAATACATGTAAGAATAGTATGATTAAATGACTGTGTTGACAAAGCCTCGGATGTTATTCCAAACTGTGTAAGAGTGTTGGAAAGACAGACAAAAAGTAATACAAAAGTGTTCGAAAGACAGACAAAAAGTAATAATAAAAAATTCCTCAACTTTATTTTCATTAAGAATGATTAACCACATATTCTATGCACCATGTGTATCGTGTTAGTCATTGTAGATCAGCACTTCTGAAAATGACTAATTCGTTTGACGTGTTTGAGCTTTTAATTTTGCCATTTGATAAAGGACTTTCCGTTTGGGTTTTTTTTCGGTATTTTTGCCATTTTACTTTTCAGAAAATATTAAATTGACCATTTCGACTGGCAACAAATTACAAATCCAAAGTTTTTTTTAAAAGATTTAAAAGAAGGGATGAAAAACGAATAGTAGCAAAAACCTGCCAATAAATCATACAGTTATTGTAAACAACTGGAGACAAAAAAAAATGAATCTAAAGTTTTGAATTTATTCATAATATTTGAAATTTGCACTATCAGAGATTACTAAAATAAATGTATCTTAATCGTTCTGTTATACAGTAGTTCAGTCTCGTGTATTCTTTATAAAGAATAGTTTAAACTATAATATGTTACATTTTAATTTTTCATCTGCTATTACAGAAAATAAATCGAAACAAATAAATCAGCGTAAAGAGTAATGTCCCTCAATATTATTGTCAAATATGATGTATGTAATTTAATACATTGTGATTCTATTATTCTAAATGATTATGATTTACACATATTGCTACATAGCGATCGGTAATCCTCGGTAGAATCCGCTACTCTCATTCTGACGATACGGAATCGACCGAGTTGTGACGAATGTTCTACAAAGCTGTTACATCATACAACTTCCTTTTACATGTCGTACTTTTGTATTAACTTACAAATAAGATTCGTCTTTATGCAAAGTAATAAATAGCTGACAATAGTTTATACATTCTTTCGATTTGTCAATACGTCGACGATCTTTACATATATTAAAGTATACCTCAACTTCATTTTCATTTTGAATGATTAGATAAATATTCTATACACCATGCTTACTGTGTTGGTCAGTGTAGATCGGTACTTCTGAAAATGACAAATTCGACTGTCAACAAATTATAAATCCAATGTTAGACATTTATGAGGAGTGAATGAATTAAGATAGAAAAGTAATAACAACCAGTAAACAAATCATATAATCATTGAAGAAATCGGAGACAAAAAATGAAGTTTGAGGTTTTGGATTTCTTTATGGTTTTTCAACCCTTTTTTTATTGATTATGCATTAACATTGTATCATAGATAAAATTTATTTGTTCCGTGTATCTTAACTTGTGTTAATATGTCTTATGCTTGAGTTTTTTAATTGATATATATTTTATGATTTGTCTTTCAGTGTGGTGATGTTACACTATTGTTCCAGATAAGGGTGAATATATAGTTATCAAAGGTACCAGGATTATAATTTAGTACGCCAGACGCGCGTTTCGTCTTCATAAGACTCATCAGTGACGCTCATATCAAAATATTTATAAAGTCAAACAATAACAAAGTTGAAGAGCATTGAGGATCAAAAATTCCAAAAAGTTGTGCCAAATACGGCTAAGGTAATCTATGCCTGGGATAAGAAAATCCTTAGTTTTTCGAAAAATTAAAAGTTTTGTAACAGGAAATTTATTAAAATGACCACATTATTGATATTCATGTCAACACCGAAGTATTGACTACTGGGCAGGTGATACCCTCGGGGACGAAACGTCCACCAGCAGTGGCATCGACCCAGTGGTGTAAATAGTTATCAAAGGTACCAGGATTATAATTTAGTACGCCAGACGCGCGTTTCGTCTTCATAAGACTCATCAGTGACGCTCATATCAAAATATTTATAAAGTCAAACAATAACAAAGTTGAAGAGCATTGAGGATCAAAAATTCCAAAAAGTTGTGCCAAATACGGCTAAGGTAATCTATGCCTGGGATAAGAAAATCCTTAGTTTTTCGAAAAATTAAAAGTTGAAGGTTGGTACCTATTAAATCCTTTAAACCAGCTGAATTTATTTGCATCTGTTTTTAGTCAGGAATCTGATGGTCAGTAGTTTCCGTTTGTCGATGTGGTTTATAAGTTTTTCTCGTTTCTCGTTGTTTATATAGATAAGACCGCTGGTTTTCCCGTTTGAATGATTTTACACTTGTCATTTTTGGGGCCCTATATAGCTTGCTTTTCTGGATGAGCAAAGGCTCCGTTTTATAGACCGTTCTTTGACCTATAATGGTTTACTTTTACAAATTATGACTTGGATGCAGAGTTGTCTCATTGGCACTCATACCACATCTTCGTATATATAGAATATTCGAGATTTGTGATTTTTCATCCCCCCCTTTTTTAGAATTGATTTGCATTTACATTGTATCATAGATCAATTTATTTGTTCAGTGTATCTTAACTTGTGTTAATATGTCTTATGCTTGAGTTTTTCAATTGATATATATTTTATCATCTGTCTTTCAGTGTGGTGATGTAACATTATTGTTCCAGATAAGGGTGAAGGTTGGTACCTATTTAATCCTTTAAACCCGCTGAATTTATTTGCACCTGTTCTAAGTCAGGAATCTGATGGTCAGTAGTTTCCGTTTGTAGATGTGGTTTATAAGTTTTTCTCGTTTCTCGTTGTTTATATAGATAAGACCGCTGGTTTTCCCGTTTGAATGATTTTACACTTGTCATTTTGGGGGCTCTTTGTAGCTTGCTTTTCTGGATGAGCTAAGGCTCCGTTTAATAAACCGTACTTTGACCTATAATGGTTTACGTTTTATTTACAAATTGTGACTTGGATGCAGTTGCCTCATTGGCACTCATACCACATCTTCTTATGTATAGAATATTTGAGATTTGAAATGTAAAAGATTGCTTATGTATTTAAGCATCGTGTTATACAGTTATGTTTGAGTTTCGTGCATTTTTTATAAAGAACAATTCTACACTTTATATTTTACATTTTTAGCTCGCCTTTTAATATTTCTATCTGCAATCACAGAAAATAAATCAAAACTATAAAACATTGTAAAAGCAGTAATATTGTAAAGTACGTTATTATACAATTATTCAATTAAATGTTTATGATTTACATAACTCGTTACAAAGCTGTTACATCATACAACTTCCTTGTACATGTTGTACTATTACATTAACAGACTAATTAGCTTCGAAATTCATGTTAATGAAAAGTTGAGAAAAGCAGAAAGTACATTCTATCGATTTTACCAAACATAAACGGACTTTATTTCTATTAAAGTATACCTCAACTTTATTTTCATTATGAATGATTAACTACGTATTGGTACCGTTAATGTTATTACTACCACTGGGTCGATGCCTCTGATGGTGGACTGTAATCCCCGTGGGTATCATCAGCCCAGAAGCCAGTACTATGAAAATGCATATTTTTTGTGTTATTAAAATTTGCTGTTACAAAATGTTAGAAATTATTATAAATTAAGGAATATATCTCCCTCATGCAAAGCTCTGATTCCTTTCACGGATTTGGCTATACTTTTTGGATCTTTTGGATTATAGCTCTTCATCTTTTATATCAGCTTTGGATTTCAAATATTTTGGCCACGAGCATCACTGAAGAGACATATATTGTCGAAATGCTTATGTTGTGGAGGAAAATTGATACCGCTAAATGTTATTGTTATCTGTATACCATACTTCTTGTGTTGGTCAGTGTTGATCAGTACTTTTGAAAATGATTAATTCGACCTTGAACAAATAATAAATCCAGAATTAGAAATTTATTAAGAAGATACTTATTGAAACATGTAAACCAGCTGCATTTCTTTGCACCTGTTTTAGTCAGGAATCTGATGGTCAGTAGTTTCCGTTTGTCGATGTGGTTTATAAGTTTTTCTCGTTTCTCGTTGTTTATATAGATAAGACCGCTGGTTTTCCCGTTTGAATGATTTTACACTTGTCATTTTTGGGGCCCTATATAGCTTGCTTTTCTGGATGAGCCAAGGCTCCGTTTTATAGACCGTACTTTGACCTATAATGGTTTACTTTCACAAATTGTGATTTGGATGCAGAGTTGTCTCATTTGCACTCATACAACATCTTCGTATATATAGAATATTTAAGATTTGTGATTTTTCATCCCCCCTTTTTTTAGAATTGATTTTGCATTTACATTGTATCATAGATCAAATTTATTTGTTCAGTGTATCTTAACTTGTGTTAATATGTCTTATGCTTGAGTTTTTCAATTGATATATGTTTTATCATCTGTCTTTCAGTGTGGTTATGTAACACTATTGTTCGAAATAAGGGTGAAGGTTGGTACCTATTTAATCCTCTAAACCCGCTGAATTTATTTGCACCTGTTCTAAGTCAGGAATCTGATGGTCAGTAGTTTCCGTTTGTCGATGTGGTTTATAAGTTTTTCTCGTTTCTCGTTGTTTATATAGATAAGACCGCTGGTTTTCCCGTTTGAATGATTTTACACTTGTCGTTTTTGGGGCCCTTTATAGCTTGCTTTTCTGGATGAGCTAAGGCTCCGTTTTATAAACCGTACTTTGACCTATAATGGTTTACTTTCACAAATTGTGACTTGGATGCAGTTGTCTCACTGGCACTCATACCACATCTTCTTATGTATAGAATACTTGAGATTTGAAATGTAAAAGATTGCTTATGTATTTTAAGCATCGTGTTATACAGTTACATGTATCTTTGAGTCTCGTGCAATTTTATAAAGAATAATTCTACACTTTATATTTTACATTTTTAGCTCGCTTTTTAATATTTCTATCTGCAATCCCAGAAAATAAATCAAAACTATAAAACATTGTAAAAGCAGTAATATTGTAAAGTACGTTATTATACAATTATTCAATTACATGTTTATGATTTACACAACTCGTGACAAAGCTGTTACATCATACAACTTCCTTGTACATGTTATACTATTACATTAACAGACTAATTAGCTTCGAAATTCGTGTTGATGAAAAGTTAAGAAAAGCAGAAAGTACATTCTATCGATTTTACCAAACATAGACGGACTTTATTTCTATTAAAGTATACCTCAACTTTATTTTCATTATGAATGATTAACTACGTATTGGTACCGTTAATGTTATTACTACCACTGGGTCGATGCCTCTGATGGTGGACTGTTAGTCCCCGAGGGTATCACCAGCCCAGAAGCCAGTACTATGAAAATGCATATATTTTGTGTTATTAAAATTTGCTGTTACAAAATGATAAAAATTATTATAAATTAAGGAATGTATCTCCCTCATGCAAAGCTCTGATTCCTTTCACGGATTTGGCTATACTTTTTGGATCTTTTGGATTATAGCTCTTCATCTTTTATATCAGCTTTGGATTTCAAATATGTTAGCCACTAGCATCACTGAAGAGACATGTATTGTCGAAATGGGCATCTGGTGGAGGAAAATTGGTACCGTTAAATGTTATTGTTATCTGTATACCATACTTCTTGTGTTGGTCAGTGATGATTAGTACTTTTGAAAATGATTAATTCGACCTTGAACAAAAAATAAATCCAGAATTAGAAATTTATTAAGAGGATACTTATTGAAACATGTAAACCAGCTGCATTTGTTTGCACCTGTCCTAAGTCAGGAATCTGTTGATGAGTGGTTTTCGTTTGTTGCTGTTGTTCATTAGTGTTTTTAGTTTCTCGTTTTTTTACATAGATTAGACCGTTTGTTTTCCCGTTTGAATTGTTTAATACTAGACAGTTATGAAACAAATTAAAGCTTGATGTTAGGCTCCGTGTTGAAGACCAAACTTATGATTTACTTTTGCAAATTTTGACTTGGATGGAGTCTCATTGGCACTCATACCACATCTCCTTATATCTAGGATTTTTGGGATTGAAAATATGAAAGATTACTAACATAAATGTATCTTAAGCGTTCTGTTATACAGTTGTTTTTGGTATTAATATTGATTCACTCGTAGGGTCTTTGCCTCGGAAATAAACACATGCATTATTAAACCAGTTGTCGTCATTATACGGGTTATGTTCTTCTAATATATTTTATGATGGTATTATACTAAACCCCTAACGGGAGAGATTGCACTTGATTTTCACATGATGAAACCTAATTTTGTAATCGGTATAATTGATGTCTGGAGCTGACATGTCAGTAGCTGTTAGTACTCCTTTGCTTATTCGTGTATCAATGCCATTTTGCTAAGTTTCTTTTGTTACATATTATGTCATCGGACTCGGACTTCTTGTAAACTGGGTTTTACTATGCATATTGCTACGTCTTTATTTATTCGACTTGGCTAGAGGTGAATTTGGAGCGTTGAGATCTCACAAAACATGTTTAATTGCCGCCGCATTTTTGCGCCTGTCCAAAGTCAGGAGCCTCTGTTCTTTGTTAGTATTGAATGGTTTTTTTTAAACTTTAGTTCATTTTATGTAGTTTAGTGTGACGTCCATTTTCACTGAGCTACTTCACAATTTTATTTAGGGGTCAGCTTAGATCCACATCCGGGTACGGGATTTTCCGGCTGCGTTTAGGAATCGTTGGTGGCTTTCGTCGGTTGTCTGCTCTTTGATCAGGTTGTTGTCTCTTTGACATATTCCCCATTTCAATTCTCAATTTTATTTTGTAATATTGTCAATTATGCTATAATTTAGTAATTCAGATTCTATTATTTAAATTGAATGTGTATAATTTATACGTACTGCTACAAAGCTGGTACATCAGACAACTTCCGTGTACTTTTGAATTCATAGACAAAATTAAATTACCATCGATATTATGAAAACTTATTTAATTTTTGGTTTTCTATCAATTTCAATATGAACATTCATTTAGTATGTTATGTACATTTAAGTAAGGAGCCTGTAATTCAGTGGTTGTCGTTTGTTTATGTGTTACATATTTGTTTTCGTTCATTTTTTGTACATAAATAAGGATGCTAGTTTTCTCGTTTGAATTGATTTACATCATCATTTCGGGGCCTGCGTATGGGCTTTGCTCGTTGTTGAAGGCCGTACGGTGACCTATAGTTGTTAATTTCTGTGTCATTTTGGTCTCTTGTGGAGAGTTGTCTCAACATGGTAATCATACCACTTCTTTTTTTTTTTTGTAATCAATGAATTTTGTAAAAGATTTAATGACTGGAGAATTTCAGAAAAGGTATCAAAAGTTCACATGAATAATTTTAGCGCTTATCTGTATATTATGAACATTCATTACTATATAAATATAAAGTGTATTAATTTTCAATTCTAAGTTTACTATTCGATCCATGGTGGTCAATTGCTATAGTATACAGACCCTCTCCATTTAATAAACTCTGTGACCGTCGTGGAAAGTAAACTTGAAAATGATAGCAGATAGAATTAAAATACACTTTATTCGTAGTATATATGTATGTTCAGAGTATACAGAAAAACGCAAACCGGAAGTCTAATCTGACTTAAAATTTCGTCCAATTACGGGACAATATCCGGATGACTTTTTTTCTCGTTTTTCTTCCAAAATAACTCAATCTGAATAATCATATGAATGGATGACAAATGCGACTATGTACTGTACCTATAGGACACAGAGGTGTGTTGATTAATTTATTGTGGAAAGAAGAGAAGCGACACACAAAATGAGGTCTTCTCGTTTAATAGTATAGAAGATGTGTACATTTCAGTTTTGATATTTGGTTAAGATATTGTTTTTAATTTAGTATAGGTTTTTTTTCCAACAGGACTTTAAATAATATCAACTATAATCACAGAAAGAAATAACTTTTTATAACAATTAAATTGTCAACAAATTGTATAAGTTTGTTGCTATGAAACTATGAAACAAAGGAGTAGGTTCCCAAAATATAGCAGTTTTACAAAATTGTGAAAATGTAATCTTTAAGCTATCTATTGGAAAGTAAAATGCTTCTGCTACATAAATATTGGCTGTCTTTGACCATACAATACACATATATCTCGTACTACCATAATTTAGTCATGCTAAATGACTGAATTCTTCTCAATTTTAGCATTTTAGCATTTTAGTTAAATTTTAGACGGTTTCCGTCTTAAACAAAAGTGGCCGCATTCGTGTTCATTCATAATATTTACCTCTCAACTCAATCTATGCCTTCCCTGTATTGAATGTTACCTTGCAGTACAATTTCAGAGTTATCCAAACACTTCAACACAAGTTAGTGTCTGGAAACTAGAAAAATGCTTGTTTTTGTCCCCTTATTCCTCCACATTTAGGGTAATAACCCTCAAACTCAATCCAATCTTTTCCTTTGTGATATGAAATCTTGTGGTTCAATTTCAAAGAGATTCATAAACTAGCACACTTTATTGTTCGAAAACTAGATAAATGCTTGTTGTTCGTCCCTTTTTGGCCCCTTATTCCTCAACATTTGAGGCAATTGCCCCCAAACTCAATCCAAGCTTTCCCTTTGTGGTATTGAGTCTTATGGTACAATTTTAGAGAGATCCATACTCTTAAACACAAGTTATTTTCTGGAAACTAAGAAAATGCTTGTTTTGGCCCCTTTTTTGCCCATTACTTCTAAACGTTTTGGGAAATTACATCCAAACTCAATCCCAGCTTTTCCTTTGTGATATGGAACCTTGCAGTAAAATTTCAGAGATATTCATACACTCACACACAAGTTATTGTCCAGAAACTTGAAAAATATGAAAAATAAAAGAAGATGTGGTATTATTGCCAATGAGACAACTGTCCACAAGAAACCAAAATGACAGAGAAATTAACAACTATGGATCACTGTACCAACTTCAACAATGAGCAAATGCTTGTTTTTGGCCCTTCTGTTGCTCTTAATTCATAAACTGTTGGTACCATTACCCCAAAAATAAATTCCAACCTTCCTTTTGTGATATTGAACCTTAATATGATAAAACTTTCGTAGAGATCCATATGCCAATATACGACCGACATTTTTTTTTGCTGTCGTATAAAAAGTGAATAAGAGACAACAACCCGACCAAAGATCACAAAAAAAGTCCAACAACGGGTCCTCACTATAGCGAAAAAATCCCGCATGCTTCAGCTGGCCCCTTAACAAATTTTGTTGTACGGTATACATGGAGTTCAGAAATATGTTTGAATACATTATTACATATAGTATTGGAACAGAAGTGAAAATTTAGCGTCATACAAAACATTTGTCAAAGGTGGTATATATTTTTAAAAAGTTTCAGTTTTTTCGTTCAATGTTTTGTGTTTTGTATCTTTTTGACGAGTTATAAGTCCGTTTCAACGTGTGTTTTTGTGGTGTGCTATTAAGCAACTGTCCCAGGTTATGAGGATGGATTGGCACCCGTAAACATGTTAACCCCGCCGCATTCTAAATGGAACTGTCTTGAAATCGGGAGTTGGCTGCATGTCATTCTGTGACTGTCGTTTTAATTGTTTACATTCATCATTTCGAAGCCTTTTATAGCTTGTTATGCGGTATGTGTTTTGTTCATTATTGAAGGCAGTAAGGTTGTCTACAGTTGTTAACTTCTACTTCAATTTGTCTCTTGTTTAGAGTTGTTACATTGGTAACCATGGTAACCTACCACATCTGTATATTTCTTTTAAATGTTATTATAACATTAACAATGATTCATTCCATTGATTAAAATTAATTTTTAGCACTAATTTTATTTTTAAAATACAGAATCGATAATCAAGCAAATTTGTTGTTGGTTACAAAAACGATTTGCACATCTTGAAAAAAGTATAATTTTACCATAATTATTTTGATATCAGGATGAACATCTACAAATTTTTGGGAAGATATTATATAATGGTCTGATCAACTTGAAAATAGTTCAGATAAATAAATTCTGTTGCTGGAATTCAAGACATTGTCTTTGACTTTGAAAAAAAGTCAAAGTATATATGTTTTAAAACATATTGACAGGCCGGCTTATCCCTTGAAAATATAGAAGAGAACTTTTCGCGGTTTTGATTTAATAATTTGACCGCCCTTCGAGATTATTGTCATAAATTATAAACAAAGAAGACGCATTGTAACATTCTTTTTCATAAATGTGTTAGTCTAAAGAAGCATCAACTTAAGTTCACAACATGGCTAAAATTAAGTACTCTACATACGTGTTCAATATCATAGCTAAAATTTAAATTAAAAGTGAAAATAGTTAGATTTTTATTTTCATATTACATCTGAAGTTAAATTGGATTATTTCCCTTTGGACAGTGTTTACTATTTGTCACAAAATAATTGTAATTCTTATATAAATTTATATTTGATCATATTTACATTGTATGAAATTTATATGCCTCTTATTATTTTGCTTGTATAGGAATAATGAAAAGGTCAGATAGAAAATGAAATGTATAACAATTTTTCAAAAATAGCTAGATCGCTTTCTCGTCAGATTGATATGTTAATTTACTATTTATATAAGATAAATGACTCGACAACACAAATAGCCTTCCAATGAAAACTATCCTGCTAAATTTAAACATGTTATCATCATTGAATGAATGGAGGAATGAGCGACATCCAGAAGAAAAAAAAGTTTCTATAAACAGTTGACACGTATGTATTACTGCCTGCTAACACATTTTAATATGCTGTTAACTATCTCACACACGTTTAACAAAAATCCTTAATTTTTTTTGTAAGAAATCATTTATAAATACGTCAAAAACATGTTTTCATGAGTGTTTTAATCGCACGGAATTTTTCATTTGATGGTCAAGAAGATTGATGTTCTTTTTATATTAATCCTGTAAATTATGTCATATACTATTTTACTTTTGGTTCTATCATTTTATCAACGTTTAAAATATTATAGGTTTTGGATTTTTAAATATTTCAGCCTCGGTCATCACTAAAAAGACATTAATTTAAATGTCAAAAATCATAAATGCGTTTCAGATGCAGAACACTTGGTACCATGAATATCATAATAGATATAATATGATCAAATCAAATAATTGTATATGCATTAAGCAATGTTAAGGTTAATAACGTAAAGTTGTGAGAATAATATAAAGATGGTTTACAACACTGTAGATCACTGTACACAAGGTTATTTTTTTCTATTTTTAGATACATGTCATGTGTCACTGTGTATACTAGTATGTATAGGTGAGTCGTAGGTCAAATTGAATCTATAAGGCATGTTCGCTTGATTTTTGTCAGATTTTCGGAATCCTCTAATTTTATCCATTTGAGTGCATTAAAAAAAAATTACACATTGACCCCCACTTTTATTTTATAAAACTTTTACATGTTTAATTATAAGCCATCTGTAAAAGTCTCATAAAATCCTTGTTATTTTTTGATAGTTTTTGAGAACTTAACCTTGTCAATGATAAAGCTAAGAAATATTAAGAGAGCGAGTAAGAGAGAACATTTTGCCGCCAAATTTCAATGACTATTATCTCGAAAACAAGCACATTGACCAATACATTTATTTTTGCTTTTTTGTTCCTTTATTAATCCACTACGGTCGAATATATATACTAGTGTTATAATAAGCTTGTTATTTAGAAACTGAGTAGCGAACTTATACAGGTTAACCAGGGTTACTAACATGACTAATAAGTTTGAAAAATTACTGCTCCAAAACACTGAGCCATTGATTTTTAGTTTCGACATGTTTGAGAAAGAATGAACATGAATATGGTTCGCAATTTAGTCAAAAAATGACATCAGGACCTAAGAGCTACGGTTCGCGCAGCTAATAATTATACCTAGTCAAAATAATTATTCCGTCTAGACAGGCTTTTTTTTTATTTGGATGTAGGTAAAACCAGATGCTCCGCAGGGCGCAGATTTATACGACCGCTGAGGTTGAACCCTGAACAGTTGGGGCAAGTATGGACACAACATTCAAGCTGGATACAGCTCTAAATTTGGATTGTGATTAAATAGTTGACACAGTATAGGTTTCTGACACAGAATAAATGTGGTCTAATGAACTTAAAATTTTTTTTTGCCTTTGAGCAATTCACTATGCTGTTGAATATTAATCCTCTCAAAAAAATGTTTGAAGAAACTTTCTTTTTTATGAAATCAGAAATGAGAAAAATTTAACCCCCCCCCCTCCCCCCATTTTTTTTTCACATCCCCCTTTCCCTTTTTCCAAAACTGATCTCAATTCAAATTTCTAATGGAGTTTGCAACAATAACTACTCATTTAAATACATCATAAAATATTAAAATGTAACAAAAGGTGCTTGTTATCACTGAATGGATCCTGATTTGAACCAACTTGAAAACTGGGCCCATAAACAAAAATCTAAGTACATGTTTAGATTCAGCATATCAAAAAAGCCCAAGAATTCAATTTTTGTTAAAATCAAATTTAGTTTAATTTTGGACGCTTTGGACTTGTAGACCAATTTGAAAACGGGACCAAAAATTAAGAATCTACATACACAGCTAGATTTGGCATATCAAAGAACCCCAATTATTCAATTTTTGATGAAATCAAACAAAGTTTAATTTTGGACCCCGATTTGGATCAATTTGAAAACTGGGCCAATAATAAAAAATCTAAGTACATTTTTAGATTCAACATATTAAAGAACTCCAAGGATTTAATTTTTGTTAAAATCAAACTAAGTTTAATTTTGGACCCTTTGGACCTTCATGTAGACCAATTTGAAAACGGGACCAAAAATTAAGAATCTACATACACAGTTAGATTTAGCATATCAAAGAACCCAAATTATTCAATTTTTGATGAAATCAAACAAAGTTCAATTTTGGACCCTTTGGGTCCCTTATTCCTAAACTGTTGGGACCAAAACTCCCAAAATCAAACCCAACCTTCCTTTTATGGTCATAAACCTTGTGTTTAAATTTCATAGATTTCTATTTACTTATACTTAAGTTATGGTGCGAAAACCAAGAATAATGCTTATTTGGGCCCCTTTTTGGCCCCTCCTAATTCCTAAACTGTTGGGACCTCAACTCCCAAAATCAATCCCAACCTTCCTTTTGTGGTCATAAACCTTGTGTTTAAATTTCACTGATTTCTATTTACTTATACTAAAGTTATTGTGCGAAAACCAAGAATAATGCTTATTTGGGCCTTTTTTGGCCCCTAATTCCTAAACTGTTGGAACCAAAACTCCCAAAATCAATCCCAACCTTCCTTTTGTGGTCATAAACCTTGTGTCAAAATTTCATCGATTTCTATTCACTTTTACTAAAGTTAGAGTGCGAAAACTAAAAGTATTCGGACGACGACGACGCAAGACGACGACGCAAGACGACGACGACGCCAACGTGATAGCAATATACGACGAAAAATTAAAATTTTTGCGGTCGTATAAAAATATCAAAAGCCGAACAAAACAGGATAATTATTTGAACTAATAATAACCATATTATTACATGATTTTTTTTAACCTTTAAATACCGTTGATATCAATTTTATTGTTTTGCGGGAGACATAGAAATCCGCGGTGTCTGTCCCAAGTGTTCTCTCCGCCAGTCCGTTCGTTATTCCGGTCTTGTCAGCGATGATCTGCCCAAGATTTTTTTCTATGAAACTCATATATATCATAGGTTTACAGGGGGGTCCAGCCATTTTAAAAGGAGGGGGGGTTCCAACTACATGTCCCCATTCAAATGCATTGATCGTCTATAAAAAAAAACCAGAACCACCCACCACCACCCCCTGGATCTGCGCTTGATTTATATTAGTTGCAATGTATTGAAGTTCAAAACGAATTTCGAAAATGAGTGCCGATCAATTTAAAAGAAAGAGTTATGTCCCTTGTAAACCGCTTAGTTTGAAGGAAAATGTATCGTTAGCGCTATATATGTATGAAACGTATATCATAGGTTTATATCAACAATGTCTCTGATCATGTTGATGAGATCGAAAATGAGTGCCGATCATTTTTTTTTTTTAAACATTTTTTCCCTTGGACATGTTGGAAACATTGATTGTTATCGAGTCAATCTAATGTGTACATTTTGTGCCAGAGTTTTATGACACTTAAATCATAGTTTTATATTTATTTAGCAATGTCTTTGACGATCACTAATTTTAAAAGAGTTATGCCCCTTTGAAATATTAATTATAATGGAAATTACACTGCATGCATTAGCTTTCTTTAGGATATAAAGAGAAAAAATGCATTTTGTTATCAATGTAACAAGTTAAATGTCCGCTCTTTCTACCAAAGGTAGAGTACAGTGACGCCTTCCTCTATCAAATTTATATACGGGAACGGGTCTCTGATCGTCTCTTAGGAAACGAAAAAAAACTAGAGGCTCTTAAGAGCCTGCGTCGCTCACCTTGGTCTATGTGCATAGCAAACAAAGGACACAGATGGATTCATGACAAAATTGAGTTTTGGTGATGGTGATGTGTTTGTAGATCTTAATTTTCTGAACAATCTTGCTGCTTACAATTATCTATACCTATAATGAACTTGGCCCAGAAGTGACAGAGGAAAATATTTTGAAAAAACTTACAAAAATATAGAAAATTTATGAAAATTGGCTATAAAGGGCTAGAACTCCTCAAGGGGTCAATTGACCACTTTGGTCGTGTAGACTTATTTGTAGCTCTTACTTTGCTGTACATTATTGCTGTTTACAGTTCATCTCTACCTATGATATTCAAGATAATAACCAAAAGCTGCAAAATTTTCATAAAATTGCCAATTCAGGGGTAGCAACTCAACAACAAGTTGCCCCATTGGTCCGTAAATTTCAGGGCATATAGATCTTGACCTAATGAACAATTTTATCCGGATCAGATTTGCTCTAATTGCTTTGGTTTTAGAGACATGAGCCAAAAACTGCATTTAACCCTATGTACTATTTTAAGCCATGTCCGCCATCTTGGTTCACATGCGGGAGATATAATCCAAAATCTACATTTTACCCCTATGTACTATTTTTAGCCATGGCGGCCATCTTGGTTGGTTGACCGGGTCACCGGACAATTTTTTTTAAACTACATATACCCCAATGATGATTGTGGCTAAGTTTGGTTTAATTTGGCCCAGTAGTTTCAGAGGAGAAGATTTTTGTAAAAGTTTACAGACGACGGACGACGGACGCAAAGTGATGAGAAAAGTTCACTTTGCCCTTTCACCAGGTGAGCTAAAAATGAGATAATTAATAGTCTTTGGAATTCCTAGGGCATAAATGAAAACGCAATGATTTTAGAAGAGATGTGTTTTATTTTTGTATTATTCCTAGAACAACCGTGTAATTCAATCAAATAAAGGCTCTACGTTTTGCCTCGCCTGTTCCTTGGAACCATAAACCCGTGTATTCTTTCATTCGGCAATCCTCGGTAGAATCCGCTACTCTCCTTCTTAGATGAGGGAACGGAATCGACCGAGTTGAGACGAATGGTATTCTTTATTTCGAGAAACTGATTCCCAATCATCCTCTTTTGTAAGGGTGGACAATGGTGGACTGGTGGCCTTATCATTCAAAACCTCATTGATTTGCATTTATTTTAAGAATTTGTCACTGGACGTTTTTTGGAATAGGAAAAAAGTGTTAAATCTTTGCATGTGAATTTGTTCCTAGAACAACCACCCATGACCAGGAACTAAGTACAAATGATAAATGAGTTGAAACGACCCAAAAACGAGTACTCAAGGGAATCTAGACCCTACTTTGCTTTTCTTGATCCTAGGAACCCAAAACTCATGTTTTCTTTAATCGAGAAACTGGTACCTGGCCTTCTTCTTTTGTGTGTATGCACTTACAACTCACAGTGGCGGATACAGAAATATTCATAAGGGGGGCCCACTGACTGCCAAAGAGGGGGCCCGCTTTTGTCATGCTTCAGTGATTCCCTATAAACCAACCATCTTTTTCCTACAAAAGAGGGGGGCAAGGGCCCCTCGAAAAACCCTGTAAATCCGCCTCCGATTCAATGACTTATTAATTTTCGTCAACTTAATGTCTCTAGACGTTATATATTTGAAAGAGAACCATTGTCTAATCAGAACATTAATTATTTAGGCCAAACAAAAAAGTATGTGTGTTCACTGTCACATACTGAAAAAAATAGGGTAGGACTGGTAAGTAGGGATTTTTATTAATTTTTTTTTTTATTTTTTACATTGAGTCTATGGGAGCAACATTGTAACTTTAACAGTGCTTAATCAAAAATGAAAAAAAAATTAGGGTAGGGGATAAAAATTAGGGTAGATAGGATTACAGTTAACACACGTACTTATGTGTTTGGCCTTATCATATATATATAGAGGTTAATTAAAGATTGATTATTTTTTTTTGCAGCTTGGAAAACATGGTAAATGTGTGGTATATAGATGTAGCAGTAATCTAACATAATACATTTGTAGAATATGTCTACAAGTGTATCAAGGTATATAAATTATTTGATATTGTTTGATTCATTCCATTCTTTTGTGAGTGTTTTTAATTAGAATTATTACAAAAACATCTGGTGAGGGATTGCGGGTTTTGGAAAGGAGGGGGCCGTGTAAGCCAACGTTTTAAATGAGACTTGTTCAAAGTTTATGCATTTACCATGTAACCCATCCCCTTAATCCGCATCTGGAAAGAAATAAAGTATACAATACATTATATTTTCATGATTATATATCAACTCAAAACATATCAATTATAATAGTTATAGACCAAAGTCATGATAGTCAAATTATATGGCCTTACAAAACACAATACGGCATGTCCATCATTACTTTTTTAAAGAAATGTTATTTTCATTGATGTTTATGACCTAAGGTCCAACGTTTGAACCACATACGTGGCAGCTGATCTCTACTCAAATCTTATAATTGACTAGGATTGGTGTCGGTTTCCTGCCGACGGTCGGTGGTTCTCTCTGGTATACTCTGGCTCCCTCCACCAATAAAAACTTACCTCGCCAATAGTGATGAAAGTGGCGCGTTAAGACCAATCAATCAATTAATTAATAAATTTTGTATACAGTGCTTCTCATTCTATAATTGTGTCTGCTACACCTTTATATGTATATCCATTCCTTTCTCTTTTGTAGACAAATTAGCTCCGCCAATGACGAGGAAGAAGAAAATTTCCTCCATATCTATAAACTTGTAGTAGGTATTGGAACCGAGGCTGTAAGAGATACATTCGATAGATTGTTTTTGCCTTCCAGTCTTGTGGCCACCCTCAAGAAAGAGGAAATGAATATACGAAGACTTGGAAAGAAAAAAAGACTGACAGCTAAGCAAATAGACATCTTGTTTCCGTCATCAGGTATGTTCAGTGCTACAAGGTTCTGGACCGGGTGATTAGAAATGAATAAGAGGAATAGTAATATATAAAGAATGGAAAATAATGGAGTGCTACAATTTAAAGATTTAATAGAATAATATTGTCAAAATGATAAAATGAGTAAAACGACAATATTTCAATATTTACATTTATACTTAAAAAAAATAAACCAACATTTATATTCGTTTTCTTATCGTTTGATAAAATTGTATTTCTGATTTTCATCTCGTTGTTCAATATTCTATTAGTTATTGAAGAAAATTTCTTAGGTAAACACTACAGAAGAGTTTTGTAATTGAAGCCATATATCCTTAACTTTTTAAGGAAATTGGTTAAAGCAAACTTGAGTTATTGAAGGAGGTGTCTTAGGGAAAACTAGACTATACCATAATAGGTCAATTATAAGATGGGCTCAACATATCATACTATCATGCTAATTGTTATATGCACAAAGGAGATAAATAACACCTTTCCGATACTAAAAGAACATAAAAGACCACATTTCAGAAAAAGGATGGTGAGCGAGGCACTTGAAGGCTTTTTAAAAAGCTAATGCTTTTATCACATATACATTTAATTTTGTGGCCCTCGAGTTTTGTCGTTGTGAATTACACCCGCAATATTTTGGAAGCAGAAATTTCAATGGTTAACAAAATAATTACAAATAGGTATCTTGTAGGTGAGACAAATGATAGCATAGTCTTAGTCTACCAATCCTTGTCGATTTTCTTTCGATCTATATACTAGTTAAATTTCAAAGAATTACCTTGTACATGTACCCTCCAGTTTTAAGGGCCAAGTACAGATTTCAAAGATCTTGTTATTTTATACGCTATTTTTTCTCAAGATAATCATTGAAAATTGAAAAAATATAATATAAATAACACAAAGCTAAGAGGATGATAGAGCAGATTGTTAACCCGAGAAAACATTGTCAACTGCGGCGCAGCAAATCTTTTATTAAATTATTTTTGCAGGAACTACATCATCAAAATTGTATGATATTAGTATAATGGTGTGTCTGATTAGAAATCTTGTACCAGTAAGCCGGCCAATCAATGGTTTTGACACGTTACCATTAACAACAGAAACAAGTATGGAAGCTGACCTAGCCAGAATCAAATACTACAGGAACGAGGTGGCCCATGCTGATAGTGACAAAATTACAACCATCGACTTTCAAACGAAGTGGCAAGATCTTGTTGATGTGAGTTTACAGACTTTCGATAAAACAACAAACATATAGTCCTAAAATGTTTTTCTTTTATGTAGGAATATATGAGTATTTAGTAAACATTTTTGGTAACAACCAATGATCAATAATCAATATAATATAAAAAAAAAGCCAAAAATATCGTAAATCTAAAGCTACATTTGTCCCCTGTCTTTTACTAGAGGACACCTTTCGTTAGTTTCTGGTAAGATATAAGATTTTAGAAACATAAGTCTTTAATCCTGTTATCCATGATGATAAAATTGAGAATGGAAATGGGGAATGTGCCAAAGAGACAACAACCCGACCATAGAACAGACAACAGCAGAAGGTCACCAACAGGTCTTCAATGTAACGAAAAATTCCCGCACCCGGAGGCGTCCTTCAGCTGGCCCCTAAACAAATATATACTAGTCCAGTGATAATGAACGCCATACTAATTTCCAAATTGTACACAAGAAACAAAATTTAAATAATACAAGACTAACACAGGCCAGAGGCTCCTGACTTGGGACAGGCGCAAAAATGCGGTGGGGTTAAACATGTTTGTGAGATCTCAACCCTCCCCCTATACCTCTAGCCAATGTAGAAAAGTAAACGCATAACAATACGCTCATTAAAATTCAGTTCAAGAGAAGTCCGAGTCTGATGTCAGAAGATGTAACCAAAGAAAATAAACAAAATGACAATAATACAAAAATAACAACAGACTACTAGCAGTTAACTGACATGCCAGCTCCAGACTTCAATTAAACTGACTGAAAGATTATGATTTCATCATATGAACATCAGGCACAATCCTTCCCGTTAGGGGTTTAGTAGGAGTTTATTAACATCCACTGGGTCGATGTCAATGCTGTTGGAGGTTTCATCCTTAAGGGTATCACCAGCCGATAGTCCTAACATCTGTGTTGACAAAAAAAAACTTGATGCAGTTTTAACTTTAAATTTAATTAACCTTGTTATTATTTATTATTATACAATATTTATATAGCGCATTATATAATTTGAAAAATTACCCTAAGCGCTTAACATGAATAAACAAAAAAATAAGATACATAAGGTAAAAGCAAAATATACAATCACATAAATACAATTTCTGAGCAGTGGCGTGTAAAATGGTACATTGATTGTCGGTTAAATAGAATAATATAAAAGAATGTACAACCCACACAAAAAATATCAAAAATTTAAAATTAATCAAAATGAAAGAAAAGTAAAAAGTTTCAAAAAATAAAAATGAGTTAAGAAAAATTTAAAATTTCCTCTGTATAAATTTAAAATAATGATTATCATTAAACCACAGTGACTCAAGTATTAAAAATTATTAAGTAAAAGTTCACAATACAATCAACTGGTAAAACAAATTGTTCATAAATTTCAAAATTTACAAAAAATCAATGAAAGCACTTCGGAAAAAATATGTCTTAAGATCCTTTTTAAAAACGTCAAGAGATTGTTACAAACTTGGCAATTTTCAAAATGCTAAGGATTTTCTACCCTAGGTATATGTTACCTTAACCATGTTAACCGTATAAGGCAAAACCTTCCGACATCGTGTATTACAATACTCCAGATCTGGAAAGTATAAACTTATTTGCCTTTTTAATTCTTTTTTATTCGAGTATCGATGATGAGTCTTTTGTAAACGAAGCGGATCTATTGTATAACATTTCAATACTGGTATCTAATATATATATGGTCGATGCTGGATGGTGTTGATATTTGTAGAAATGCTGAGTGTAAACATATAGCTTGTAAAGGAGTTATGTATAAGCTTCAAGGTCAAAAGAGTAAATAAATACGAAATATACAAGTACTTTAAAAATTGGAACAGAAAACAAGAGCAGTTTTCTAATATAAATGAATCTCACTAAAATACTGGTCATTATTTCATGATTTAAATACTGATTCTAGTATTGGTGCAGTTGGGGGCGGGTTAAAGTAATTTTTGAAGAGACAGTAGGTTATATTGGCTCTAAATAAGGAAAACAATAACATACCACAGTTAAATAGTCACTAATCGATAAAGCGAAACAAATTCGGATTACAAACTTAGACTGAGGGACACACATCAACTATACAAATAGGAAAATAACAGACCAACAGAAAACACAACTGCAACAAAAACAAACGCCAACATACATAAAAACGAACTATTTGATCACAACTGCCATATTCCTGACTTGTTTCTTGACATTTTAAGAAAAATGGTTGGTTAAACTTGGTTTTATTGATAGCCAAACCTCCCGATTATATGACAATATCATGTGACAGGAATACAGTACAAATAAAAGCAAGAACACCAAGGACACAGAAGTTAATAAATAAAAACTATTGAGGTAAATTACAACATGTTAACTAGTGAATTTACGATAGTACGCCATCCCTCACACGAACGTATCAACGCCTCAAAAAGTGACGTATTTTTTGTGACGTTTGTATTATCACATATAAATTTCTAAAATATAATAGATTGCTTTTATTGTACACTCGTACAACATTTACAAGAATAAAAAAAAATGGGATTGAGTTTGTAATAGTGGTAATTTATGTATTTTCTAATCATGACAAGAATATAAGCTACTTTTTATATTTGGTTTCTTCCAACCCTCGTCATTTGAATAATTGATGATCAATTGTCTTCAATCTGATTGGAACTGTGGAAATCATATGGAATTGTTTGGTTTTATCATAATTCTGCACTATTACCTTCACACTTCTTTGACCGGTTTTTCCAGTAAATTTGGAAAACCATTCAATATTGCAAAAGAACAATTGCCTTCTGAGTTCAAAATAAAGCATGAAACCCCATGTCCAAGACCCTATACAATACTAATTATTATTTGATGGATAATTTGTTCTTTTAAGATATCGTAGGTACAGGTGAAAAATGAAATTACAAAAGTACTGAACCCCGACCAAAGTTCAAAAAGGAAAGTCCTTAATCAAATGGCAAAATCAAAAGCACAAGCACATCAAACGAATGGATAACTACTGCCATATTTCAGACTTGACACAGGCATTTTCTTATGTATAAAACGGTAGATTGAACCACGAAATAATGTTCATCAAAAGGCACATTTTACATATTAGGATTGTATGCAGACTTCGACAAAACCCGGAAATTAAACATTCACGAACGTTTTTTTAATTCACCAAAATTGGTACCCACGAAAATAAATGAATCCACAGTATCTGTTATATTTTAGGCAATTATAAGAAGAGGTGGAACAAAATACAAGAATGTATGCGATGAATTAGAACAAGAAAAGCTAAGTAAAAACTGCATAACTGACCTCCGACAGCAGATTGCTAAGCTTCAAGAGGAAACTAGAGACAGTATTCAACAACTAAGACAAGATACAGACAATAAGATAGAAACAGAAGGTACGTAAGAGTTATAATGTTTGAGTTGAATATTAATAATGAAAATGTATTTTGAAATCAATTTAAATTATTTAAAAAAAATAACAAATGAGATGTTTATACGTTCTCCAAATGTTTTAACATTTTATTAAACTTTCATACATAATCAATCAAAGTCGGTATGCAAATATCATTTTGCACCGTTACTGCAATAATGATTCCGTATAGCAGATGGAAACTGTTGGCGAAGCATTTTAACTTCCAACTGTCCACATTTTGGGCCAATAGTCAACGTAATGGTTGCAATTTAGTTGTTTATATTGCCTTCCGGTTGATATTGTTGCCCATTGTGAGAAAAGAAAGTTTTTAAGAGGCGTTCGACTCATTCATTCCATATAGCATATGAATTTTTTAATATTTTAATAGATTCCGGATCTGACAAACAGCGACGACGACAACAATTATTGTGACACAATTTGCCACCAAAAAAACAGTCATGATAATTACAAATAAATGCATGAAACGAATCAGTAGCTGGCTAAACGGAAGCGAATTTAAGTATTTAGTTTGTCCAAATTGGCCAGATAACATGGATAAGCGTTATGCATTATGATAGGTTTATCATGGTTATAACAATGTATTTTTATTAATACTTATTTTATGTTTTGTATTCCTTTAAAACATTTCTAGCTGGTAAAATGGACGAAATACTACAGGATACAAAAACAGAAATAATAGTCAAGCTTGAAGAATTGGAGGGACAGGAAATAAAATTAGTCACGAATATGACCAAAATAGACGTAACTCAACAACAATTAAAGGAACGCGTATTGGAGTTAGAAGGTGAAAAGATTGAGTCAAACAAAAGGCTTTTTGAAGTAAAGATGGAACAAGATAGCTTGAGAAGCAAATTAGACGAATCGAAAATACAAAATCTTGATGTTGGCATCAAAATCGGGGAAATAAAAACAGATCAACAGGAACTACAGAAACAAATCGGCATTTTACACGCAAAACAATATATGGCGGCTGAATCTGACATAGCAGGTAAGTGAGCATGGTGGAGTGTGAGTAGTAAGACGTGTTCCTCACAAACTCGCGCATTCACTTTTGATTTTCACTTTGGTTTTATAGAATAGAAGGTGTGGATTAATATAAATCCTATTATGAATTAACTAATTTACCTGAGCATATACTATACTGTACTACTTGGAATTTTTAAATTTCAATAATTAAAAATGATAGTTAAACATTAATGTATAACCCTTTTCATTTCAAATATAATATGAAAATAAACAATTGATTGAAATCGTTTAATGTTCAGAGACATCAATTTTAATTATCTCGTGGATGAAACAATAACGGAAAGCCATGTTTCTGATTTTTTTTTTAACATTCATACTTCATGGTGTTAAATGCATAATGCAAATTACATTTGCAGGAAGAGAAGAGGTTAGAGGAATCAAAGCTGAAATGAAGGAAGACAAAAAACACATAATAAGCATTTTAGAAAGGCTTGAACATGAACAAGAAGATCCGGTTCCTAGAAATATAAGAGGTAGGTAAACTAATGGTAGGTAAAGAAATGCAAATTAGACGTATGAATCATGAGGGATGTATGTTTAATATTAGAACTTCCCATATAGGGCAACATACGCAATTGTTTCTCCATAGGCGGTAAAGGTAACGTTTACTTATGTTACTCAGTCCTTATCGTAAACTTGGATAAGTATGATGGCTCGTTTCGAAACTGAGACATTTTCACATGCGAAGTTTAATTTTCGGGGTACGAAGTGTGATTCGTTTTCCAGTAAATAAGTATACCCCGAAAATACTTTTATGATGCTGCTCTTCGTGTTTTTTTTCCCACAATAAGATCTTTGAAAATTTAATACTTTGAATACATTTAATAATTTCATGAATAGTTATCCCACGATGACACGGTGTGTCAGTGTAAGATCACCCCGATGACCGGAGGCAAGAGGGTGACCTAACACTTACACACCAAGTCCGAGTGGATAACTGTTTTACATCCAAGCTGTTTTGGATTAGACGAAAAACCATTTACAATTCAGAAAATCTAGTCTAGAACGCCACCTAACCATTATAATATACTTTATACATTACTATATGATTTATACCCTTTTTGACCCCCGAACATGATGAGTAGATATCAAACAATGTCAACTAGCCCCACTCGCTAATCGGCCCAACCTATATCGCCCACTCTGGTTGACCGACTAGCCCAACTTTTGAAAAAGTGTAAAAACAAACTGAACAATCACTGACAACTCACTTATCAACGAAAAGGGTTTAAAGATCTTTAAACCCCACTGAATAAAATTCTGCCATTTCGCCCCACTTATAACCTACCGAATTTGACCTACCGAATTAGACTATTTACCGGATTTGTAATCACATAAGCAACACGACGGGTGCCGCATGTGGAGCAGGATCGGCTTACCCTTCCGAAGCACCTGAGATCACCCCTAGTTTTTGGTGGGGTTCATGTTCTTTATTCTTTAGTTTTCTATGTTGTGTCATGTGTACTATTGTTTTTCTGTTTGTCTTTTTCATTTTTAGCCATGGCGTTGTCAGTTTGTTTTAGATTTACGAGTTTGACTGTCCCTTTGGTATCTTTCGTCCCTCTTTTATAAAAAACGTCTTGCTTCCTTTAAGTATGTTAAATTACTGATTGATCGTATCTAGTCGTCCTGGTGTAGTGGTTATGTCGTGGCTTGATATGCTAAAGGTCTTGAGTTCGAATCCTAACATATACACTGGAGTTTTTCACAGGAATTTTGACAGATAGCCTTTTCCGTATAATTGTATATTTAATTATAAGTTTTAAAGTGAATTTGGCATTCCCGCCAAAATGTTACAGAACAAAGGAAAGCATGCATACAAAGAAGCTCAAACTAGTGTGATCTGGTAGGGATGATCCGGCTCATATCACCCCTGTTAGAACAAAGGAGCTTGGATTTAATAGTTTTTACAAATTTAATCAATGGTCCTCTACTTCCCATATCAACATAAGTGTTTAAGCTCAGTCACTTGTTAAAAATAGAAAAATGTCCAACATCACTGCACAGAGATTTTTTTTGATTTTTACACAACTTATGTGTTCTTCAATTTTATGCGCATTATGGATATTGACCCATATGCACATCTTTTTGTTTCCTTCTAAAATGTTTAGTATAGTTTCTACATAGTCGTAGCAACAGCATATATGCTACCAATTTCATTACACCAGATCTGCTTTTCGACAATCATCACAATTTTAAAATGTCTCTTTTGTCATACTTGCCAGTGTTTTCCATTCGGCATTTAAGCCGGGTGTGCCGAATACCTTCTTTTCAAAGCCGACCACCTTTCCATTTTAGGAGGTGGTCAGCTTTTTTTTCAAATTCCGGATTTTTTCGATTCCGCACGGTAAAAATTTAAATACTATTCGCGCCTCGCAGTTTTTTTTTAACACTTTCCTACACCCTAGCACATATAAATTATTATATATTTTTTAAAAACTTTATGATGACAATCCTATGAATTAATTATGATATCTATTATTTAGTGATCATTATAACCAAATTCAGTCATCTGTATATAATTTAATTAATTGTTTCCCTATGTTTTAAGGTGTAAATAGTTGCTCAAACTATACCCTTTGGGTAGTGCTCCACATTTAATGGAGGAATATACAAGAAACTGAACTGAACTGTTTTCATTGACAAAAATGGCGGATCGTCAAATTTCAATGTTTTCTTTTCTTAATCGGGGGAATGGAAAGGCAGATGACGATGGTGATAGAGAAAATTCTAAGCCATATAAGTCAACTAAAACGGACAGTTGAATTGAAATTGTTGAAATTGAAAAAAAAAGTATCAAACCAACAGAAAAGGCACACAGGCGATCGCGAAGATAAACAGGTTGGGAACAATCCCAAAATGAGGGATATCCCTTAAATGAGGGACTGTCCATCAGGCAAGGGGTCATATTACTGTTGAAGAAAAGAAAACTTAGATTTATTACCTTAAAAGAGGAGAAATCGTTTTATTTGGTACAACTTTTCTAAAAGAGTGTCCATTAAGATAAAAAGGCCAGAAACAAATATGTGATCATTTGTTTCTCTTTAAATGTACCATCATAAAAGGGATAGTCATTACATTGAGAGGTTACCCCTCATCTGTTTGCAAGTTGCAAAAAAGCTAAATATATAATGCAAACGTTAAAGCGCTGATAAAACAAAACATAAAGATACAGTGAAGTCAAATTTTAAAAAGGAACAAAATCCGTAGTTTCTTGTCATTTAATGTAATAGTTCACACTTATCGAAATTAAAAGAAAGGGGGCTGACACATAAAAGATATTACTTGGTTAAAATAGTTTGAAGCTCACGATTAGTTCTCCTCTAGATAACCAGGTAATTGGATAGCATATTTTTATACTGTTAGTTAACATTCATTCACAGTTAAACTTCACATATTGCGATAAATTATATGTCTTGAAATTTATTTTCTTACATACTGCTTCGATTTTTCTGCTATTGTTAAGTATACCCTACATCTCTATTTGATATTTACTTTCCTAAACAAAATAACACTTTTGATTCATTTCAATCTTAAAAAAAATGATAAAATAATTGAATTTTAAATTTCTAAATTTAAGTATATGAAACTTTTTCAAACAACCACTCATTAGGGACACATTCTATGTATTTGCAATTTTGCCTGAAATAGATATTAAAAAACGGTGTGTGTGTACAAATCATTGACTCACTTTGCCTTATACTTTGCAGAACAAATAAAAATGAGAATGGATGAATGGAAGATCAAAGATATAAAATTCAATTGTACCAGAGCTTATGAAGATGTTTTGGCAAAGATAAGGTCAAACAGCTGCGTTGCAGTAATTGGTAGCAGTGGGTCTGGTAAAAGTGCAATTGTGCGACATATCTCATTACTGTTATACGAAGAAAGCGGCTTTGATATTATTATAGTTTCATCCCCTATGGAACTAAAGAACTATTACAAACCTGGACGGAAAACATTGTTTGTTTTAGAGGATGCATGTGGAAAATTCACTGTTAACAAACAGCAAATAGATGATTGGATTGCCATGACAGATGTCTTGAACCAAGTTATGGCAGATGATCGTTGCAAAATATTGTTGACCTGCCGATTGCAAGTGTATAAAGATGCAAAATTTTTGGCGCTTAAAGCATTTAAAACATGTGAATGTAATATAACCTCTGACGAACTATGTCTAACCATTAAAGAAAAGAAAAAAATTCTAAAAACTTATCTAAACTTAGAAAACTTAGAAGTTGGTATAGTTTCGAGTAAAAATGACATGTTTCCATTCCTCTGTGAGCTATATTTGACGGAAAATAAAGATGTCGATATTGAAAAATATTTTAACGCGCCATATCACTTTTACAAAAAAGAATTAGATGCATTAAAAATAAACGGGAAATATAAGCTATGTGCGTTGTGTCTTTGTATCATGTTTAACAATCAAATGATGGAAGGGTATTTTACCAGACTTACAAAAGAGTTTCGAAAAATTGTAAAGAATACATGCGAATATTGTGGACTAAGCAGGGATACCCCATCAATCAGGCTTAAAGATGAACTAGACACTTTGGATAAAACGTACATCAGTAAACATGATGGAGTTTACAAAGTTTATCATGATAAATTATTTGATTTCATGGCATACTACTTTGGGCAGATGATAACGCAATGCTTTATCGATCATGCAGACAGTGCTTTTCTGCGAGAAAGATTTCTGTGGGAAAAGGCTATCGACACTGAAGAACACTGGTATGTAATGGAAAATATAGTGAGCTTAAAGGATGAATTTCTACAATCATATATCGATAGACTTATATCGGATTGGTCAAATGGTAAAGTATCAGATGTGTTTTATAATATAAATATGAGAAGTCCCTCCTTTAGATATGAATTTCTTAAAGGTCTGAACGGGATTGGTGAAACACAAGCAACAAAGCTGTCGAACATGAAAGACGTCTTTCGAGATGACTTTGCATCCGGTAATACTCCATTGATTATTTCATGTGTAGATGGTTATGTGGACCTTCTGAATTGGCTTTTAGAACATAAAGCGAATATTAATGAACGCCGACAAGACGGGTCATCAGCGTTGTATATGGCATGCCAGAAAAATTATGGTGATGTTGTGAACATTTTATTAAAGAACAATGCTGAAGTTAATTCATGTACAGAGGAAGGAGTTTCGCCTTTAGGGGTTGCCTGCTTCTTTCACAGCGATTTACAGATTATAAGAAGGCTCCTTCTGAAAAATGCAGAAGTTAATAAGTACATATTTAAGGAAAATAACATGACTCCTTTATTCATGGCATGTCAAAACAACTTTACTTCAGCTGTCGAGATATTATTAAAGCACGGAGCAGATCCGGACATCTGCCTGCACGATGGAATGTCTGTCCTTTTATATGCATGCCAGAATAAATCAACAGAAATAGTAAGTTTGCTCATTAAATATGAAGCAAACCCAAATTCTGAAATGCGAGATGGGGATACACCGTTGTTTGCAGCATCACGGATGGGATTAAGAGATATCACTGAAATATTATTAGAAAATGGCGCCGATGTGTATAAATGTTTACACAGCGAGGAAGCAATAGGGAAATCACTCGAAGAAACAGAGTCATTCGAAAATGAAAAACAGGCATGGTTTGATGATGCGATTTATTATGGCTCCCAAACAATTGCTACATATATAGAACACAAATCAGTAGATTACATATTCAGCGTGTTTGCTGGTTCTTCGCCTCTTCACGTGGCCTGCTTTCTGGGTCATCTCGAAATCTGCAGACTGTTGACTGGAAAGCTATCAACTGTAGATATACGAAAAGAAGATGGCACCACGCCATTGTTTTATGCTTGTGAACTTGGTCATCTTGCTATTGTGCGTGTACTTTTGGAAAACGGGGCTAACCCAAAAATACACAGAGACGATTTAAGTTCTCCATTAACCATTGCAGAGCTGAACGGGCATACGGATGTTTTGTCACTCCTGAGTCTGAAGGATGATGAAGGATGCCATACACGGAACGTTTAGGTTAACCATGTTCATTACTTTAAAAGCTCAAAAATATTGAATAAAAAATTGTTGTTTATAATTATCAAAGGTACCAGACTTATAATTTAGTACACCAGACGCGCGTTTCGTCTAAAAAAGACTCATCAGGCCATTAACAAGAATAGGTTTGCCCTAACCCTACCTGACCAGAAAATAGCTGCCTACTCAAAATCTTGTATTGTCCTGGTGTGAAAAAGTTTTTTTTTAATCAGATGCAAGAAGAGTAGTATAACATCTGATACGTCAATTTCTCTTAGACGAAAAAAGAAAAAGAAAATGCCTACATACCTACCCACTGTATTTACCTTTGGGTAGGGTTTGGGCAAACTGAAATATTTCTAAGTGTGGCCTCAGTAACACTCATATCAAAATATTTATAAAGCCAAACAAGTACAAAGTTAAAGAGCATTGAGGATCCAAATTCTAAAAAGTTGTGCCAAATACGGCTAAGGTTATCTATTCCAGTGATAAGTAAATCCTTAGTTTTTGGAAAAAATCATTTTTTTAAACAGGAAATTTATAAAAACAAGAATTTGTATAGTTAGTCTAACTATACAAATCCTTGACAAAAATGACCACATTATTGATATTCATGTCCAACTCTGAAGTGTTGACTACTGGTCTGGTGATACCCTCGGGTACGAAACATCCACCAGCAGTGGCATCGACCCAGTGGTGTAAATAGTTATCAAAGGTACCATGCTTATAATTTAGTACGCCAGACGCGCGTTTCGTCTACACAAGACTCTTCAGTGACACTCATATCAAATATTTATAAAGCCAAACAAGTACAAAGTTAAAGAGCAATGAGGATTCAAAATTCCACAAAGGTGTGCCAATTACGGCTAAGGTAATCTCTATGCCCGGGATAGGAAAATCCTTAGTTTTTCGAAAAATTCAAAGTTTTGTCAACAGGAAATTTATAAAAATGACCACACTATTGATATTCATGTCACCACCGAAGTGCTGCCTACTGGGCTGCTGATACCCTTGGGGACGAAACGTCCCGCAGCAGTGAGGGGGCAATACCTTTTTATGTTAACCTGTTTTGGCCTTTTTGGTGTTGTTAACTGTTATTTGAAATAAATTTTACTGTTAACTGTTTCAACCCACTGTCTGCTATCTGTTTTGTTAAAGTTTGCACTGTTGTTAACTGTTCTTTTGAAAATAGGATCCCTGTTATCTGTTACTTGAAACTTAAAGTGTTCCCTGCTTTTGACATAATTTGTCTCTGTGAACTGATCTTTATTAACGGTCATTTACAAGAATTTTAGATATTCACACGTTAATATCACATTAAATTTTTGTGAGTAACACAAACAACATATATGTAGCTGTCTTAGGAGGTCTTTGACTATAGCACATTCTTGATAAAATTGAGAATGGAAATAAGGAATGTGTCAAAGAAATAACCCGACCAAGGAGTAGAAAAAAGCCAAAAGCAAAATAAAATGAGTCTCCAACACAGCGAAAAATCCTACACCAGGATGTGGGTTGCAGATGGCTCCAAAAAATGAATGTCACAATAAATCTAAAACGTATAAATGTACCAAAATTAATATTAAAAAAATGCAAGACTATGACAGAAGTTCATTTCTGTCACCTAGTAATAATTAATCCCAACGTTAATAGGAATGACCACTTCTGACCAAGCTGAAATCCTGGTCAGTCCCAAAATAAAAACAATTAAGATGAAATAGAATGTTTGATAAGTTACATTGACCAGGAGAACCTAAATTGAGTTTTCAAAAACTGAAATAAAGTACCGTTTCAATTTGCAATTTCTAAAATAATTGAACAGTGTGTCCTGGTAGAAGAGGTCGAAAAATTAGCATGATGAGGTTTTGGTTCAATTGAAAAAAAATTGGTTCTCAAATTGATGCCAAATTTGCTAGTCTAAGACTTCTAAAGTGTAAGTATTGGCCAAAAACTCTTTCTATATCAGCAGAGTTCATGGGACTTGGAGATGGAAGAGGAGTTTGATACATTGGTTTTAATGATTTTCAATTTCTTAATTCCTTTTTCTAAAAGCATGTAAGATAGGAGTCGTATGATAACACCAAGATACACCATATATTATTAAGACTCCTGCCATACACTATAATGGCCGTGTTTTATACTTAGTTTAAACATATTTATTTATATTGGATTGGGAAACAAGTTTGCATCTGATATTGATCCCTTTCCACTTTGCGGATGTCAGTGCTGCCTTGTAGCGGCATTAGCTTGCTCTTTTTCGAAATCTACAAAGGTGTTTTTAACGTGCAAGATATATGGCTTTCTCTCAACACGAGTCAGCCATATATCGTCCCCTTCCAACAGATTTTCATCATTTTCTCAAGACCATACTCACCAGAGGCGCCCCCCTTTTGAGAAAAAAAAATGGTTGCTTATATAGGGATTCACTGAAGCGCGAAGCGATCGGGCCCCTTTTAAGATGCCAGTGGGCCACACTTATGAAAATTTCTGGATCCGCCACTGCTCACAAACGGTGTCAAAGGAGAGCCGTGAATTCAGTCCCTGACATTGTCATGCCGGAACGGGAATCAAAACAAGAACCTTTGAGTTAGTAGTCCGATGCACTAACCACTACACCATGTCCTATAGTTAATACTACAACTATCACATGATCCAAGAAAATGAGGTCAAGGTCATATAAATCAAATAAGAAATTTATATACACCGAACAATCATTTAATACACTAATTATGGCTTATATATTCTAAGAAACAGACATAACCAAGAAAACAATACATTGACTAATGAACCATGAAAAAATATCAAGGTCAGATGAACCATGCCAGGCAGACCTGTACAGCTTACAATTCTTTTTATCAAACAACACATACAGTTGACCTATTGCGAATAGTTTAAGAAAAACAGACCAACGGCAAAAACTTAAAGCTGAAGAATGAACCGTGAAAATGACCTAAATGTCAAATTATACCTGCGAGAATGACATGCACATCATAAAATATTTCCATACACCAAATATAGTTGACCTATTGCATATAGTATTAAAAAAAAAAGAACAAAACTCAAAAACTTAACTTTGACCATTGAACCATGATAATGAGTTATAGTTAAGTTTTTGTGTTTCAGTAGTTATACTGAACGATGAAAATGAGGTCGATGCCAGAAGACACCTGCCAGTTGGAGATGTACACCTTACAATCATTACCACCCTGTATAACCCCGATACAGATGAAACCGGACGTTGACGCGTTCGAATCGAACACATCGTGTAACACTGAGTTAAGACAGTAAGAAATTAATACTTTTAAAGAAAATCCAATATCTATTCTTCGGATATTTTGCTCCAATATATTCTTTGCCATAATACTCATTAGTTACTAAAAGGTTTTTCAAATATGTTGAATTTTTATATACAAACATCAAATAACGCACGACGATATCAATGATAAAACGTGCTTGGTATTTTTAAATATTCAAAACTTAATGTTTCTTGTACCTCATAGTTTTTATAACATACATGTTTGAAAATTTCATAGTTAAAATTAACAAACTTACAAAGGTCGTATGTTTGTGTTGTGTCTAGACACAAAAAAAAAATACACGTTTTAAAGTGTCTTTATTTTCATGTTGTGTACGCTTCGTTGTCATTACACCTTTTTATACTGTACGCTTCGTTGACACAATATTGCGTTTGTTAATGAATTTTGCGTGTATGAAATAATGCTTTGATATGATTATAACCAATATGCATGTTTAAAAAATAAATAATTTACCACCATAACATGCAGACAGCAACCCATAATATCCGTTGTATTGTCGAAACACTCTTGGAGGTATTTTGTACATGTAAAAAAAAATCCTTATGTATACGAAAGTTGAATTGGTAGAAATACATTAACTCGACAGATGCAAATATGACTAAGCATACAGATACACACGTCCGAATATCTAATTTGATTGCATTTTAGAAAATGTTTACCATATGTACGGTGATGAGTGGGTTAGGTGCCCGCTAACATATTTAATCCCGCCATATTCTGTTTGTGCCTGTTTAAAGCCAGGAGCATGTAATCAGTGGTTATATATATATTTTTGTGTTCACTATTTTTTGCAAAAATTAGGCTGTTAGTTTTCTCTTATGAAATGTTTTACATTTGTCATTTCTGTGTGATTTTTAGCTGACTATGCGGTATGGGCTTGGTTCATTGTTGAAGGCCGTACGGGGACCTATAGTTGTTTTTGTGTCGTCTGGTCTCTAGCGAAGAGTTGTTTCAATACCACATCTTCTTTTTGATGTAGACGGCAATCAAAAACAATTAATGGATTATAGGCTTTTGGCCTGAATCTCAGAGGCGGGTCCAAGGGGGTCATAGATTACAATAGATTACAATAGAGTTACATTAAGGCTAGAGAATATGTGTATACAATGCACATGTAACTTATAGCCGTCAATAGTAATACAGTTTCTTTAATGTAAAGATATAAAGATGAAGAGATACTTCTTAATATTAACTGAATTGCTTTCTCGATTATGTTTTTTTTGTTTGTTTAACTTTTAAGGTATAAAGATTATGCTTAGTTTCCTCGGACATTACAGTCTTTCTACTGTGATGCCAAAATCTAGATGATTGGTAATTCTGGTACTTTAAGCACCTTGAAGTCTATACCCACCCATATGCATTTCATTCAAATTTTGACTTATTTCGGAGAAGACCAAAAGGACCATATTTATATTCCAATGTTTCCTTTGGCGTCATCGGTAAATTATGCAATTGAGGAAATCATCAATCATCAACCATCAACCTAACCTTAGACATTTGCTTTGCTTCTTTTATCATGTTTAAAATAGTTATCAATTAAAAATTGAAACGTTTCACAGTTGATACTTAACAATTTCTGGACCCCTTTATTTGTTAATGACACGCGTACGTAATAGCTGATTGTTGGCTGCTTAACGTTCAGGATAAGCACAAAGTAGCAACACATACTACATGTAGGTCCTGGAAGGAGGCCCTTCGGAATTACGTCAGGGAAGTTTGGACTGCCAGTGGATAAAATGAGGAATATTGAATAAGGACCCAAATGTTGCCTTTCAACAGGCCATTTATGGACCTCTTAAAAAGTTTTTCAAGGGTTCGTAAAGTAGACGAGACATTGGATAGTATATTCCCATTCGTTCTTTGTCGATATTATTTGTATACTTCTTAATATTAGTCAGACCGTACGCGTACGGTCCGACCGTATGAGTATTTTGAAAAAGTACGCATACGGCCCAGACCGTACGCGTACGGTCCAAATACTCATACGGTCTGGAACATAATCACTGACTAATACTTTACACATGATTTACCTCTTAGTTTTAATTCGCTTTGAAATTACTATCAGTTACTACAATTACTCCTTTGTCGATATTTTATGTATATGGTTTGTGTGCCTTGTACCGACATTTTGAGTTGAGCCAATTGCAACTGTACATTTTTTTTTTTATGTTTTTTTTTTATAAGTTGTCCTGTTACACCAGTGTCACAGGTTTAGGAGAGGGTTGGGGGGCTCACATGTTTAATCCCGTTGCATTTTTTTCGTGTCGGTCCTACGTCATGGGCCTGTATAACATAGGTTATATAGTTCTGTCATATTTTTTTTTTCTTTGATAAATAATCCATCAGTTATAAATAAATAACCGTTAGTTTTCTCGTTTTTATTTTTTCACATTTTTTTATATTGGTGTCTTTTATAGCCGACTATATGGTATAGGTTTTCCTCACTGTTAAATGTTGTACATTTGACTATAATAATTGCTTTATTCATCCACTTCATTTAAACTTTGGTGGAAATTTGTATCACTGGCCATCACACTGTAAAAAAAAAAAAAACACCCATAGATAAAGCAGTTGGAATGCCATCTAAGGCATTCGGCAAACCAAGTTCAACGAGCTCCTATGTCTGCTTTCGTCTATGCGAATTTGGACCAACATCAGCATTTTGAAGAGCCCCAAATTGTGAAAAGGAAGTCATTAATGTTTTAATGACTGTTCTATACTTTTTGAAACTTTATTTCCTCTGGAATATATTTATTAACTGTTCATTTCATCTGGAATAACGTTGAAAGTCCCAATTTTCAATAGAAACATTCTTATCAGAAATACGCTGGTTAAACACTGCAATTTTGGCTTTGGGTGACTGGTGATTTAAGTTCAACTATTTTGACTAATTTAACGGATAAACATTTACAATAAAATACAGAAAAAGGGTCGCCGACATCATCTCGAATACCTTGACAAGAAAGTGATTTGTGACGGTTTTTGTCAACGAACTGTACAGTGATTTTTTAAAAACGCACAACGAACGCGACACATTAAGTGGAACGAACAATACAGTAAGAGAAATCTTATTTACTTTGATATTGCGTTTATTCTTAGTTCTAGGGAACATTTGAAGGCACTTAGTAATTCAAAGTATAGTTATTTGTTATTGCTTAAGGTATTAATACGCAAAGGTGTATGCACGAAAAGATATTCAGCATTGTTTATCTCATAAAACGTATGAAATTGCACCATGTCTGTGCGTTTTGCATCTAGCAGTTTTATCAAACGTTCTATGCAATATCTAAAACCAACAACAATTGTATAATTGAATAAATGAACTAGCATGCACATTGACATATTTATATATACTCAAATAAGTTCTAGAGAGGCATTCCAAATTGTTGTCATCCTAAATAGTGTCCTGATTATCGCTTCGAACGCGTCTACGTCCGGTTTCATTTGTATCGGGGTTATACAGGGTGATTACATACACCGAATATACTAGACCTATTGATTATAGTATCTGAGATATGGACTACACCACCAACACTTAACCTTGTTCACTGATCTATGAAATGAGGTCGAAGGCAGGTGAACAATGTCTGACAGACATGAGGACCTTGCAATGTACGCACATATCAAATATAGTTATCATATAACTCACGAGAGAGAAATTAACATTACAAAAAAAAAATTCTCAAGAAGTCACTGAACGATGAAAATGAGGTCAAGAACAATGGACGTTAGACAGACAAAAACTTCGTAACATGAGGCAATATACAAAGAATGAAGCATCCGGGTCGTCTTCTAAAATATTAAGCTTTTAAGAAGTTAGCTAACGCCTCCGGTACAGCCGTATGACCATCCCTATGTTGAGCTTTCTACGACAAAAGTCGAAGGCTTGACAAAAAGTAAAACCTAAAAAAAACAGAGGAAAATTCAAAACGTAAAGTTCCTTGTCAATTTGAACAATCAAAAACTCAAACACAATAAACGAATAGATAACAGCTGTCATATTCCTATAGTCTTATGTAGAAAATGGTCGATTAAACCTGGTTTTAAAGCTAGGTAAAACTCGCACTTGTGCGACAGTCGCAAAAAATGGCATTATATTGACAATGCTTTGTGAACAAAACAAACAGACATAAGAGATAAAAATGTTAAAATAGGGGTACTAGTCAACATATTATGTCCAAGGTTGGTATCGTGGTAGCTTCTTCGATTCGAGTTGAGGGGGTAGTTGGTTCGAATCCAAGCCTGATCATATCAAAGATTTTTAAGACTTCACTGCTGATTCGCTAAGCACTCCACAGTTAGCAGTTAAAGTGAATACCGTTAGGTTCGGAGTCGGAATATTATGTCCAGGTAGGGTTACATTTCTCCTGTTGACTGTTACCTTAAATGTGGACTAGCATGGTTAAAAATTAAATCGGTTTAGCTTAATTGTCAGTCTAGAATAAAGCCTTTTTTCTTTTCATTTGCTGTGCATTTTAAATGTTGTGTATAGACAAACAAGCTGAGTAAAATTGATGATGTAACCATACATGAAAAAAACTGATAGGAAGACTTATCACCTCACTAGAGCCTTATATACTATGTCAAATTGTATTCCTCTAAATCTCTTTTTTAATAGCCCACATGGCCCAAAGGGACAAATGACTTTTTCTCAGCACTTAGCGTCCGGCGTCCGCGTTGTCTGACAACTTTTACAAAAATATTCTGAAAAACTTGGGCCAAATCTTTTCTCGTTTGAATTGTTTTACATTTGTCTTTTCGGGGTCTTTAATAGCGGACAATGCGATTTGGGCTTTGTTCATTGTTGAAGGCCATTCGATGGGCTATAGATGTTAATTTCTGTTTCATTTTGGTCTCTTGTCACTGGGGTAAAGCTGATGACCGTAACTGCATTCACGGTCATCCCAAGATGTCGGACGAAAAATTAGGTCAGTTTCTGTATTGTCTGTTTAAGTGTTTCTATATCATTTTCTTTACAAATCATACATTGAAACGATGTAAATTTATAAAAGAATCACTCGGAAATCACTGATTACTTCCGAGAAATGTGCATGAAACGGGAAATTCGATTTGAAAAAATCGCTCAGATGACCGTAGGTCACAATCAAGATGACCGTAACAGAATCAGCGATTCATAACAAGGGTGAACTTAATTGCTTTTAAGATGACCGTAATTTGTAAATGATGACCGTAACTTTTAAAGGATGACCTTCAATTCTAAGAAATATCCGTATTTATATAACTACCTTTTTGTATCAAATGATTAATCGTGTTGGTATAAACATATTAATATGATAGTATTATCCTAGACAAAAGATTTTTTTTATTTCTGGGATTCCTTTTAATGACATATAATAAATTTATACACATTTTAAAAAATTTCAATAGATATAGGAAGATGTGTTGTGAGTGCCAATGAGACAACTCTCCATCCAAATAACAATTTAAAAAGTAAACCATTATAGGTTAAAGTAAGGCCATGCATGTAAACCCATTGATATTATATCGTCTTCCATTTTGTCGTGCAAATAAAATAACAGAAATATTTTGAAAATATTATACGACTAAACTAGTGAAGGTGAGCTCCAGCAAAGTAGATCCTTAAAATAGTCTTGTACGAATAGCGTATCACAAGGCGGAACGTTGTCAATTTGTATATATACAGAAATGTTATTCATACAGTCAGGATTCTACTTCTTCAAAATTGTCTCCCCATTACGCCAGTTCATGCTCACAATCGTAGAAATGGAAACCATTGTAGGGATGACGCTCTGCCAATTTTGCTCTTGAAAACTGATAAATTTATCCACATAGTACCATTACGATCGATCGTTATATATCAGTTATATCTTAAAAGAAAAATGTATCTACTAGCTAATGAGCATCAGTTAATGATTTTGTCTGCATTGATTTAACTTAAAAATATTGTCTGTTCGGATGTCAGGTGGAATTTTGTAAAATTCTTAAGCGTTTAAAAAAATTCTAATTAAATATTTTGTGCCGTTGAAGGGCCGACTAAACATTTTCAGTGGTTGAAGATTATAAACCCTAGTTATCACACACAAGAAAGTCATATTTTTTTCGAAGATATCCATTTTCATCATCCAAATTAAAAGACTGACGTGACGTCAAGTACTTTTAGAAAAAAATAGCTATTCGAACACACCTACTCTGTTTTTGTGATTCATTAGATAGGTATTTCACTTGACCCATACATTTCATCTTTTCGTACTGTGATTTTTTGACGTTATAAAATCAACCTGTAGCTTTGATATATAAAAATGACAGAATCTGAAGTGATATGCTATATCAAATACTCTTGCTTTGTAAGCAAAATATACACCAAACATGCCCTAACATAAAAAGGTGCACTCGACTTTCTCTTTCCGATACAATCTTAACCTATTTTGGGGAATTTTTTCATGATTCAGTCACATAATGGAAGGGCAGACACGAAAATTTTTGATCTAAAATATTGATATGTTCTCCGTCCGTGGTAAAAAAAAATCAAATTATACATTTTCTACATCCAATTTATAGATACCCATGTCGTCGACTTGATATCTTATTGTTTTGCATTACTTTGTAATAGATACATTGAAAACTTATGCAAATGGTGTTTTTAAAATAAAACACTTCGTAATTGAGAAGAAAATTGACTTTTTATTTGTTTCTATTAACTTTTTAAAATTTTGTTACTATATCAAACATTACAGTAAACATTTATCGCTTTCTCGATAAACAAAGAGCTTCGATTCTTTTGTTCTATTTCAAAAGTGTCTCCGCCTGCATATATCAAGACAAATTAAGATTTTCATCTGCTTCCTCTGAAACCATACACATGGGCTCGATTACCAAATATTCGTATGTATTATTAATGTTTTTAATGCTCCATTTATTGGCATTAAGTTTTTCTGGTCTGTGCGTACGTTCGTCCGTTCGTCCGTTTGTTTGTCCGTTTGTCCAGCTTAGAGTTAAATAAAATTGAAACTTAGTACACAATTTACCTATGGTATGATCTTTTTAATTCTAATGCCAAATTACAGTTTTATCCCATTTTCAGAGTCCACTAAACATAGAAAATGCTAGTGTAGATGAGGCATCCGTGTACTAGGGACAAATTCATATTTCTTCACATTTTCGTCGTATCGCTGTCAATTTGTGTTAAAATCTTAACGTCGTTTTCAATAAATATTTCATTGTTTACGAGAAATATGCAAATTAACTATCATTGTCATAAATCCAAAATACGGCCAATTATATTACAGTTTTAAAAAAAGATACATATTTATATCCCAATTGAGATCGACAAACTCAACAAAAAAGCTTTGAATACAATACGGATATTTCTTAGAATTGATGGTCATCCTATTAAAGTTACGATCGTCCTACATAAATCACAGTCAGTCCTTACAAATTACGGTCATCCTTTACAAATTACGGTCATCCTTTACAAGTTACGGTCATCTTTTTACCAATCACGGTCATCCTTGTTTTATGTTACGGTCATCTTGAAAATATTTTGATTATGATTTACGGTCATCTTAACGATTTTTTCAAATCGAATTTCCCGTTTCATTCACATTTCTCGGAAGAAATTAGTGATTTCCGAGTGATTCTTTTATAAATTTACATCGTTTCAATGTATGATTTGTAAAGAAAATGATGTAGAAACACTTTAACAGACAATACAGAAACTGACCTATTTTTTCGTCCGACATCTTGGGATGACCGTGAATGCAGTTAATTACGGTCGTCAGCTTTACCCCAGTGCTTGTGGAGAGTTGTCTCATTGGCAATCATATCACATCTTCTTTTTTTATATTAACCAAATTTAGCCTAAATCATCCTTTGATTATCTAGTTTTAAAATATGTCCAGTGACCCCACCTGTCAACCAAGATAATCGACAATGCTAAAATATCAGAACGCAAGTTTTGTATATTATTTTAAAACCTTAATAGATAGATCAAATCTTATAGGGGCAAAAATGTTCCAAATGCCGTGCTTTACCATTAGTCTATATAAATGACAATACTGTCAGACGACTTCCAACAGTATTTATTGCCCTTTAATGACATGTTACCTTTTTAAATTTTTTGCGTACAATAAATATCTTTATTTCAGATAAAGAGAAACTTTAAATCTCAAAGATTATCAGCGTGACAACTTCTACAAACTAGTCAACCATATCGAAATCGTCAGTCGACTCCTCAATAAGATTAATTTGATGACGACTTTTATATGCGTTTGCTTTTTGCCTTAAATATTCTAATTAAATTATACTAGTTACTTAAAGTAACAATGATTATCAGGACGTGATCTACAATTAAGATAATAAGGAGGAAATCATCCACCGACTCCTTATTGGAGTTATTATCATCTAATGAGGATTTTGACATTTTTTTGGTCATTTTTACCTGCTACCTTTTGTAATTCCCTCCGCTATCAGGAGAACATGGAGTTCAGATAGTAAAATGTTTCTCTTAGTCTATAATATTTAGTCTGTTTACAGTATAAACTATACAAGGTTAACAATTTTTATATTTAAACCTATGAGTTTGGTCGACATTAATATTATAACTTATAATTGTTTTTCTTCGATTAGAGCACTTCATTTAACATGAAGAACGGAGCATAGACTTATTGTTATTGATTCCAACAAAGTAAAAGTCGTTTTCTGTAACACAGAGTACGATTCAAAAAGACTAAAGTCCAATATTTATTTTACAATTTCAGAGTTGTTAACACAAATGTCTGACCACGAAGTGGTTCCAATCTTTGGTATAACAACTGTATAAAGTTTTGTGATAAAAATGTTTAATATACTTGTTAAAGCAAAGAATAAGTCTAGGAAATATTAGAAGTGTAAAATACCTTTCTCATACAATGAAAAATTTGTAGAGTTTTGACAATTCGAAAATTTTGGGCGATGGAACTGTAGAATGTATGTATTCAAAATATTTTGGTTTTATACCACGCTTTCCGTATACACATTTGTTCTGAACCTGCACTCTTCCATATAGAATTGTCAACACCATTTTTGATGTTTAAGTACCACAGTGACGATTTCGATTAGGCTTTTGTAAACAGCTTTTCAGGCCAGGAGGAAAAGAAAGATTAACATCCAAATTCTTAAACCCCATCCCCCCTAAAAAAAATTAAACTAAAATTTCAGGACAAATGTTCAATATATCAGAGAGTTCAATACTTGAAACTAGAAAAATGCTTGTTTTTGGTCCTTTTTCATACCTAATGGCTAAAGGTTTGGAGCTATTACCCCAAAAAGCCAGTTCCAGCCTTCCCTTTGTGATATGGATCCTCGTTTTACAATCTCAGAGAGATCCATAAATTAACACACTAGTTATTGTCCGGAAACTACAAACATGTCTGTTCCTTTTTCCTAAATTGTTGGTACCATAATCACCAAAAACAAATACCAACCTTCCTTTTGTGGTATTAAACCTTCAGGTAAAATTTCATAGAGATCCATTTAATCATACTATTTTTGGGTCCAGAAAACAAATGAGTCTTCTGCCGACGCCGACGACATCATAGCACTATATGAACGCAAACTTTACTCTTTTCTACTAGTATCTGATTTTTCCTATGATGTTTTATTTCTTAATCTTTTCACTTTTTGGGTGATGGTCCTTTCAGCTCCTTAACTGTTTTTGGCAAAGATACAGCCGGTTGACCTGTTACAATTATAAACAATAATGTATGTTAATGATGTTGACATATCTCATTCCAATTTCACAGTATACTGTGTTGAGTTACTAACTTTTTGTATACAGCGTGGCCGTTTTGTGTATATATTCAAAAATATTTTACTATAAAGCTGAGAGATGTGCATAATGAATGATAAAACACAAGGGTTAATATTGATTCACAATGAAACTGTAAAATAAATTTGTATCAGTTTTCTTTTACACGGTGGTGGTTGGTTACTAGTTGCTCATTACAGAGTAATGCATATTATATCCAATAGATTTCTAACCATACCTGATCGTGCACGACCATGATGACATCTTATATCTGAAATTATAATTAAAATGTAACTTGAATACTAAAAAATCATACTTGGATTCAGATCAAACAAAATATAGCATTAAAATTATGCTAGATGTAATAAACAAACAAAAACGTGAGGGTGCGCTAATTGCACCGATTTTGACGATTTTTATTCAAGAAACATACTAAAGTTTTCATTGTGTGTTGTTGTTGTTTTTTTTTAGATGAATCCTAATAACTATTCTGTTGCATTTTTTAAATTTTGAATCCATACAGAATCATTAACATATATGCGTGACCATTTTGTGTATATTTTAGAACATTGTGAGACGACATAAGGTAGCAATAAACAGTAAGGAAAAAATACTAAAATTTGCCCTTATGAATTTTACAAGTGGAATTTTACCATTCCCTTTTCATTGCTTTCTTGCAATATCAAGCTTACTGTTTGTGTCATATATGGGCATATGTATGTAATCAGAATCTTCCATAGATTTTATTTCCAGTATATAAAATGGTAAAATATAATTTCTTTTTGGTGTATCCATGGCAACAATCTGCATTTATTTGTTATAAAATATTGCAAAAAGGGGGGGGGGGGGAAGATGTCACATATTTCCCCAAAATTTGACTAAAAGTAGAATTTCAATTGCTTGAAGTAATACCTTTTCTGAAACTGTGTACATATATCATTCAGCAAATCCAATGAAAATCATGTCTTTCATCTCATTTTTTTGTAAAATCGCATCAAAAACTTCGTGTAGAAAAAGAGTGTTTGTAAACAGTACATTAATTTCTGGACCGATGGCCGGTCTAGCTATGAAAATACGGACTGTCAAACAGAAAACAGCCCATAAAACATGTAAAAAATAATCTTGATGCTCTTATAATAAAAATTAACGGTACCAATTTTCTTGCACCAGATGCGCATTTCGACAATACATGTAAACCACCTTTGAAGGCTAAATTACCACTCATCTGTCTAAAAATGAATTTTATTTCACAATAACTTTCCTATTTCAAAAATCCACAGGGGCCATAATGCGAAACTAAACTCCTAACTGTGTATTGCTACCTAATGAAAAAAAATATGAAACAAAACAAGAGGCAAAATGTTTAACAATAAAACCATCACTATGAACACTGATTAAAAAAACACAAAAAAAACACGTTTGTATCAATTTCCTTTTAAAAAATTGTAGCTCATTATACTATAATCTCATTACGGAGTAATTAATTCTGAATTATAAGAAATATATCTCTAACAATACCTGGTCCTTCAGGGCGCCAAGGGCCGTAATCTAAAAATGTAAATACAAGAATAACAAAAAGTATTGTGATTTGTTTTTAAGATTAAAATATAGTATCAAAATAATCATAGATTTAACAACAACAAAAATTGATAATAAGTTAATGTTATTTAACACTGTAAAATGTAGCTTTGCTATACTTACAATCCCCTATCTATTTTTAAGATTTCATATTCGTTTGTCCATGTATATAGTGTCGATGTCTTAACATGCCTAAAAGTAATGTTCACTATGATATAAACTAGAGGCTCTAAAGAGCCTGTGTCGCTCACTTTGGTCTATGTGAATATTAAACAAAGTAAGCAGATGGATTCATGACAAATTTGTGTTTTGGCGATGGTGATGTGTTTGTACATCTTACTTTACTTGCTGCTTACGATAATCTCTATCTATAATGAACTTGGCCCAGCAGTTTCAGTGGAAAATGTTAGTAAAAATTTACAAATTTTATGAAAATTGTTAAAAATTTACTATAAAGAACAATAACTCCTTAGGGGTCAATTGACCATTTCGGTCATGCTGACTTATTTGTAAATCTTACTTAGCTGAACATTATTGCTGTTTACAGTTTATCTCTTTCTTTAATAATATTCAAAATAATAAACAAAAACAGTAAAATTTCCTTAAAATTACCAATTCAGGGGCAGCAACACAACAACAGGTTGTCCGATTTATCTGAAAATTTCAGTGCAGATGGATCTTGACCTGATAATCAATTTTACCCTGTCAGATTTGCTCTAAATGCTATGGTTTTTGACTTATAAGCCCAAAACTGCATTTTACCCCTATGTTCTATTTTTAGCCATGGCGGTCATCTTGGTTGGTTGGCTGGGTCACCGGACACATTCTTTAAACTAGATACCCCAATGATGATTGTGGCCAAGTTTGGTTTAATTTGGCCCAGTAGTTTCAGAGGAGAAGATTTTTGGAAAAGTTAACGACGACGGACGACGGACGCAAAGTGATGGGAAAGGCTGACTTGGCCCTTCGGGCCAGGTGAGCTAAAAAGAAGATGTAGTATGATTTTCAATTAGACAACTCTACATAGGAGACCAACCGATATATAATTCTATACAAATCCTTGGTGAAGATGACGAAAATATTGACCTTTTCTCTCTACAGTGCTGTAAATGGTTTTATTTCGGCGCCAGCTCTGTATTAGAGGTTTTTCAACATCTTACGAACGAACGAAACTCTACGAACGTATCGTTAAGAAGCAGTAATTTTGTTTGAATAAAATCCATGATAAATGTCTACCGATTTTGTGCACAGTTACCAATTGAATAGTCTTTTTTCAACCTTGCATTTTATTTTCGTAGTAAAACATCGGTGATTCACTTTATTTTTCTGTTATTGAATGTTACGTATTCTTACGTTGAATTTCGTTTGTTTACATGTCGAATATATGTATCTCCCGTATCCCTTAAAAACATGAAAAAAAAGAGCATTGGCAGTTTCTAAAGTTGTTAAAAACAATCGACGCGTCTGGTTAGTATTTCATCTTGATTGATTGTTGGATGTTTAACGTTGAAATCCTTTTAAAAATATTTTAACCAACTTAAATATGTAAAGTTCACCAAAATCATTGGTTGTACCTTTTCATACATGAAACTAGCTTTATACAATTAGCTACTTCTTGGTTTAATAAATGGAAAGCCAGAGTGATGACAGAACCATCGACCTTCGATTGGCGAAACGGCAATCCTTGTCAATTCAGATCGGTGATCTGTACTCCTCTGATTGGTCAATTCAGATCGGTGATCTGTACTTCTCTGATTGGTCAATTCAGATCGGTGATCTGTACTTCTCTGATTGGTCAATTCAGATCGGTGATCTGTACTTCTCTGATTGGTCAATTCAGATCGGTGATATGTACTTCTCTGATTGGTCAATTTAGATCGGTGATCTGTACTTCTCTGATTGGTCAATTCAGATCGGTGATCTGTACTTCTCTGATTGGTCAATTCAGATCGGTGATCTGTACTTCTCTGATTGGTCAATTCAGATCGGTGATATGTACTTCTCTGATTGGTCAATTCAGTTTCGGTGATCTGTACTTCTCTGATTGGTCAATTTAGATCGGTGATCTGTACTTCTCTGATTGGTCAATTCAGATCGGTGATCTGTACTTCTTCTCTGGTTGAACAAATCGTTTACAAAAGGTTTGTGATGGCGAAATGACGCTGAGACAAATGCGATGAATGTTAATGCAGAAGTTATAAAAAAGTTGATTTTGTTTTTTCGTTATTTTTGTTTGTGTTGGGTTGTTTTTGATAGTGTGATGTTTTCCCAATAAGTGTCTATTAATGATTAATCATGTAATGATTATACATAATAAACTTAATAAACCCTACTTTTATAAACATTTTAAGCATAACATGTGAACAATTGCTTCTTTTCTCTAAATTAAATTGGGTCCAGAATAAATATGAGATAAATTTCTTTGTATACCTGAATCTGTTTTTTCATCATCTCTTCTGGGCTTTGAACTTGAAGACTTTTTCTTGTCGTCCATTATTTACTTGACAAAAGTTAAGTTTCCTGCTAAATATTAAGTTTATTGTCAATAAATATACTATTCTTCTTGCAATGAACATTTGTAATGACCACTTCAGAAATATTAAATAGTTTCAGATATTCGTACAGGACGTCATTTTTTCCCCTTCAAGTTTCCATAAAAGTCAAAATAGTTCATTACTTCATCATTTCATATTGTATAATGATTTCATTTCATATTGTATATAATGTACAACGCTGTTCAATATGTCCATGCTTTTAACGTTTACATTGACGAAACATTCCCCACCTAAGATAACTAAAACTTGAGAACTGATAAAATTAAAATAGTAGTACATTTTTGTACTTTTTTTTTTATGAAAAGCAAGTCAACAAAGGCAACAGTAGTCTACCGGTGTTCAAAAGTCACTAATTGATTGTGCGATTACAAATATGCTAACATTGCCTATATGTGAAATTTTAAAATTGTTTGAATGTACATTGAACGACAAATATATGTGACGTATAAAATTTTCTGACGTCAGACACGCAAATCAATGAATGTGTTTGTAGATAGATGTTTTTGTGTTCTGTTAAATTGAATATTTTAAAATTGTTATACGATGATGACTGATGTACCCATATTTTTTTGAATGTGTTTATTGGCAAAGAACTTCATATATGTAATATATTTATAGTAAATAAGTTCATAGTACATCAGCAAAATCGAGACAAGTACATAAAGTTGATATTTTGAATCCTTCTATAAACGTATATTCTAATGCAATTAGTTTGTAACGATAATTTTCATTGGACGTTGATAAATATTTTGAGGGGTTAGATTCCACGTTCTACCAGTCCGTAACTAAGAAAGCCACCATTTTGAATTCTGGGATATGTAATTTCTCAAAAAATAAACAAGATATGCACATTTTGAGCCTCAAAATCTTCTTTTAGTCTATATTGAAACCATTCTGAAGCGTACGAAAAGTAAAAATATGTTTAGTATTCATGTTTGACATCCAGAGTAAACACATGACGTCACATTGTTTAGATGCTAAAGGCAATGCAACAGTTTCGCGGACTTTTTCATTTATGCGATTTTTAAGCCAAAATATTTATCAAATGACATTTATTTTAATATGTGGCATTAGAATGGAGATAACTGTATTGTATTTTAAGCTTGGCCTTCGTAAAACTTGATTTTACTGTCGCAAATATCCGTTTACCTATCTTCGCTCCGCGTCGCTAGGTAAACTCAATCTGCGACAGTAAAATCTACGTTTTACGAAGGCCAAGCTTAAAATACAATACAGTTATCTCCTAATTAATATTATTAATAATTTTAAAAAAGAATAGAAAATCTAAATCTAAGGTAGCATGGATTAGGTAGATATTTTTATTACGTGAGAGTTAGCTTATAAAATCATTCTATTAGTTGGAGCCAGGGGTTCCAGCAGGTGTACGCTCTTTGCAATGGTTTATTTTTATAAAATATTATTTTTTCAATGAACAAATTTTCTTTACGGTAATTTTTTAAGGCTACACTATTCACTTGTCCACATTGCATTTTTGTTTTGTATATAAAATATTTGGTTAATAGTATTATGAGAATTCTTATGTAGTTTTTTTTCCTGTTTTTTCTTATATCCCAAATAAGACAATATCTAAATTAAGTGGTAGTTCAATTTGGACTTTTGCAAATATCCATTTATTAAGTTCTTCCAAAACATCAAAAACTTTTGGACATGTCCAGAACATGTGTTCAATAGTTTCTATTGAGTCTGAACTGAAAGTGAATTTATTGTTTTGTGAGACTTTAATTTTGTAGAGAAATTTATTTGTTCCCAAAATTCTGTGATTAATCCTGTATTGGAGCCACTGTAATTTAGAGTTCCTAGTAATGTAAAATGGAAGTCTGTATATTTTATTCCAAATAATATTATGTCTATTTAGGATTGAAGACCACTTTTCCTGTGATGTGATATTGGTTATTTTTTTATTTAAAACATTATACATGTCTTTTGATCCTTTTGTAGATTTCATAAATATAGAAATAGTAGTTGGTATAATTGGCCCATAAGGCTTCATAAGCTGATTATTTTCAATATTAAGACTTTTCATATAGGAATAAACAGCTGACATTACTCCTTGAAATATAAGAAAGTTGGTATCAACATCATATGTTTTTTTTTAAATTCCTGCCAATTCATTAAATGTCCATCATTATCAATTAAATCATTTATTAGCCAGACGCCCTTTTCAGTCCATTTTTTATACAGAGGGGTTTGATTAACAATTTAAATTTCTTTATTATTCCAAAGATTAGATGCGATAAAATCATATTCATTCTTAATAGCTACTTTGGTTTGTAGTTCAGTCCCAGCATTAAAAACCTCCAGCCAAAAAGGATTTCTTACTTGTGTTCTTGGACCTACAAAGAATAATTCATTTAATTCATTTTTTTCAGTACAAGTTAGTAACTTACAATAGTTATTAGTTTGTTTGATTATTCTTCTTATCCAAGTTAGTTTTAATCCTTTGATGTATTGTTTTAGATTTAACATGTTAAGTCAACCAATTCATATATTTGAGCAATTGTTTCCCTTTTAATTTTGTCTGGTTTACCATCCCAAATAAAATCAAATAATTTTTTTATGAATTGATTTAGTAATCCATTATTAAGATTTGGTAAAGTCAAAAATAGGTGATTGAGCTTTGAAATTATAAGACTTTTCATTATTGTAATTTTTCCAATTGGGGATAAGTATTTGTTAGACCAGCTTTTCATTGTTCTTTCTATCTCTTTAAATTTGGGTTCAAAATTTAGTGTTTCCATTTCTTGTAAGTCTACTGAATATTTAATACCCAAGAGCGTAAATCTGTTGGAACCCCACTCAAATCCCCACTTTACACACATTGTATCTTGGCTATATTTCTTTTTCCCAATCCAGACTACCTTTGTTTTCTCTAAATTCATCTTGAGACCAGACCATCCAGCATATAGTTCTAAAACACAAAGAGATGCATCTAAGGATTCTGGTGAACCATCTAAAATAAGTGTGGTGTCATCAGCATATTGCGATATCAAAAATCTGAGTCTTCAATAGTAATACCTTTTATGTTTTCGTTTTTTCTAAGTAATATTCCTAAAATTTCTGCACATAACAAGAAAATGTAAGGGGATAAAGAATCCCCTTGTCTGCAACCTCTTTCAATTGTAAAAAAAATCTGATAGAAAACTATTCGGCGTTATTGCTGATTTAGTATTTGTAAAAAAAGTTTTAACCCAATGTTTTATGGAATTTCAAAAGTTGAAAAAGTCAAGAACTTGTTATATGAAAATCCAGGATATTGTATCAAAAGCTTTTTCGAAGTCAGTGAGGAGGAGAATGCCTGGGATATCATTTTCTTCAGTGTAGTGTAGTAAATCATATATTCAATCTGGTGTTTTCACCAATAAATCTACCAGGTATAAATACGGTCTGGTCATTATTAATTAAAATTGTTAAAACTGACTTTATCCTTTCTGCAATGCAACTTGATGCTAATTTATATATATTATTTAAAAAACTGATTGGCCGCCAATTCTTCATGTATTGTTTTGGTTTGTCATCTTTTGGAATGCAAGTTATAATACCTTGTTTTGGGTAATAGACATTCCCCCCTTGATTATAGCCATATTTAATTGATCTATGTATGAATTTACCTATATCAGTCCAAAAAATTTAAGAAATTCATTTGTATATCCATCCGATCCAGGGCTTTTCTCATTTTTCATTCTTTTCATTGCATCAGTCACTTTTATAAATGATATTTCCCCTTCTAACGACTCTTTTCATATTTTCAGATAGTTTTGGTATATCTTTATTATATGGGGTAAAGCATTGTTCAGATTAATAGATTTTATAGTCTCATTTTTGGAATATAGATTTTTGTAATAATTTTTGGCTTCGTTTAGAATTTGTTTTTGGTTTTCAATTATATTTCCTGATTGATCAAATAATTTAGTAATTGTTTTATTGACATAATTTTTCGTCTCTAAATTTATGAAATACTTTGACGGTTTCTCTCCTTCTTCTACCAATTGTGTTTTTGACCTTATGTATTGACCCGTCATTTTATTTTGTCTAAAAATTCTAAGATCCGTTTTCTTTTTTTCTATCTGTTCCAAAATTTTATCTGTTTGGGTTATTTCTTCCAACTTGTTTATATCTTCAGCAAGCAAATGTTCTAATTTATTTTTTTCTTTCTTTTTAAATGAAGCATACGATATTGTGTTCCCCCTTATTTCAGTTAACAATGTTTCTAAAAATAATTGATCACTAATTGTGAACTCAATTTCACTAGTCTACTAAGTTTAGGTTTTTCTCGATTATATACAAGAGAAGCATATTGTTCTTTAGTTTTATTTATTACCTCTTTAACAATATGGATATAATCTGGATCATATAAAAGAGAACTGTTAAATTTCAATAAACCCCTCCCAATTCTGAAGTTATTAAGTTTTATTTGTAAAATAATAGGCGAGTGATCTGATCTATAACTATTTTGTATCTTTAAGTCATGTACATTTAGATAAAAGCTCTGTGATACTAAAAAAACTCTAGTCTGGCCTGTATTTTATATGGTTTGGTTTCCTCCAAGTATATCTTTTACTTTCTGGATATAGTTCTCTCAATGGATCAGTTAAGTTGTAAATTTCCTTTATATCTTACACTTTTTCCTTAGCTTTTGGATTATTTATATTTAAGTAATTAAAAGTATCAAGGTCTTGATTTTGCACTAAGTTATAATCTCCTGTCACAATGACAGTATGATTATCAAATTCTTCAATCATTTCGCTAACTTTATCATAAAAATCAGGACTGTCACTATTTGGACCATATAATGTAATTAAAGTAATATTGCTATCTTCAATTTTAATATTCAATCCTAATAGATTTCCGTTTTGATCTTGTTTGCTTGTAAAATCTTATATTCAAAATTATTATTAAATAAAATGGCCACTCCTCTTTGATTTGAAGAAAAGGAACTAAAGAGGCATTCTCCACCCCATTGATTCTTAACAAATTGTTCATCTTTTTCAGAGAAGTGTGTATCTTGAAGACAATACATGCTACAATATTTTGCTCTTAGATAGTCTAAAACATCTCTTCGCTTTTCAATTGAATTAAGTCCTTGGCAGTTGTATGAGACAATCTGAATAAGATTATTTTTCATTTAGAGTATAAATGACATAAACAGTTTGAAACATTATTTATATAAAATGACAGAAAAAGTCCCACACAACTGGTAATAAGTAAAGAAAATTTAACACAATGTATGTTATGTAGTAATGGTCTGGTCTCTGATTGAAACATGATGTTAATTGTAATACTTCTGCTATAAATTTCTTTATCTTCATGTATATTTGCCAATAGAATAATAAAGAAAATAATAAAACATTTTACAGAAAAGAAATGAAAAAAAAATGAGTAAAAAATAAATGAAAATAATAAATATGAGTAAGTTAATAAATACAGGATATATACCTACAAATGGTATAGTCACCCAGCTTACTGAAATTACAATTCATAGTCTGTTATGAGAAAAAAAAAGGGGGGATTGTTATGTATGTACTTTGATCAAAGGTTAACATTTTGAAATGATCATTCATTGAGCAGAAAATATAACTTGATTTATGAATAAATCAGCTGTACTCATCATTCTTTTGAATCCTGGATTAAATAATATGTTTTTAAGTATCTAAATACTGAGCACAGCTCTTGTGTTTCAAACTAAAAAAAAATCAAAATGCAATGAATATCTTTTGAGTTATTTCCCTTTGATTGCAAAAAGTAGAGTGTTGTTAAATCTTGATAATTATCTTTGTCTTTACTTTTCCTAAATTGTGATCTAAGGATGTTTTGGTTAAAGTTATTTTTATTTTCTAGTGTCACTGTAAAGGTTTCATTGCATGATTATGAACATCTTTGGTATAAATATTATCCATTAAGAAGTCTATACTATAGTACCTGAAACTTTAGTCCTAAAAGTGGATTATGTAAATGAAAACAATATATGTAACAGCAAATTAACAACTAATACCTGTGTTTAAGGAGCAATGTAATAAATTATTGCAAATTGCAATGCATATCAAAGCTTCCTATTCATAAATATGAAGTCATAGCTTATTGGACTCAAGATAATGCAAACGTTATGCTAATTCTGATTTCATCTATCCATGTGTTCAGAAAAAGAAAGGCCTGCTTTAAATTTTAATGAAAGTTATAAAAGAATTAATTATCACCGTTAATTAAAAAGCTACTTCAATTATAAAGTCTAAATTATATGATTATGCTAACCGGCATTGTTTTGTAGTACTGTAACATTATAAATTGTGATAAATAATATGTATTATTCCTGTTTTAACAGATGTATGTGTCTGAATGTGTGCATATACTATGTACAAGTATCGTATTATATTATGTGTAGCCGTCATTTTGGACCAATTAATATTCTGTACCAGTACATGTAAGTAAGTCATGGTTATACATGTTATATCGCGACATTACATGTGTACAAAAGTAACTCTATTATCTAGGAACCTATATATCATAAAAATCAATATAAGATTAATTAGCCATCTCAGAATCTGAAGCAATGTTAGTAAAACGTACACCAAATTATTTTGATTGGTTTAATAATAATATAATGTAACTTAATTGGCTAAAAGTTTTGATAGTACATGTACATCCTAATTTCAAGAGTAATTATTTTAATGATGGCCTTTAGCTTCTGAAACGGTGAATTATAAAGTTTGATAACAACATGCTTAACATGCTATAGGCATATATTTTTATTTAAATACACAGCAAAAGCAGGAAATTTGCAAATCAAAAAAGCTAATACAATGCAACTATTTTCAGAGCAAAAACACAACATAAAAAGCAAAACATAAGCACGCATAAAGAAAAAGAAAAAAAAGAAGCACACAACAACAAAACTAGAGGCTCTAAAGAGCCTGTGTCGCTCACCTTGGTGAGTATTTAAGGAAGCAGATGGATTCATGACAAAATTGTGTTTTGGTGATGGTGATGTGTTTGTACATTTTACTTTACTGAACATTCTTGCTGCTTAAAATTATCTCTATCTATAATGAACTTGGCCCATTAGTTTCAGTGGAAAATGTTAGTAAAAATTTACAAATTTTATGAAAATTGTTAAAAATTGACTATAAAGAACAATAACTCCTAAGGGGGTCAATTGACCATTTCGGTCATGTTGACTTATTTGTAAATCTTACTTTGCTGAACATTACTGTTGTTTACAGTTTATCTCTATCAATAATAATATTCAAGATAATGACCAAAAACAGCAAAATTTCCTTAAAATTACCAATTCAGGGTCAGCAACCCAACAACGGGTTGTCCGATTCATCTAAAAATTTCAGAGCAGATAAATGTTGACCTGATAAACAATTTTACCCCATGTCAGGTTTGCTCTAAATGCTTTGGGTTTTGAGTTATAAGCCAAATACTGCATTTTACCTCATGTTCTATTTTTAGCCATGGCGGCCATCTTGGTTTGATGGCCAGGTCACCGGACACATTTTTCAAACTACTAACCCAAAAGATGATTGTGGCCAAGTTTGGATGAATTAGGCCCAGTAGTTTCAGAGGAGAAGATTTTTGTAAAATATTACTAAGATTTACGAAAAATGGTTAAAAATTGACTATAAAGGGCAATAACTCCTAAGGGGGTCAATTGACCATTTCGGTCATGTTGACTTATTTGTAAATCTTACTTTGCTGAACATTATTGTTGTTTACAGTTTATCTCTATCAATAATAATATTCAAGATAATGACCAAAAACAGCAAAATTTCCTTAAAACTAACAATTCAGGGTCAGCAACCCAACAATGGGTTGTTCGATTCATCTAAAAATTTCAGAGCAGATAAATGTTGACCTGATAAACAATTTTACCCCATGTCAGATTTGCTCTAAATGCTTTGGGTTTTGAGTTATAAGCCAAAAACTGCATTTTACCCCATGTTCTATTTTTAGCCATGGCGGCCATCTTGGTTGGATGGCCGGGTCACCGGACACATTTTTCAAACAACTAACCCAAAAGATGATTGTGGCCGAGTTTGGATTAATTTGGCCCAGTAGTTTCAGAGGAGAAGATTTCTGTAAAAGATTACTAAGATTTACGAAAAATGGTTAAAAATTGACTATAAAGGGCAATAACTCCTAAAGGGGTCAACTGACCATTTCAGTCATGTTGACTTATTTGTAAATCTTACTTTGGTGAACATTATTGCTGTTTATAGTTTATCTCTATCTATAATAATATTCAAGATAATAACCAAAAAGAGCAAAATTTCCTTAAAATTACTAATTCAGGGTCAGCAACCCAACAACGGGTTGTTCGATTCATCTGAAAATTTCAGGGCAGATAGATCTTAAACTGATAAACAATTTTACCCCATGTCAGATTTACTCTAAATGCTTTGGGTTTTGAGTTATAAGCCAAAAACTGCATTTTACCCCATGTTCTATTTTTAGCCATGGCGGCCATCTTGGTTTGATGGCCGGGTCACCGGACACATTTTTCAAACTACTAACCCAAAAGATGATTGTGGCCGAGTTTGGATTAATTTGGCCCAGTAGTTTCAAAGGAGAAGATTTTTGTAAAATATTACTAAGATTTACGAAAAATGGTTAAAAATTGACTATAAAGGGCAATAACTCCTAAAGGGGTCAACTGACCATTTCAGTCATGTTGACTTATTTGTAAATTTTACTTTGCTGAACATTATTGCTGTTTACTGTTTATCTCTATCTATAATAATATTCAAGATAATAACCAAAAACAGCAAAATTTCCTTAAAATTACTAATTCAGGGGCAGCAACCCAACAACGGGTTATCCGATTCATCTGAAAATTTCAGGGCAGATAGATCTTCACCTGTTTAACAATTCTACCCCATGTCAGATTTGCTCTAAATGCTTTGGTTTTTGAGTTATAAGCCAAAAACTGCATTTTACCCCTATGTTCTATTTTTAGCCATGGCGGCCATCTTGGATGGTTGGCGGGGTCACCGGACACATTTTTTAAACTAGATACCCCAATGATGATTGTGGCCAAGTTTGGTTTAATTTGGCCCAGTAGTTTCAGAGGAGAAGATTTTTGTAAAAGTTACTGACGACGACGGACGACGGACGACGACGGACGCCGGACGCCAAGTGATGAGAAAAGCTCACTTGGCCTTTTAGGCCAGGTGAGCTAAAAAGAATAAGAAAATGCAGAAACATCAAACAAGCACACTTTTTACGTACTGTTCTTTTTTTTTAAAACTGAAATATATATAATAGGCACATAGTTTTAGAAACATGGATATATATATATATTAATTTATAGATCTAAATAGCTGGCGATAAAACATGAAACTTTTAAATAAATAACAAGCATGCTTGTCAAGAGAAGAAAATATATACATTGTATGTGCTTGTTATTTAAGAACATTTCAATGACCGTCAGTATATTGCCAAAAGTAAATTAAGTGTATCATCTGATCATGGAGGCAAAAGCAAAAAAGACAATCCTCATTGATAAGGTAAGCAACAGAGAGCCTCTCTCCTTAGAAACCAATTATCTTTTGAGTTTGTACTGCTTGTAGGAGAAGACCCATATTTTGACTATTATATCAATTGTGTCTGTTTAGTAAACGCATCATTGTAAATATAACGGAACTTGATGAGACTGTCATCAAAGTGAGACGGTTAGCGCTATAAAACCAGGTTTAATCCACCATTTTCTACATTTGAAAATGCCTGTACCAAATCAGGAATATGACATTACTTGTCCATTCGTTTTTTATGTGTTTTGTTTATTGATTTTGCCATGTGATTATGGACTTTCCGAATTGATTTTCCTCTAGGTTCAGTATTTTTGTGATTTTACTTTTTTCGAACTAAAACCGAGGAAAACACATTAACCATAAGGGGGCCTTTTTCAATAAAAGCGTAACTTTCAGACATAAAAAAGTGGAAAATCAACTTGTCTAAAATTTACTTTCAAGAGTTATTTTGAATACCTCTATTATAGACCTGTTTGTAAACAAAAATTTCAATCTTAATATTCTTTAAAATGATATAATTTTCATAATTTGTGTACTGTTTCGTAGGGGACTTGTGTCCCCTACGAAATTTCTTCGTAACACACGATTTTAAATGTTTCCTATAGACATTCCACTTTTTTTACTTTAAAAACTAGAAACATCTCATTTTTTTCTGAATTGGAAAACCATTTTTATCGATAAAGAGTAGACAGTACTTCACGTATGAAGGTACAACTCATGTTACGTAGTGGACTTTTTGATGCGTTTCGTAGTGGACAAAGCCGTTTCGTAGTGGACAAAAAGTTTCGTAGTTGACATCAACCCTATTATATGTAAATAAAAACACAATTAAAATAACATGAAACTAATCCTTGTTATTTGCTTTGCGCGAATATAATTAAAAAAAGATTTAAAAAAGACTGCATGGTAGTGGTAGTGTCCACTACAAAACGTGTTTCTCCCATACTTGTTTCGTAGGGGACCGTTTCGTAGGGGACATATTCGCATGTTTTATTTTTTTTCCCACAATCCCTATATTGCAATATCAACAAGACTGATTGTATTCTTCAAAGCATGTATTAAGCTGTACACTGATATTTTTTTTCATAATTTTAAAACCAGATACTGAAGGAGATTTGACCCGTTTCGTAGTGGACATTTACAAAAATACGGTATCATTCACTCTGGTGCATTTAATGTGCTCAATTTTTCTGACTAACAATTTAATTGCCGTTATAAAAGCATCACTTCTTTTGTAAGACCCTAATGTTTATATCTCTTGCAAACAAAAATTACACAGATTTTATAAAACTGTTTATTAGCAAATTTTAATGACTTCGTTTCGTAGTGGACATTTTGTTAGGGACACACCTTCTGAAATTAAAAATCCCATGTTAAAAGCTGTTTATTAAAATATGTTGGCTCTAAACATACTTTTGAATTATTAAAGAACTTATATTAAGTAAAAATACTATTTTTTTCTACTTTTTAACGATATTTTTTAGTATGAATGTTGAACAGGCGGTCTAGGGACATGCCATTTTGGTTGTTTTGGACCATTCAGGAATCAATATCTTATCAATCCCTCTGAAAAATAAACTGCTTTAAAATGTTAAATCTAATTCAATGTACTGACTGCAAAAAAAATTACTTGCAAAGATCAAACACATTCTTTTTAAAGTGGCTAGGACAAGAAAGTACGTTTTTATTGAAAAAAACGCCCAAGGGGGAACAAAGGAACAACAATATATGAACACTGAGGAGCTACAAAAAATAAAACAACGGAGTGGCTATTTGTCCGGCTAGCCGGACGAATAGTGCCAGGGCTATTTGTCCGGCCATGGAAATGCGCATGTCATATCATGTGCCTTCCGGGACGCGGATGTAATATTATCTTCCGTAGCACCAAGGGGGCGCGTGTAATCTGATCACTGATATTCAATTTTAAGATGGCTGAAAACGGTGATATCAATATTTGTTATATTTTTTGCAGTTTTCGGAATTTGACAATGGAATACGATAGTATAAACTTCCAAGAATGATATAATCTTATAAAGTGACACTAAAAAATTGAAATCACAAGGAAAATGGAAAATAAAAGATAATTGATCGGTTTTACAAAATTATTCGACTCGCTACAGCTATGTAAATGGTGGAAAATATGTTCAAAGCAAGAGTAGTTGAGAAAGGCCTTTACAATTTTGCATGTCTATCTGAATGAAATTTAGCTTATAGTTTTATTCCAAAAATGAATCTTGCAAGTAGCTTTCAAAGAAGTACATTTAGGTGGGGGGGGGGGGGGGCAAAAGGAGCACACCATGTCATCCAACCCCCTCACGTGAATAAGTGTGTGGGGGGGGGGGGGGGGCATTATAGAAAAATTCGTAAGGGTTCCACGGAACCCAATGTCTCGCCTACTTTTGCTGTTAATTGCAGACTCAACAAAAATGAGGAAAAACATCAATAAAAATTTCCCTCTCGATACTGTCGTTTGATTGAAAGAAGCTTCCAAGTTTGGTAAAAAAATCCAGGATAGTTTATGAATCTAATAAATGTTTTATAAACTTTAACTGCAGACTGTATGCAATGTTAACTGGAAGAAAAACTAAGTCCATTTATAAGTAAAATACGGAAAAAGTGAAAAAAATTTTCACAAAATTTACTTCTGAATAATATCTTATGATCAGAAACAAGCTTATGTCTAAGTTTGGTAGAAATCCAGGATAGTTTAAGAACATTATAAAAATTTTAAAAACTTAAACCACAGAGTGAATGTTTTGTTTCTGGCCAAAAAAATAAGTCCATTTATAAGTAAAATACGGAAAAGTGGAAATTTATTTTTACAAAATTTTCTTCTTGATACTATCTTATGATCATAAACAAGCTTCTGTCCAAGTTTGGTACAAATCAAGGATAGTTTATGAAAGTTATTAAAATTTTAAAAACTTTAACCACAGAGTGAATGTAATGTTTCCTCGCAGAAAAACTAAGTCCATTTATAAGTAAAATACGGAAAAAATGGAATTTTATTTTTACAAAATTTACTTCTGGATACTTTCTTATGATCATAAACAAGCTTCTGTCCAAGTTTGGTAGAAATTCAGTATAGTTTAAGAAAGTTATTAAAATTTCAAAAACTTTAACCACAGAGTGAATATTTGTGGACGCCGCCGACGACGACGGAATGTAGGATCGCTTAGTCTCGCTTTTTCGACTAAAGTCGAAGGCTCGACAAAAATCTCTCACCTTTCACTCAAAATATGGATAACTTTATGGCAAGGGGTCTATAATTCTCTTTGACAGCTACAGACATAATAATTTTGTACCTTTTTCGGCTAGACAAAATCCTTTACGCTAACTTAAAATGCACGAGTCAAACACTACCCAAATTTGTTTTACAAGTAATTTCTTCTCTCTTCTTATATTAAAAATATAGGATATTTTATGATTTTTTTCGATGTATTGTTTATCCACATTGGTCTATATACTAGTATGAAGAAAAAAAAAAATCAATTACTAGTAACAAGATTAGGCCCTAACACTTAATATTACAAACATGTGTTACCCCCTGGTGCTGCTGAAGATAATATTACACACACACACACACTAATATTATAGTGATATGCGCATTGTATTGGCCGGACAAATAGTCCTGGTACTATTCGTCCGGCTAGCCGGACAAATAGCAACTGCCATAAAACAAACGTCAACAATGGCGACCCCCCCCCCCCCCCCACACACACACACTTTTTCATATTTCTCTCCTTTTTCCAAAACAAATTTTTTTACTCAAGATATGGTCATAATCTCAATTCATATTTCCAATGGAGTTTGCAACCATTATTACCCATTTGAATACATCATTAAAGTCTTAAAATAGAAAATGACAATACATAGTCATGGCTAAAATTAATATTCCTTAATCATTTTAAAAATAGTAACTTCTAAATATAGATTGACAGCTTAATATCATCTCAAGACAATACAACATTTCTTTATACATAATTTAAAAGCAGTGTAAGGGAGATAATCCAAACATAATGTGTACTGTTTTTAATTGCTCATTAACCAGGAAAACCTTTTCCCCCTTAATTTCTATACGGCTTGAGTCATAACCCTACAAAGCCAATCATATCCATCCCTTTGTTGTATGAAAACTTGTGGTATAATGTCAGAGAGATTTACACCTCGTCCCGCAAGTTATTGTCTAGAAAGTAAAACATGCTTATTAGGGTCCGTTGTTGGCCCCTAATTCCTAAAGTGTTCGACCATGACCCCCAAAATCAATCCCAACCTTACTTTTGAGGTTATAAACCTTGTGTTTAAATTTCATAGATTCTATATGCATTCACTAAACCTAAATGTCTTCGGACGACGCTGACGACCACGACGACAACGTGATACTAATATACCACAGGCACTTGTCTCAGAAAAAATATCCTATATACCTTAAGATAACAGAGGGAAAAAAATTTGACACAAGTGTCTGTGCAATATACGAATACAATTTTGTTTTGCAGTCATATAAAAACCATTAACATTGAGCAATGAACCGTGAAAATAAATTCAAGTTGAAACAAGAGGCTGTCACAACGAAAGCAAACCGGATTTATTAACATTTATTTGTGTCCTGGCAATATCACAAGAACCATTACTGATGAATGGTGAAAGTGAAAATCGTCAATATCAAATTTGACCTCCATTTTGTCATCAGTATCAACAAATTAAAATTTGAAAAGCTTAGATTGAATGGTTCATGTGTAAATGCAATAACGTGAATGGAAACGCCATTTTACGATCTTTCAAGACCATATTCTCCTGAACGGTAAAAGTCAAAATCGTCATTATTGATCTTGACCTCTATTTTGTCATCAGTAACAACATATAAAATTTTTTAAAAGCTTTGGTTGATTGGTTCATGAGAAAATGCACGGACACGACTGGAAACACCATTTTTCAATCTTTCAAGAACCGTAACTCCTGAACGGTAAAAGTCAAAATCGTCATTATTGAACTTGACCCCCATTTTGTCATCAGTAACAATATATTAAAATTTGGGAAGCTTTGGTAGAACAGTTCATGTGTAAATGCACGGACACGACTGGAAACTCCATTTTTCAATCTTTCAAGAACAATAACTCCTGAACGGTAAAAGTCAAAATCGTCATTATTACACTTGACCTCCATTTTATCATCAGTAACAACATATTAAAATTTGGGAAGCTTTGGTAGAACAGTTCATGCGTAAATGCACGGACACGACTGGAAAATCCATTTTTCAATCTTTCAAGAACCATAACTCCTGAGCGGTAAAAGTCAAAATCGTCATTAATGAACTTGACCTCCATTTTGTCATCAGTAACAAAATATTAAAATTTGGGAAGCTTTGGTAGAACAGTTCATGCGTAAATGCACGGACACGACTGGAAACACCACTTTTCTATCTTTTAAGAAAGCAAAAGTCAAAGTCGCCATTATTGAACTTGACCTTCATTTAGTTGTCAATAACAACATATTAAAATTTTAAAAGCTTTGGTTGAACGGTTCATGAGTAAATGCACGGACAACATTTTGATTTCCGCCCGGAACCGTACATCCCAAAATTAATAACCGACATTTTTGTCACAAAAATCCGGTTTATAAAACCTGCGGTACTGACATGTACATCATAAAATATTTCCATTTACCTGTTGGAAAAAAGACCAAACCAAAAAAACAACTTCACTTTGACCAATGAATCATGAAAATGAGGTCAATGTGAGATAAAATCTGCGGTACTGACATGTACATCATAAAATATTTCCATTCACCTGTTGGAAAAAAGACCAAATCAAAAAAAAACTTGACTTTGAACAATGAATCATGAAAATGAGGTCAAGGTCGAATAAAACCTGCTAGTTGGACTTGTGCACCATACAATCATTCCTTACACGAAATATAGTAGACATATTGACTATCTGTATATACGACCTTGTCCACGAAAATGAATTCAAATGATTTGTTAAACAAAAGTTCATTTGCATAACCCTCCAAATTTGCAACTATCTATCCAAATTGTCGTTTTTGGTCCATCTTAAAGTATTTATATTGTAAACATACTTATATTAAAAGTATTTATCATTACATAGCATTTTTCATATCAGACCCTTCATCGGCCCTAGCTCATGATATCAGCCAAAGAACCGACAGGCTCGAGGGATGATATAGCTTGAACGAGTTATTTACTATTATGTATATAGTAAACCATAATATGTTTATTCAAACCACATGTACACATATGAGGTTGTACAATATTCTGAAATCTATAAAAATTAGTTAACAAAATTAAAAATTACCCTAACATGCCTAGTGTGTAACTTAATTCAGGGCAGGCTGTCCTGACGTATTTTAACCCGTATGTTTGGCTATGCTTCGAATTCATGATTCATGCTATACAGGAACGACCAATGATGTAATTGGGAAGAGTGGAGGATTTACAAAATGATAAACAAGAGGCTCTCAAGAGCCTGAATCGCTCACCTGAATTCTTTTGGTTAAATCTCTCATCAATGATTATTTTGGCTTTTCAATTTATTTAAATGTTTTTTGGATCATCCTATTTTCTTCAAAAGCCAAAAAAAATAATCATTTTCTCCTATGTTCTATTTTAGCCATAGTAGCTATGTTTCTTGACATACAAGGAAATAAAATATAAAATTTATACTAGATACTCTGAAACTCATTTAGCCTAAGTTTGGCTGAAATTGATACAGCAGTTTCAAAGGAGAAGATTTTTTAAAGTAAGTCAACATGATGAACAAATTGTGAAAAAAGTCTTTAAAGGGCAATAACTCCTTGAGGGGTCAATTGACAATTTTGAAGATCTTGCTTTGCTGAACATTATTTCTGTTTACAGTTTATTCCTATCTATAATTATATTCAAGATAATAAACAAAAACAGCAAAATTTCCTTAAAATTATCAATTCAGGCAGCAACCCAACAACAGGTTGTCTGATTCATCTGAAAATTTCAGGGCAGATAGATCTTGACCTGATAAACAATATAACCCAGGTCAGATTTGCTCTAAATGCTTTGGTTTTTGAGTTATAAGCCAAAAACTGCATTTGACCCCTATGTTCTATTTCTAGCAATGGCGACCATGTTTGTTGATAGATCATAACTTCGGATACAATTTCCAAACTAGATACCCTAAGGAACATTCAGTTAAAGTTTGGAAGTATTTGGCCCAGTAGTTTCAGAGGAGAAGATTTTTGTAAAAGATTACTAAGATTTACGAAAAATGGTTAAAAATTGACTATAAAGGGCAATTACTCCTAAAGGGGTCAACTGACCATTTCCATCATGTTGACTTATTTGTAAATCTTACTTTGCTGAACATTATTCCTGTTTACAGTTTATCTCTATCTATAATAATATTCAAGATAATAACCATAAACAGCAAAATTTCCTTAAAATTACCAATTCAGGGGCAGCAACCCAACAACGGGTTGTCTGATTCATCTGAAAATTTCAGGGCAGATAGATCTTGACCTGATAAACAATATTACCCCATGTCAGATTTGCTCTAAATGCTTTGGTTTTTGAGTTATAAGCCAAAAACTGCATTTGACCCCTATGTTCTATTTTTAGCAATGGCGACCATGTTTGTTGATAGATCAAAACTTCGGATACAATTTATAAATTAGATACCCTAAGGAACATTCAGTTAAAGTTTGAAAGTATTTGGCCCAGTAGTTTTAGAGGAGAAGATTCTTGAAATAGTTTACGACGACAGACGACGACAGACGACGACGGACGACAGACGACGGACGACGACGGACGCCAAGTGATGGCATAAGCTCACTTGTCCCTTCGGGATAGGTGAGCTAAAAAAACGGTTTGGTAATAACTGAAAAATAGATAATATAGCTCAAGACAGGACGCAAATGCATATCGTACTACATTTCTGCAACCATTTACAGGTATAATTGTGAAAGTAATTGGAACCAGATGCTCCGCAGGGCGCAGCTTTATACGACCGCAGAGGTTGAATCCTGAACGGTTGGGGCAAGTATGGACACAACATTCAAGCTGGATTCAGCTCTAAATTTGGATTGTGATTAAATAGTTGACACAGCAGCATAGGTTTCTAACACAAAATGAATGTGGTCTAATGAACTTAAAATTTTTGTTTTGCCTTTGAGCAATTCACTATGCTGTTGAATATTAATCCTCTCAAAAAAATGTTTGAAAAATTTTCTTTTTATTTATGAAATTTCAAATAAGAAAAATTGAACCCCCCACCCCTCCCCAATTTTTGTTTCACATCCCCCTATCCTTTATTCCAAAACCGATCTCAATTCAAATTTCTAATGGAGTTTGCAACAATAATCACTCATTTAAATACATCATAAAATATCAAAATGTAAAAAAGTGCTTGTTATCACTGAACGGTAAAGATTGTTTTAATTTATCAGTTGGTAGTAAAAGTGAATATACATTGTATATTGTATAAAACAATGATTAAAGTTGATTCAACTACCTATTCTGGACAAAGAAAGATAACTCCAATTGAAATTTCTTGCTATTGCACAATATTGCGCAATTAGATATTTCTTGCTATTGCGCAAGACTGTGCAATTGAAAATACTTGTTATTGCACAATACTGTGCAATTAAAGATTTCTTGCTATTGCGCAATACTGTACAATTTAAAAATTTCTTGCTATTGCACAATACTGTGCAATTGAAGATTTCTTCTTATTGCTGAGTACTGTGCAATTGAAAATTTCTTGCTATTGCACAATACTTAATATAATAATTTTAGATCCTGATTTGGACCAACTTGAAAACTAGGCCCATAATCAAAAATCTAGGTACATGTTTGGATTCAGCATATCAAAGAACCCCAAGAATTAAATTTTTGTTAAAATCAAACTAAGTTTAATTTTGGACCCTTTGGACTTTAATGTAGACCAATTTGAAAACAGGACCAAAAATGAAGAATCTACATGCACAGTTAGATTTGGCATATCAAAGAACCCCATTTATTCAATTTTTGATGAAATCAAACAAAGTTTTATTTTGGACCCCGATTTGGACCAACTTGAAGACTGGGCCAATAATCAAAAATCTAAGTACATTTTTAGATTCAGCCTATCAAAGAACCCAACCAGTCAATTTTTGTCAAAATCAAACTAAGTTTAATTTTGGACCCTTTGGACCTTAATGTAGACCAATTTGAAAACGGGACCAAAAATTAAGAATCTACATAGACAGTTAGATTCGGCATATCAAAGAACCCCAATTATTCAATTTTTGACGAAATCAAACAAAGTTTAATTTTGGACCCTTTGGGCCCCTAATTCCTAAACTGTTGGGACCTATACTCCCAAAATCTATACCAACCTTCCTTTTGTGGTCATAAACATTGTGTCTAAATTTCATTGATTTCTATTTACTTAAACTAAAGTTATTGAGCGAAAACCAAGAATAATGCTTATATGGCCTCTTTTTTAACCCCTAATTCCTAAACTGTTGGGACCAAAACTCCCAAAATCAATCCCAACCTTCCTTTTGTGGTCATAAACCTTGTGTTAAAATTTCATAGTTTCTATTCACTTTTACTAAAGTTAGAGTGCGAAAACTAAAAATATTCGGATGACGACGACGACGACGACGACGGCGACGCCAACGTGATAGCAATATACGACGAAATTTTTTTCAAATTTTGCGGTCGTATAAAAAAAACATTTGAAGACAATAATAATGATCCTAAAGAAATTGAAATCGAAAGAGACAGTTTTTACGAGTTTGGACATGATAGAATAAACAAGCAAGATCATTATGAAAATGCTTTGGAAACTGTTACAAAAAACGTGAAAAAAAACACCGAAATAGATAACACGACCAGGAAGAGAAGCCAAACCACTAGAGGGGCCTCGGTGGCCAAATGAGGTAGTTCTACTACTTTAATCACTAGCCAGTCAACGTTGATGTTGTGAGTTTGAACCCCACTCGTATGGGTTTACTCGACTCAAATCTAATTCTTTATTGACTAGGATTTCCCTAACGAAGGTAGGTGGTTTCCTCCGGCTTCCTTCAATGAAAATTGGCCGTCACGAAATAGCATAAAAGTGGCTCTTAAAAGTGGCATTAATCAATCCAAGGAATAAACCGCTGATACATACAAAATTGGTTTTTCTTTTAAGTTCTTAAAATTTCTTGCATATACGGTTTATTCCTTGAATGTCAACATCCTTTGATCTACCGACAATTAACCTGTAAAATAATGTTGGCGTTCGAGGAATAGGTGCAAGAAGTATCTAAAAAAAAGTGCTTGCTTATCAAAACAATCATACTAATTAAACAGATAGGTAAATCTAATTCATGTTGGCCACGTTGTTGATTTTTTGTTGTTGCTGATACTGTGCTTAAACATATATGGATTCTCTTAAAATGAAACTTTGAAAAGTGTTGCATCACAAAGTCAACATGTGCATACTCAGACATTATTGTCAGGAATTCCAGTTAACACAAATTATACAGCAGCCTCTTTGTACTTTAAAGGTATTTTTTCAATATTTCTATAGTTTTGTCAGCTGCCATATTACTAGATCAAATGTCTTGAAACTTTGTATCATGTGTTAGATTGCTGTAAAATTGAGAATGGAAACGGGGAATGTGCCAAAGTGACAACAACCCAACCATAGTGCAGACAACAGCAGAAGTTCACCAACAGGTCCTCAATGTATATTTTATTTTATACTGCACTCGTTCTATATTAGCAGTCAAAATGCGTTGACTGTATATTTCTATGTTATATAAAGTCACTGACCCAATATCACTTTTTCTCGTGAATATATAAATAGAAGGTGCCGAAATGATACTTTAAAATTATTCATACTCAGCCTCAACCTGTCCTTGTTTCCAATGCATACAACGATGCGTGGAACGACTCAACCTTGTTTCTTTGAGAAACATATTTCATTTGATATTTTTTGTTTGCAACCTATAAATCATTGTTTTATGCTTATGGTTGATATGTTAGTCCATACTCAAACGATTTCGTTCACCGTCGAGTGGGGATTCAACAGGTAAATGAACATTTCATTGTGTTGTATATTTCTCCGCGAGCATGATACGAGGCCTTTTTAAAGGAGATTTTCTCCAAATATTCTCGACATATCAACGATACTAGAACACACCCGCGAAATCGCGGGCATTCATAGCGTAGTTTAAAGTATTTAAGTGTTGTTGGAAGAATTTTGTAAAATATTGAATGACTGGAGAATTTCAGCAAAAGTATCATAAGTTATTGGGGACAGGAAAATGTTTTTTTTTTTTATCCCTCCTTCTTTATTTCCAATATTCCCATTTTTTGGTTCTCTATCAATTTCAATATGAACATATGTAACAAAAAATTTGTTCCGGCGTAAATTTCATAGGAAATATGTTCCACTGGAACTTATGTCACAAAAAATATGTTCCAGCACTATAAAATTTGTTCCGGAACTAATTTTTCAACCAAGTGTGAAAAAAGTTCCGGAACAAAAATCACAGCTGCATAAGTTTGGTTCCAATATTAAAATAAAAAAAAAAAAGTGTAATAAGTTTCTGTGATATTAGTTTTAAACGAAGGTATTTTATAGAAATCAATGAAAATGTTCTGCTCGAACCTATTTCACAGAAAATAAGTACTTTTAACATATATACATTGCACAGCGAAATATTTCTTGTTACACTTAAAAATTATAATGCAAACTGGATGCTGTACTGTGCCTGCATGAGGTACATTTGCAATTGAAGGCATGACTGTAGGATGAAGATAAGAAAAAAGCGATGATAATGTTTCATAATTTGTATCTATGCTTTATCGTTTATGTGGTATTCGACCTCCTTATTTCCGTTTGATCTGTTATGGGTTTCTAATCATACTTAGCTTTGGTCATTGCACAGGTTTTTTTAAAAGAGTGTGTCTTTTGTTTCTTTTGTCTTTTAATAAAATTGATCAGTCACTTAGTCCTTTTCAAAAAAGAACTAATGTTCATCTTTAACTATATATAATACTTTTTTTTCGGAATGACTTTTATTATTATTTCTCATTCTACTCTTTCCTGGTTCATAAGTCATGTAAGTACCATTTTTAGTATCATTAATTGAGTATGTTATTAAACTTTTGCTTTACTCCACATGATCAAAATTGGATGTTTAAACTTTTCATTTATTACATTATCAGTATAATATATGTTTTTTATTATGACTTTAAACTCACTGATGACAAGTGCTTAGTATATATAAGATAACTTGTTTAACCAGTGGGACATATTTCACAGACAAGGAACTTATTTCACCAGGTGAGGAACAAATCTCACAAATCCAGAACTTATTTCACCAGGTAAGGAACAAATCTCACAAACATGGAACTTATTTCACTAGGTAAGGAACAAATTTCACCAACCCAGAACTTATTTTACCAGGTAAAGAGTGGAACTTATTTCATAGAGATGGAACAAATTATATAAAAAATGTCTGTGAAAAAAGTTCTCCCAGAACATATTTCCTGTGAAATTAGTTCCACTTGAACTTTTTTCACAGGAACAAATTTTGGCTCACACATACATTTAGTATGTTTTGAACATTCAAGTAAGGAGCCTGTAATTCAGTGGTTGTTGTTTTTTTATGTGTTACATATTTGTTTTTCGTTCATTTTTTTGTACATAAATAAGGCCGCTAGTTTTCTGGTTTGAATTGTTTTACAATGTCAGTTCGGGGCCTTTTACAGCAGAGTATGCGGTATGGGCTTTGCTCGTTGTTGAAGGTTGTACGATAACCTATAGTTGTTGATATCTGTGTCATATTGGTCTCTTGTGGAGAGTTGTCTCAACATGGCAATCATACCACATCTTCTTAATCAATGAATTTTGTAAAAAAATTAATGACTGGAGAATTTAAGAAAAGGTATCAAAAGTTCACATGAATATTTTAAGCGCTTATCTGTATATTATGAACATTCATTACTGAGGGGGATAGGAGGGGTCCTGATCCCGAAATCCCGGACTTAAAAAAACGAAATCCCGAGGTCCCGAATTTAAATAAAGTAAATCCCGACGTCCCGAAATCCGAAAAAAGGATTCCCGGATCCCGAAAGGTTCAATCCCGAAATCCCGAGCTTAAAAACACCCGATCCCGGAGTCCCGGTAAAGGTACTATCCCCCCTCATTACTATATAAATATAGTGTATTTACTTTCAATTCGAAGTTTACTAATCAGTCCATAGTGGTCATTGATATAGTATACAGAGTGAGACACTCTCTATTTAATAAACTCTGTGACTGTCGTGGATAGTTAACATGAAAATTATAGCAGATAGAATTCTGAAAATACACTTTATTGAAAGTTTATTCTTTGTATATGTATGTTCAAAGTCTACAGAAAAACGGGTCCCAGAAAAACGCAAACAGGAAGTCTAATCTGACTTAAAATTTCGTCCAATGACAGGACAATATCCGGATGCCTTTTTTCTCGTTTTTCTCCAAAAAATAACTCAATCTGAATAATCATATGAATGGATGACAAATGGCACTATGCACTGTACATATAGGACACAGAGGCGTGTTGATTAATTTATTGTGGAAAGAAGAGAAGCGACACCCAAAATGAGGTCTTCTCGTTTAATAGTATAGAAGATAAGGATTCGGCCCAAAACGGGGAAATAGCTCGGCACAGCCTTGCATTTCCCCGTTTCTAAGCCTCATCCTTATATCGTTGATACATGTATGTCAAGTCAATGCACTTTTATTGTCTATTTGTTCCCCAGATTTGTTCAGTTTGTTCATGACACTTTTCTTGGTTATAATACTACACCCTTGTTTGCATGTGTTCATGAAATTCATGCACAAATAACAAATTCATAAATAATTTAAACCCTTAAATTTTAAATTTTATTTGTTTTCTTATTAAAAAGTGATAAAATGTAGCAATTTCATCAAGTTCACTAACTTTCATTTAAGTTAAATACTTATAAAAACACCTATTGCTATTATATAAACATCCATTGACATATTTTTGTTGGCATTCAAGGAATAGGTAACATATAAAATTTTGGCATTCGAGGAAGACACTGTATCAGCTTAGGGATCGGCTTGTGCCGTTATAATTGTATGTAGTACTAGAACACACCCGTGATTTAAAAGTATATAACTATGTGCAAGCCTTATTTTAGTATTAGTATTGTCATCTGATAAAGTCATGCCGATTATAAGATACACAGTTTTCTCTGCTTTCAAATCTTTCTGTTTGAACCCGTCGAACTGGAACTTATCAATTATTGGTAACATTAATTATTTGGAAAACAAATGGTCCGAAAGGGAGTATTTTTTAATCAACATTATTGTCCTATAAAAGTTATAAATAAAGTTGAATTTTTTGATTCGCCGTTTTACGTCATGCCCACTAACAAATTGAAAACTGTACCTATACGCCTTATTTTTAGTCCACATTTTTAGTATTCGTATTAATATTGTTATCTTAAAAGATCTTAAAAAGTCTTACTTATTAAAATACTACAATTAAAGGTAACAATTTGACAATTTAGTAGTGTCGACCCTGTGATTATGACCCGTGTAAATAGCATATTAATCCTAAATACAACGTTTGGTGGTGTGCCTGTCAGATGCGGAACGTTCAGATAATGTAATAGGTAACAGGTGAATATACTATTGGTATCGGTATCGGAGATCCGGAACTTCTTAATTATTGGCAATATTAATTACGTGAAAAACAAAAGTACCTGGAGTGGTGTAATTTTAAATCTACACCTTTGTACTATATTAGTTATACCATGGAAGTATTATATTGACAGGAACTCCAACAAGTGGACTTCAAACGTTTATAGTGCGATGCCGCAAAATCGTTAAATGGGTCATTTTCAAAAAATGTCGAATTTTCAGTACACACATGCTAACTTTTTTTTATTTCTAATGAAAATTTCAGTTGTAATGGTTTAAATGAAATCTTGTCAGATTTGTGATTCAGAACATTAATAATAAACACACCATACATCTATTTTGATAAGATTAAACTGCATTTAAGACCGATTTTGGGGGTATTTGTCTGCGTACAGTGTCAGAAAAACACATTTCAAATGATTTTTTTGCGATTTTCTTATCGCCTTGATATCTGCAAAAGGGACTTTTTAAGAACGTTAAATATTACTCTAACGAAAAATCGTAGCTTCTTTATCATTGTATGTAACATATTATCTACAAACTAAATTGAATCAGCGTACAGGAGGTTCATGTCTTTCCTGTTACCGCTACTTAAATCAGCCGTTAAATTATTCTCCCTATGAATATTGAATCAGTCAATGTCGATCTCAAAATTGCAAAGTAATCTTTACATTTAAAACGCCTCGTTTCTTGAACGACAGTGTAGAGAAAGGAAATTTCAAGACATTTAGTGAAAAAAAAAAGCGTACTTTTTTTCATGTCTATGCTGTTACCACCAATTTTGATTAATTACACCAACAGCATACTTGTAAAAAGTGCAATAACGTGTTGGAAACCAAATTCACAATAGAAAAACATAATCACTTCACCAAAGGGAGTAGTTATTCCACAACAGCAATCAAAAAAGATGAAATTTGTCTATCCTGTTATGTCTATCCTGTTACTATGGTTGCTATGGTTACAGTAACAGGATAGACAATTGTAGACAAAAACGTCGTTAATTTTTTTATCTTAACATATAGGTGCAAAACAAATAAAATATTTCTTTGTTTGAACTCATCTTAAGGTTATAACGTCCTAATCTTCCTAATTAAGCATTCGCAGGTGCAATACTGATATCGGTAACAGGTTAGACAAAAAGGTAACAGGATAGACTTTTATATAGTGATATATCAGAAACGTACGTTCCTGTTACCAATGAAATACAGAGAAAAGTAAACTAACTTATGAGGGATTTACTTGATGTTTGGTTTATTTGAAAGGGTGAAAAAATGCCGAACAATATGAATTGATATCTTAGACTTGCATTACTGGTGGTAATTTTTACAATCTTTGAAAACCAATTTTTAGAGGCATTTTTCAGTACTACCTGGAAAATGGGCAAATAATCTATTATATTACAGAATGAATATATATAAAAGTTTATTCTCTTGAAAACCATCTAATTGACTACAAAAAAACAAGCTTAACATTTAATCTAAACCTTTTCTTAATAAACCAAAATTTCTTTTGAAAATGGTAACAAGATAGACAAAATAATGAACCACCGATCAAAAAATGTTTCAACATATTCTTGTTTGACATCATTAAGATTGCATCTTTTAATATGTTGTTTTGATTTGCTTATGTAGAGTGTTGTTTGAATATGTAACTTTTAATATTTTTTTCAATTTCAAAATTCGACATTTTTTGAAAATGACCCAAGTATCTGTTAATTAACTCGACATGTCTATGGATGCATGGGTTCTGATCAAATTTTTGGAACCTCGTGAATGATCGTAATTACGGAACATACCGAAATAACCGGATGTGTACTTAATTGTCAAGGAAATGACATTTACCGACCATGTGAATGACAAATATGTCATTTTTTACGGGTTTTGCTGCTTAATAACAAATAAAAAGAGAAGAAACGAAATCCCCGCGACTGTTTTCATCAATTAAAAAAACAAAAACAAAAAAACTGAAGAGTAAAAATACTCACAAGCCAGAAACATTTTAGTTAAAGTTGCAATCAATTTTAAAATAGTAAGATTTTTATTCATGAGAGAGCCTTTGGCTAAACACGCGTAACTGTTATATACATGTTAGGCTTGAAAATCATAAAATTCTCATGTAAAGTAAACAGAAAAGTTTTTATCAGTAATTATTATAGCGTTTTACTGCTAACTTTGACAAATATTTTAATGAAGTATTTAATGAAAGAATTTCCAACAAAAATTTAATCCAAAAGTGGGCCGGGGGGACGGGGTTAAAGAGCTTTGATCCGAAAAAATATCAAATATTTTGATTTATTGTTTACTGAAAGTCCATTGGCAAATATTTCATGGCAATTAAGCAAGAAACAGAAACATAAATTGCTTAGCATACGGTGTAAGATGTTTCAGAACTGTTAAACTTTTAAACACATAAATAAATTCTAATTTGGTTTCCATGATAAAAAAAAAAATAAACTGCTTAGGGCACACCATGGTGATCGTTCTTTAAATGCATCCAGAAATATTAAAAGCCATCCGTAAAAATAAATCTGTCGGACGTCAGATCGAGTAATCTCAGACTATGTTGAATGTTTAAGGTTGTTTACAACTTTGGAATTATCATAAAAGGTGTAACAATTCATCTGCATGTCTCGTAACCTGCTATTGCTATGTAGAGGTCATCACATGCGTGTAATTATTAACCTCTTTTAGTCTTTAAAACATATTTGATCAATAAGTTAATAACATTTTACGATAGAGAAAACCATAAATATTTGTGTAACACTCGATAAAACTTTACAATCTAACTTAAAATTTGAGTTATCTGGCACCATCTGGCACGCTACAAGCGCATCACATTATTTTCTGCAAACACTCTACTTCAGAATCATGTAATTTTCATATTCGGATATTTCCCGATTTCCAAGTTCCAATGATTAAACATACTCAACAAAACTAAAAATAAGCTTGCCCTCTTTCCGAATGCAGTTAATTTTCTTATTTCATTCCGTTAAATATGGACCGATTTTTTCGATCTTTTCAGCGTTGTTCTTCATTTATTGAACGGAAACAGGTGTTGTTATTCATGAAGGAGAAAGATCAAGTACTGCTAAAGTAACATCTGGCGTACCACAGGGAACAGTGTTTGGACCATTGCTGTTTCTCCTATACATAAACGACATCGGGAATGACATAACATCAAAAATTCGCCTGTTTGCAGATGATAGCCTACTCTACCTAGCAATCTCGTCAAAGGATGACTGCAAACATCTACAAGAAGATCTCGACAAAATGGTAAAATGGACAAAAATTTGGCAAATGATATTCAATCCTTCAAAATGCTATGTCCTTACAATAACCAAAAAAAGGAAAACCATCAACTTCAACTACAACATCAATGGTCATATCCTGGTATCAGTTGCATCAAACCCATACCTAGGAGCTGAACTCACCAACACCATGTCATGGGACAAACAAGTTAACAAAGTTGTCACCAAAGGAAATAAAGCACTAGGCTTCATACGAAGAAATGTTGGATCATGTCCAGAGGCAGTTAAAAAACAAGCCTATCTTGCCCTTGTCCGACCGCACCTTGAATACGCTTGCAGCGCATGGGACCCTCACCTACAAAAACATATTTATCAGATTGAGATGGTCCAACGCCGTGCAGCACGCTTTATCAAAAGCAATTATTCAAGAGAGCCTGGAACAGTAACAACTCTTCTAGAAGAATTAAATCTAACACCACTAGAAATAAGAAGAAAAGTAGCACGTATAACACTCTTTCATAAAGCCATCCATGAAAGAGTTGCTATACCTATTCCAACGCACATTATAAAACCTAGAAGAACGTCGAGACTCCACCAACCGAACACTAAAAGATATGTACAAATCAGGCCAAACAAAGATATCTACAAATACAGCTTTTTCCCTAGGACCATCAGAGACTGGAATAAACTACCAGATGAACTATTAGAGATCGAGAGCAGTGAGGAATTCAAGACCAAACTCACCAAGCTCCTCTGTAGTGGCTAGCAACACAGACAGTCGATACTGGTAGAAAATGTTTTTAACCTGCACCTGTATATAAATTTTTAGCACAATTTTGGAACCATTGTTTGTAAATATAGAAGTTTATTGTCATGTTGGAGGACGTCAAAAGTTAAAACTATACTTGAGTGATGGGTCGAAGTACCCTTTTCAAGTGACGACATAGCTCCGCTATGTCGTAGATGTAGATGTAGATGTGGCGATTCACAAATAACCACGGGAGTTTCCGTGTTTATTTACATTGATAGGTAGATAAGACAATCGTTATCAAATCACGTGATAAAACCAGCTTCAGTTAAAAGAACAGGCGAAGGCGGCATCAGAGATACCCCACAAAGGAGTTGTCACGTACTTGACAAACTGAGTCGGAACCTTTTATTTTCTTAAAGAAATCAGTGGGATGGGAATGTGCTAATTTATCGTTGGAGTTCCTGTCAATATAATACTTCCATGGTTATACATAAAGTTGAATTCTTTGATTCGTCGTTTTTACGTGATGACGGGTGACAAATTGGACCTCGTAATTTTAGTATTATAGATACATATTTTGCTCTGTGTACTGTATTCATGTATTTATGTCTGTATTATTGATGTCATGTAGTGCCTGTATACCATTGTAATTGCAAAGGTTTGACAGAATAAAGATATTTATAAAAAGAAAATGCTAATTACCATGATTACTGCCGATTAATGTTGATGTCTGAATTCTTTATATACGTTTTAATATAATTATAACCAATAATCTTGAAAACTTGTAAATAAAAACATAATCAACCTAGTTGTTTTATACTATTTATAAATATTTTTCAAAGTCCCTTTTTATTTGTTTTACTGTAAATCTTTTACATTATAATAAAAATCATAAACATTTATGAATTACAATTAATATAATTTTTATATCTTTATTTTTATTCCTTATAAATATTTTTTTATTGGGGCCGGATCGATTTTACATATGTGCCTGATCGACGTGGGCCGGACCGACTTTGGCCGGATAGACATGGGGCTGGATCGAATCGAAAGCATCACTTCACCATGGAAGAAGTTGTTTCACAACAGCATTCAACCAGATGCTCTGCAGGGTGCAGCTTTATACGACTGCACAGGTTGAACCCTGAACAGTTGGGGCAAGTATGGACACAACATTCAAGCTGGATTCAGCTCTAAACTTGGATTGTGATTAAATAGTTGACACAGCATAGGTTTCTGACACAGAATGAATGTGGTCTAATGAACTTAATTTTTTTTGTTTTGCCTTTGAGCAATTCACAATGCTGTTGAATATTAATCCTCTCAAAAAAAGGTTTGAAGAAATTTTCTTTTTATTTATGAAATTCCAAATAAGAAAAAAATTGACCCCCCCCCCCCCCCCCCCCAATTTTTTTTTTCACATCCCTATCCTTTATTCCAAAACTGATCTCAATTCAAATTTCTAATGGAGTTTGTAACAATAATTACTCATTTAAATACATCATAAAATATTAAAATGTAAAAAAGTGCTTGTTATCACTGAATGGTAAAGATTGTTTTAATTTATCAGTTGGGGTAAAAGTGAATATACATTGTATATTGTATAAAACAATGATTAAAGTTGATTCAACTACCTATTCTGAACAAAGAAAGACAACTCCAATTGAAAATAAATTTCTTGCTATTGCACAATATTGTGCAATTAGATATTTCTTTCTATTGCGCAATTAGATATTTCTTTCTATTGCGCAATTAGATATTTCTTTCTATTGCGCAATACTGATATTTCATTCTATTGCGCAATACTGTGCAATTGAAAATATTTGCTATTGCACAATACTGTACAATTGAAGATTTCTTGCTATTGTGCACTACTGTGCAATTGAAAATTTCTTGCTATTGCACAATACTGTGCAATTGAAGATTTCTTGTTAGTGCTGAGTACTGTGCAATTGGAAATTTCTTGCTATTGCACAATACTTTAGATCCTGATTTTGACCAACTTGAAAACTGGGCCCATAATCAAAAATCTAAGTACATGCTTGGATTCAGCATATCAAAGAACCCCATTTATTCAATTTTTGATGAAATCAAACAAAGTTTGATTTTGGACCCTTTGGACCAACTTGAAAACTGGGTCAATAATCAAAAATCTAAGTACAGTTTTAGATTCAGCATATCAAAGAACCCCAAGGATCCCATTTTTGTCAAAATAAAACTAAGTTTAATTTTGGACCCTATGGACCTTAATGTAGACCAATTTGTAAACGGGACCAAAAATATAAAATCTACATACACAGTTAGATTCGGCATATCAAAGAACTCCAATTTTTTAATTTTTGATGAAATCAAACAAAGTTTAATTTTGGACCCTTTGGGCCCCTTATTCCTAAACTGTTGGGACCAAAACTCCCAAAATCAATACCAACCTTCCTTTTATGGTCATAAACCTGGTGTTTAAATTTCATAGATTTCTATTTACTTATACTAAAGTTATGGTGCAAAAACCAAGAAAAATGCTTATTTGGACCCCTTCTTGGCCCCTAATTCCTAAACTGTTTGAACCAAAGCTCCCAAAATTAATCGCAACCTTTCTTTTGTGGTCATAAACCTTGTGTCAAAATTTCATAGATTTCTATTCACTTTAACTAAAGTTACTGTGCGAAAAACAAGAAAATGCATATGTGGGCCCTTTTTGGCCCCTAATTCCTAAAATGATTGGACCAAAACTCCCAAAATCAATCCCAACCTTTCTTTTGTGGTCATAAACCTTGTGTTAAAATTTCATAGATTTCTATTGACTTTTACTAAAGTAAGATTGCGAAAACTAAAAGTATTCGGACGACGACAACGACGACGCCAACATGATAGCAATATACGACGAAATTTTTTTTTCAAATTTTGCGGTAGTATAAAATGGAAGAAATTTTCCTATGATCCTGTTATGTCCATCCTGTTTCTATGGTTGCTATGACCATGACATTAAGAGAAAAGTAAACTAATGTATGAGGGATTTACTTGATGTTGGGTTTAATTGAAAGAGAAAAAAAGCCAAACAATATGAATTGTTATCTTAGACTTGCATTACTGGTCGTAATTTTTACAACCTTGGAAACCAATTTTTAGAGGCATTTTTCAGTACAACATGGACAATTGGCAAATAATCTATTATTTCACAGAATGAATTTATATAGAAGTTTATTCTCTTGAAAACCATTCAATTGGCTATGTAAAACAAGCGTAAAATCTTATCTTAACCCTTTTAATAACCCAAAATTTCATTTTAAGCAATAACCATATATATATATATATAGTTTTTGAGACACAGAGGGAAACCCCCCACCCTGGTTTTTTTTTTTACAAAAAACTAAATATCACTAAAATAAAATTTTGAATCAAAACCAAAAAGTATACAGATCTTTAGATTAATATAACAAAGAAGTGTGTAAAGTTTTAAACAATAATCATAAATATTTTTGAGACACGGCGTGACATGTAAAAAAAAAACTCCCCTGTTTAACAAAATACTCAATAACTCAAAAATCAAATTTTGAATCATCACCAAAAAGTATACAGATCTTTAGATTAATATAACAAAGAAGTGTGTAAAGTTTTAAGCAATAATCATAAATTGTTATAGAGATACGGCACAACATGTCAAAAAAAAACTCCCCCTTTTTCACAAAATACTCAATCACTCAAAAATGAAATTTTGAGTCATCATCAAAAAGTATACAGATCTGAAGATTAATATAACAAAGACATGTGTAAAGTTTGTAGCAATAATCATAAATTGATTTTGAGATATGGTGCGACATGTAAAAAAAACCTCCGCCTTTTTTACAAAATACTCAATAACTCAAAAATAAAATTTTGAATCATCACCAAAAAGTATAAAGATATTAAGAATAATATAACTAAGAAGTGATTAAAGTTTCAAGCCATAATCAAGAATGGTTTTTGAGATACGGTGCGACATGTGAAAAAAACACACCCCTGTTTTAGGTACAAAGTGCCGTAAATCAAAAAGTTTAAATCTAATTTTGACCACAAAGTATACAGATCATTTGACCATCATAAGAAACAACTATATTAAGTTTCATGAAATATGGATAAGTCATTCTCAAGTTACGGTGCGACATATTTACGCCAGACAGACGGACAGACAGACAGACGGACGGATGGACACCGGACATGTGTATACCATAATACGTCCCGTCAAAATTTGACGTGCGTATAAAAACCCTCCCCCTTTTTTACAAAATACTCAATAACTCAAAAATGAAATTTTGAATCTTCACCAAAAAGTATACAGATATCTATAATACTAAAATTACGAGGTCCAATTTGTCAGCCGTCATCACGTGAAAACGACGAATCAAAGAATTCAACTTTATATACAACTTATATAGTACAAAGGTGTAGATTGAAAATTACACCACTCCAGGCCCTTTTGTTTTCCACGTAATTAATATTGCCAATAATTAAGAAGTTCCGGGTAGAGTCCGATACCGATACCAATAGTATAATCACCTGTTACTTATTACATTATCTGAACGTTCCGCATCTGACAGGGGCACCACCAAACAGTGTATGCAGGATTAATATGCTATATACACGGGTCATAATCACAGGGTTGACACTACTAAATTGTCAAATTGTTACCTATTGTACTATTTTAATCAGTAAGACTTTCTAAGATAACAATACGAATACTAAAAATCTGGACTAAAAATAAGGCGGATAGGTACAGTTTTCAATTTGTTAGCGGGCATGAGTGACGTAAAACAGCGAATCAAAGAATTCAACTTAATTTATAACTAATATAGGACAAGGCTGTTGATTAAAAAATACTCCCTGCCAGGACCTTTTGTTTTCCAAATAATTAGTATTTATCATGACCAATAATTGATAAGTTCAGTTCAACGGGTTCAAACAGAAAGATTTGAAAGCAGAGAAAACTGTGTATCTTATAATCGGCATGATTTTATCAGATGACAATACTAATACTAAAGTAAGGCTTGCGCATAGTTATATACTTTAATTCAGTCACGGACCCGCGATGTCACGGGTGTGTTCTAGTTAAGATTAATATAACTAAGAAGTGTTTGACGTTTTTAGCCATAATCAAGAATCGTTTTTGAGATACAGTGCGACATGTGAAAAAAACACATCCCTGTTTTAGTTACAAAGTGCCGTAAATTAAAAAGTTAAAATCTAATTTTCACCAAAAAGTATACAGATCATTTGACCATCATAAGAAACAACTATATTAAGTTTCATGAAATTTGGAGAAGTCGTTCTCAAGTTACGGAGCGACATGTTTATGCCGGACAGACAGACAGATGGACGGACACCGGACATGTGTATACCATAATATGTCACGTCAAAATTTTGAAGAGCGTATAAAAATGACCCATGTCTGACATATACAATTTAATTTGTGAATTTATAAATTGACTCAAAATGTGAAATAATTTATTAGATTTATATATAAGAATAATAACACCCATCTGACAGCCAGTAAAGTCCAAATAATTACAACGTCTCGAAAGGCTATAGCAAAAAAATAAAAGATTAAGGCAGCAAACCCCCCCCCCCCCCCCCCCCCGAAAATCAAATGGTTGCTGCCTAACCTTTCAACTTCAACATTTCGTATTATGTTGACTATGTACAGCCAGTAATTAATTTAGGGCGTTATCTCGATTCGGTGTAACATATTTACACTCTGGTTTGCTCCACACATTTGATATTACTCCGATGTGGAAGCCCTGAATATTGTCCACTAACTTTTTAATAGACATGATAGAAAAGGGCGCTCTTTCATGAACAATTATAAATTTGACCTTGTTAAGAAAACATGATAAAAAGCACGATATTCAGCTATATATGTAACAACATAATGATGCAAATCATTTTCAGAATGTAAATTAAACTGCACACCAATAACGTTAGGTGGAAAAATAGCATATGAACTCATGGAATGCACTTACCTAGGTCCTTTAAACTTTAAAGAAATGTTTGTGTCTATAAATAAAAGCGTGATACCAGTTGGAGGCTCGTACACATTCCATCGTTTATTAATAGGTTATTAAATTTCCTAAGTTTATTTATAGTAAAAGTAATTTCCACAATGAATCGATTTCCAGACGGACATCAAAAATACATCTAATAACATATATATACATATTATCCTACAGCATGTATAGGGACTTGGTTATTAAAATTTTGTTCATCAATGTTTTTCAAATTTTTTTTTTAATATTTCCTGTCTATTTGTAATTTTTTTCTCAATACACCTTTATATTATATATGTAAGATTTTTTTTCTGAGACGAGTGCCTGTGAATGTGCATTTTAAACAAGTCTATCCAATTACCAGTCCAGGCAATTATTTATTCGTGTAATATTATTTGGGTGGTTAATATTACTTAAACATGTAATTTTACCTTTATTACGAATATTTGTAATAAAGACGAGTAGAAAGCGTTATCTCCCTTTAATCACAGATTGTTTCATCTATTTATGAGACAATATCTGAAAAAGTCTAGTTTTTGGCAATAAGAAAAAACCAAACAAAATTCTTTAGACCCGGTATTTTAATAGCACAAATCGAAGAACACACATTGGGGATCTAGGAACTGTTGTCTGTAATTCAAATACTTGTTTAATAAGGAAACAATGGCAATTTAAAAAAATGGTACAAAAAAAATCCAGTTCTTTCCTGTTACCAAAGTGAATCAATTTTAAAAAGTTTCTAATGGGAATAAGGAATAAGTTTAAGACACTATTTGTGGTTTACTAGTATATCCTGCAATAGTTTATCAAATGCCAATTATTGATTTTAGCATTTGCAATACAAAAGGTTTAGAAATATACTTAAATATAGTCAGATATGTCGGTAACATGAAAGAATCTTGAGTAACAGGACAACGGTAACAGCACAGAGTTGGTAACAGAAAGGATTTTTCTGCTTTATTTTAAAGTTTAAGAAAAATAAATCATTTTAGATTGGTCACAATTGGAAGATAACAGCAAACAATGTCATTTATCCTTTGAAACTGTATTTGCAAGATGAAAAATCTGCCCAGGTAATGAAAAATTCTAAAATAAATTCCTTTCTGTTACTATCTACTATACTAGAATTGCACAATGTTCTCTGCTGTTATCAAAAGCAAAAAACCTATTTTTTTATTCAATATACTGTATATTATTTTGAAATTTATTTGATATGGGGGTGATAACTTATATTAAATGAAATGGTTGGCATAATTAGTAGATTAACTGTTCGATTCTTCAGTGAAATTGTCTTGAACATCCTTCCTGTTACTGATGATGGTTATGCTGTTACTTTTGATCAGGTAACATGACAGAACGTAACAGAAAGGAATTACGCGATAGTTTTTGTCCTTTTTATCACATTAAATGTAAGTGTATTTCCTGTGACATATAACTTTTAAAAAGATGATATAAAAACACACTTAATGTTGTGGTGCACACTTAAAAATATTCTCAGAAAGTGTAAAAAAAGGCTATAACAGGATAGAACACCAATAAGTATTTTTCTATAAATTCTTACCTTGGATGGGCTTGAATTTTCAAACCTGGCCGCCTTTCCAACTATTTCTTTGTACTAATACATTCAGGGAATGATGCTCTTCACAATACATAATGGGAAAATAACTTTTGGTCTTGTAAACGTTTCCACAGGTAAAAAAAAACAGTGGTAACAGGAGGGAAATCACCCCTGGGGACAAATTTTTTTTCTCTTAAAATTTGCAAAATTTTATTACATGCTATAGTTATAATATAAAAAGACAAATTAGGGGCGAGTTTATTAAATAATATATCATATATGTGAGAATCGGACGCCTGTTTAGTTAATTTGGATATTATTTGAATGATTTAGTTTTCAAAAAAACACAGGGGACAACATGATTTTAGGGGGGGTTGAACATTTAAATTACAATATTTTATTGGAAGAAATATAAGAATGAGTGTTTAATTGGCAGGCCATGGTGCATTATATAATTTAGTTTATACTAAAACTTAAAATTTTCAAAACAGATGGTTGAATAAAAAAATAATTGCTGGTGAAGTGCGGGACATGGAAATTAGACTTTTTCAGATATTGTCTCTTATCTTTTTTCGCTCTTCCTTCAGCCATAATCAAAACGAAAATGAAAACATTTGTACCCAAAAATTCTTAGTGAGTTAACTCTGGTGACCGAACACTCAAACTTGAGGATTTAAACAATAAACAACTATTTTTGGATATGCAAATTAAAGTTCAACTCGGTTATAAACATCTATTCAAAGTTGAGGTCAGGGGCGTAGCTACCTAAGGCTCGACTAGGCACGTGCCTATACATAAATTTGCCGATTATACCCCCTTTGAAAAAAAATTAAAGCAATTGTCTTCGTGTGTTAGGTTCTTAGATAAGAAAAATGATATCAATCAGCATACGAGAAGAATTAATCGGTTTTAAACATGCCAAAAGTGTAAAAGGTGATGCCATTTCTAATACGATCGTTGAGTTTTTTGAACATGTAAACCTTGATATAAGGGATCTCCGTGCCCAGTGTGTGTGTTGCATTTTAACGTTGAGTCGTTTGTGTTTTCTTTTATTTTTGAGATATTGAGATAAGACGTGACACGGTACTTGTCTATCCCAAATTCACGTATTTGGTTTTGCTGTTATATTTGTTATTCTCGTGGTGTTTTGTCTGTAAGTTGCTTGGTCCGTTTCTGTGTGTGTTGCGTTTCGGTGTTGTGTCGTTGTTCTCCTCTTATATTTAATGCATTTCCCTCGGTTTTAGTTTGTTACCCCGATTTTGTTTTTTGTCCATGGATTTAGGAGTTTTGAACAGCGGTATACTACTGTTGCCTTTATTTATGACATCACCGCGAATATATCCGGCAAGTATAATGATGTGCAGGCAAAAATACTAGAGCAATCATCAGAAGCTTCCTACATCTACTGCAAGGCACACCAACTAAATATTGCACTCGTTCAAAGTAGTAAGGAACTTTGTGTTAGAAACATGATGTACATGTCGACTGTACAGGAAATTGCATTCAAATATTTGATTATTCGGCTAAAAGCTTGACTGCTTTTACTGAAGAACTGTCAGAAAATGAAAACGTTCAAGAACAACAAGGTAGTCGAACAAAGTTGAGAAACTTGTTGGTCAACAATTATTTGATTTGACTTTGATATTTTTTTGATAAATTTTGTTTACAAAGTTAAATTTTTAACAATAGTTCAAGAGAAATACAAAAATATTTTTGTAGAAATAAGCGTTTTTTATTCAAAGAAAATAGTCAGAAAACATGAATTGTGACTTTTTGTTCTGTGACTTTCTCTCCTACATTCAGATCGACAATGGGAGACGAGCGACTTTCAAATCTATCTCTTCTTCATATCCACTAACACCTCAATATCGATGTTGATGCGAGTATAACTGATTTTATCGACAGAATAAACTGTCGACTTGATTTTGAGTAAATTTATCATTGTCTCTGTGTATGAAACTGGATCTTAAAGTTATTCATAAAAGTTCAGAAATATATTAGATTTGTTTCACCAATTTTTGCCGAAATTTGAGTAAAAAAAATCGTTCAAAAAAGTTGAAAATCTTTTCCTTTGACCCTCTGTGGACCTTAATCTAAAACTAGTCTGATCTACACTGGGCATATTGTAGTAGAAAAAAATGCTTCAGATTTTTTATTGTACTACGTTAATTCATGTGTTAATGTAAATTATTCTGAATTCTTCGAACTTTTCTTCATGAATATTATCATGATAAAAATCAGTAAAAATTATATTTTTGTACACAAAATTATGCAACTAAAATGCTGAAAACCGTTTTCCGTCGGGCGGCCCCAAAACCCCCTGCCGATTTGTGCCTACAGTTGATTTGATACCTAGCTACGCCCCTGCTCAATTTTACCTCAGATAAGTAGTGTCAAAGGCGAAAATTATAGTTCAATGGTTTGTTTTTGGATTTGGGTGAAACATGTAAAACTTTGGATTGGTTTGAAACGAAAACGGATTTAATAACAAGACACAAATTTCATACAACTATATAAACGCAGTTCTGAAAAAAATTATATAATCAAAAGCCAAGTTTGCTAACTGTGAACTTCTGTATACATGTATCCCGCATGGAGGACGTAATTTCGTTTCGATATCAGATGGAGCCTAAACCAAAGGTAACTTTTCCGGTACGTACTGAAACCCGGACCGGACCGGACTCCGGACCCGGACTTTGGTATGAAACCCGGACCCGGACCGGACGCCGTACCCGGACTAAATGCCGGACCCGGACTGGGGAAAAATTATGAATTTTCTTAGAATCACCTTTTCTTTTTTTAATCAGGAGAAGGAAGATAATTTTTTGAGAACTGTAATACAGTACATTATAATAATGATAAGATAATCAAATTTTGCTCTTACTCTTGTATAGTCTAGAAGAGAAGACAAGCATGCAAGTTAGTCTTGCAATGATTCTGTATCTTCAATTTACAGTTGTGCAATTACTTTAAAAAAAAAATCATACATACAGTATGAATGTTTACAAATGACTTTAAAAAACATGGAAATATTTTTTTTATAAATTACTAGAACACACCCGCGAAATCGCGGGCATTCAGAGCGGAGTTAAAAGTATGTAAAGTGTTGTTAGAAGTTTTATACCTCCTCCTTCATTTCCAAAATTCCCAATTTTTGGTTTTCTATCAATTTCAATATGAACATACATTTAGTATGTTATGAACATCAAGTTAAGTAAGGAGCCTGTAGTTCAGTGGTTGTCGTTTGTTTGTGTGTTACATATTTGTTTTTCGTTCCTTTTTAGTACATAAATAAGGCCGCTAGTTTTCTCGTTTGAATTTTTTTACATCGTCATTTCGGGGCCTTTTAAAGCTGAGTATGGGGTATGGGCTTTGCTCGTTGTTGAAGGCCATACGGTGACCTATAGTCGTAAATTTCTGTGTCATTTTGGTCTCTTGTGGATAGTTGTCTCAACATGGCAATCATACCACATCTTTTTTTTGTAATCAATGAATTTTGTAAAATATTTAATGAATGGAGAATTTCAGAAAAGGTATCAAAAGTTCACATGAATAATTTTAGCGCTTATCTGTATATTACTATATAAATAAAGTGTATTTACTTTCAATTCTTAGTTTAGTAATCGATCCATGGTGGTCAATTGACATAGTATACAGACCCTCTCCATTTAATAAACTCTGAACAGAATTAAAATACACTTAATTCGTACTATTTGTTTGTTCAAAGTATACAGAAAAACGCAAACCGGAAGTATAATCTGACTTAAAATTTCGTCCAATGACGGGACAATATCCGGATGCCTTTTTTCTCGTTTTTCTCCCAAAATAACTCAATCTGAATAATCATATGAATGGATGACAAATGCGACTATGCACTGTATATATAGGACACAGAGCACACCCGCGAAATCGCGGGCATTCAGAGCGTATTTGAAAGGATGTAAAGTGTTGTAGGAAGAATTTTGTAAAAGATTTAATGACTTGAGAATTTCAGGAAAAGTATCAAAAGTCATAGGTACTTGGGGACAGGAAAATGTTTTTTTTAACCCTCCTCCTTTATTTCCAAAATTCCCATTTTTTGTTTTCTATTAATTTCATTATGAACATACATTTAGTGTACATATATTATGAACATTCCAGTTAGGAGCCTGTAATTCAGTGGTTCAGTGATATTTGTTTTTCGTTCTTTTTTTGTACATAAATAAGACTGTTAGTTTTCTCATTTGAATTGTTTTACATTGTCATTTCGGGGCCTTTTATATCAGAATATGCAGTATCGGCTTTTGCTTATTGTTGAAGGCCGTAAGGTGACCTTTAAATGTTAATTTCGGTGTCATTTTGGTCTCTTGTGGAGAACTGTCTCATTGGCATTCATACCACATCTTCTTTTTTTTTTGTAAAACATTTAGTGACTTGAGAATTTCAGAAAAGGTATCAAAAGTCATAGGTAATTCGGGACAGGATAATTGTTTTTTCTAGCCCGGCTCCTCCTTTTCCCACAAAAAAATCCTTTTTTTTTTTGTTTGTTCTCTATTAATTTTAATGACACATGAATAATTTTAGCGCTTATCTGTATATTATGAACATTCATTAAAAGGGGGGTCGGGGCAGAGGCGGATTTAGGGGGCCCGGCCCCCCTTTTCTGGAAAATAATTGGTTGCTTATATAGGGAATCACTGAAGCATGACCGGAGCGGGCCCCTCTTAGGCAGTCAGCGGGCCCCTGCGTATGAAAATTTCTGGATCCGCCACTGCGGAGGGGCCCTGATCCCAATATCCCGGGCTTAAAAACATGAAATCCCGAGGTTCTGAATTTATTATACAAATTAAATATCTCGACATCCCGAAATTCGAAAAAAGAAATCCCGGATCCCGAAATGGTCAATCCTGAAATTTCGATCTGAAAAACACCCGTTCCAGACGTCCCGAAAGTGTATTTTCTTTTTACAGTCAATTCTCAGTTTAGTTTAATAATTGATCCACAGCGGTCATTGATATATTATTCAGACCCTCTCTATCAAATAAACCCTGTGACTGCCGTGGATAGTAAACTTGAAAATGATATCAGACAGAAAATACACTTTATTCGTAGTATATGTATTTGTTTCAAAGTAAAAAGAAAAACGCAAACCGGAGGTCTAATCTGACTTAAATTTCGTCCAATGACGGATATAAGACAGAAAATACACTGTATTCGTAGTATTAATGTATGTTCAAAGTATACAGAAAAACGCAAACCGGAAGTCTAATCTGACTTAAAATTTCGCCCAATGACGGAAACATATCCGTACGTTTTTTTTCTCGTTTTTTCACCCAAAATAACTCAATCTGAATAATCATATGAATGGATGACAAATTCGATTATGCACTGTACCCATAGGACACAGAGACATGATGATTAATTTATTGTGGAAAGAAGAGAAGCGACACCCAAAATGAGGTCTTCTCGTTTAATAGTATAGATAGGGAGAAAGTGGATTTTCTTAGAATTATTTTTTCCGTTATTTATTAAAATTATTCAGAAGGAAGTTAATTTTGGCAGAAATAAACAAGATGCATTACATGTATAATAATTATGAAAATTAATCAGACCTGTATAACCGGCCCCATATACTGATATATACCGTGACAGTAGTTTATATGGGCAGCAGTGACGCGATGCATGAACACGCATTACGTAATTGTGTACTATATGTGTTTTAAAGTCCGACAGGAAATCACTAGAATACCTGGTCATGTCACCTCACAATAACTCTGGCAATAATTCCGTTAGTCATACTGATAATCAAATTAGGGAAGGACCGAATCATAAACAAATGTATTACATAAAAGTGTTATGAACAAAATGATATTTTGAAAACTGTTGAACTATGAAATGATTTAAAAAAATAATCTTATTTATAATCCCATACATGTATTTGAATCATAAACTTAGAAAAAAAAAAACAGTTTAAAAACGACTGACTATAGTTGGCAGTAGTCCTTTTGTGACAGTTAATGTTTTTCAAGGGTATCATTTGCGCCATTTTTTCTTTCAAATATATCAATTGCGCCAATATTCGGAAATTATTTGCACCAGTTCACTTGTGACACATTTGTATCATACATAATAACGATAGACAATTATTTGATGATAGTGCGTTGGTTTCACCATCCGTAAGTGCTAAAATCCCATCTACCGAAAGACGTATGTCAGACGCTACGCACGGTATTGGTGCCACTTAGCGTTACACGTTGTTCCACGGAAAGTTTCAAACGTTGACCTTATATTCTACTCATGTGAAATGCCGCTTAAAGTACAGAGATTTTCGAAGTTGCTTCTTTATATGGTTTTATTTTTTCAAGCCGGTGCAAATACAAAATTCCATTGAATTTGAACAAAATTTTAAATACATGAACAATTTTTAATTTTTGCGAAGAATTATAGATGCAACAATAACACAAAATAACAATTTGATGTCTTGTTATATGAATTGAAATATATAAAAAGAAGATGTGGTATGATTGCCAATGAGACAACTCTCTACAAGAGACCAAAATGACACAGAAATTAACAACTATAGGTCACTCTACGGCCTTCAAAAGCAAAGCAAAAGCATAGTCTGCTATAAAAGGCCCCGAAATGACAACGTAAAACAATTCAGACGAGAAAACTAACTGCCTAATTTTTGTAAAAGAAATGAACGAAAGAGTCTGTTTTGTACATATTTTTTGGCGTTTTTTATCTTCAAATTGTTTTAAAACATTAAAACTTAAGTTAGTATGATACTATGAGTGAAACAAATGCAGAACAAATCTGAGGCGAATCTCTTTACTCTTAGGACGAGCGTGCTTACAACATATCACATTGGCTTATAACCTTAAGCAGTGACTTATACTTACATTATAATGCATATTATTCATTTTAACGTATAAGTAAGACCACAATCTTAACATCAACCACGAAAAAATCTCTAACGAAAAGCTTTATAAAATGAAATAACAATCGTTTCTACCAGACTTTTCACGTGTACCTTTTCTGATATATAGTCTCATCTGTCTGAAAGTTTCAAAGCCATTGTCCCCGAAGAATCCAAATATATTCCTTTTCTCTATGTTAGATATGTTTATTGACTGTACAATCGCTTGCACATCTACTGTACAATCACTTGAAGCTTTCATACACAATCGATTGACCCAAGTTTTATTAAAAACATAGAATATGCATTTCATTGGTTGTTCTTTGTCTGTCCTATAATATTCATCTATGGTGTTTGAAATGAAAATTAATTTATTACACACAGGTATAGAAAACTTCAAGCTAGTGTGGGGTCATGTCAGGTCACAGGCCGGACTCACCTGTTCAAGATTGTGTATTGCATGGTTGATTGCTGCTTTAGTGTCTTTTATTGATCATTCCGATCATAGTCAAATAACTACAGAAATAGAGAAATAAATGAAGAAAAAAGAAAAATGAAAAATGGAAATACAATCTTTCAATTAAACACTTAATACAGTATATGTATATATAACTCCTATACTCCCAGTCCGGGGTTATTTCAGGTCACGGTCCGGACTCGCCTAGTATTATTTCGTTGCTTCTCGGATAAAAGTCTTTTGTTAATTTTTTCGATGACAATACAATAAGGAAAAAGTTGAATGAATAAAAATGAATAAGTTCGTCTCATCAAATAATGTGTGAAGTTTTATATCTCTATCGATGTCTATAGTTTGCGAATACACCTAGTCCGGGGTTACTTCAGGTCACCATCCGGACTCGCCTATTACATTTCATTTTTTCGTTAAATGTCGGATAAATATCTTATAATTTTCTTATGTATAACATGCTTGATCAAATGTCCCGTCAATATACTTTACGACAATAAACAGTTTACATACAGTTAGTCGTCGTAATGCAATACACGCAGGTATAGTAAACTTCCAAGCTAGTCCGGGGTCATGTCAGGTCACAGTCCGGGGTCATGTCAGGTCACAGTCCGGACTCACCTGTTCAAGAATGTGTATTACATTGTTGAACGCCCTTAAGTGTCGTTTGTTGATTTTTCCGATGACAATCGAATAACTAAAGAAATAGAGAAATGAATAAAGGAAAAGTAAAAAGCAAAAAGGGAAAAAAAAATCTTTCAATTAAACAAATAATTTAGTATATTTATATACAATCCGTATACTCCTGGTCCGGGGTTATATCAGGTCACAGTTCGGACTCGCCTAATATTAATTTGTTGATTCTAAGGTAAACGTCTTTTATTAATGTTTCCGACGACAATACAATAAGGAAAAAGTTGAATGAATAAAAATGAATAAGTTCGTCTCATCAAATAATGTGTGAAGATTTTATTCAGAGTACCATCTTGGGGTAAAAAAAATATCCCGGTTAACGTATACGGCCTTGTAAACTTTTGCCACTCATTATATATAACACAAGATTATTTCTGTATATCTTACCAAAGGAATACTACTGATACGGAGATTACGAGTGAATAATTCATAAGCGATGTATCTTAGTTTATTTTGACAATGGCTGCTGAAATAAAATTATTTCACTATATTGAACATTTTTATTTATTATTTCATTATATCTCGGAGCTAATGCCCCTTTAAATCTAACTTATATACATGGTTGATTATGATTGCTAGTGTACTAGTCTTTGACACCTTTTGCGTGAAACATTGGATTGTTGAATTATTTTAATAGACTTTGTGATGACAATCAAATGAGCAAGTAAATCTTTATTTTTATTATTATTTTACGGCAGAAAAAAATGGAGTAATTAAAATAACAAGAAATTTGAAAAAAAGGCAGGACAGGAGTTTTGAGTAAAATAAAATCAAATGGTAGATCCCTTATTTAAACACTGAATTACCAATAGCCTTAATGTAATGTATTTTGTAAGTAATTCCTGGTTGTGTCTTCTTTTTTCTCTTTCTTTCAATTAAACCAATATCCTAAAGCGAGTGTAAACCTTTGTCAATAATTTATTCTGAGGAACAGTATTAGAGATCATAAGAATTTAGAGAAACAATTAAAAGTCATAAGAATTCGGAGGAACAATATAAGTCTTAGAGATTATAATAACTCGGAGGAACAATAAAAAGTCACAAGGCTTCTGAGGAACAGCAAGAGATCATAAGAATTCGGATGAACAATCAAAAGGCATAAGAATTCGGAGGAACAATAAAAAGTCATAAGAATTCTGAGGAACAATAAGATATAAGAATTTGGAGGAACAATAAGATATCATAAGAGTTCGGAGGAACAATAAGATATCATAAGAATTCGGAAGAACAATAAGAGATCATAGGAATTCTTATGATACTAGTTGACAATTCATAACATATGTACAATTGGCTAACGAAAGAGGTTTATATTAATAATAGAAAGTGACATTCACCTGCAATTTACCTGTGTACAATCGGCGCAAATGAAAGATCGAAAGGTATAGAGAAATACATATTTACAATATATACAATATTCAATAAATACAATTTGTACAAGACATGTTACAAAAATAATTAATAGGGGTGGCGTCACACTAGATAAAGCCAGGAGTTCACACAGATTTATTTATAGTTTTGATAAATTTGCAGAGTTTAATCAACTTTACCTTCTTTTTTGATGACATTAATAATTTATACTTTAAAATATTTGGCTTTGTGTAGCTATACTTTTCTATGTAATTTTTCCTCTCCTTTTAAAAAAATTGGCATTCCAAAATAAAGTTCATTGTTTTTACACAGAGTACAGTTTCTATTTTGTCTGCTGGTGTTTAACCATCTACCAGATTCAATGGGTAATTTATGATTCGTCGTTCTAAATCTGCAAAATTCTACAAGATTTTTGTTATCAAAAATATCTAAATAAGCTTCAGAACTAAAATTATCTTTAAATACTTTCTTCTAACAGTAAGTGCCAATTCTGTTCAAATTGATCTTTTAGGTTTCTACTAACTGTAAGACGTAGCCAATTCAAATTAATAAAAGTTTGTGAATTCCAAATATGTTAAGCCACATTCATTCAAAATATTTTTTATGTTATCTAACCATACAAATTTGTCTCCATTTACAAATGACAATTGAAAACATGTTATAGACAATTTTTGACAATTTTGACTCCTTTCCAGAAAGAATTTTACCCTAGAATGATATCATTCTATTTTTTATGTCAATTTCTAAAGCACAAGTTTAGACTAAATTCGTAAATTTCGATAAATGTTTATGAAGAGGGAGAAATGAACCGTCATATACTATTTATAGACGTAAGACAGAAAAGTCCTCATAATTTCAAAATCTATTTATACAGTTTCTTAGAGAAATATAAACACACCGGTGAATTATTTAGAAAAGTAGGAATTCTATTTTTCCCTTAATGTCTAGAAGAAGAAAACAATACACAAAAAAAAAAAATATAACCTCAAATGTTTCAAACTATGGTGCTTTACTCTTTCTATGAAAAGAATTTAATTTGCTTTCATTGATAATAAAAAGATTTTATTAATTTCCATAAAACAATAACGACAAAGGAATTATTATATATCTCTTTCTTACTTTACTTTACTCTTTTTTGTTCAATTTTACGCTCGGAATGTGGATTGTTTTTAATTTATATATACTGTAACTTATTATATGACAGTCATCTTTAAAAAAATCAAAGTGGTAAAAAACCCACAGTCCGGGTCCGGCATTCAGTCCGGGTCCGGCGGCCAGTCCGGGTCCGGGTCCGGGTTTCATACCAAAGTCCGGGTCCGGAGTCCGGTCCGGTCCGGGTTTCAGTGCATACCAACTTTTCCCCCTTTTTTTTTAAATCTTTATACCGTATACAAATATTGTTTGGAGAAAAAAAAAATATGTCGGACTTTAAAATACTCCAAAAACCACTTACTGGATATGTAGAAACTGTCATAATGTAAATACAAATAAATAAAGAAATTGTATGTAATAATTGTATGCATATTGTAAATATAAAATAAATGTTTTCAACTTTTATTATTTAGTACATATTACTAGTCCCATCGTACATTGCCGTTTTTTCATGTAACAATAACGCAATGTAACCGTAGCCTCAATAATTATTGTTACATTCGTAATTAATCAGTTCCTTACCTAACTTTGCATTCCGGCAATTAGTCTCCCATGTAACAATAATATTTTTATTATTGTTACATTTCCATGTAACCGTAACTGTGGCGGGGTTAAACATGTTAGCCACTGACTTGCGACAGGCACATGCATACTGAATAAGGCGGTGTAGAACATGTTAGCGGGGTCTCCACCATCTCCCCTAACCTGGGACAATGGTTATTTCCACATACAAAAAAAAAAATGAATTTGAAATTTGGTAGCGTTACTTTTACCGTTCAAGAGTTATCATGTTCCTTAAAAAACATAGAAAATGCTGAATTTGCGTTTTCGTTCTTTTAAATAAGTTCAATTCAATTCAAAGCTTTATCTATAGTCGGCATGTCATATAACAAATAAACATAAGCTCTCTGAGCTTTTATAACCGACAAACGCATACATTTACATAGCAATCATACACAATACAAATATTAAAACATAAAAGACATAGAACATACATTTCATGCACATTTAGCTATAGGCTGCACTATTAAATACTATATTATACACATGCATAAGCACTAAAAGCAAACATAAAAACTAAAGCACAGCATTCACAAATTATAAAAAGCTTAGCAAACATTCACAAGAAGCAGCACTATTATATTTCAAGCTATAACATAAAATAAATAAAACTATGCACATGCATTGCAATGGCATGAGTTGCCATTCCATGAGTTTATTAGACTCTTGAACTGGGTAAAAGATGTTTCAGTTCAATTTTGTGGTTTGGCAACTCATTCCATAGTTTGGCAGCAGAATATATCTGAAAGATTTCAAGCCATACCTTGTTGTTCTTACGTCTGGTATTTCAGCTAAATTTTGGTATCTGAAAGAATATTTAGTTTTTTTTAATATTTATAAGGTCATGGAGGTATATTGGATTTTCATGATTGAGTGTTCTAAAGACCTCTATTGCCATGGTTCTTAGGCGTCTTACTTTAAGTGATGGCATTTTTGATTTTAAAAGTAAGTCTTCATATGTGCTGTTGTGATCCTGGTAAATGAAGCGAAGTGCTCTTTCTTGTACTTTTTCATTTTTTTTAGTGTTGGCCTCGCTGCAGAAATGCCAGGACAATGAACAGAAATTAAAGTTTGACATGATAAAGGAGTGATATATTGTTAATTTTCCAAGTTTGTTTAAGTATTTGCCAAGTCTTTTTAATACATTTAGTTGTCTGGATGCTTTTTTGCAGATGTTTGATATATGCGTGTTGAAATTTAGTTCAAAGTCAATGGTGATGCCTAATAGTTTGACCTCTTTTTCACATTTTATTTTGTTACCTGCTAGATCAAATGTAATGTTTTTGCCCATTGTTTTTTTTGCCAATTGCCAAAGCTTGAAATTTTTCAGGGTTTGCCTTCATTTGATTGGAAGAAAACCATTCTATTAGAGCCAAACTGTCTTTTTCAAGTGTGGAGATAACGGTGTCTATATCTCTATTTGCATAAGATAATGTGTTGTCATCAGCATAATTGTAGAGTGAACTGTTTGTGGTGAAGTGAAATATGTCATTAATGAAGATGTTAAACAGTATAGGACCTAGAATAGAACCTTGTGGTACTCCTTTGTATATGTTTTGCCAATTGCTCAGACTAGAGCCAACTCGAACACATTGTTTCCTGTTAGATAAGTAATTTTTAATGAGTTTTAATGAGGAAGTTGAAAGACCATATGCTTCAAGCTTAAGCAGTAGAAGATCGTGACTCAATCAAATTTTATAAACCTTATACGTAATGCTTATTACCCCATAACACAGCTCTATCAAGTTCGATGTTGGATGGTGTTATTGTTCAAGAGTTATTAGATATGAAGTTGGTACTAGTACTAATGATACAAATATCAACACGTAGACTAAAGATAGGAAAGATGCTTAATCTGTTGTTTCTGTTCTTTAACTTTAGTTTGCCTCAACCAAATGTTTTGAAACTTATACACACTGCTTATGGTCACCAAACAGTCAAAATTACGTGAATCCTGTTTCTATATGTGGAAGTGTACTTTTTTTACACAAGCAGGGGCATCTGTGGCCCTTAGACATATTGCTCATTTATTTCAGTAAACGGTTTATATATTTACTTCCTTTGGATTCTACTTCTATTAGAATTTACTTGCATTTGTTATACGCCCGTCAAAATTTTTGAAAATTTTGACGGTCGGGACATATTATGGAATACAAATGTCCGGTGTCCGTCCGTCCGTCTGTATGTCTGGCGTAAACATGTCGCACCGTAACTTGAAAACGACTTATCCAAATTTCATGAAACTTTATTTAGTTGTTTCTTATGATGGTCAAATGATCTGTATACTTTTTGGTGAAAATAAGATTAAAACTTTTTGAGTTACGGCAGTTTGTTACTAAAACAGGGGGGTGTTTTTTTCACATGTCGCACCGTATCTCAAAAACGATTCTTGATTATGGCTTAAAACTTTGAACACTTCTTAGTTATATTAATGTTAATATCTGTATACTTTTTGGTGATGATTCAAAATTTTATTTTTGAGTTATAGAGTATTTTGTAAAAAAGGGGGAGGTTTTTTTTTACATGTCGCACCATATCTCAAAAACGATTTATTATTATTGCTTAAAACTTTACACACTCCTTTGTTATATTAATCTAAAGATCTGTATACTCTTTGGTTTTGATTCAAAATCTTATTTTAGTGATATTTAGTTTTTTGTAAAAAAAAAAACAGGGTTGGGGGTTTCACATGTCCCGCAGTGTCTCAAAAACAATATATAGTTATTGCTTAAAACTTTCTCAGAAACTATTTATGATCTTCTTCTTCCGAATACGGGAGTAGACTCCTAGGTAGGAGTGTAAAACTTCCCGGAACTTGTGTGCTATGTACATATGGACTTAATTTAAAAATAATATGACAAAGAAAAATCATTATCAATAACATATATACATTATGTACAGTGGCTTCAAAGTTTAATAAGTTGCTGTGGATCCTTCAAGTGTTAGAGTGGATATGCCACTTTTGAAGGATTCCAGGGTGTCAGACATACCTATTGCTTCAGGTAGTGAGTTCCAGTCCGAAATAGTGCGAGGATAAAATGAAAATTTATAGAAATCTTTATTTGTGGATATTTGCCTAAATTTATGTTTCCCCCTAGTGCGTCTATCAGAAATTGTTAAGTTGTCCTTAGGAACTTCAACTAACCCCCAATTTATTTTATACAGCATAGTTAATCTAGCCTTTTTCCTTCTTAATTCTAAATTTTCCCATTCCAATGATTTTATTAAATTTGAAACTGCTCCAGGTGATCTATCTTTATAATCATTGAAGACAAACCTGGCTGCCTTACGCTGTACCTGCTCAACCTGAGTGATGTGTTGTTTTTTGTATGAATCCCAGACAGGGGAAGAGTATTCGACGACCGGACGGACAAGTGATGTGTACGTAAGGTTTTTAACCTTACGTGTGCAGTTTTTTTAAGTTCCTACGAAGAAAACCTAAGGTTTTATTTGCCTTACAAGTAATATTGTTAATATGCGTTCCCCAATCAAGATCATGGCTTATAGTTACGCCTAAATATTTACTGTCTTTTACTGCTTCTAAAATATGATTATGTAATATATAATCAAAAGTGGAAGGTTTACTTTTTTTAGAAATATGAATTACATAACACTTCGTCAGGATTAAAATTCATTTGCCAATCCTCTTCCCATTCTACTAAACTAGACAAATCTTTTTGAAGTAATTGTGCATCAGAACTATTATTTACATTTCTATATAATAAACAGTCATCTGCAAAAAGTCTTGCATTGCAAGTTACATGTTCGGGTAGGTCATTTATAAAGAGTAAAAATAATGTTGGGCCTAAAACTGTTCCCTGAGGGACACCAGAATCAACTGCTAATTTTGAAGATTTTACACCGTTTAGTAGTACTTGCTGTCTCTGTTGCCTGAAAGTTTCATGATTATTGCATAAAACTTCCACACAAGACGTCGGGTGTATCATGCCCTCATGGCGCAGCTGTTTAATTTTTTAGGATTGCGGTGCAGTTTGATAACAGACAGTGACCAGCATAAAAAAGTGTTTCACTAGATTGAGCTCTTTGTCTAAGTGTACTTTAAAGGTTCTTCCCACTGAGTTCAGTTTATTGATATGCGTATTGTAACGTTTGTGGGTCATCGTAAATTCCCCTTTTTCTATTTTTAGATACTATATATAACTGTAGTTGTCCGGTCATTTTTTTCGCGGGGATCGTTTATCTCGTGCTTGAACTCAATGTCCAGACTTCATGTGATTTTTAAGATGCTTAAACAGACTATCCATGTATTAGATAAAATACAAAGGTAACAAAGAAACAGGCCGGTAACAACCGTTGCCGGATAGTTTTTCTGCACGAGTAGTCAGGTCAAGGTCCGAGGCGATAGCCGAGGACCTTGACCTGACTACAAGTGCAGAAAAACTATTCGGCTGGTTGTAACCGGCCTGTTTCTTTTGTTACTTTTGTTTTTTATCTGACTTGTACGACGTTTCAAGTAATAATATTTTAAGCAAGACTAAACATTTGAGAAACTTGGATAGCAATAAAGCAGTAAATGTAAGTTATAGTATAAACACATTTTTTTTCCTTTCCCTTCAACCGTGATTTTTTTTCAAGAAAAAAAATCAGGAATCTTATAATTTGATAAAAAAAAGAACTATTTCAAGTAAAAGATAATTGTTGTACACATTTAAGACTTTTTAAAATGCAACTTCGTAAAAAAGTAATATATTAAGGAATATTTTAGTGGTAAGTAAGATAACGTTTGATTTTTATGAATAAAACGGAAAGCGGGGAGGGGGAGGGGGGGGGGGGGTTAATTCATTTTAAAATACACAGGCTGTAATCTTTATGTTTGATGAAAAAATGCAGGATGAACCATTCAATCCCCCATTCCCCCTTTAAAAAAAAATCGTAAAAATCGCGCGTTTGTTGCCAAATACATGAATTTAATATGCAGTGATGGGGGTCCCGGGGGTTGGAACAACCCTTTTTTTGACGATCAATGCATTTAAATGGGGACATAAAGTTGAACCCCCCTATTTTGTTCTGGATTTAGACATGTATCCGCCACTGATATAAATTCGATAACAATATAAAGGTATCAAAAGAATGAATTTCCTAGTTCATTAGGGAATGAAATATTTATGAAAAAAAAGAATTTTGTCTTAGTATTATATATATTCAGGAATATACTTTGTGATTTTTTTTTAAACTCATGCTCGTCTCTAGATCTGCAAGTGTTGATCGGGATTAAACACGTGTTACTATATGATCCAATCGCAGCTTACCGCCCAAAATTGATGACATAAGTTGAAAGATTTTCTTCTAGATTTGCTGCTTATTTGGACGTGTATTAGATGAACACTTTTTGTTTATAGGATCAATCGTGCATTGGTGAGTTGATAGGGATTTTATCTTTTGATATTAGATTTGATTTTTATTTACTTATTTCTTGTCTTATTTTTATTGAAATGTTCACGTCAGTATCATCCTTTCTTTACTTTCAGCATTGTCCAAAATACTATTCATGTCCATATATTGAAGAAAACATTTATTGACCGAATATTTTGCTTCATGAAGGGGGCGGTGTGTTCTTTTTTGAGTATATTAACTATTTACTTTTCAACGCCATCACCCAAATGTTTTTGTTTAAATAAGCATCAGGGGCTGATCCAGTCATTTTAAAAAGGGGGGGTCCAACTATATGTCCCCATTCAAATGCATTGATCAGCCAACAAAAAAGGGGGGTTGGTCGATCAATCGTATACGGAATCCCCCCTGGATCCGCCAATGAGCACTATTAAAAGTATTTGGAAAATCAGGAATCATTCAAAACATTAATTTGTCATCTGCTTGACCATAATAAATTTTTTTCTCATAAAATTTGGGATCAAAATATCTATTTTAGGAGAAAACCATACCCCCCCCCCCCCCCCACTATTGAAGTTAAATGTCTAATCCCTTAGTGTACTGATGTGAATAGTATTTAACTGGAAATGTTTGAAAAAAGATATTGATGCTAACGTAAATATTTTGTTCAATAGAAAGACAGGAAATAAGTCGGTGAACCAAAAAGTTCAAATCTAATTGAAAGTTAAAGTGCCCATGAACTCACTGATCATGCACGAGTGATTCTATTCATAAAAAGTGTCCGTGTAACAACTAAAAAGAGTCCGTGTATCGTCTAAAAAGAGTCCGTGTAACACCCGTTAATGTACTGTTTTTCTATAGCTCTGCGGGGGGCAAAGTCGTACAAATCAACATGTCCATGACATGAAATCCAAGGTAAAGTGATTGAACCATTTTGAATTATCTAGCTATCACAACTGGCAGCACATGGTGCTACTAGAGCAGTAAATATTCTTTCTAATTTTTCACGGCAATTAAAAGATTTAGTTTTCATTGATTCAAACATTCTTCATATCAAAAATTGAGAATGGAAATGTGATATGTGTTTAAGAGACAGTAAAATGACAAAAAAATCAAAAAGCAGTCAAAGGTCACCAATGGGTTTTTAACAAAGTGAGAAAATCCCTCGCTCGATGGCGGACTTCAGATGGCCCCTTAACAAAATGTGTACTAGTTCAAACTCCAATACATAAAACCGATCTTACAATCAAAAACATACAAATATATCTATATATTTAATACAGATATAAGAAAATGGGATATGAGTGCAATCAGACGATACTACATATACTTCAAACAAAATATACAAGTTGTACAATGAGGGCAAATGTCAAGATCATATAAAGTTTCTCGTGCCACAAGACTCGCCATCTTATGACAATACATCTTCATGCTACATGTTCAGAAGCAAGGTCAATTTAGAATTATACTTCTAGGTCAGGGTAATATACAAAGGAACACACTGTATCATGACACACCCAAAGTGCATAGGTCAAGAGTCAAAAAGTCATAGTCTGGTCAGGAGTTCCATGCCAAAAAAAACAAGCGAAACTGCAAGCTACTGCTCACTGATGATACCCCCGCTGCAAGTGGATAATATTAATAGTGTAAAAATATGCAAGTGTTCCGTAAACAGGAAGTTGTCAAGTGATGAATCTGAAAATGCATCACACGGTATAGCTGACTTATATAAATCCTGAAACCAAATTTCAGAAATCCTTGTATTGTAGTTCCTGAGAAAAATGTGACAAAAATTTTCAACTTGGCTATCATGTGTAAAATCATACAAGTGTTCGGTAAACAGGAAGTTGTCAAGTGATGAATCTGAAAACGCATCATACGGTATAGCTGACTTATATAAATCCTGAAACCAAATTTCAGAAATCCTTGTATTGTAGTTCCTGAGAAAAATGTGGCGAAAATTTTCAACTTGGCTATCATGTGTAAAATCATACAAGTGTTCGGTAAACAGGAAGTTGTCAAGTGATGAATCTGAAAACGCATCACACGGTATAGCTGACTAATATAAATCCTGAAACCAAATTTCAGAAGTCCTTGTATTGTAGTTCATGAGAAAAATGTGACGAAAATTTTCAACTTGGCTATCATGTGTAAAATCATACAAGTGTTCGGTAAACAGGAAGTTGTCTAGTGATGAATCTGAAAACGCATCACACGGTATGGCTGACATATATAAATGTTGATACCAAATTACAGAAAGGGTGGATGTGTAGTTCCTGAGAAAAATGTGATGAAAGTTTCATGGGACGGACTGACGGACGGACTGACAGACAGAGGTAAAACAGTATAGCCCCCCTTTTTTAAAGCGGGGGTATAAAAACACAAAGCAGTCCTGCACAAAAGTTCATCACTGTACAAGTAACAATGTCTCATGGCATGATGCACTACACATCCCGAATACAGAAAACATGAGTCAGGGACAGAAACAGAAGACATGTATCTAAACTCAATGGAAAAGTACTTGTATTTCATGTCACTATATACACATGTCTTCAATATAGAACATAAACTCTCGCAACCATTCAAAGTTAACACCGTCTTACCACTGTTAATTGAAAATCTGATCGTGCAGTTATGTCAATAAATCAAAACAGTAAGATAAGACATTAAAACACTTAAAACTAGGGTTTACCATTGATTTCTTACCTCACCATGTGATAGCACTATGGTAAACTGATAGAAACACTTGGTGCAGTCATGCAATTAAATAGTTGCAATATTACGAAGAGAACAAAATACAAGACAGAGTAAGAAACAAATGAAAGTAATTATACATACGAACTTTTAATCACAATGCACAAATAAGGAACTGTAGTTTTCATTCATTTTTTCATTTAAAATGTACGCTCCCGTTAAACTATGGGAATTAACGCTGTATATTTATATAAACGATCAATCTTGTAACCAAATCAACAAATAAACACATAAATATTAAATGTTTTCACAGTTTAATTCTATTCATATATCAAAATAAATATACAAACTATATATATATGTACAAAATATAAAATGGACGGAGTAAAATAATATTATTCACTAACAATTGTATTACATACTCTTTTAAAACTCTCTTAACCATCAGCAAGCCAATGTAAGAAGGTGGACTTATAACAGTTTTATGCAGATAAGTAATATCTTTTCTTTTCTAATTATCATAACAACAGTATATTTTTTTTGTTTTCTGAGGTCTTCAAATCATACTAATGGATCTAGTTGTAAACCGATTGAAAAGGCTGACAGAAACATTTCAAATACTTTGATAAATATGAAAAGTTTCCTTTACTTCGATCTTTAACTGTCCTATGCTAGGTTTCAATACTAGGTTTCATTATTGATCAAATATCATACAAAAGAACATTTTTCAGAGGAATTGATTGATTTTTGGTGTTAAGCACCACTTTTTAGCACTATTTTCTATTTAGTGGAGGCCAGTTTCCATTGAGGAAAAAAGCCAGAGAGAACCACAACCTTCAGCAAGAAAACTGGAAATCCTAATCAATCAGGATTGGGTTATTAAAACTTAAAGATTTTCAGAAATATTCATCCTATTAATTTCCTGTTTGTCTTTCTCATAACTTTCTTTTACCAATGTCAACCAGCAATATTTTTAATTTTTTTACAAAAATAATATTTTTCTAAGCCACAGACTCTACAGATCTTCCAGTTGTTTTTGCACGGGGGGGTAACTTCGATATTTTCTTGGTAGGGGTGTGCCATTTTTGCCTCAAAAAACGTACCCATTTTAATATAACATTCACTGAAATTCAGTACCTATAGTTATATAAATATTTAAGAAAGAATGACCTATACTTATATACAATATTTAAAATATGACCCATGCTTATATAAGCACTAACTCACCGGGGTTCATTTGGGAACTTATTTGAAAGCACTTTGTTTGAAAGGTGAACTTTGATTTAATTTAATATAATAATTGACCATTAATAATGTAAGATTCTCAATAGCATATTTATATATAATATGTAGATCAAACCCTGAATCAATATATAATTATCAAACGTAAATGCATTTTAATATAGGATGTCATTAAAAAGGAGGGTCATTTTTATATAAAATCTCGCAAAATTATGACCCATATTTTTGGCACATCCCCGTATACCCAATAATAGGAAGTTGACCCCCCGTGTGTTTTTGTCAGTTCTTTTTCTGCATTTTCTCTTGCCTGCATCATTCTCTGTCTTGCTTTCTTGAATGCTTCTACAAGTAAAAAAATAAAGTCAACGTAAGTATGTATCCTTAATAAAAAAATATCAATGCCCTTACAAATAGATTCCACGATTTCAATTTGTTTTTTAACTGATTTCATGATGTCTTGTATCACACAGAATGTTGGTTTTAATTGTAGGTGTATGCATACTATAGTGTATATTCACTTATTTTTCTCAATTAATATTCTATAGTGTGTCTTTCTATATTGTGACTTACGCTATTGTTTCAGGTAAGGTGAAGGTTGGTGCCTATTATAACATTTAAACCCACTGCATTTGTTTGCACCTGTCCTAAGTCAGGAACCTTATGTTCAGTGATTGTTGTTTGTTGCTGCAGTTCATAAGTGTTTTTTTCATTTCTTGTTTTTTTTAAACAAATAAGACCTTATGTTTTTCCGTTTGAATGGTTTACACTAGTAGTATGTGGAGGTCTTTATAGCTTGCTGTTCAGTGTGAGCCAAGACTAAGTGTTAAAGGTTTATCCTATAATTGTTCACTTTTTACAATTTGTGATTTGAGGATGGAGACTTGTCTCATTGCAATGGGCACTCATACCACATCTTCTTGTATCCATTGAACAAACAGATTGCTAGATTATAATGAAAACTAAGTCTTACCTAACACTGAGGCAATATTGGCTTGAACAGCATTTACGCTGAAAATAGAATAAAATACATTAAACTAAAATGTGTCCGTAGTACACAGATTATTATTTAATTGCAGCCCACACTCACTATCATTTTTCTATGTTCAGTGAACAGTGAAAATGGGGCCAAAACTATAATTTGGCATCTAAATAAGATAGATAATATCATAGGAAACATGTGATCTAAGTATCAAGATGGTTGGACTTCAACTTCAGCAAAATCTTCTTTGACCAAATATTTTAACACAAAGCATGACCGACAGAGAAACGAACAAACAAAGACACAGACAGAAAAACATTATGCCCATAGGAAGAGCATAAAACTGATATTAAATAAATAATACTACATAGTACTAAGTAAAGGCATTACTGTTTTATTGTTGCAAAACCTTCAGGCAAGACTTTTCTCTCTTGGTCAATTTTCAATGAAAATTAACAATTTAAATGATTATGAATGTAATAATGTAAAATCAGAAATCATTGTGATGTTTTTTATTATGAGAAAAATGTGACGGGGTATTATAACAATAATTTTAACTCACATTTTGATTTTTTTTATAAAAATTGAACAGGATTTATCTTAATATCGCAAAGATTAAAATTGCATTTCAATCCAAAATGACAAAATCGCAATAACAAATTCACACAATAATTGCCAAATTGACAGTCTCCATTTTCCTACATGAAAATGTGGCATAAAACTTTGTATAAAATATATGTAGAAAAGCATAACTTTCTTATATCAAGAAATACCAAAATCCATGATTGCTAAGGGAAAGCCTGATCAAAAATTTAATAAGAGATGAAGAATGCTATTGAATGATATTTTTAACAATTTTTTATTGTTTCTGTGACATTATGCCATCACTATTTCTAATTGGTAGTGGATGATGAAATGTTTAAACATTAAGTGACAGTCTTTGTAAGAATCAGGGAATATTGAAAAAATCTAAACATGGCTGAAAAAAACCCACCTACCCAGCCATCCTATTTTGAAGTAACACTCATCCTGAGTTAAAAATGGTAGGTCTTTAGTGTCTGTGTGTCCGGTAACTTGCTAAATCTTTAGATAAACTTTGGTTAGAATGATAGCAAATTACAGAGTTAGCTCCCCTAAATTGTTAATTTCTAGTGCATTGTAACCAAAATTTATCTCCAATACCAGAACAGGACAAGGAAACGAATGGTATATTTTTGCATTGTTATACATTTTGAACATAAATTAATGTCAACCTGAGTGGGTTTTTATTTGTCATGTTTTCACCACTGCCTGATTCTTAGGTAGACTAGCACTTAATATTCTACAAATTTAGTAGGACTTAACATAAGATATTTCAATAAATAATGACAGGTTGTGAAAAATAAAGAATCCACAAAACTACCAATATACACTCCAAATTCCTTATTAAATCTTGACTTACCCTAAGTTATCTAACAATGATCCTAGTGATCGTTTCTGGGACTTCTTTTCCATAAATGCTCTGAAATATATAAAACAAAGATCTAAAATAAGTCTGTTTTCATTTTTTTAAATGAAGCTACAAAAAAAAAAAATTGATAGCATAATATTTTCCCAAAATATTGATATTGATAGATTTATTTTTTTATATGTATAAAGAGAGACAACTCTTACCTGGCCTGCATCATAACATTGAGGTTGACTGTGACTTCGCCTGTTGTTTCTGTACGGAATCCATATTTACTTAAATGGCTTCCCTGAAACAAATTTTTGTTCATACATCATTAGGAAAAAAATATTTGGTTTACATAAATACACTTCCAAACAATGACCTCTTAACTTACCATCAGATATTGGCTTTTAAAAAATTGTCAATAAATGAATGAATGCTAAAATCAATTGTTTAAAATTTTTCATTTTTTGTTTTTGTGTTATAAAAATTTTTGGGTAAAACATAGGACAAAATGAAATCCCAAAAAACTCTTACATAATAATGTCAACAATTGTGAATAATAATTAGCTGATCAAAAAATCAATGATGAATATGTTCTCAGTCAGATATTGAATAAACAAGTTGAAAGCATAGCATGATGGTAAAAAATCATATATCAAATCAACATCAGAAACTATATATATACATTGTACCTGAAATGTTGATGGTATAGCTGTGTATGTCTGATCTTCTAATTCTGGTGATCCTCCAACAAAATATCTCCGTAATTCTGAGGCTACAGACATACCAATAGGTCGCCAACAATGGGATGTTATTTTCTTACTTCCTGTTATGGAAATTAAATATTATGCATTATACTGTAATTAAGATAAACAAGAATGTGTCCATAGTACACGCATGCCCCACTCACACTATCGTTTCAAATGTTCAGTGGATCCTTGACCAAAAACTTTAACCTATAGCAAGACAGACGGACGGAAGAACAGATAAACAAAGATAAAAAATATTCAGTAATCTTAAGCTACCTACAATTGATTCAATATTATTTTGTGGTAAACCAATTTTTGTTGATTTTTTTAGTAAAGGTGAACCATGAATATCTTTGTTTGACAAATTACAAATGTTCAATAAGCTTGTGTCTAGACTTTGGCAAAACCATGAAACTATCTATGATAAAATACAAATTTTCCTCAACCCATGAAAATTGGTACCCATGAAAATAAAATTCACCGTATGTATGTTATCTAAACTCTTGTATGAGAGATATGATATCTCTGTAACTCTGTGATATATAATAGGATTTTATCAAAGGGATGATATCCTTTTACTCTGTGTCTACGCTCACTCGACAAAAAACTTCATATTATGTCTCCAGCTGATATTTTACGATATCAACATGCAGATAACCTGATAATCGGTACATATCTGTACTTTTATTAAATAGATCCTTTAGCATACTTGACTAATCATTCTTACCTGGTGCATTAGGAACAGTTACATATGTGTAACCTTCTGTTCTGAATCTCTTAAATGAGTCTAACGACAGAACTTCCAACATAATTAATGGGAAATGTGGAACCTCATCTGAAATGTAATGTCAAATGTACAATCAAAGAGCTGAAAGCTCTGAAGAAAAATGACGCCACTGTCTCTAATATTGGGATAGTTTTTATGCAAGTCTTGATTTTCATATACCGTAATTATGCAACATGTCTCGTAAGCATATAATTGGTATTCGTATATGTGTGTGTGTGAAGTGAAGGTGACAACTGGCTGTTTTTTTTAAAGACAAATGAATAGGTCAAGACTACCTGAATTGTACAAATAAATACCGTAGAAAGGCCTTTATATTTCTCTCTGGTACATAGTCTGAATCCGGGTCCGTTCGCGCCCATTCACATTTGCGCCCACTCATGTTCGCCCCCTTACACTTTCACACCCTACATGTTCGCAACCAATCTTAATTGGTTTTGTGTTTAATAACTCTGTAAGCAAGTGTTTTCTTATAAGTATAGTTGTTGTCATTGTCTCAAAATAAAGTGAGACAGCATTTGTTTTTTGTGTTGAATAAATCTTAATCATGTTTTGGATAGCGTATTGTTAAAAATAATAATAGTCCTTTCTAAATAAAGTGGTATTTTGTCAACGTTTTATTTTGTGTTGAATAACTCTTAATCATGTTTTGGTTAGTGTATTGCTATAACTTTGTTTCATTGACTTGTTTCAAAATGAATTGAGATTCTGACTATGTTTTTTTCTGTGTGTTGAATAAATTTTATCATGTTTTGGTTATAATAGTGGATTGCTATATTTTGGTTCCTATATTTTATTGTTTCGTTGTTTCAGATCAAAGGGACCAAGCTGTTAAAACAATTATCTTTTGTGTTTTTCCTTTAAAATCTTCAATGTTTTACTCATACCAAGCTCTAAATACATTCAGTATTTACATTCAGTATTTACACCAAAGCAATTTAAAACAACAATCATGATTTTCCAATTATTCAACTTGAATTTGAATTAAAATTGGGCGCGAATGAGTAGAGTGCTAGGACCTTGGGTGCGAACCTGCGAGGTGCGATCGTGTAGGGTGCGAAAGTGTATTGGGCGTGAACAAACCTGATACCACATAGTCTGAACCCACCTTCCTATGACCGCAAGGCTATGTTAATTTTTTTTCTGGGACGCCTTCCTACTAACGTCGTAGGAAGGCGTCCCAGAAAAAAAAAATAGCTTTGCCAGACGTCATAATTATTTGGACTAATACATGAGATATTGGATATTTTTATGCATTATTTTAACCAGTTGAGCATTTTACAGGATTGTTGGTTTAATGCTGTTTACTGAAAAAAAACAACCTTAAATTCGCTAATTATCTGGCATGAAAGTTTGATTTATTGAAAGGGACTCATAGTTTTCTATTTATTTTAATACTTGTTTAATTGTTAAAACAACAGCTTGGGTAAGGGCTTCCTTGTTTACCTTTATACACAACAACATATTCACTTTGGTTTCGTTGTTTACCTAAATACACAACAACATATTCACTATGTACTTGGTAACAGTTATTAATTAATTGAATAGAAAATATCATAACAAATATTATTGGATGCCGAATTGACGTCAAATAGGTGCCGTTTTGACTAGATGCAAATTTAACCAGGTGCCGACTTGACTTGTACGTTTCAATTCCTCTGCGATCGTTTGCAGTGTTTTCTTGAGAAAACCTATTTTCCATCATCAAAGAGAAGAAGAAACTGCTTGAAAATGATCCTGGAACGCTTCATGATTGTTAAAATAAGTTTAATTCACTTAAAAAACAATTTTAAAACTTGCGATGTTTAAACAGGAAGTTTCAAAAGCACGTATAAAAGAAGAAATTAACCGGTGAGAGTTGAAATCCGTACATGACAGATATTACTATAGTATGACTTCGAAAGCAAAACAGTTCCATCCTTTTGTAAAACAGTCTTTGATATACCTATCACATTAATGTTTGAAGGGTCTTAAGCTTATTTAAACCATATAAGTCGGTATGAAACACCAAAACGGAATGAACAATAACCGATTACGTTTTGTAGTTTACAAATTCTAAACTGGTTCCCGTCAAACTACAACACTTTGTTCGAGTGTAGTGGAATACAAGCAGAAACCAGTTAGTTTGTAAAATAGTAAATATGAAACCGAGTGTAAACTGGTTCCTGGCTGATTACTACACAATGATCATGCATAATGATAACACAAGCAGATTCCAGTTTCAACTTTGTATGGAAAATAGTAAATACGAAACCAAGCGCGGTAGGCAGAGAAATGTAATGAAGTTCAGGTCGCCAGTAATGGAACAATGACTGCGTCATTTTCCAAAAAATATTGTTAACTGAAGTACTAATTATCTGACAGTTTTAGTTTTGCTGATTTCTAAACATCCACAAGATTCAAATAAATCCTAAAATAACTCCATTTTAAAGACAATAATAAGATGATAAAGTGTCATGGGTACTACTTGTACAAGTTAATTTTATTTACTTGAAAAAAATATACACATATAAGTAAATAAATAATAGAATAATCTCCCCTTAATTTTCTCAAAAATTTACTTGTATATTAAAGTCAATTTTTCTTACAATCCCATAAAAATCCTCAAGTTTTGAGATTTAAAATCATCAATTTTTTTTTTTTATTAAAATTCAATGTTTCATCTCATTAATTCAACAAAGTAACTGATTGAGCAGAGATCTTGTATGTTTGTGCAAGGCCTTCAAAAATTGTTCCTTGGGGGGCCTGTAAATGAGCAGTGTTATGAAGATAACAGACAAATAGGATTTTCATTGTCCATGAAATTACATTTAAATGATTAGTACAAAGGGTACACAATTTAAATTCTATTAGAGCCAAAAAATTAAAAAAATTCCAGAAAAGAAGAAAGGATGACTTTTTTACTTATACAAGTAAAAAATTGTGAATGTCTAAGGGACATAACCTAAGCCATTTTTTTTACCTATACAAGTAAATAAAATTCACTTGTATAAGTATCCTACAAGTTTATTTATATGTGTATATTTTTTTTTTACTTCAGCGAGTTAATAAATATTACTTGAATAAATAGTACCACTGACTGAAGCGAAAGTAAAGATAATGAAAAAAAATAATTTAATGCAACGAAGGAATTGATCAAAAACATTAAATCTGTTTCAAAATCTAATATATATCCTTGTCTCAGTGATTTTTTCATGCTATTAAGAATGCATTGTGACGTTACAGTTACCATTGAATAAACATGCATAGAACGATCAATATGATGTACAAAAACATATAATCTGACCATATATATATAAATATATCTTTTCCTTTCATTAATCATCACCAAAATTGTGAAGAAAAAAATAATTTAAAAATTAAGTAGTCTTTAGTTCTATGAGCACTCAGTGTCTTACATCTCAAAACAATATGTTGAAACTTTAGTGCATTGTTTTTTTTTTATTTATTAATTCTTTAAGTAAATTTTTGATAAATCATTGGTATAACCCACTTTCTCTATTCAGATTCTATTTTATAATGTGGAAATAACTTTTAAATTTTGATAGCATAAGTGCATGTGATTTGAATTTACAGCAACATTTAATACATATATCATATTTCAAATGATCTTCTGTAATGGAAATTTTATTCTAGTCTAAATATCAACCGACACTAACCTTGTTCATCTTCATTCACTGAGTCATTTTTGTAGAACAGTTCAAAACTGAACGGGAAACTGAATTTGGCAACGTCATCCTAAAAGTGACATATAAATTAACATTACTTCACTGGATTAAAACATATAATTATGAAAGATAAGGTTGATAAATCTCTATGTCTTTTACTTTTGTTGGTCTTGTTTGATTTCTTCTCTATGCCCTTTTTAACATGGTAGACATTAAATATGTCACTATCTTTAAACCAAGCTTTTTAATTTTCTAGTGAGAACCACCAACAGAAATGTCCATTTTGTTTGCCGACTACATCTAAACTATAACTATTAATGCAAGCTTTATGGTTACGTAGCACACATGGGCCCAATGTTTTGTTTTAAAACATAACATGGCTTTGTTTACAAAATGTAAGAAGAGTGTAATATTATGTCTTATTATGCATTTAAATGTTATAAACTATAGATGTTTACCCTTCCTTCCACTTTAGTAGAACACGTCTGTGTGACCCAGGATAATTGTTGATGTTTCTCAGCTGTCCAAACTATTCAAACAGAAATTTTCAAAAATGAAATAGCATTGTCAACTAATATGCCAAAAAATTAATGTTTAGGGTTTTTAGACCCTCATTTTTGTGGGGATCCTTTTTTTAATTTTCAAAACTTTTCAAAAACGTATCTGTTTTATCAACCACAAACTTAAAAAACTAAATCCATGATTAAATAAATCACAAACATTTTAAATAGTAATTAGTATTATCGCTATTTTGTGCATTTTTCTTTTGATCTTTTTTTGTGATAATTTTCATATCATGCTTCTCGCTTGAGATAGAAAAAATATCGCTAGAAACTAAGGAGGCCATGTGGCGTTGCTAAAGAAATTGACATGAAATTGACAACGTCGTCATAGGTAAAATAGCGATAAACAGATTATCATTGGTCATCTCAACTCGATTGCTTTTCTCACTTTCGCTGTACCAGCTCAAGCGAGAAAATCAATCTCGTTGAGATGATCAACGATAATCTATAATTATCTTGTTCATTGGAAAACTGCAAACAACAAACTTCCAAAAAAGCTAGTATGTTTCTATATTGATAATACCAAACAAATATTGTTAACACTATATTTTATGGATTTTATGGGGGGGGGAGAACCTGACCTATCCCCCTCTATAATTTGTAGGAAAGTGTAAACACTGGGTTTTGGGGATTGCTTCACAAATTTGATAAGAAAACAAGAAAAAAGAAATTTAAGTACTTTCAGTTTGAATCAAAAGAAAATAAAAACAAAATAGAAAGTACAAATAATAAATCAACATGAATAAGCTTGATCATAATATTTCATATATAATTATCGGATATTGCGAAAAAAATGTTTATGAATCAAAAGTCTACATAATAAATACAAAAAAATGATCCACATTCCTAGAAATTCTCATAAACTAAATATTCTACACAATTTACAAATGAATATATTTTCCAAGTGACCTTAATAGTTGTTAATTCTTTATCTGTTACAGTTGCAGTTGCTGTACTTATAAATCAAGTAGCTAAATACAAGTGTCTTTGAAAATATTACTCAATAATATGTGTACTTACATTTTGGAAGATCAACGAAGAAATGGCAGTAGAGATCATCAAACTCAAAATTTTTGGCAGACTCTGAAATACATCAGCATAAATATTGGTTGACAAGTAAATGACAGAGTTCTAAAAATAATTTCCAATTGTATACATTTTTGTATTTCATTTCTGTCATTTAAAAAATATAAGTCTAAAAAATCATTCTATATTAAAAAAAAATCATAGGCTTATTGTGTAGAAAACATGTCTTTTTTACTGATGACTATACTAGTATACAATGTCATGTGTTTGGGGTTAGTTTGTCCAGGGTTGGCAAAAACCCGGGTTTTATGAGTATTGCCCAGCCCAGTGGGAAATTCTGGGAAAACCCGGGTTTTACTGGGTTTTGGTGGGTAATACTGGGCAATACTGTTTGTCTGTTCGGCGGGTTTCTGCCTCATTCACATATACTCCAAATTTTCTTTGATTGATCTGTAAACTGTTATATTGGAATTTTAATGTGACAGCTTTTAAATCATCACTAAACTATACTTGTTGACAGTAATTTCAACAGAGGTTATCTAAAATTTTCAAAAATATCCCTGACAGATAAAAACATAATTCACTTTGAGTTTTCAACATTTGATTTGACAATAAGTTCTAAACAATATTCCTCATTTGTCCACTTTTCTACTTTACAATTTGCTATAAAATGTAAAATATTAAAACAACTTAAGGTGGTTCATAACACTATAGGGAGAGAACTCTGAAAAATCAGCAGAATGTTTTAATCACATTCTATATTAAAGGAAATATTAAGCTTCTAAATGATCAAAATTAATGTTTGTCAAACAGCTATATATCCAATGATTTTTTTCTCAGAAAGTGTGTGATTAAAGTTTTTGATATTTTTATATTTTCGTCAACGGGTTAAAGTTAAATATTTTGTCAAAATTTTATAAAAATTAAACGAGCCAAATAAATTTTAGTCAAGGTACCACCTTCACATAAAAAAACTTACCTATTTCTCCATATACTAATAATCGCAGTACATCTGGGGCTGGCTGAAATAGAATGTAAAAAAGTTTATTGCCATATTCAGTAAAGTTCACATACAACTGAAAATGACTCCCATTTAATAGTGTGAATGCTTTGAATACAAATATTTTTTTTAAATAACTGATGAGGCTGTGTAAAGAAATTGTTCAAAATAAAACCATAAACCAGTTTCTTAATGCATGTGAACACTGGACAAAGGGGAGTAATTCAATATGTTATAATTATCTCCCTTGGTCATTGGGCTTTCTGTGTGATTTTAATATGTAATCATGAATTCACATAATTTATTTTTTTATAATTTGTTGAAATATGAAAAACATTATTCATGTCATAATCCATTGAGATGACATCTACAATCAAGAATTCCAAAGAAAAGAACATCTATGGATATCTGAATTTGAAATAATATATAAATTTCTAATTTACATGTTTACATAGAGGTTTATATTTCTAATATGCATTTAAAAATACCACTGAAAATAAATTTTCCTGATAAGAGATTTCTCTTTGCTACTCAAGTTTGGCAGCAAGATTTAACAATTCCAATTGATCGATATATATCACAATGTACGAAATCAGGTTCAATCTAACTGTCAAAAGAGATAGTTCATCTAGACATGCAAAATCTTATAAGATAATGAACTTTTCAGTGTCTTTTTTTTTAAATTCTGTGTATGCTTCATGTTTATCCCTACCATTTCATGTTCAGAACAGATAGAACAAATACATGCCAAACTACACTGATAATGAACTATTCTATGTATTTTTAAATTCAATGTATGCTACATGCTTATTTCTACCATTTCAAACTCATCTCCAACACAGGCTTGTAAGAAATCTTTGTGTCTGTTATACACTTCTCTGTACATTTTCATTTCTTTGTCTTGTTCTTGTCTGTAAAAACATGGATTATTTTATAAATGCAGCGATTAGGGCTGTTCCAAAATTAAATGCATAGAGGGCATGAGAGGTACTTTTTGTTAGACCGAATCACACATAATATAAAGTTTCTATTTTACTTATAATTCATGCAAAATTCTTAAAAAAAAATTAAACCTCCCATGAATAATTATTACATGTGTTTCCAATCCACCTAGCTGTATTTAATTTTTGAAAATCCCTAACATAAAAAGTTGAAAATAAAACATATCATAGATAAGTGACATCATCAATAATGTTATGAAAGTAAAAATACTCTGATATATGACAAACTGTGTAACTTGATTTTACAGAACAAGTGTCACATTGATCATGGTTTGTGCAGGATTTTGACAATTGTTTTGTTTGTTAAATGTATCAGAGATTTATGATAAAATTAACAGGTTTCTTAACCCTTTCGCCGATGAGTCCCGGTTGAAAGTGTAAACATGGCCCTTCTGTTTGTTGAAAACCGTGTCAAAATCAGAGGGAATTAACGGAATTTACGAGAATTTGAAATGAGGGAACACTTTTTTTGAAAGAATATGGAAGAATTGGAGTCAAACTAGTATACTTTTTTGACATAACTTTTTATGTACAAAACACTTGGAATGGACATCGTTCAGTGTGAGGAATTTGTACAGCCTCGTAAAATTTTTCAAAATTTTGCCGTTTTGGTTTAAAAAATTACGATTTGGGGTCAAAGAGCAGAATTTTGAGAATTTCACCTAAATAATGCCGAAAATTTAAAAATTTGAATATTTTATGAAGAAAAAATTATCAAAACATGAACAAAACTGTGAACATAGTGTTAGTGAATGAAATAAATACACAAATAACTACAAACAAGTTTTTATTGACATTTATTATGAAGATCTCCCACTTAAGTAATAGTAGCCAGGGAAGCCATCGTCTCAGAGTCGCTTCAGTCTGGGCAGCAATCGGTGAAAGGGTTAATTTGAATTTTTAAAATTTTCAAACTGTAGAAAAATTCCTATTTCTCTAACTGGGTCAATATCCATAATGCGCCTCAAATTGTTAGCATTTTCATAACTATTATTGTAGCTGTGTTCAGCTGCAGTATAAAAACGATATTAGAACTATGTTAGAAAAATATCAACTTTCACATAGCCCTTGCCTTTCCTCTCTCTGCTATGAGCCTCATAACAAAAAGTTATTAAAATTTGTCTAAAATTGACCTTATATTGTTTTAACCCATATGGTTTGTATTGACGGGGAGCACAGTCAATATCCTATAGTGGCTGAAAATTCGTAAATTAGAATATAGTCAGTAATTTAAAAAGGCTATTAGATAAATTATTTCTATTTTCATAATGTTTACTAACCTGTTCATAACTTTAGATGCATGTTCTATCATATATTCAAACACCTCTGAAAATTAAAATAACAATGTTGTACAAAAATAATTTAAAAGTTTACTGCTTATATGAAAGATACAATTAACAAAGTGAAATCACTAACAAAAAATATATGTTTGGCTAGAGGTATAGGGGGAGGGTTGAGATCTCATAAACATGTTTAACCCCGCCGCATTTTTGCGCCTGTCCCAAAGTCAGGAGCCTCTGGCCTTTGTTAGTCTTGTATTATTTTAATTTTAGTTTCTTGTGTACAATTTGGAAATGAGTATGGCGTTTATTATCACTGAACTAGTATATATTTGTTTAGGGGCCAGCTGAAGGACGCCTCCAGGTGAAGGAATTTCTCGCTACATTGAGGACCTGTTGGTGACCTTCTGCTGTTGTTTTTTTCTATGGTCGGGTTGTTGTCTCTTTGACACATTCCTCATTTCCAATCTCAATTTTACCAAACAAAATAGTTTTAATATTAGTTTGCCTCGCTCAATGAAAGCTGATAAATATATACACATATAATAATGTTTTTTTTCAAATTTGACCAACTCCATTGGAGGATTAGTGTTAGACCTGCTCCACTCTTTATCTTTTAAAATCATTTTTCTGTATAGTTTGTAAAGTACATTATTTTTCTCTCCTTCAATTTTGTTTTTATCATTTTGCAGTTACCTTTATATCTATGAATGGAGTCAAATTTTTAAATAGAGATTTTTTTTAGTCTAGGGGAGATAACCCTTAGCTATTTAGGATCTTAATTAAAGTATCAAGTCAATATGCCATGTTTGACACTGTAATCTCTTTAAAAAAATGCCAAGTGAATTTGTGTTGCTACTATTATTATAGTCATTCTCAACAGTTATGATATTAATACATATCATTATTTATATAAAAAAAATATGGATTAACACATACAAAAGTTTTCTACTTGTACCATGGTCTCATTTTACCAGTTACAATTACTGATTTGATGGGAACATAGCAACAGATCTTACCTTTACCAAAGCTTGATGTTTCTACAACATAAGGTTTCCTGCCTCTATTAAAATCTGGCCTCATACATAGCACCCCATTACAGTCCAAGGCAACAATACCTAATATCACTTCCTCGTCTGGTGTGGCAGGTCTGAATTATACAAAGAAAATGAAAATATTAAGGTAAACAAACTTATTTTTGCAGATACTTTATTTCGCATTTATCCCTTGCTAGCCCATTTCGCAGACATCAATTTCACAATTTTCAAATTGGCTTTATGTAGTAAAATGAGGAAAGGTCAAAGTTTTACATATTTGTGACAATCTATATTTGCACTATTTTTCTACTCACGAAAGATGTGATAATTAATCACTTTTGAAAAATAGTTGGTTTACAGTATTTTATAAATATGGTCTCCCTTATGCACTTTTCTAGATCAACATTCAGGAATTATCAAACCTAAAAATTAGAAAGCAAAGCATGATAAACAAAAAATCTTGAAGAGCTAAATTGTCAAAAAGGAACTTAAACAATGGTTAATATTCAAATAAAGAGCTGTGGTATGATTGCCAATGAGACAGCTATCTACCAGTAAGAATGAACCAGAATGATTTCACAGTAGATGTGCCTCTATAAAGCAATTAACTACAGGCCCTAAATCATCTACATTCCTCCCTTAAATCTGAATTGCTAAGTGTACCATCTAGTTTTAAACACAGTATTTTTAATGTGTAGTATATATGTAAGGGTTGCCAAAAGTGACAGGTTCAAAAATGTTCAATGTAATGTCTTACCTCTCCCTAGGACTAAGGTCCGCCATGATATACATGACTTGCGATGGGGCCTCCATGATGTGATTTCTGTTGCGTAGATCATCAGAAGGCTGTGAGTCAACAATATTTACTTTTGGTACAAATCCTGTATTTCTGGAAAATAAATTAGAATATTTTACTGCAAGAAACTTTTTTAATGAATCTATTAATGTTAAGACATACATATTCTACATAATTTGAACCTGAAAATTTTCATGCTGGTTTTTTTATTTGAGATTTATTTAATAAATTCAAATTTGAGATTTCATGACCAAATCTATTTATATACCCTCTTAAATTGTCATATAAAGTATTAGTGGCAGTGTTATTTTCATGTATTAATTCCTACCTCAAATATTATGAATTTAAAACTGCTATTATAGCTAAGGGAACAGTTAAAGGTCCCCTCTAAACTTAAGTATTTTTTATTTTATTCAATTCCATTTTTTTATCAATTTTCTACTTGGATTTTTAAATGTTAATACCTTTGTCTAGTTTGTTTACCACCACCAACTCTCCGTCGTCGTAGATGTGCCATTTTCTCTGCTAAAACTGTTGGTGTTTCTGATGGTGAATTGGTCATGTAAAATACATTCTGTAAAACAATTGTCAGTGTTATTCAAATAATTCTGATTTAACTTTTTGCCATATTATATCAGTAGATTTATACAGTGAACCCATGAATACATAAAAAGATGTTGCTTGTTAATTTGAAATATTCGGTACAAAAATTTCAAGCACATGTAATTAAAAATACAGTCAAATTCCATGGTCCCTGTAAAATTCCTCTTTGATCAATGCATATCTACTTCTAATGAGTCAAACTCTGTTGATTTGAAATACTTTGTTGAGTAAATTGTAAAGCCCTGTCGATGTAAAATCAATGAAAATTGACCCTGATGTCTTGAAGTTCAAAAGTATGTCTTTGTGATTTTAATTATTATGAGGGACCAACAAATGGAGATCCAATACACACTCATCAAATGTCATTTAAAAGAGGCAAACTGTTAAAAATATCTAGTTTACAAAATTCTAATTTTGTGACGATAAACTAGACCTTGGATAAGTCAAATACGTTTGTCAGGTCCCTTCGACTTTAACATAAAGATTGTTCACAAAAACCTGTCATTTTTTTACCTCGTCAGATTGAGAGAAATTATCATGGTCCACATATGTAAATATTCTGTTGTTTGGTGTTGTCCCTCTTGATCTGTAAAAAAAATGAAATAGATTTATAATTTTACATCTGTTATTAAAGTAAAATGACTCAATCCTGCTTCACAGAGGCCCAAAATTCAGATATGTTATTTTTATTACAAATGTGTGATTTAGTAATGTATTTCCACCTAGAATTAACTAACTTAATACCTTTCATAATCATTGTGTAGGTATATCAAAATTGAATACAGCTATGAAATTTTGATTGTTGCAATTTATTATTAAAAAAGTGGAAAATTTTCAGACTGAAAATATAAAGCTTGTATATAAAAACCCTTATTTCGGGAAATTTTGTTTCACATATTTTATTGGAGTAACAATACAAGTGAAGCAGGATCTGCTTACCCCGTTAAAGAAAATGAGATCACCCTACAAATTTTACACCTATACTTTATTTAGTGCTTGATAAATTAAAATGATAATGCTGTACCCTAGTAAAAGTGAACTTGTCCTTTAGACACATGTGAAAAGTTGTCTCATCTGCAATAATATTTAGGTATTCTCTTATTTTTTTACATGATTTACATTGGTACACATGTATGTAGATGTGATACATTTTTTAAAAGAAGAAAAAAATGTAAGAAATTTTCCTAAATATTCATGAAAACAATTCAATCATGGTAAATATTGAATTAAATTGGAACAATGAATACGAAGGCATCTTCCTTTTTTCATCTTTTTCAGGACAGATCATGAACCTTAATTACCTTAAATACAGATATATGCAAATGAAAAGTTATTTTCTTTACCGACATTGGTATATTTTCTTTTAAACTCTAGTCTACTACATGACAAAACTTACAAAATAGCAGTGACTTCTTCATGGTATTTCCTTTCTAAACCATCAAAGTTATTGTCTACTCGGTACGTTTCAATTTCTCTCTGAAAAGATCACATATTCATATTGATTACTGGGTTCAAGGGGGATAACTGCTAACACAATAACACAATTCAATATTTGGTGTTACTAGTTTTGTTAATATCAAAATAATGGAATCTAATTAATAAAACTAAACATTAAAAAAATATGTATTGCATTAAATTACCTACAATCTAAATATAATGCATATTGAACTCAACTTTTATGTTCATGATTCTAGAACATTTAAACTTTCATGAAGATAATTCACTTACATCATGTACATGACATATTTCAATTTTGCTCATTGTTTATCAAGAGATATGTGTATGCACTAAACTTTAGATATGAGATATATAGCCAACCCTCTGCTTCTTGTTTGTAAAATACTTTGATATCGTATGATCAGAAGCAATTTATGTCAAAAGGAACACATTTTTTTGCATAATCTTTGTGTGTTAAGTGTAAGCTACTTGTAAAATTTCAGGTAATCAGTAAATATTACAAATCTAATATAATAGCAATTTATTCTGGTATATCAAAAGCAAAACATAATACATTCTAATGCAACAAAGTTTGTAACGTTCATTTTGATTGGATAACGTCCCTTTCTTACATGGCATCAATTGACAATTAATGCTATGGGACGTACACGCAAGCTCCGACGGCATATGACAGATTTTAAATACATGTTTTAACGTTGTTTTCTGTCAGTTTCATTAGAATGGAGATAAGAATATTGTATTTTACAAGTCGCCAGTAAACTTAATTTGCGACCATCAAATCCCCAATTGATGCCGTCGGAGCTTAAAATACAATACAGTTATCTCCTAATTTTAGATACATAGAAAAGATGTGCCCTTAATATAAATATTTCAATTTCCTTTCATTGAAAGAGTATATCGCAAAGTGTTTTTTTTTCAACATTCCTGGTCCATAAGGTTATAAAGCTCTTCAAGTATATTAATATACAGCATACATATGACCCTACCATAATTTGGACAAACAATTAGTCAATATTCAGGGGTTATCAAAATCAAATTCCCAGCTTTCAAGTTTTAAGTCAACAACAGCAAGACATGAATTTTCACAGTCTCAGTGAGTCTTCCTTTACTTGATTAATAATATATATATATATTTTACCTGACTGAATATTTTTTCTTGCCAAACAATGACAACTTGTTCAGAATCTTTCTGTATATCATTTGGCATACTTTGGGTGTCACCATTTTGCTCTTCTGGTTCAGATGATGGTACTATGTTTGATGATGTGACTCTGTCCAGCTGAACACTGTAATAAAATTATTTAATCTATAAATAGTTCCACCAGTACCCTAGCCAAGGTTTTTAATATCAATATGGTACATTTATACACAGACATGTCAATTAAGGTCAAATAAAAAAGTATGTGTGGTTCCAGTTACATCTGAAAAAAAGTTAGGGTAGGTAGGATTTTTTTTTATTTTATGTCTTTTTTTTACATTGAGTCTATGGAAGCAACATTCTGACATTAACAGTGCTTAATGAAAAATGACAATAAAATCTTTAGGGTAGGCTATTTTTAAGCCGAAAAAGTAGGGACGGTAGGGTTCCTGGAACCACACATATACTTTTATTTGGCCTAAATGTACAATTATTCATTGATCTTGTTTGTTTTTTCTGTCTCTTTCTGATTATTTTGACATAAACAAAAATTGCTTCTGACAGAGTTATAATATCTTAGAACTTACAAGGCTAACTTTTTTCTAACTGTTGAGGGATGCTAAATGAAATATGATCATGATGATCAAATGACAATTTTATCAGATTTATAACACAAAATATTAATAGCAGTAATGATGACAGTCCCTTGTAATTAATGATTTTTATAGAATAACTAATCGAAGAATTCAAATAGAGAGAAATATTCAACGAGTGACCAAACAACTCATCAATTCACGAATGCACACAGCACATGAGTTAATTCTCAGTGTTGTTCGGTCACCAGTTGAAGATTTTTCGATATTTAAATTCTTTGATTAGTTATTCTATTTATTACATTGGCAAATGGCTTTTTCTTATGAAATTAAAGTAGAAAATGTAAGGAACTATATATCTTTTTCTACACATTCACAATTTGTTTTGATCCAATGTTATCAACATCTTGACAATAACCTATTGTTGAACATGACGTCAGAGGAGTGAAATAACCATGTTTAACCCAGTGGTTTTTACTTCACTGGGAAATCAATGTAATTCATTGCAACCAATTTAATAATAAAATTTAATTAATTCTCATATTTATGAATGAGATGACAAGGGTTGATGTATCTTTTATAATGATATAATCTTCTGTGGAATTAAATTGAGAATAGAAACGGAGAATGTGCCAACCAATTCTTTTCTAAGGCCAAAATAAATTAATAGTGTGTTTCCGGTTTCCCGACCCTACCTCCGTTTTTGATGCCGACCCTAAACATTTTATTGACAAAAATAATTTTTTTTTATTAAAAATCCGGAATTTTCGGTCTGTCCGGATCCGACTTTTCATTTAGAAAACTACAAATCTTCAAAATGTTTGATAGCTACGACCAATATGGACAAGTAAAGCGTTTCAAGAACCAAGATTTTAAATAAACAAGCATGGCTTTTCGGACAACTGTGCTGCGTATTCGCTGTCAAATATGCGAAATGTGATCACATGGTTACAAAATATAATGATATTAATTCCGGATAATTACGATATGATGAATCTTTTTGAAGAACACCATGATGGACCTATAGACGAAAAAAATACGAAGTTGGCGCATTTTGCTCAACTTCTTTGCACAGGTACAAGACGACCAACAGTCAGAAACGTTTCAGGATGGACAGACTGTATCTAATTCTGCCGGTTATTAAATTGACAAATAATTTATTAAAGAGTAAAATGAGATCAATTTACTGCTAAAGGCAATCCAGCTTTTGTTGTAAAAAATGTTCTTACAAATGTTGTAAAAAATTGTTCTCATGACGCAACATAAACGGATGTTAATGCTTTTGAGCATTTGACTGTTTGAGTTAATGACGGCAAGGGGCAGACAATGTGTAACGAGAAATAGAAAGCTTTCCCCAGTAGGCAGACATGGTGTATGATTCATGTTCATTTATAAATGAATCTGCCCCGGCACCATGTCTACTTTTATTCTTTAATATTTCTCTGGCTGGTCCCACAACAGTTTATACTAGAGAAGGATAAAAAATCATGTCCTATTAATCTACAATTTGTTCCATAGATTTAATAAGGCAAATATTTCGCATTCTCACTTTTCTCAAAATCTTGAATTTTAATATTGTCAGAACCCCACTCTGCAAGATTAAATCCTGTTAAACATCAAAACAAATCTATATAAAGAGGTTGCAAGAGTATTACCCCTCGAAAAATCATATTAAACCGCTGCTTAGGATCAATTTGCAGTGTTTTTACTACTTAAAAAGAGGGGTAGGAATCTGTTCCCACGTGTATACCCTGTGTGTCATTTACATTGTTAGGTTCAACGAGGCCAAACATAATCATACCATGCCAGATTTTTCACTACCATTTTTGCTTTAAGATAATTAATCAACAAGAACATATTCCTATAAAGACCTGGCACGAAATGCATAAAATTTGCATTAAATTTTATTTTCATATTTCTTACACAGAACTAAAACAGAAAATTAAAAAAGCTGTAGATTTAAGTACTATTCTAAATATCAAAGAAACATGCAGGCACATCCAGTTATTTTAATTGGAACCTTTTTCTGCTGTCATCGATAGAAAAAAATAAAAAGTTTTCATAAAATAAAATGTTTTACCTACCTACCCTACCTAATTTTTTTCAGGGTGAAATAGGAAACACACTATTTATTTATTTTGGCCTAATAGAGCAGTTTTTACCATGTTTACAACATTCATATTTTATTGTCCTAAATATTTATTAAATTGCCACTCAGTTTAAATTAAAATGGCCAAACTGTTAACTAAGTAATTTGTAATCGCCAAGTATAGGAGATCTATCAAAACGAGAGAAAAATACACTACCTGTCCCCTTTCACACGGCTTCCTCATATAACAGTACCTTATGCATGTTATTTGATGTTAAACAGTTAAAAGAAATTGTAAATTACAGTAAATTTTAAGGGAATATACTTGGTTCAAGTTGGAAATTATCTTAGTTTTTCAAATTTGTCATTTTTGACGTTGACGTTATTTTGACATGAGATCTTTTAGCAGAACGTAAATTTTTAGTTTCATTTGAGCATTGTGTTTTTCTGATACAATTGCAAAATTATTTACTTGAATTTGAGATTCTTAACAGGGTCTTTTGATCTATAATAAGCAGCTCCAAAATCAGGTTCATACAAGTCCGCCATGACCGTAAACTATTTGCGATGTTGTATAGTTTCTTAATAAAAGAATGAAAGTTCCCCTGTTATCAAACGCTTTATTGATTTGTTTACTATATTATGTAATTTTTAAACAAGTCCGGTATTGTTATGAAATTCCGGTTTATGCAAGAGACGACGATTTGGGGCGACAGTATGTAAATCGTACCTTCCAAAATCGTACCCTAGCTTTATTAACTCGTACTTTTATTTACTTGAACAATAATGCACTATAATTGTTGTATCAAATAAATATTTGACCAAAAAAAAAGCGAAGTGGAATTTGATGGGTAATCTGATGCCACCCTAGTAATTGTTTCAATTCGGAAATAATTTTAAAGGACATAAAAAGTCAATGCGGTTAACAATTAATCTTCAGAAGTAATTGTTTAGACAAAATTACTTTTGATTGTATTTTTGTGAGGACATTTGTGCTTCAATTAAAAAAAAAATAGCTCGTCAAGTTTTAGGCCATTTTGCGCTTTTCAATAACTTATTAAAAATGATATTTCACATCCTAAATTTTATGGTAATATTGTACTTAAAGCGAGGAAATCACTACGTGATCCGTGTAAACTCATCGAACCTTTAAACAAACTTATAAGTATGGGTTATCGTACCAATATTGTAATTAGATCTCTGAATATAGTTTACATTTGCACTAATATCGATTTTGTTACTAGAAAATTAAAACATAACTAAATTGTATCTTTTTTTGAGGCGGCCATGTATCATATATAGAGACACAGACACGTTAATTTTTATCTCTATAGAAGTCGCTCCTCATTATCCTACTCATGACCTGTCGATACATTTATTTTTGGCATTGCACAAGTCATGTCTTCTCTGACTGTTCATGACGTTAAAATACTAAATCCCTGGGATGTGTTTTAGTTGATTTTAGTCTCTGATGCATGATTTTTTATTATTAATTGTGTTTGGGTTTTAACTAGCTGTCAGTAACTGCGAGTACTCTCAAATCGTATTTTCTTGTTTATTCGACCTGTTGATACTGTATATAATACTTTTTTGTTATTTTATATAAATTTTCACCTCTTCTTACTAAATTTGTATAAACTTCAAGATTTACCTGTATTATTAAAACCGGTATTTTTTCGAAGGGTTAAATATTTCGCAGTAGTGTCGTGCCATGGCTTTGTTTGGACGTCTTGTTTGTTTGTTTTTTTGGCCTTGAATGTTTGTCCCTAATATTTTATTAACTACGCATTTGCATTCAGATATCGCCGATCACATTTATTCGTTCATAGTGTATTAATTTACGTTTTTGATTGAGTTAGGCCTGCCAATTGATATTTTATCGTGTGTTTTTCTATGTTGTGATGTTATGCTATTGTTTCAGAAAAAAAAAAGTAAAAGGTTAATTTGGATCCACTAAAACGTTTAATCCCGCTGCAAATGTTTGCACCTGTCCTAAGTCAGGAATCTGATGTACAGTAGTTGTCGTTTGTTTATGTAATTTATACGTGTTTCTCGTTTCTCGGTTTTTTTTATATAGATTAGACCGTTGGTTTTCCCGTTTGAATGGTTTTACACTAGTAATTTTGGGGCCCTTTATAGCTTGTTGTTCGGTGTGAGCCAAGGCTCCGTATTGAAGGCCGTACATTGACCTATAATGGTTTACTTTTTTAAAAATGTTATTTGAATGGAGAGTTGTCTCATTGGCACTCACACCACATCTTCCTATATCTATGTTATAATTATAGTGTTGTAAAACTGAGTTTTACTGAAATCCATTGACTATAACAAAAAATAACACAACGCATCTGAGACTACTATAACACTTAGTTATAATAGTATCAGAACACATTAATTAATCTTGATATACAGCTACGTTGAAGACTCATTCTTTAGCCATCGTGGACCTACCAAATTAGATTAGAAAACAAATAAACATTGAAGCTATGTTTCATAAATTAAAGATTGTGGAATAAATGCGACATCGTTTGAAAATCAAATGGGAGAGATTTGAAAGAAAACAGATTAAATTTTTTTTAATCTGAGACAAATGTATAACTTTAAGGAAAGGAAGCTTAAGCTTTCTTTTGATATTTTTGAATTTTCCAGTTACTAGTAATCATTCCAGAGTTATGGTACCAGGATTGTCAGATTTTAGTACATTTTATACAAATTGTACCATAAGTTGAGATTAATTGCTTGGATTGGTTTAGTGGAAATTTACATATTGATAATTTACATATTGATATGTAATTGGTAAACATTGCTTTTTGTTTGCTTTTGTTGTTGTGCATGTACTGATTCTTTGTCATGGATGTATAACCCATGCATATCCCTGAATTATTTTTTATTATAACAAAATGTTCGATTTAATTGAGAAAAAACGGCTAATAAATTGCCTTCGAAATGTCCCATTTAATTCAATAACAACAATTTCAATATTCAGAATAAGAGTGGAAGTTCATTCGTTCTCGGCGAAGCGCGAAGCTATTTATAAACGGTGTTCGGATTGTTTCTTGAATATGTAATATTTCATCGCATGTTGTATAATTCATTCTTTTTCGTGATTTAAATGTATGTTTTGTAACATAAAATTAACTGGAATTTTGCATTTGTGTCACGGTATGAATTTGATTTCGTAATATACATAAGACATATCTTGTCTCTGGTTTCCATAGTATCTTGTTACTAAGGAAACTATTATTAACATTCAGGAAACCGGCAATAATCGAAATCAAGGAAATTAAACACACGTGAATAAATAGACAATAATATTGCATTGACTTGACATATCAACGATAAAAGGATGAGGCTTAAAAACGGGGAAATGCGAGGCTATGCCGTTTTCAATTGTTGTTTAATGTGCTAATGATATTTATTTGATTTAAATTTTGTGAAAAAATCCCCGTTAATAAGGCCTCATATCATGCAGGCGGAGAAATATACAACACGATGAAATGTACATTTCCTGTTGAAACTCGCGATCGACGGTGAACAAATTCGTTTGAATATGCACTAAAATATCAGCATTAAGCATAAAACATAATGATTTATAGGTTGCAAACAAAAAATATTAAAAAGTGAAATATTTTTTTCCAAAAATTATCAAAGAAACAAGTTTGAGTCGTTCCACGCATCGTTGTATATATTGGAAATAAGAAAAGGTACAAGAGGTCGTATGAATAATTAAATATGATTTCGCAAATTCTATTTAAATATTCATGAGGAAAAGTGATATCGGGTCAGTGACTGTATATGACATACAAATATACAGTCAACGCATTTTGACTGCTCAAATAGAACGAGTGCAGTATAAAAACAAATATGAGCTTCACAACAGAATGAAACAACAAATCAATTATACTGTGAATATTATTTATAAGTATTGACTTCGGAATAGAAATATTATGGCCACCCCTGTCCCGTTAAGAATGTACCGACAAGAATATTATTTTTAGCCATTGTTTATGCAGGATGTATAAGTACGCAGACACGTTCGATCGGAGATGATGCATTGTTAAACAGTCGGAAACCAGGTTGAAATAGAACAAAAGAATCGAAGCTCTTTGTTAGAGAAGGCGATAAATGTTTACTGTAATGTTTACTATAGTGACAAAATTTTAAAAGTTAATAGAAACAAACAAAATTTCAATTTTCTTCTCAATTACGAGGTGTTTTATTTTAAAAACACCATTTGCATAAGTTTTCAATTTATCTAGTACATAGTTAAGCAGAACAATTAGATATCAAGTCGGCGACATGGGTATATCATAAGTGAGTCCCGCGAGATTTGACCAATACATTCAGTTTGGCCGCTGCTATCAAGCGTGACAGCACGGACTTTAACAGCTCTTGAGTAGAGCGTGGTTGTAGTGTCTAAAGTAAAGAAGTTTCTTACTGTGGAAGTAAGTTTTTTAAATGTAGTTAAATGTAGTTAATGCTTTCAATGTATTTTGTTGATAACAGCTAGTAGTTGTGGTTTAATGCTGTTTTTATAATTAATGAACTAAAATGGTGTTTGCGTCTGCATTGGTTGCAACGCGTATTGAGAACTGTCCTGTATGTCGGGAAGTGTTACAAGTATGATTTAAAGCTTTAAGTGGCGTTTGCATAGGTTGCAGCGTTCAATGAAGATATTGTCAGAGATTTTTGTTAAATATATCTAGGGAGAAGAAGGCTCCGAATTTTGCGTTATTGTCGAGGTATTGGAAATAATAACTTTGAAGGAGAATGTTTTTGGTTTAGTTCATTCTAGGAGTTTAAGAGCACATTTATTTTTTTTAAATGTTCATACGTTAATTTAGAAAAAGATATTTGTATCTTCAATTTATGACGAAGACAGTCCGCACTGCACGATTTTTAATGCCGGATTTGTAATGAGGTTACTAAATTTATTTTTATTAATTTCAGTTATGGCTCAGGTATTGAAGCCAAATTGCTCCCTGGCGGGTAAAAGTTTAATCCCGATCATTTTGAGGGTAAAAACGCAGATGCAGAAGCGGTTTTAGAGCTGTCAAGACTGAAAAAAGATGAACCTTTAGAGAGTTTAACAAAAGTCGAATTAATTGCTCAGTTTGAGAAGCTGACAGGTAATTTATAATTTATTATAACGTTTTCAAGACTTTCAGAGAACCTTGTATTCAAAGTAAATATGGCTTTAATTTTTTGCTTTTGATAATTTAATTAGCTTCATTTGACCGATAATGCTCTTTTGAACAAACATTTTTGTTAGAAATGTAGATCTGTATCTGGTGCGATAAATTTAGCCTTTGGTTTTTTATGTTAATTCTTGTTGTTTAGTGTCATCAAAAGTTATGATTTTATTGACGGTAACTTGGCAAGTTACCTCCGAGATTTTTCGCTTTTCACGGTTCGTGATTTTTTACACATTATACATGAAATTGCATCTGTTCCGTTTGATTGATTAGTGCCTTATTTAATTCCAGGTGAATCCGTTAAAGATGTATTAATTGTTCTGTGTGGGAAGGATGACAATATTAATATAGAGAATGTGAGACTTCTAGTGCATGAAAGCATATTGTTAGCCAATTCTGTTGGGGCTAGAGGTCAGAAGTTAAGTACTAGTAATCCCAGTACAGATACACCAGCGGCGAAAGGTATGAATGTTTCTTTTTACCTTTTTTCTTTGGATAAGTTTGCTTGTCCGTCTGTTCTAATTTAGCCCTTTTTAAATGCTTATCGAAGATTATCTCTCCTTATTTGTAACTTGATGTTTATGGACCTTTATGTAGGCTTTTGTTTATTTAAGTGAGATATTATTCACGGCAACATTTCATTCACGGCAACACATATCGTTCACGGCAACAGATCTAGTCTTGTTTTGTTGCATTTTCAAGAAATCTGGATTGCTTTGCTAAGTAAACTTAATTTTTTACAGAAAACAAGACTTGATAATTTTATATAGTTTTTCGTTATTTCGTTTTACACTTAATTTTGTTTTAATGTTGGCACTACTTTCATGGTTTCCTACATTTACAGCTTACGAATGTTATTTAGAGCAAGACATTGTCCTGTATTTGTATTGCTAGTATGTTTTGATATTCTTGATTTTCCTTTTGATATATATTTAAAAACTGTTGCAAGGAAGTTTAGTTATTTTTCGTTTTGTTTGTTGTAGGAAGTGATGGCAAAGCGGCGCAGGGAGACCCATCCACAACAAACCAGCAGCTGCAAGCAATGAGACAAGACCTGGATGAGTTGAAGAAAAATTCAAAGGTTTTACAGGTAGATGAAGCACTATCTTACGTTAGAACTTTGGCAGCAAGACCAAAACTCACAACGCCGGGAGTATTACTTGCGGCCATCGAAATGTTGGTTGATGCAGCTAACAAAGCGAATCATAAGGACTGTTCTTTATTTTCAAAATCTTTTTCAATGTGTAAAAAATACGAAGATAATGTTGATTTTTGTGGGCTCGTCTTAAAGTTATTTGGTTCCCAGGAGGACAAGAAGATTTCCTCCTTAATTTCAGACTGGGCAAAATCTAAAAAATACGAGGAACCATCAGGTTCTAAGGAGAGGCAGGATATATTAGATGCTCCACCTACTTCAGCTCCTGCATTTCCTTTTCCTGGATATGGATATCAGAATCCAGGTTTTGGTTTCCCGTATCCTAATTTTTATCCAGGGCCAAACTATGATTCAGGTGGTTTTAGGCTTCCAAGAATGCAAGGAGGGTGTCAAACGGTGTATGTTATTTTTGCAAGGAGTCGGGACATTTTATTGGAAATTGTCCAAAGATGAAAAAAGACAATTAATTAATATGTATTTTGTATATTTTTTAATTTTAATCTTTTAGATGCCTTTCCCTTTCCCAGGAGCTTCGATCTCTAGTGAAAAAATTTTCACGCGGGCAAGGGTTGAGTGTCTCTCTCCTTTATTTTATTTTATAAATCTCAAGCAATTTTTCAGAGTTGAAAAGATTTTCTTTTTGTTAATTTCAGAATATCAGGGATCATGAACCTTTGGCTAAGAAAGAAAAGTTTGAACCAGAAATTCCAGATTGGGAGTTAAAATCGGGTTTCGATCCACTTAGCGTTAAATTAAGAAAGCAAAGTGACATACATTTTACTTTTAGTAAATTATAAAGGAGAGATCACCCAACCCTCTGATTGCTTACCAAGTGCTGAAGAGGTTGTAAATGGTAGCGACTATGATTTTGAGGATCTGTCTTTTTTAGATCCTAATTTTTTCAAAGCAGGAAATTTAATGTATTGTTCAGAACAATGGGAGAAAATAGGTTGTCCTGGTGAAATTTTGGACTGGATTAAACAGGGGGTAGATATTAGGCCCATGTTTAAACACTTTAAGGGAAATTTTAGGGGTCGTTGTTACGATTCAAGTCTTCCCAAACCTGCTTATTTTCAAAATTCTGCTAGTTGCAAAGGATTTGAGAAATTTTTGTGTGACACTTTATTAGAAAGAATAGCCAATGGATCATTAACTGTAATTGGCAGAGTTGGGGAATGTGATCCGCCGTTACTTGTTTTACCTATCACTATTGAGCCATCAAAACCACGCATGTGCCATGATGAAAGATACTTGAATTTATGGATTAAGGATTTCCCTTTTTCGTTAGATACTCTTAAAGAGGTTCCTAGAATTATGTGTTCCCCCTTTTTGTTTAATTTTTCCCGTTTTGAAGTTTTGTGCTCAGATTGGGGTTAAGAGTTGTACATTTGTGGTTCCTGAGTTGTTTCCAAGACCAGTGTGGTGGCCTTTTTTCTGGGAACATGTGTCAGTATGGAATGTTTTAGCTGAACGAAATGAACACAAAGCCCTGTTGTATCCATCTACTAAAGGGTTTAAGTTTTAAGTTGGACACTAATGGTTTACCATGGCGTTTAATTGTCGCACGACTTCGTTTTTAGTTTCACCTTTTTGTAGAATGGTGTACCACGAGTTTTGCTGCCAGCAGAACAGTGTTTAGTGTGTGGTTATGCAAATGATGTTGGGTATCAATTTTGCCAGTCATGTGGACAAAACCCCGTTTTGATTGAAAGTTCGGAAAGAATCACGAGTAATTGTTCAGTGGAAAGGCGTTTGAGATATTTAGACAGTTTAGTTGGAAGCACTAGTTATAATAAGAAAAAACTTTCGCTGGAAAAAGAGTTTGAGAAGCTTTTATTTGGAGGTGAACCTGTTAAGTGTTTAAAAACCGCTTCCCCTTTAGATGTAAGGCGATTTATGGTCATGAAGGATTCAAGGGGGAAAACGCAAGTACATGACTTAACATGTGAATTTCTTGGTAAGTTGAGTATTCATTCATGTCAGTGTCCGTTAAGGTTAGCAGCGGGAACTGTTCAGTCTATGCTAGGACAATTAAAAGCTATATTTGAATCTAATGGTCGGGGTTCTGAGTGGAATGAAATAACTAAAATTGGTAATCCTGTGTGTAGTCCAGAGGTAGACAAATATTTGCATGCTATTCAATTTGAGCAGTCAAAATCCCATGTTGTACAAAACAGGCAAAACCTCTGTTTTTAGACAAACTCCGATCAATTAGTGTTCATATTGATGATTTGTTGTTGGATCCTGTTTTGAAATCCTCTGAAAGATTCATATTCCTTAGAGATCAAGCTTTCTTCAAAGTTCAATACTTTTCAGGGGACAGAGCGAATGACTTGGGCTTGTGTATTTCACAAGAGGTTAAATTATTACCAAATGGTGACGGTTTTCTATTTTCACACACAGTAGGCAAAACACTTGGAAAAGGGAAAGTGAATGAATTTTCCATCTTAAGACTTGATGATACTTTAATTTGTCCAGTTAAAGCACTGGAAAGGTATGTTGAAGGTGCCAGGGCACTTGGAGTTGATTTACGGTTTGGTTATTTATTCCGTACTTTGAGTAAAAATCGAAAAGATGTTACTGACAATCCTGTATCTTCGAATGCTTTGTATGATCGCTTGAGGAAATATTTAAAGAAACTCGATATTTACGACGGTGAGACCCCTCATGGAATTCGGGGAGCTTGTGCTATTACTTTAGCTTTGTCAGGGGGGTCTACAAGTGACGTCATGCAGCATATAGGTTGGTCTTCTTCGTCCTCTTACCAAAGATATAGTAGATTGTCAAGTATGGTAGGAAGAGGGTCAGTCAGTTCCATCATGGCTAATACAGGGGTTTCTGAATCTAATATTTGTAGATCTATATTCGAGTCGTATTGTGAGGTCAATAAACTTTCCAGTGCTTTTCAGTGACAATTTGAAGTGTTTAGAGTAAAAGTTTGTTACTTTTGATGCTTGTTTAATTATTTTTTGTATTTTGAGGGAATTATGTACTACTACTTTTATGTATATTGACTATGACTAACTTGTATTTTGAGGGATATTATGTATTTCTATAAGTATGAAGGTATGTAAAAATAGAAAATTTTTTAAATTGGATTTGCCTCTATTTTTCGAGGGATATTATGTATTACTATTTTGTACATGTATGTTAAAATTGAATTTTGTGAAGACGTACTGTATTGAATACACTTTTCTTTAATAAATATTACTTTTCATAATCTGTTTAACGTAATTTGTTTTGAAAAAAAGTTTATTAAGTTTAGAGGGAGACTTGTGGTTTCTGTTCTATTTAGATATGCGAATTGCTTACATCAACAACATTTGATCTTAGCTGGTTTGTTGTCTCATTGGTAAATAAACAACATCTGATTTTACATGGATAAAAATGGACAACATATTACACATGTCATTCTCTACACATTCTTTTTATTTCATACATGTAGTGGATGTATTGAATATTCAAGAGTATTTCCCTGATTATGGGAAATAAGGGATAAAGGGCAAAGACACCGAACATTTCTTAGTCACCCGATGTAATACATATAAACCATCTAGAGCTCATGCACCACTTGATCGTTCTTGACGTATGCAAAAACTACTGCATAAAGATAGTTCGCTCTGGGTGTCTACAAACATAAGAGCAGTTCAACTGAAAATATTACCACTTTAATTTAAGTCATAGGTTGCATACGTTTGTTAAAATTCATGATATGGAGAATGCACGTGAAAGTCTCAGAAACAACACAAGAAGTACACGGAATAGTTAGCAGTTGGCATAATTTGCTTTTACCAGTTTTCTGCATGGGCTGTATTCATTTGAAATTTCTTAACTTTTTGGATGGCGATATTTCAAGTTTTGTCATGGACTCAAAACTCCCATTTGTTTAAGAATTTTGACTTCTTCATTTATACAAGACAATTTTTAAGTTTTGGGTGAGTATTGGGAATGTTAAAGGTTAGAATTAGGAATTATAAGTTTGTTGTCGTTATACTAGCTTATAGTATTGAGGTCTGCTGTGTAACCCAATTTTCACCCAATACTCATATAAATTTGGTCATATCGAGCAAGGGCTCACCTATGATATTACTAGATCATAAGTGAGTCCCGCGAGATTTGACCAATACATTCAGTTTGGCCGCTGCTATCAGAGCAAAGCGGGACTTGCACATGCTCTGCATGATGTCGATACAAAGGTGGACTTGCACATGCTCTGTGCATGCTGTCGATACAAAGGTGGACTTGCACACACTCTGTGCATGATGTCGATACAAAGGTGGATTTGCACATGCTCTGTGTAATGGTAGTGCCGTACAGATGGAATGAACATGTGACGTCGGTACAAAACTTAAAAAAACAAAAAAAAACAAAAACAAAAAAAAAAACAAAAAAAAAACAACACGAAAGTACAAGTCATGTATCTCGATATGGCTAAGTTCAAACCCAATTTTCACCCAATACTCGTATAAATTTGGTCATATCGAGCAAGGGCTCACCTATGATATTACTATCTTTCAAGTTGGATGAAAAAAATGCATAACCTCCGATTTTTATGAAAAAAATACCACGGACGGGAAACATATCAATCTATTAGTTCAGTAATTTTCGTGTCTGCCCTGCCATTATGTGACTGAAGAAAAAATTCCAAAAAATGGGTAACAATTGTATCGAAAAGAGAAAATCGAGTGCACCTTTTTATGTTAGGGCGTGTTTAAGTTGAGAATTTTGTCTTGATATTATCGTACAAAGTAAGAATATTTCATACATCGTCTCGCTTCAGATTCTATCATTTTTATATATTAAAGCTACAGGTTGACTTTATAACACAAAAAAATCACAGTACTAAAAGATGAAATGTATGGGTCAAGTGAAATACCTATCTAATGAGTCACAAAAACAGAGGTGTGTTCGAATAGCTATTTTTTTTACTGAAAGTACTTGACGACAGTCTTTCAAGTTGGATGATGAAAATGCATATCTTCGAAAAATTCTATTTTTTTTGTGTGTGATTACTAGGGTTTATAGTCTTCATACACTAAAAAAATCTAGTCTGCCCTTCCACGAAATATTTAATTAGAATTTTTTTAAATGTTTATGAATTTTCGAAAATTCCACCTGACAACCGATCAGACAATAGTATTAAGTTGAATCAATGCAGACAAGATTATTAACTGATGCTCATAAGGCCAATTAAAATTAATTGCTAGATTTTCATCCCCGCCCGCCCCTCTGAAATCGTCCCGCCCCGATTTTTTTTATTTAACAAAAATACGATTTCCGGATTTTGTTCATGTCCGTTACCGGGAACCATCGATAATTTCGTTTCATTCAAAACTTCCTGTTTCAAATTTCGTTTTTGTATTTCTTCGAGTAATCTAACGAAAATGATTAAGTCGACATATTCTGCTGCTCCTCTATGATGACAACATCATCTACCGAGAATAGAGATTGATAACGAGAAGGGCATGAAATATTCGAGTTACGAGTAAAACGCCTTGTCCTTGAACGCAAATTGCGGTAGTCACAAACCGTCACAAGCAAGGATTTGTATAGTAAATCCTTGTCACAAGTGAATCGAAAACCGTGTTTTTTACTTTATTTATACAATGACTTTGTGTCAGGAAATTTGGACTGAATGTTTTCCAAAGCGCAAGAATAGTAGAACAAATTGGTACAAAAAAACATGACTGGATTAAAGAAATTGACACAAGCATGAACTTATTTGATTCATGACCGTATATTGAGAAAAAAAGTCGACAAACACGCATTTTAATTATAACAAGCCCTTATATTTACCCATGGCTGTTGTTTTTGTTGACAAACAGAAAACACCTTCTGTAACTGTCCCAATACCCTCAATTTAGTCATTAAACAACAACTACTTTTTGGTTAAGTTCATGTTTTACATCATAATTACTTTCAACACTGAGTTTAAATTTTATTCTGTACTCATAATACTTGTGTTGCATGCAATTGTACCAATACATTTTATTGATTTTATGGGGACTACAAACCATTGCTTAGAAAGCAAAATAAATTTGGTATAGGTATAGTCCAACTGAAGAGAGCATTTCTCTTCTTTTTGATGTATACTATAAATAGGTTTCTAAAGCGGAAATTACATGTATAACAGTGGTTGCCAATCAGGGATTTTTATTTAAGAGTTTAAAAAATAGTGTAGGATTCCTTATACAGCAAGTATATACATTATACAACTTGTTTTCCACTAGCATATACTCCGCGGTATGAAGAACTCGTGACGAGGGTTTCATATGAAATAAAATTTAAAAAATAAAATCCTCCCACCCGCCCCATTTTTTTCAAAAATTTGGATGAAAATCTACTAATTAATTTTAGTTGGCCTAATTAGCTAGTTGATACATTTGTCTTTTAAAATATAACTGACATATAAGGATCGTAATGGTGCAATGTGGATAAATTTATCGGTTTCCAAGAGCAATATTGGTAGCGCGTCATCCCTACAATGGCTTCCATTTCTACGATTGTGAAAATGAACTGGCGTAATGGGGAGATAATTTTGACGAAGTAGACTCCTGACTGTAAATATGCTGTCAATTGCAGATTGAGTGCCACCCTCGCTACACAAGAATACTTGGTAACATGTCAACTCTTTGAAGGGTCTGTTGGTATTGTTTTTGCAAAGCACAATTGATGCCAATAGTCAAACATCCGATAATTTTGCAACCATTTTAGTTGACATACCATGCCTGGAAGAACCTTCCTTCTGTACACAGTGTTTTATTATCATCCTGAATATGCATGAAACATTTGCCACTTGGGTATTAATAAAAAAAACTGTCAATTAATCAATCAATCTATAAATCAATCAAAAGACAAAAATTATAACAGACTGAGGAATGCAAATCACAGCAAAAAAAACAACAAACCCGGATATATAAGGTGCTCCGGAAGGTTATTCAGACTGCTACACTATTGGCACCCGACGTGTTGCTCATAACTTTGGTAAATCCTGACAATAAGTACTTTTTACCTTTTCTAAAATGCTTAATTCACATTATAACTAAAAGATATTTGAAAAAAAAGATGAAAATATCAGCGAGAAAGCATCATTACTTCTCCACACTTAGTCTATTAACCCATACACATTCAAAAAGAATCACAATAAGTTTATGAGAAGAGAGTAATGGATGCTTATTAACTCTTTGCAATTATGTCGAATCGTACCGATATCTATCATAATTATATGTGTTTATATAAAAAAAGAAGATGTGGTATGATTGCCAATGAGACAACTGTCCACAAGAGACCAACATGACATTAACAACTATAGGTCACCGTACGGCCTTCAACAATGAGCAAAGTCCATACTGCATTGTCAGCTACGAAAGGCCCCAAAATGACAATGTAAAACAATTCAAACGAGAAAACTAAAGGCCTTATTTATATAAGAAAATGAACGAAATCAAATATGTAACAAATAAACAAACGACAACCACTGAATAACAGGCTCCTGACTTGGGACAGGCACATACATAAATAATATGGCGGGATTAAACATGTCACATGTATTGTTAGCGTGATCTCAACCCTCCCCCTAACCTGGGACAGTGGTATAATAGTACAACACGAGAACGAACTATAAAAATCAGTTGAAAAAGGCTTAACTCATCAGATGGACAAAATACAAGTGGACGTGGCCGGGTACTTGTACATCCCGACAACAAAAAGACACCAGGAACAGATCTGAGAATACTCGCAGTTATCTGACAGCTAGTTCAAAGCCAGTAACAACTAATAAAAAAAAATCATGCATCTAAGACTAAATTAACAAATTTGAAAAAAAACCCTATTCATTCTGCCTTTTAGTCTGGTTGTTGTCTCTTTGACGCATTCCCCATTTTCATTCTCAATTTTAGTCTCCAGGTTCTTGATAGACCATTTGAGCTTGCTAAGTTGATATTACTTAGTTTTTAAAAAAAATCAGTAAATTTATGCATACACAACATAATTATTAACAAGACAACTTTAAATTTAAAACGTATATCAACAAACATATCCGTTTATCCTGTTTTTCATCCTTTTCCTTACTAACTTCGCACTAGTTTCAATAGTTGTAAGGTATAAAAGAAAAAATGTTTTAAATCACGTATAAAATAACCGACTTCTACTTCGTGCACATTCTTACAATGTTTTGGAAGTGGACTATATTTTTGCTGACTTGTACAGCTTTTGTATCAGCTCGTAGAGATGGAATAATCTATAAAGTTGATACTCAGGTAAGATGACAACTCATGCATTTAAAGTTATATAAAACTTCATATATCTTAACAAAATGGAATTATTACTATTTTCTATTTGAATTGCGAAGTTTTACTATAAGACAAGTGTACGTTGCTATTGTTATTATATTCAAGTAATGAAGGGGCAACTTTGTTTTTAAGCTTACAAGCTATAAACTTAATCCATGCATTTTAGTCTCGTCATCGATAAAACGTACCACAAAAACGTACATTATAAAATCGTCTGAACGAATAACTTTCATAGAACAGTCGTACAACTTCCATCTAACGCGCCCAGTCAGAATGGCGACAGAAAACCCTCATATAAAGATAGTACCACGTCCTCTTTACGTTAAGAAACCATTGAAAAAACTCTTTGAGGGGTCTACAGGTGGCTTTTTTGCACTGTTTTTTGCTGATAAACAAAAAAACCCCTTTTTTTTTGTACAAAAACCCTTTTTGTTTTGTACGCCAAACGGACGTTTCGTCAAAATATAATAGACTCATTAGTGCACGGTGCTTGAATGTATCCTCATTTCCCAGTGGCAATCCTTGTTAAGTCTGATTGACACATATAACAGGACTTACCAGTTATATATATTTTTTATTTAGGTTGGAACTTGTTCTAGTCATGAACACGCATGAAATATTCCTTACTGGACGTTACGCTAACAGCAGTCCTCAATTCAGTTTACGTATGGTTGAAAAAACAATGTCTGACTGTCTTAATTGATAAAATATGGTTTATTTTAGGGAATATCCATATTGACTATTAACATTACTTATATATGTATGTATATATATATATATATAATCGGTTTCAATGTGTATAAAGCTAATAAAACAGTTAAATAGATATATGGCGCGAAAACGTTTTGTCACAATATGTCTACGTGAACTTTTTTCAATAAAACAAAAAAAAAATTAAATTCGTAGAAAATTATTTTTCACATGGTTAAACAAATTAGAATGATTAAAAACAAAAAGAAAAATTGTTGATTATACATTTAGGATAAGTTCGTTTTAAACAGAACAAATAGTCTTTTAGAAATATATACAGATAAAAATTTAAAATCTTGGAAGTCCAATTACTAGTACGTCAGAAAAAAATCCTGACGTTTGTTGAGTTCTGCACCAGTTTTTGAACGATATACATAGATTTAGAAAGTAAATCTCGTTCAAATTGTTTATATATATATATATTTTGTTTTTTTTAGGCTAAGTGCACGGAAGTAACACGTGGTCCAACCAGGGACTGTCGATGGCCAGCTGGATTAGATATGGTTGACCAGATGGTCGAAAAAGGACGAATTTTAGCCTACAAGATACGCTGGTTTAGTGGTTCCTGGTCCGGATGGTATGGTCCAGGTCTGAATGATCTAAGCAACGTCTTTAACATCTATGCCAAGACTTGTTCAATTCCGTACAGGGCCAAATCGATGAGAAGAAGATGGGCAATGTTCTATGACCACACCCACAAATTTATTATTTGCAAACCACGTGGTAATTCATAAATTTGACCGCGATTACAACATAGTCAGTGTTATTTTGGAGAGCTTACGCTATTTGTATCTCATCATTTTGACAATAAACTGTGTAAAATCTTTTGTTTGAATTTATTATTTCTGTTTTTATGAAAGATGACGCATGCAATGTATTGTCTTTTTCTTGCAACAAAAAATAGCTTAATGTAACCGAGAAGCATAAGCTGCAAAAATTCATGTATTCTAAGGTGAAATATCTTTTAAAAAAGAAATTGAATTAATTTCCGATTCTGTTAAATGTATATTTATATTTTTAAAAGAGATTACTAATTATTTTCGTAAAGCTTTTAGTTTTTATATCATCAAATAAAAGTTAAAGAAAACGGTTCATGCTTTTATGCCTGAATAAAAAGTTATTCAGAGTATCCCAAATAAGACAGCTATCCAACGACATTAAATATCTATAGGTGTCAAAAAACTGTCTTCAACAATTGACAAGTGTCAATTCAATAAGGTGAACCTTTATAGTCCCCCCTCCCCCAGTCAAGAAAAAAAAACGATCAATTTAATTGAGACTATTATATCTGCTAGCAACTGTAAATATGGATCTGGTAGGACTTTACAGAAAAGAGCGTAATGATGAAAACAAAAAGAATAAAGGTGATAAGATATAAAGAATAGATAATAATGAACACAAACAATGAAGTAAAGAGAAGAATGGCATGAAAACTTAAGAAAGCGAAAATGAAGAAAGCCACTGAGACCCTTCCTAAACTACCTAAATGATAGCTATAACAATACAACAAAAGATAACGACTCTTGACTTACATGCACCTATCACACGAATATGTGGCGATGTTTTTAGCTGTTTATATCCCCCTTTTCAATAATTAATCTTAACAACGTTTCTCAATCAGTGAAAAAATAAAAGATAAATCTAGGAACGTAAAGGAAGTTCACTGGACTCTATTAAATAGGAATAAATCGGTAAAAAAAAACCGCTGACAAGTAAACACCACTAATACACAAAAAACATGCAGAGGTTGAAGATACTCATTCAAATCAAAGTTATAAACGTTAAGACAGTCTACAAAACACTACATAAAAATGTAAGACTGTAAGCAAATCGATCACGTCTTCTGATTGACTTAAAGTTTTTTTGTATCATCTCATAGACATAATTTTGTCATCGCAAACGTTTTCCGTGATTTTTTCCTTAAAAACAACTGTTGATTTTTTTGTTTGTCTTTTTCGAAATAACCGAAAAATCGCGGGCCATTCAGTATGCACAACATTTTTAGGTTATGTCTTCATAGACAGAAAAGAAAGTATTAGTCATTCCTTAAATGCTATAAGAAATAAAGCTTTTTGAAACGATTTTTTTTTCATGTTCAGCTTCATACAATTATATGTAAGGTAGATAACATTTTGCACGCGGACGGAAAAATAAAATAAATAATGACAATGCACGATGTTCTTCCGCAATTGAACGATTTAAAGCACTTCTATACATTCACTTCCGGTGATCAATGTATCAAATTCTGAATTTGAAATAAAAAATGGAGTATACAGTAATATTTATTTTAATATTTGGAATTGGAAATTCTTTACAACTTGATGGTAAATTTTGTAAAAATGCCACTTCAGGGTAAGACTGCGTTCGAATATCTAACAAATTAAAATAACACTCTATAAAATAATACAAGCTATAGTGGACGAAGTTCTACTGATGCGCTTTAATGAAAATACCTTCATCAGCGAAACGGAAACAGAAATGCTGATGTGATTGATTGTGCCTAACGTCCAGTGGCAGGTTTTTTTCATGCATTTTCTGGACGAGAACAAATTTACACAATAAGTAGGTTCTGAGAGGTATATCGACTGGGTTAAAGGATGTGAAATTTCAACTACCTTGAACCCCTCGGAAAGATGTTGCATGTGTTCTTTAATGTGCAAAGAGCATATAATTATCTCTCCCAACCCGAGGCATCGGATTTGATCATCGAACTATAAAAGTGCCATTTGTTCCCACTGAAAAGTAATATACCCCTCCCCCTTAGATGAATAGTCAATCTAATTAAAATATAGATCTCCGATTTCGTTTTTCTACGTTACTATTCATATATTTTAATTAGATTGATGAATAGTTACATAAACACCACTGAAAAAGTAAAAAAGACTTTTCTAAATGTTAAAAAAACATTATCTTTATACAAGATTAACACAAGACTGAAGAGAATCCATTTTCATGTATTTGCAAAATATTAAAGAAACTATAATGAAAACGAACAAAAGAGTAAAGAAACATACGAGTCTTTTAAAAAAAAATCTATTACGAAACACTCAACATGTCTGTGTTGCAAACCAGATTTTAACAATTATCATATCCATTCATACTGCCAAAACTTGATGTACACTAAATCTGTTTGAGGTATTCTGATGACAATTTCGTGGAAAAAATAATTAATTCATAAAGTTTAAATTTGGTTTCGAACTAGCATAAGCTTTCAGTAACTGTGAGTACTCTAGAAGAAATATTTAGCTTTCACAAAAACTTTCGCTATATATGTTCCCGTCATAGGCAAGAGCCCATATATACAGATATCTTTGAATCTATGCCAGGTACTGGTTTTATCGAAAGATAATTTCATCGGAACAGGAAACATTTTGTATGAGAGTGTAGAGTAGTATTGGAAACACAATTTCCTTTTTACATAATGCAAACAGAGATATTATGACCATCAAAGAAACGTTGCTAATCCAATGCAATGAAAGAATGGTTAAGACCATTATAAGTATACAGTAAAGATGTCACATTATTTTATAACGAACGTCTGTATAGTTGCCAGGACAAAAATCAAAAGTATCGAAGTATGCGTAAAAAAAAATATATATATATATACGTGAAACAAGTATTAGGTCAATGTAAAAAATAAAATGAAATTAATTTGTATGAGACTGAGAAACTGGGAACCCTTCCCCAGCTTTGCTCCGAATACAAAATAGTTTAAATTTTTCTGATATTGACCTAAAATTGTTTTTATACTGCAACTAAAAATTAATAAATTTGGTGTATTTATACTGTCTTCTGATTGGTTAAAAGTAATACTTTTTATTTTCAATGTTGTCAATTTTTATGGCGCATGCCCACTCTGACGTTGTATATTCATACGCCAACATGTGTGTACGTTGTTATTGTTAATATAAATAATATAAAAAGTTCTTTGAGCCTTATTCTTAATAGAAATTTGAATGGCAATAATTTATTTTGAATTTATTGAACCATAAAATTAATTTTTGACTTTTCACATTCACATTCAATGTGAAGAGTCAACAATTAATTTTATGGTTCAATAAATTCAAAATGAATAATAGCCATTCATTAATTATTACATTAATAGTATTTAAATTTAAAATTAAATTTTTAACTTACTATCATCCCTTAATAATTACATTACATGTATGTTTCAGAAGAATCCATTATTTTGATTGGATAACAACGCTTGTGCGTCATACTAGAATTCACCTTTATATCCCAATAAAGTTCAACATTCATGATGACATGTGCTATCACAAAAAAAGTGTACAGGTTATCTAAAGAAATAAATGAGAAAAATCGATTTTTTTATGATCATACCAAAAAAAAGTAATTTAGGTATTGAATGCTTCTTTTAGTAATTTCATAGGGTTCATACAAAATGTACTTCAGTTAACGCTTTTACATCCCAATTTTGAATTTACAAAAAGAAACATTCAATTCTTAAATGAACATCTGATTGTAGAAAAAGTGATCCATGCTGAAATTGACATTGCACAAAATATAGCTGTGGTACTATATTTAGGATATAAACACAACCAGTTGCAGTATAAAAAACTAGATCTATAAAGTTTGTTGTGTAAATCAGGAAGATATTACCAGTTAATATAGTTAGAACCTTGTGGCTATAATTTTGTCGTAGGTTAAAAGTGTTCATTTATGATTTTTCATCAGCAGAACTTTGAACGCACTGAAATTTGTGTGTTCAGTTCTTAGTATTTCTGCAAAATACGTTCGTCAAACATGCAGCGGCAACGTTGGTGAATGCCTATGGAAGGTTCAAAGAAATTTTCCAAAGCATTTAATTTATCCAAAACATCTTTGGCTAGAGGAATGTATAAATACACTTACACGTCTGTTTCAATTGGATGATGACATACTGTCTGTATGTTTAGAAACAAAAAAACTCCTTTATTCATAAAAAGGTTAAATGCAGAATGTCTGCAGCTTAACTACATTTCAGTATTCGACCCTGGCCGGTCGATTCACCCACTTGTGAAGAAAAAAAATATCCTTTGATGAAATATCTTATTTGTTCTCGTCCTAAATATGCATGAAATATATCCACCGGCCTGTTATGTAAAATAAACGAGAGCAGAAAACCACGAAAACAATCCAATAGGCAATCTGTTTATCATCCTACATGAATATGAAATATGGATTATAATTAATTCAATTTAAGAGGCTACGTGTTGATATGCAATTCTGCATCTTTTCAAGGTCGATAGGTTGTACGGGCGATTCATTACAACGACATTGGACTTAAAGTGTTATAACTCTAAAAAAAATAACTATTACTTCAAGTGCAGCTTTATATTAACTAAATCATGCTTTTTAATTTGATTTTCATTTCAGAGCTACAAATTGCTGCTCCAACCACGAAGAGATAAATGGCGTCTGTAAACGTAAGTGTTATATATGTGTTTCGATTATCGGATTTTCTGCTCACTTATATAGTAAAATATCGAGCTACAATATGTCGAGCGGCGACATTTATTCCCGGAAAACCAGATAACATTTTGATCGTTTTGCCGTTCCTTGTTAGACGAATCAATACTTTAAAGAAACTAAGTCTGATATTAAACGCCCCATCACACATTGTGACGTCTCAAATAACTTCTCCTTATTAGTCTATGTTTACGTCATTGACAAGTTCTGCTCACGTCTGAGTCTGGGATATATCCATTGAAAAGGAACATGATGTCTATAAAAGGAGTAGGTTCAGTAAGACCCCTTTTTGGCCCCAAAATATAGCACTTTTACAAAATTGTTAAAATGTAAACCTGTAGTTATTTATTGGACAGTAGAATGCTTCTGCTACATAAATATGGGCTGTTTTTGACAATACAAAGCACATATATCCGGTACTAGCACCATTAAGTCATGCTAAATTACTGAAATCCTCATAATTCTAGCATTTTAGTTATATTTTAGACCTACTCCTTTTCAATTTTCCCAATATTATTGTGTATTCCATATTGTTATTCATCAGATTGTTAACTTTTTATTAAAATTTATCTGTAGTGTATCGCTTATTTTGTTAGACTTGTGTTTCTCATTCTTTCTTTTTTCTATTGACGGTACGTAAAATTGTATACTTTTTGTACATGCGAGATTAAGCGTTTGATGATTTCGTTGTTGATAATTAAATTGTGGCCGATCTATGCTAGTTTTTGTTAAATGCATACGCGGTACGATTTTACATCTGATTTTTGACTATCGCCCAGCTTGACACACATGCATAAAATGTTAAGGGTCTGAATGAGAGGTACTTTATTTCTGTATTACTGAAATTTATAGATCATTTTCTTCACACCCCCCTCCCCATTATTTATAGGCGTATGCAGGGGGACTAGGGCCCCTCCTCTTTTGTGGAAAAAATTTGGTTGATTATATCGGGAATCACTGAAGTAGGACTGGAGTGGGCCTCTCTTAGGTCAGTCAGCCCCCCCCCCCCTTTTATGAAAAGTTCTGGATCCGCCATTGTTAATCTCTATTCTTCACATGTGATACATATAATAAGCACAAAATTATGTTCTACTCTGTAATTGTTTGCATTATTCGTATTCGTCACTTTTATTTCAGATTTATGCCTTGTTGTGCCTATTACTTTTTGTTCTGTAAACCCAATCCAGATCCCAACGTATATACCCGGCTATCGTTGATCATATTATCCCTTTCATGGATGTGACCTACCGAATTAGACTATTTACTGGATTTGTTATCACATAAGCAACACGACGGGTGCCACATGTGGAGCAGGATCTGCTTATCCTTCCGGAGCACCTGAGATCACCCCTAGTTTTTGGTGGGGTTCGTGTTGTTTATTCTTTAGTTTTCTATGTTGTGTCATGTGTACTATTGTTTGTCTTTTTCTTTTTTAGCCATGGCGTTGTCAGTTTAATTTACATTTATGAGTTTCACTTTGGTATCTTTCGTCCCTCTTTTATCAGGAACTGTAGATAGTTTCGAATTCACTTTTTTTTTATGTCTCTAGATCTTATTAGTGTTAATTGTTTTACCCATATTCGCTGTTGGGTCAGTATGTATCTCAAGCTCAGGTACTTATGATGTACTATTTTCCATAATAATTTTCTCTATTATGATCGTTTGTCAACATACGAGGTCAAGTACTTTTAATTAATATCATTCATTTAATGAAATAAATGCTTCCTGTTACGAGTAGACAACAATGCAAACCATCCTGAATGTCATTCATAATGATAAACTATTATTTGCCTAATTTCCGTTTTAAGTGACTTGCACGTTCAAATGATACAATAAATCAAAATTATAACCATCCCTCGGAATATTTATCTTCAACTATTTTGTTTTTAATTTGCCGTCATTGTATCTCAGGATGTAAAATAGCTCTGAAATAACTGAAATTCAGGTCCACTTCATTTGTTCATCCAAAAAGGCATAACACTACATTTGATTTCATCGAATTAAATACAGTGAAAATATTGAAAGCATTTATTACTTATGACAATGATTGTAATCTAAAAGCAATAACAATGTAATATTAATGTACTTTACTGAAATAGCAGCTTACTGGATAGGATTTTTTTTTATATTACTGTACGTTTTTCTTTCCATCAATAAAATCAAGGATTTGTATAGTAAGACTTACTATACAAATCCTTGATAAAATCAAACACCTTTAAGTCTTATATGGCAAATTTACTCTTGTGCATGCCTTTCTTTCAATCATGCAATTTGTCATATATTATCAAATGTACAAACAGACAAACAATAGTTCACAAAACATAACATAGAAAACTAAAGATCCTATCAAAACTAGGGAAAAAGGGGGGGGGGGGGGTTGAGGTACTCTGCAAGGGTAAGCTTTACATGTGGCATCCGTCATATTGCCAATGTAAGTACACATCCGGTAATATGTATAATTCGGTTGGTCACATGCGGTGAAAAGTAGACGGGATTGTAGTTTAACGACATTAAAACGTAGTTGCTATCATCTGTGACACATTAGAAATTCTTTTTATCAAAGTCTTTTAAAATGCAACCTTTGCATTATAATTCAAACAACATGTATACATTATAATTCACACAACATGTATACATTATAGCATGTACCTTTTCTTTGGATAGAATGCATAAATGGAACGAGTGCTGAAGCTGGGGGTCAATGTAAACCATGTAAAGAGCATATGTTTGGTTACAAGTGTATACAACACTGCAATTGTGAACAGTTTCAAAGGTATGTCTTCTTGTATATATAAAATGGAGATGGGATTGAGTACCTCATGCATATCAATGAGATACATATTCATTCGACCAAATGACTGTTAATATTGATAGGTATCAGTTTATGTGGTATGAATGCCAATGAGACAACTGTCCATCCAAGTCACAATATGTAAAAGTAAACCATTAAAGGTCAACATACGGTCTTCAACGCGGAGCGCTGTTCACACCGAATAGCAAGATATTAAGGGCTCCAAAATGACTAGTGTAAAAATCATTTAATGGTAAAAACCAACGGTCTAATCTTTATATAAAGAGAAACGAGAAACACTTAAGAACCATATCAAGTATGGTCTTCAACAATAAGAAAAATCAATGCCATACAGTAAGCTTATAATTCACATCGCCCTAGAATGATAAATTGTAAAACAGGTAAAAAAAAAAGGAAAATAAATTGTGTGATTTTTACTACAAAAATGAACGAAAAACAAACATGGCAGACACTAACCAAAGATATCAACGATAATATATGTTCCTGGCTTTCGACAACCACATGAAGGGTGTGACGGAGTTAATATGTTTGAGTACAACCAATCATATTGGATAATTATGTCACACCGCTGAAATATTTACACTAACTACCCATTCAAGAGAACTCAATACTCTCTTGCTGAACGCTATATCAAAGCCAATTACAACTTCTAAACAAACCGTACGAAAACAAACTGAGGTATAAATCAGTACACCTCGTAAAGATTTAGCGCAGATGCAACATAAGCAAGGATAATTATAATACAGGGTGCCACTGTTGAAAAGTTGAAAAGTATGAAATAATGCTTTAGAAGGTTAGTGCCTTTCTTTTGAAATGATAAGTCAAAAGACCTGTAATGATTAAAGTTTAAGACCAAGATTTGTTTCAAGGAATGATTATAACATTTAAAATTATTATACCCAAAATTAAAAGATTGGTAGAGAAGTAACACTCTTTTTTATATTCATTCAGTTGCGATGCTGCGGTTGGATGCATTCCAAAGACACCTTTTTTAATAGAAACAACTACAGATTCAGGTAATGTTAAATCTTAATTAGATAGTGTACAATCTACAGATAGATCAAAATGACACAAACCGTGTTGCTTTCGACATGAGAAATTAAATTTTGAGCATTGAAACCCCACAAAAAGTAAAATCCAAAAAATACCGAACTCCGAGGAAAATAATAATATTTTGGTATTCGATTTTTTTATCGAGTTGTTATCACTCTATACTCTGTTTGACATAGATCTTACAAAATCAAATACCAAATTGACATCATACTGCGACAAAACAAAAGAATGAATACTAACTGAATACTTTGATAATCTTATTCTAATAGAAATCCAATCGTCGCAAAGTACTTAGATAAAAATGTAATTTATCTTATTATAGGCAATTCTTCTGAAGGAAGTACTCAAGCAGTCATATTGTCTACTGGTGTTCATGTCACAACACAACAGAGAGATGTTATACACAGTAATAAGTATATTAAAATACATTCCTCACTTAAGCTATAGATTGGCCCTGAATATGCATGAAATATTTGACACTGGATGGTAAAATTAATTTCAATCCGTAAGATCCGTCAATTCATAACTTGTGGATAATTTATTAATAATAATAGAGTGTCGATAATTTGTTTTATCGCTATTTTACGAAATTTTCCTTTGATCTTGCTCACTGATAATTTCCTTTCTCAGCGGAGTCAAGTAATATGATAATTTACAAATATTTGAGCATCACTATCGAATTATTTGTAGGCAAAACGCTTGCTAGCGTAAAGAATTTTAATCTAAGTATCTATGATGAGACTATTTATGCTGGAGTATTCATGTCGCCCCTTTTAGGATTTCGTCCTTTTGACGAATGTTTGTCTGTTAGTTTGTCTTTTTTCTTTTGGATCTCCTTGTGTATGTCCTTTTATACGTCTCGTCTTGTACCTTTATTACGTTCTATCATTCTAATGTGTCCATTGGTAACTTCAACCTACAGTCTAACTATCACTGACTTAAATCCAGAATTTTCAATAATAAAATTGGAAGTGCAAGCACATTGTTGAAAAAAAGGGGAAAAAAAAACGAACTCTAAGGAAAATTCAAAGCGGAAAGTTCCTTATCAACAGGCAAACAAATATCTCAATATTTAAAACGGAAGGAAAACAATTGTTATATTCCTGTGAAGAAATAAAATTTCGATTAATCGCGTTGAAATACACTGAACTTATCACTGAAAAGATGAAAAATGAATAAACAAAACAAAAACCCCAATAAAGACACAAACAGCTTTACGAAGTAAGGGTTAAACAAGTTTCATAAAAAAGTAACTGTAAATGAATCATACTGAATGTTGTCATTCTCCTAATGGGTACCCAAAAGGTTAAGATTAACAATGTTAGTTTTCAAATTGACGTATGTAAGTAAGAGGTACAAAAAAAACTTTACTCCTAATGCTAAATAGATTCTGGAAAGGCTATTTAGTTAATTTATCAATATAAATTATGATTCTTAAACACAATGTAAATAGCTGCTATGCCGGGAAAATAAAGATATTGTTGACTTCATTGTAGAAATTACCACGACGAGGAAAATTGTAACTGACAAACATGTTACCGATGTTCTTAATGATGTCTTCATTACTACGGAGCCAAACTCTATTAGCAGTGGAGGTAACATTAAATGTATTTGCCCGTCATTACATATTGATAAAGCATTGAGATTAAGTGTCATGTGTTCTTCATGATGAATGACATTTGAATATTCATTTTTGACAAGACAACGAGCGATTATGTATGATAAGGTTTATCTTTGATATTAGAATAACTGTAATTTGACGTTATTAGTTAACACATATATTGACATAATTCCAAAATGTTCAAACACTTCTTGACTAGCAGTTTTCATTCGTGAGAGGACTTGATATTTTCTATGGTCTTGCATTTTCACGACATATTATGCATATTGTGTGTGGAAAAATATGTCGACATTAACTCATCATTGCCTCTAGACAAAAATACCATTTAGATTAAAGGGGATCAGTTCAGGGAAACGTAATGTGACCGCTAATACAAAATGGGGATATTCTAAAATGACTTTGTGTAAAAACACAAATCTTCTATTAATTTCACGAAAATCTGATACACGTTTAGAAATATTGTGACTTTGCAGATTATTCATTGTTGTATTTTGAAAATTTATGATCGCATAGTTATATATATTCATGTGCATGCCCACAATGTCTTGAACACATGCAGTCTGGTAGACAATCGTTGGTATTATTAGTAAATAGTGTGATAGTTAGCTTTTAAAAAAGTCACTAAGCAAGTCAATCCGTTTGATTAAAATGTAGACACAAATTTGATTGAAAAAAAACATGATACGGTCAATACATTCAATAGAAATTCAGTTTTGCTCTCAGAATCGAATTTATAGTTTATTAGAAAATGAAGAAACATGAAGAAAGCATATAAAAGTACACAAGCCGTTGACTAGTAGTTTTTGTGTGTGTTATGTCTGAAATTTTCTTTGTTTACAATTGTAGGAAGTTCCAACATGGAATGGTTGATTTATACGCTCTGTATTGCTGGTGTTGTTATAGTGACTGGTTTGAGTCATTTATTTCGTTCATACAGAAAGCGAAAACATTCTAAAGAAATGCTTGTAAATGGAGATCTTGTATTAGAACAAGTAACAGAATCTCCATATAGTGGCTTCTACGACGAAATTGACGAGAACATGCTATCAGATAATAAGAGTTATTTTGTTCCACAAGATAGCCATTCTGTTACAAAAAGCACTGGAATTGATGATACAGGTTACCTTGATGCGTGTTTTACAACTGCAGAAGACGAACGACAAAAGTTACAAGACAAGTTATCGCAAATGGGAAGCAACTCGACGTCTTCTTCCAACTCACACGTTGCTGCTCAAAAAGATTCGGAATATCTCCATCCTTACCATTCACTTCAGGATAATTGGAAAGAAGATTCGCATGGGTATGAAGCAGCAGTGTCTGTACATCACGGTATCGAAAGTTCTTCCGGGTCCGATGAAGAACCTAATAACCATAAATATTCTCACGTGTATCAACCGCTTCAAAAAGACAGGGATACGAAAGGTCAAGCATATGAAAAACCACTGACGCCAAAATTAAAAAAAATAAATGATGCTAAAAATTTAGAGGCTACTCCATCAACGGCATTATCACATACGAATACCAGTTCAACGTCTTCATCCAACTCGGACGTTGCTACTCAAAACGATACAGAATATCTCCATCCTTACCATACACTTCAGGATAATTGGGAAAAACATTCACATGGATATGAAGTAGCCGTGACTGTTCATCCGGTGACTGTTAATCCGGGGACCGTTAATTCCTGCGGGTCTGATGGACCAACCGCTCATGTGTATCAACCGCTACAAAAAGACAGGGACACAAAATATCATTCGTATGAAAAACCGCAGACGCCAAAATTAAAAACGGCAAATGATTCAAAAATGCGACAGGCTGCTCAATCTCGGCATGTAACCAGTTGTTTACTAGATAACGTCAACAATAATGCTGACTCTGACGAAACAATAAACAGTTGTGATGAAATGGAGACAATAAACCACAAACAAGATAAAAACAATCTGTCTTATCAAACCAAATCGAAGACAACGGAAAAAGAAATATTCCGCGATGAACATACAGAAAGCATGTTGGGTGAACGTTTTAACAACATATTTCCCCAAGAAAACAATAATGGTATGCTAAATGCCTATGATGATGCGAAATCATGCATTTGATAATATGTATATTTTGAATTATCTATTTTTGTTGGTAAATATAGGTTAGCTATTAAATTCAAGTTCTACGAATGGCAAACATTTTTGTGTATGTTAATTTGGAATGATTTTATTCCGGAGCCTTTTATCTTTGAGTTAGTTTTGTACCAAATATTTTAGATTCAAGTTAAGAATATTGTCAGATCCAATCCATTTAATTAACACTGCTCGTGCCTTTTGATTTGTGAAGTAGAGAGGGTATGGTGTATCAAGACTATCTTAGCGTGTTCCTTATCAAACCAAAATATAATAATGTATCGTTGTTATAGACGGGAATCACAGTTTGTTTTACTCTATACATGATACATAATATATATTCTTTCCCATAAAAAAAATAATATTTAACACATTCCACATTTTAATACGTTCATAAATTACATGTAAAAGAGGGACGAAAGATACCAAAGGGACAGTCAATCTCATAAATCTAAAATAAACTGACAACGCCATGGCTAAAAATGAAAAACAAGTAACGACGATATTTGTTTTCAATTATGGATAACCACATTCCAGAAATGGTCAAGTAGGTTCCTATTCATTAACACTTTTATTCGTTTGTGCAATATTATATAAATCTACATCATTATACCCTACTCAAGATCAGCAGTTGTGGTTATATTGCATCATCTATGTTATGACAGTGTATTCGCTTTTCTGTTCGTCTGTTCGCATGTCCTTCCGTTCGTCCGTTTTTCAATCAAATATTTGTGTTTGAAATTGATTTTTTTGTCTGTCAATTTGGTATACTCGGTACTGACATGATTCACTACATGTTTGTTTTTTTGAAAATTAAGAAATAACAAACTCCACAAAAATGGAGCTTAGATTGCAAATATTTCCCTAATCTTTTGTTCATATAGCTCTCAACGTTTTAATGTATCAAGAACGTTCCCGATAAAGAGAAATGAAGGGAACCGCTTCAGATGCACTCAATTTATGAAGTGTTATATCCATTTAAAAAACATTCACACGGTAGCCAGTTCTTGGGGTAGAAAATCCTGAGTATTTCAAAAAAATCATGTGTATTTGTCTTGAAAAGTATGTACAGTCAAAGAACAGTTTGATAATTACATTTTTCTTATTTTCTGAATAAGGTAAACTTATCCTTTAGATTTATTTTAATATTTCACAACAAGCTCCAATATACTTGGATACAACTTATCCATATTGATGCCTTTTGTTGGCTGTTGTTCGTGTATTTCTTTGTCCATTGTGTTCTCCAATTTATTTATATTGTAGTCCTATGGTGTTGCGATGTCATTTTAATGTTATATTTTACATGGCTATAAAAGAGGGAGGTTTGGCATGCCACAAAACCAGGTTCAACCCACCATTTTTTCCTTTAAAAATGTCCTGTACCAAGTCAGGAATATGGCCATTGTTATATTATAGTTCGTTTCTGTGTGTGTTACATTTTAACGTTGCGTCGTTTGTTTCCTCTTATTTTTGAGTGTAAATTCACATTGCGATAAGACGTGTCACGGTACTTGTCTATCCCAAATTCATGTATTTGGTTTTGATATTATATTTGTTATTCTCGTGGGAGTTTGTCTGATGCTTGGTCCGTTTCTGTGTGTGTTACATTGTAGTGTTGTGTCGTTGTTCTCCTCTTATATTTAATGCGTTTCCCTCAGTTTTAGTTTGTTGCCCCGATTTTTTTTTTGTCCATGTATATATGAGTTTGAACAGCGGTATACTACTGTTGCCTTTATTTACGCTGTTGTTTTAGTCTGCAAACGAATGACATCAAAGCGCGTCTGGTATCATTTTTGATATTCTGACCATATTTTTATTTTTTCAATTTTAATTTGGGTTATGCTTAGAACGACAACACGTGTACTAATGTTATTCATTTCCTAGTTTGGTAAATATAATGTTAATGTTTTTACTGTAGGTGATAACATTTTGGGCATGTTTTCATCAATGCATCATCTATGTAAGTATTCGGTCTCTGGAAAAGCTGATTACAGACAGAAAATTATAACATATTTTAATTGTCAAAGCGTAATGGATCAACAACTCAACAAAATGAATCAACAACTCAACAAAATGAATCAACAACTCAACAAAATGAATCAACAACTCAACAAAATAAAAATTCGATATATATATAACAACAGGTCCTCAGTATACAGTTTGTAAACACATACTTTAAAAAAATACATAATTAACCTTAAACCTTACGAGTGAAACAATAAATAAGTATGTAAGTTTAAACAACAAATTATTTCAAACAATAGATAAATCTGTTGGAAACTCTATATTTTATTCCAATATTTATTACAAGAGAAACCAACTTTTGTAAATGATTATAATGCAAGATAATACTGTTTATGTATCATGGAAAACACAGTTAAATACATACATCTTATGTACAGGTGCCGTGACTAGAATTTTCCGACAACATAAGATCAATAACACTAATTTAATATTATCTATCGTTTTGCTATGAGTAATCAAAAATAGTTGCCAAAAGAAAACCCAACAACACTGATATCGGTATTAACCTTTTAAAAAATTTGATTAATTCAAAGAGAAGAAGTCAAATTAGTAGAACGTAGTACATGTATATACACTTACGCTGAAAGACTAGAACACTAATGTCATGTTCCTGACTTTGTACAGGAATTTTCAATTTAAGAAAGGGTGTTTTAAGTCGAATAGAAGCTAACGTTATACACCGCTGTCTGTATATACAATTCTAAGAAAAGAAAAAGTGATCAAAACAAAAATGGTATTACACTCGAATAATAATACCAACAACAATAAAATAAGTTTTCCTAAAGAAAATGTACAGGAATGAGATCTAAAATAGGAGCTATGCACATAACCTGATATGATTGCAAATGAAACAGCTTATACACATGATATCACATGACATAGATCATAAAGAGGTCATCGTCCGATCTTCACCGATAAGTAAAACCTTTACAGCAAAGCATTACAAAACGTAAAATAATATATAATAAATGATATACCTTTTCTTAGTAAATGTTACAAAACGCAGTAAAGCTTCATGCCCTGGTGAAACTAGCACGCCAGCTACATAACTCATTTACTTACCAAGTGAGAAAGTCCGTAGCTCAGCTTTTAACAAAATTAGTTATTTAAGCGTGATACCTTATTCATAACAGAGAGGTCATTGGTGTCAAACCATAGGATAATATCACGATTATCCACTATACGAAGTTCCATATAACTCTAAAAATCATTTCGGTATCTGTCAATTTAAAACAATACATCATTTAATAATAACAATTTAATATTGAAGCGAACTAATAATAAACAATGTCATTTTTATCATGTTTCTCATACAGGATACACTTTTGTATAAATATAATCTTTTAATCTTAAAGAAAAATTCTACTTCTTCAATGTGTGTTCTGTAACTGATGTAACCATTATAATTAGAGATATCTTAATTTGTTAAAGGACAGTAGGACGTTTCAACCAATTCATAATATACCCATACTGTTATTGATTATTACTTTTTGATAATGAAAATACACAATTATTTGGACAATCATGGAAAATCCAGGACGGAACATAGCAAAATTTTACATCTAGTTTACAAAACTAATCACATATCGTAAATATCATACAATTAATTTAGAAAATAAAAAAAATCTGATATGCATAAAAACAGGTCATAAAATAAGCAATAACAATAACAGAAAAAAAAAGAAAGATATGCAAAATAATCTCTTAAATAAAAATAAAATCTGTTAAAAAAATAGTAAATGAAATAAATAAGTTATCAACAAAAAACAAATAATATTTGCAACATAATTATAACCAAAGTGTTCCAAATTCTTACTCTCCCTTTACAAGACAAAACAATCTTTGTAAATCTTTGTCATGCAATATAATACTTTATCACATATTTTGTACTGATAGGTACGTTTTTGCATGGCCAATAATAGCCGGAAGTCAAGGTTGGTTATCAGCCCTCGGGGCCGATATCGATATCAGCCCTCGAAATCCATATCAAGCCCCCGAGTTTAACTTCCGGTAATCTGTCAATCAAAGGCTATTTGTAAACAAGTTGAACACAATGAAAAGAAATTTAAAAAGTTACAAATGTGCTGTAGAAGAAAAAAGTAGAAATCACAAAAGTTCCCGTAAAATTTTGACGTCATGAAGAATTTAGAAAATATATGACGCCACACTGGAATGAGTATCGATATAGGATTCTTCCTAAGCATTTTTTAACATTTGTAATTTAACACTTTAAACTCGTTTAATATTTGCAATTCTTAGAATTAATATGTTTATTGTTAATTATTTCTGAAACTTTTCACAAAACGTTGTTAACCTACTGTGATACTTTTTTTTAACTCACATTGATACATTTATTTATTTTTTTCGTTGAATATCTTTTGATTTTTGAGGAAATATCAAACATAATTTGTTGTAAGCTATTTGTTTTCTCCTGCTTGAAAATATGTGATAAATAGATTATAACATGTCATTTTCCATATGGTCCATGGTATCAGCCCACGACCCATATCAAGCCCTCGGGCTAAAGCCCTCTGGCTTGATATGGGAGTCTAGGGCTGATACCAGGGCCATATGGAAAATGCCATGTAATAATCTATAAATATACAGAAATTAACTTTCCTACACAGTACAATAAGTAAACCTAGTAAACAGTTATTTAAATGCATTGTACTAAACAATGTTATACGATTAATCACAACCGGGCGACTACGAATTTAAATTTTCATTCATTTTAATTGATAATCTGGTCTATTTAAATTGTATGAGGAAACCAAATAATGACTAAAATGAATATATCTATCCCCGCACATGTACAAAAATTGAATATTATACATTTAATGGTTTTGATGTCAATTTTACTTTAGTTAGACACGAATGACTAAAAATGAGCAAACAAATACTTTTATAACGGAAAGGTAAACAATGAATATACATGTATTGCACAACCCAATGAAGAATTGTATATTAAGAAGATATTTTGAAATAAATACACAAAAAAAGAAGAAAAAAATGGAATTTCATCAACGTCTATCTAATGTATTTATCAAATGTACCTATTACCTTTGTAAAACAAGGACAATGTGAATGTGTGTTCCATTCAATACTTTTTAGATTACTAAATGAATATCTAATATTGTTTTTTAATGAACGGAGTAGTAAAATTTGTCAAGCCAAATCCAAATGTCGATATAATTATTTAACTTATAAGCGATTACTCATTCGAGCAGTATATAAACAATTGCAAAATAAAAACGAACAAATTTTCAAATTTAAAGACCATTCAAGCATTTTATATGGCCAATTTCACGTGCTTAAAAGAAAGCTTGTTTGTTGTTTTTATTGGATGGGAATACTATTCATTTACTTGCTTATCCTTATCGTATTGTCATATTGTTGAATAGCCAACATGGACAGTTTTAGAAGATTGATCACCAAACAGTTTAGCTCCGCAACGTGTTGATTGAAGAAAATGGCATTCAATACCTCGATAATTTGCAAATGTGAAATACTTTACGTATTTGAGAAAGATTGAAAAGTGCGTTCAAACTCCGCAAATTAAAATTCATCGTAGTGATAAATTCAAACAATCGAACTGCGTTTGCGCTATACAAAAGAATGGTTTTGAAGGAGATTCGGGGATAAGGACCAACTCTTTCGCAATATCTCTCCGTTATCATTAATTGTTTTTAGCTCACTGAAATTGCCCTTTCTTGCTATCTTCTTAGCTTTATCATTATATAAAATGGCCTTTCTTATATCACCTGTTAAATGGAATAGACGGGCGTATGCTATATAAAAGAACATTCGAATACGTATCTCTGCACTTGAGTCAAACAGTTCCAATAAACCTTCTGATTTGTGTACATATTCAGGCCTGATTTGGTAACCATCTATAAATCTACAGCGCATACCAAGTCCTAAATAACAGAAAAGTAAACGAACAGCAAATCTTCTAGACCAGAAAAGTTTAAGATCATCACTCATGTTTTGTAACATATCTCTTGCTGTGTTGCAATAATATGCTATAGACTTCAGCTCTATTTCGGGGTTATTTTCATACCACGCCCTTCGAAACAAAACTATTTTATAGTACAGGTCAACAGTTTCCAAACATGGTTCAATGTTTTCTGCACATTCTAGAGCCCCGATCACCATGTTCTCTCCATCTGCCTGTTTGCCTTTAAACGACATGGCAACAGCTTTACGTCCGTACAACATGCATCGTGAAAGATTTGGACAAGAAGACTTAGCTATTATATTTTCTATTTTAGTGAACAGATTACCTTGTGGATCTACTTTGTTAGTTTTATTAGCTACTGCATCGAAGTTGAGTGCAACTAAAACAATGTATTTATCACACATCTCTTTAATTTCTTTCTCCTTAGCCTGATTACAGCTGTTCATAATCTTTTGTAAGTCCTGCGATACATTTGTTAAATATTCGACAGGATTTTCAATTTCCATTTTTTGCATGCTTTTTTTCATAACCTCAAAGTATGCTTGTATAAAAGCTCGATCTTGAACGTCCATTTTTGATACAGCTACAGGCCTTAGTTCTAATACATTTTTAAGATAGGTAAACAACTGAATTGCACACGATTTATACTTGTTATCAACAGTGTACATTACGAATACAACATTTCTCAAATCTGAGCGCATTTTCAAAACATTCTTAACAACAACGGATCGCATTTTTGGATTGTTGATGTCGTTATAACACGATTCTATACATGAATATGCGCATTTTTTAATCAAACCATTCTTCAGTAATATTGATGCAAACTCTACGATCTCTATATTACTTAGAGTTGACATATATCTCAGTAGAACACACTTTTCAGTTCCAGTTAGCATAGTTTGGTGTGAGACGATTTTGTCCAAAGTCTGCTCTTCGTCTCTATTGACCATTCCGGGATGTTCCGCTGAACGATTGAAGTCTGAAAATAGTTGATGCATAGTTGTGTGTTGGTAAAATATTTATTAAGATGAAAAGAACAAATGTCAAAACAGTCTACATATGAAACCTTATTATTTGGGAAGGATAAACCACCCAATAATGGTAAACCATGAAGATTCGTGTTGCTTATTGAAGCAAGATATAATTTGAATTTACTGAAGTAAGTAATTAGCGATTGTTGAAGCAATTTCCTGATGCAAATACTTTCACTTCACAGTTATATTCCACTTGTATGGGTCTGGCATATGAAAGCCCCATTTTAAAATACTTTAATTTTACGCCTTCGGTTAACATTTTGACAATTACTTATTGAACGAACAAACAGACCGATTTAAATAAGGTAACACGTTATAGCAATCATCATTAGTTTAACTGACTAGAAATGTACAATAATATATGATCAGGTAGGCACAACCCCACTTATACACTGTTAATAGAACACATTATAATGAAGGCATTTGAAGTGGTCAACACAGTAAGACGAGAGACCATTAAGACACTACACTAAGTATTATTATAGCAGATGTTAGTTGAAAGCGGATTCAAAAACTGCTGGAAGGTAATCTAAATATGAAATTAAAATTTTAAATGAAGTTCACAGTTGATGAGTTTCAAGAGATTGTCAAATAATGAATGATGCACAGAAATAGATTAAATACAATAAGCTAACATTTGATCAAATATCCCGCTTGGCTCACAGTTGATGAGTTTCAAGAGATTGTCAAATAATGAATGATGCACAGAAATAGATTAAATACAATAAGCTAACATTTGATCAAATAGCCCGCTTGGCTCAAGAATTGTCGCCGAAACTACTATTAAATCAATTCCACCTTTTATAAAAAGTGACTAGGGATACATAAAAAATGTCATTTCCATTAAAACAAGTCCATTAAAATAACTAATTGATAAATAATTAAAATACGTTTGTGTTTAATTATACTACGTTATTTTGATTTGCTAACAGCAATCTCGCGTCATTCTGAATTCCTTCAATTCCAAATGAAATGTAAAATTCAAGATGACACGAGCTTCCAAAATAAGGTGCACACGTTTATGAAGAAACACTTTATAGAAATCGTGTTTCATGATCCTTTAAAAAGAATGCATTTATAAGTATTCAATACCTTTTTTAGTAATGTTTTAGGGTTGTAAAAGCGTTGACTATGCATACATTTTTAGAACTTTTCGTATTTGGGTCAATGCTTTTAAACCACAATAAATTATCAAAAAGAATCATTCAATTATCTAATAAATAAAAAATATACATTGTTCTCTTTATGCTGTACCATTATTGCATTATCTCACACTGCCTCAGTTTTGTTCCGAACAGTAAAAACACGTAAATTTAGGATTCCCAAACGTGAAAGAAAATTATATAAAATGGTAAAATTCTGAAAAAAAGAAAACGATGAAAAATGTTAGATTTCTTTGTCAGATATTTTGGAGTATTTTGCTCCCTCATTAAATCAGGGTATTTCGCGACCAAATTTAGCTCACTACTACTTTTATAGGCGGAATTGTTAGCAACGTACGTTAAATGTTAAATTACACCCCAGTTCTATTGTTATACTTCATAGTTTTTTTTTTGAAACGCGTGAACATTGGATAGATCTATTGTTACGAATAACAATGGAATTTGACCACAGGCCGTGCCGAGCGGGGTTTCTGGAAACCCTACTTCTACATCCCGCAAACAAAGTCCATTGTTATTCGTAACAATAGAAATTGATTATTCTTAAATAGCATGAACATAAGAAATTACTAATAGTGTTCACTACAAATTGTTTCAAGATATTAAAAAAAAAAAAAAACACTTTAGGAAATTCCTATAGCGAAAAAAAAATTAAGCAAACATTTGTATGTTACTTTTAAAATACCCATACTTACATTGCCTATACAGAGTGAAAACAAATCTTGGCATAATCGTCTTAAGAAAGACAACAGACGCTGAAAAATGAGTAACACATTTGATAAATGGTATATTAGTTACTTAGAAGTTATCTGCTTCTGATTGATATTTAAATCCAATTGAATATATTAATATTATTAGTTACATAGTGTGCTAGTGACCTAATACGGTATATATGGGGTCAGTAAATTCCATATGGGGTGAGAGCGAAGCTCGAATCCCATATGGAATTTACTGACCCCATATATACCGTATTACGTCGCTAGCACACTTTGCAACAAATTTATCTTACCGACTATCTTAACGTGTAAATTTAGACTTGTGATCTATAAAATGAGCAAGCCAATCTTCAATACTGTTAGCATTAAGAAACTACTTCCATTGATCCTACAAGAATAACCAACGATAACAACTTGTTAGATTTAAATGTGTTTAATGAGTTTATTTCAATCTTAATCATCAATTTCTTCTTCTAGTGAAACCTTTAAGATTTTTTTCAGTTCCGTTTTGTTTTTATAAAGGCACGTAACACAACTACTAACCGTGTATGAAATAAGCCCCGCCTCCCTACTACCTAATGTGGAATATAAAGGGACGTAACTCCACTACTAACCGTGTAAGAAATAAGCACTGCCTCCCTACTAACCTAATATCAAATATACAGGGTCTTCATGCGGACGCTTTTAACCAATCACATTCCTAGAAATGTATAGGAGGTAAGATAAAAGTTCATACAAAGTGACCGAACAACACCATACAATAAAAAAAGACATATTCACAGCAAATGTGCAGTGGTAAATGGTTGAAAAATGTTCAAAGTTTATGTTAAATTCAGTTTAATCAAATGAAAAGAAACAACAATCAATACCACTTCCCTCCACTAAATTTAAGAGATAACTGTATTGTATTTGAAGCTTTAAGGACGTCCATCGGTAGTTTTACTGTCGCTAATTAGTTTACCTGGCGACGCTTAGCGAAGACAGGTAAACGGGTATTTGCGACAGTAAAACTACCGATGGACGTACGAAAAGCTTCAAATACAATACAGTTATCTCTATTATAATGCAAAACAAGTTCATAATTAAATTTCAATCATTATTTCAGTGTAAAATCTTTATTAAATAAAATTCCGCGAAAAAATGTTATCTTCTTTGGTTCCAACACTAGATGACGTCATAGGTATGCGTCCGGCGTCAAACATAAACACCGGGCGTTTTCTGGCTTCTGTGCCGCTTCAGAATGTAATAAAATTTGATAAAAAGAGGATTTTTAGGTGCAACATGTCAGTGTGATGGCTTATTATTGTAGAAATTACATGTCAATAAATTGAGCAATTCAAAATGTCGGCTACCTTAGTTACAGACAAGGAGATTTTTACGCTAACTGTCATCCAATCAGAACCATTGATACAAACTAATTGCATTAGAATAACACGTTTGCTGCGTTTATCCAGAAGGATGTACTTTATGTTTAATTTATTTTGTCTCTTAATTTTTTTTTCATTAAGTATCAATAACTATGAAGAGTAGTTTAGTTTAAACATATTCATTTATAGTGGATTGGGAAACAATTTTTGCAACTTATATTAATCCCTTTACACTTTGCGGGTGCGATTGCTGCCTTGTAGCGGCATTAGCCTGCACTTTTTCGAAATCTACAAGGGTGTATTTAACGTGCAAGAGATAAGGCTCTCTCTTAACACAGGTCAGCCATTTACCGTCTACTTCCGACGAACAATCATCGTTTCCTTAAGACCATGCTCGCAAATGGTGTCAAGGGAGAGCCGAAAATTGAGTTCCTGACATTTTCATCCCGAAGAGTAAAAAACTGTCCAACTAAATTTTACCGTTCGTGTTCAGGTCGTGCTGCTACACAGGTTTTTTTTGAACAAGTGGAAAGACTGAAAACATGATTAGCATGTAGAAGGTATATAATTAAAAGGCCGAGTAAAAAAAGATGTATCAATATCATTTTGATATCCTTAGTATGCTTGATAAGGCTGTTACGAGACATAAGGAGTCCATGAAACAATACACTTTCTTTAACTCTTTATCACAATCTATATCATACGTGAGTGTAAGGGAAAATATCAGATAGTCTAGATATTTTGTCTTTTAACGGATTTTATTAACCTTTATACAAAATATATACAAACAGAAATAAAGTACCATTAAGCAATGTGAGTAAGACAACTATAATTATAGCTTGTTCAAATTTAAAGGCAATAGTCAGTAAAAGCATTCTAATTCAGAAACGTTTCACTTTGGCAACATATATGTTTAACTTAAATAAATATATAAGCAGGTTTAACTCTATTATCGTGTCCATGCTTGTAAAACTTACGATATGGTATGATAAACATCAAAAACAACATGACCAGGACAACCCAAAAAGCATCCCTACTGGCATTTTCATTTTCTGTAAACATAAGATAAAACCGTAGACCTATATTTTTTTTACCAGTCTGACAATTAACAGTGATGTTTTGTTTTTTTGAAAAAATATTTTGATCGTGCATCTAAACAAATAGGTAGATTTGCATAAAACTTACAGGACAGTATGAAAACATCCTGTTTACTATATTTAATCTTGATCGTACTCCTATGAAATGCAATTTTTCGTATGGAGTACAATTTGATAGTTTTCTAATCGAATTACTACGATGTTAAAGATATAACCTTCAGATTCCGTTTTGAGTTCTATATTATATGGTAGCCATACCTACTGTGAGTTTTTTTTGTATGTAGAATTTAAAGAAATAATCGAATCTTGTATTGTGCTGTACACGAACTCAGAACTTAAGGATGTTTGCTTGTCATTTTTGGAATTTTTGTCAGATTTTTGAAATCCATAATCTGGTTTTATACATTTGAATGCCTTTATACATTTTGCTCAAGGACCCCTATTTTCTTTTTTTAAATCTTTTACATGTGTTATTATAAGCCATTTGTAAAAGTCTTTAAAATTTTATTCTTGTTTTAATTGTTTTTGAGAACTTTGATTGGTCAATGATAAAGCTATTAAAAATTAAGAGAAATTCCAATGGCTAATATCTCAAAAACAAGCACATTGACCCCTATGTTTTTTTTGTTGATTTTTTGAATCCTCAATAAATCCTTCATCAATATATAGTAGTTTTATGGAAAGATTGTGAAACTGTGCAGCAAACTTTCTTCAATTGTCCACAGATAGGTCGACTGTAAATTACTGTCTACACCACATAAAATAGACACATTCTTTGTTTTTCAAATATCACGTGTTACGTACGTGAAATGAAGATTTGATAAGATTTAAGAATAATTTTAACTCACCATTCCGTCTTACGTTATACCTATGGTCATCGTAGTCTCTAACAGTATAAACATCGGTTATGAATTTTGACCTATCGAAACAAAACTTAAAATCTGTTATGTTGTATTATCATAATACACTTTGTGTGATCAACAATCCATGGAAATCTATCACAGAAGAGTAATGGGGTGTTGTCATACGTTTTTTTAGGTACCATTTAAATAAATATTGCAACTATTTCTGACACTAGTAACAGTGATAATTCTAATTCAACGGAACTGTATTTATTACCTTCAAACATCCAGGTTCCATTTTTTTAAACGAAAGGTCACAATTTCTGGCTCTGTTGTAGGAAAACATATGCGTTTTATATGCATTTTAAACCTTAGTTCAAAGATGAGTTCTTTTCTAAGGTCTTTTGACCCCATGGACACCTTTATATTTCATTATATACAGTTTTTATTGTTTTGGGGTTTCCCTTATGGCTTTCTGAGAGATCTAATTTCATTTTAAAAACCTCGACCCAAACTCATGTCGATAGATGAATCGTCAAAACTTTTGATGCCAGTTGGTATTGTTAAAAAAGTAGATAAAGCTGTACAGATATACTTACTGTACGTTTGGCAGATTTGTCGTATACTCAGCATTATACCAGCCTGCAAATATTCAACATGCAAACTTTAACAAGAACAGTCACTTACATATACAGATATATTAGCATTTAATTACATAAATTGTCATTTCAGTCATGCTGAGATCATTGTCTTTGTTAGACAATTTTCTATAAATGATAATGTTTTTGTCAGTGTACCTGTTGTTTCAACAGTTTTTCAACAGACTGTCGCCATTCCAATGAGAACCAATTGTGCCCCTCTTCTTGCCGACTTGTTTCTTTTTCATTAAGGGGCTGAATTCAAACAGAAACTTCTTAGGAAGAAATGTAAGAAGTTAGCAGTATCTTTTAACTTTACTTTCAGCTAAAGGTAATGTTCTCTCACTAAATAATTCAAAATTTTGTGACTATGTTGACCTTATCTACCCCATCAAACTAGAGATAAAGGATACAACAGACACAGTTAAGTTTGCCTCATATATTGACTTGCATCTACAAATTGACTACGAGGATTGTTTGAAAACAAAACTTTACGACAAAAGAAATTATTTCAGCTTCATAATTGTGACTTTTCCATTTCTATGTAGCAACGTATATATCTCCCAAATGATACGATATTCCCGGGCTTGTATTTCCTATCATGATTTGCTTCTCACAAGGAAGATATTAATCCAAGAGTTCCAAATGGGGAATTTGAAATCATCTCTTCGTAAATTTTACAGACGCCATCAAGTACACCATTTCTCAGATAATATCATCGTAACTACAATCCCCTTCCCTTCTCACGAATGTGACCTACCGAATTATACCATTTACAGGATTAGTGATATCATACGCAACACGACCATGACGACGGGTGTCACATTTGGAGCAGGATCGGTTAACCCTTCCGGAGTACCTGAGATCATCCCCAATCTTTGGTGGGTTTAGTGTTGCTTAGACTTTAGTTTTCTATGTTGTGCTTGTCTTTTTAATTTTTGGCCATGGAGTAATTAGTTTGTTTTCGAACAATGAATTTGACTGTCCCTCTGGTATGTTTCGCCTCTCCTTTAGTACCAGTAAATAATGAAAAAATAACTTGTAATGAACATTCTAGAGCACGAATATACATGTTCCTTTGGGTTTGATGAGAGTACGTTTTCTTTGGTATAGTCAACGTGCTGTTTGCTCGCAAACATCTCCCTTTCAGCGTTTTTATATGCAACAGTCAGAATTATCAGATAGCCCTGACAGTCTTGGTTGTGTACTGGATAGCCTTCTCTATGGTCGGGTTGTTAGCTCTTTGGCACATTCCCCATTTCCATTCTCAATTTTATGTACATGCAAGTTTGTTTTATCTTTGTTTTTAAAAGCAGAAAATGCGGGGATATCTGTACACTTTTAGTAGTCCATTATCAACATTTAATTATTTAATTACTGTCGGAAATAACAGTTCCATTTATTTTCATTGACAATGTGTCGGAAAAGTATGCATAAAAAACATCAATATTTTGTGTTTAATGAAACACTATTTTAGCAAAACTTAATCGGCACAGTTGCACAATTGGTTAACAGAAAACGTATGACCCAGTTCAATCTTTAATGATCAATCAAATAGTTGTTTTGTTAGACTTTGTCATGTTTGTGCCACCTACATTTACAAAAGACAGGAAAACTAAGATTTTATAGTAGTATATGAACTGCAAGGAAACAAATAAATGTTAGACCCTAAATAATAAAGATAATTTAAATATAGTTAATATATAAAGCTGCTCAACAGATTGGCTAACGCATTGCCGAAAGGGACGTGAGGGGCACCGGTTATGATGTATGACGAAAAGGTTAAAAAATTAAAAAAAACCCCATATAAACAATTGACATTACACTGATGTCCGATGATCAACTCATCATGCATCTTATTTGATAAATATTCTCACTAAGATTACCTGTTTTATATGTTTTGGTAATGTTTTCTGTGGCATTTTTATAGCAGGAACAATCATTCGCAGATGGTAAACAGTAATTTTCATGAGTTGAACCGACGAAAACATATCCTCTATTGCTATCACAATAACATTGTCTGTCCGTTTTGGCACTACCATTGCTGAAAGTTGTTTGACCTTCACTATAGCACCGACTTTTCATAAACGAACAATTAGTATACCCTTCTGTGCGAAAAATGAATGGTTGGTATCTTTCTTCATCACATTCACCTCTGTTAAAGTTTGGTTGCCATATATACTTTGAACCTACAATGATCAAATTCTATTCACAAACCTTCACAAATTCACAGATGATAACGGTTTGACAGTCAAATGAATAAAATACGCTTTTTGCATATTTCAAGAAGGCAAATACATAAATAAGTTTATCTCAAATATATCATAAAAAATGCAAAATCAATTGTAACTAAGATTACATTTGGGCCATTCTGTATAAATTACAATTGAACCTTATGAAAAGTTAGAACTGTTTCAACAAAACCGCGCACCCAACAAAGAACTTACATTTTCAAATACTCTATAGTTTATATAGTTGTGAGCAGTATGCACTTGATTACATATTTCATTTGATAAAAAATAAGCAAATAAGTGGAATAAAAAAGAATTGCCGAATTCTTCAAGTGTAAATTACCACAACATTTGATAGATGAACTATACCTGGAGCAATTATTTTCGGTCCTTTACAGTTCTGGCGATATTCCAGAGTTAGGATGTCCAGTAAACAAGTGTAGTTTCTTGCATGCGTACAAGTGTGTTTGGACAGGATGTACCAGTGTGACTGTTCAGGACAAGTAAACCTGTATGGTATACCAAACGGCACAATCTGTAGAGCAAAGTAACATGTCAGATATAAGTATAAAACGTTATTTGACTTTTGGCTTGCAAATACATATCATAATATGACGTAGGTCTTTCGTTTTGGAACAAAACCATGGTCTTATCCCACAATAACATGGCCTGCTTGTTGTAGACGTCAAAAAAGAAATTGCAACGTCATTTATATTCTGAATAACTCTGCTGATCAGAATAGACATTAGTGTTGGTAATGCTTTCTACGAAATTTAAGAAAATAATTTTAAAGATAAGTTTACTTCATCAAATAAAAAAAAAACCCGCTGCCTTTCGAACGTATATTAAAGCTCCGCTTCAAAGTACAAAAGTTCAAAATTGTCCCTTTAGAATCGAAATATTTCTATCTTGCCATGTTCTATGCTTATTGTAACATAGTTATGCATCATATTTTTCAACCGTTTACACCTTGCTTACGGTCGGTATAAAGATATTGACAAATATAATGCCTATCAATGTTAATAGGAGCTTAGAGCATGACATAAAATAACTCTTTCTTAAGAATCTAACCCTCTTGCTGTCGGCGGAACACATGTGTTCACAACGGTTGTGACGGAACGACACAAATGGTCATATGTTTAAGCATGTCAACATTTCTGCATTACGGTATCTCTTTTTAAAATAATCTTCAATTCTACAGCGTTACAATTTTCCTCAAAGGGTCCATACGTAATATCATGAGGGCTTGACGTCAGAAATCTTATGTCTTCGTAGTTGAGCATGTGACGTTGTTAAAGATATCAAAATGTGTATGCCGTATTTTCTGTCATACGAAAAACAAAGATATAAAATGATTAGAGAGAACAGAGAAAGCAACACAACTCTCAGTAGAACCTCATTTCACAAATATCTTTTTATGCATATAGCTTTACAGCGGTCTTTTTATGCAGACTTATATTCGAGGATTTTAAGACGTAATAAAGAATACCTACAAACAATAGAAAAGATCGTAAATATCGTCTCTATGAGATCATTTACCCGAAAGAATCCCTGCAGTATTAAAGAATCGAGCACTTTCAGATTCATCATTCAGCAGGGTTTTCTAGAAAGAACCAATGTTTCATCTACGTAATCTAATCATCGTACGACTAAAGAGACAAACTTAAAAGATTTTAAATTCCAAATTATTGTTTCTTGCAATGTCATGTCAACCGTTCGTTCAACATGTGTTGGAAGGCCTACATTTTTATTAGTCTTATGTAGAAAAAACGCGCGTCTGGCGTATTAAATTATAACTTTGATAACTATTTGGTCACGTGGTGACGGAGGTCACATGACAGATTCTTCTTACTACCGGATTCCGGAACTGGTGTTTTGAAAATGTCAGGAAATGTATCATGAATTTCAAAGATATCAGTAGATCCTTTAATTTTGATTCAGCTGCTTGAAACAGTTCAAATCAAAGCTTAAATGTTGGACAATATTGAAGTGATACCAAAAACCAAAACCCTCCCCACAAAAATTTTAAAAATTGGGAGAAGCCAAATTCGAAAGTCGGAGATAGATCGACAAAAGCATGTGACATAAATAAAAGAAAAACAAAAGTATACGTAAAAAAAATATTTTTTTAACATGCAACCTCCAAATACCGAGGAAGATCTGAGGTACACTGTATAACTGTTTCTTGCTTCACATGTGACACATCTAAGAAATGTTTTAATCATCTGTTCAGTGGTCTTGGTTGTCTTTCCCTGAGTTATTTCTCCCGCCCTAGGAGCACATGTATAACAAAGAGAAACTACCAATTGGACATTCAAATTAAACTTATATGGAAGTAGAACTGACCAACTAATCAAAACTATCAACATAATGCATCAGTGCATAACAGTTTGAGAAACACGAACTTAAGTTTGTATCACAATGAACATTTCAAGTAGTCTCAAACTCTTGAGTTTTTTTTCTAGTTTTATTCTATACTCTCTCCTTCTCTTTCTCCCTCACAATCTTTATACATGCAAGCTTTTCAATGACAGTGTCTTCCTACTAACCTGAAGTCCAGCTATAAATATAATGAATCGACTCCTCATTACTCTTGTATGTAAATCTGTCATTCTCTTTATCCACCAGTGAGTGTCAAATTTCTATTTAACAGCTATCTGTTCTTAAACAATATGCAAGCGTGAAACATGTTTCATTCATGGTCTAGGCGTCTCATTTTTTGCTCTGCAAATATAATAAAGTATATTATTAACTTCATTTAAAATTAACCTGTTTTTTTCTGACTTTAACTTCTTTTACCATAAAGATTGTTCATGTTATGCATGTTATGTCAGACACAATATGGACCAATATGAATGGAATATTTGCCACTGAATGTAAGGTATGCGCATCTCATCTTCTGTGACAATCGAATTTGGGTGTCATGAAATGTCGTGGTTCAATCATCGGCAGGTTAAAAAAAAGTAAAATCACAGCAATACTGCACTTCGCGGAAAATTATGAACGGAAAATCTCTAATCTAATGGCAAAATCAAAAGTTCAAAGACATCGAACGAATTGACTGTCATATTCCTGATTTCACAAATGTATTTTCTTATGTAAAAAATGGTGGATTAAACCTGGTTTTAAAGCTAGCAAAACCTCTCACTTGTATTACAGTCGAAATAAGTTCAATTGTATTGACAACGATGAACGAACAAAACATACAACCTTAATAGGTTACCATGTCAAAAGTTTAGGCCAACATGCAGTTACTGAATTGATTTGTTTAAGTTTGATATCTATTTTCTCTCATTTCACCAATTCACATTAATTATAATTTAGAAATGAGACATTAAATATCAATTTGAAGCAGTCCCTAAGTTTAAGAGTTTCGAAATATATTCGATATTTTTTTTACATTAGTTACAATGCCGTATTTCCAAAAAAAAACCTGATCATTCCACATGTGTTAAACTCAATACAATCCCTCATCTGACGCAATTTAATATTAGGTGTGGTCAACACATTGTCAATGACCTTGCATCAAAACGAATTAAAAATGCAAAACTTTATTTTAACGTGTACAAGGTCAGTAATAAAAAAGATTAAAAAAATCAAAATCGATATTAAACTCGCGAATGATCCGCTTACAACACTAATAGTTTATGCATGATAAACTGTTCAAATATTATTTGTCACATTCAGTATTTGAACTGTTTAGACATGTATTGAGCTTGAACTAATATAGCTGATATGTCAAATTTAAATTTGGTGGTGACCTACATCTTTTTTAAAAAAAAACCACAACAGCAGTTATGACAGCCTTCACTGTCATTGTGCTGTGTTGATTTGAATAAGAAAGTTTGTGTCATTTCAAAAGGGGGAAACAATTTTAACAATACGGAAGCTAAAGTTCACTGTTACAGCACAAAAACCCTCTGTTAAACATGTTAATTAAACATAATAAAGTGTTTATGTTGGTTTTAGTAATATAACGAAAGAGAAATATTTTAGTTGAATGAAAATGTATATCAACAGTGTATCTGTTACATATTAATGTCACGTTTTTAAAATAACAATGAATAAAGACGAAACAAATGTCATTGATTACCTTGAAATAGATTCATTCCATGATTACGTCGATACTATTGTGAATTGCCTTCTTCCTGCTTACGTATACCAATCAATAAGATTTATAGTGTGTCTATATATATATAATATTTAATACGATAATGATGCTATTTATAGTATACACTATATGCATTTGTTTGTTATTTTATACTATTTTCACAGTATCTACTATAATGAATTGATGGGTTTTAAATATACTTAAGTGTGATAGTTAATAAAAGAAAATATTCCGTGTAGCAATTATACGATGTTCAATGCTTCATTTTTTACTGCCTACAAATTGAAGGGGCATAAGCTTACAGGTTCGATCATGTGCGTTTGACCAAAATCAATGTATATCTTTTTTTATAACAAACTAAAATATGTATTCAAATTACAGAAAGTCCGAAAAAAAAAATTTACAATGCATCTACTCGTTATAATAGATAAGCATTTAGTATGTATTATAGACAAGACGACATATAATTAACCATCGAAATGACCTCCAATGTCTTCCAGTTATTATACGACTCTATGCAAACATACATATCAAAATAGATACATCGACAATAATTTGCAATCGTATAATGACTGATATAGGTCTCATTATTTAAAAACAATGTATAACATTGATTTTTGTGTGCAGAATCAGTCATGCATATGGATTCCACATGTTCAAATGAGTTAAACTGTTTACTTGTAATCCAATAATAATTTATATTCGGAATGTTTGTAAATATAAAATATGTAAGGGTTATTTTTAACGGACAAAGAGCGTGACACTTTTTCCACGAGGTTCGAATTTAACATCCCAATTCCGACCGGGCGTACCTGGATGTATAAAACCGGTGTCAATATTTAGCAATGATTTTAATAGCAGATGAGAGAAGTCAATGACATGAGCATATTCTTAAATAAAAACAAAAGCAACAAAAAACAAAAAAACAATAGGAAACAAAATAAAGCAAACTGCACTGCATGTATATAGCAGTTAAATTAGTGAATATAGGTGAAATAATTATTCAAAATTACGATAAATGTTTTTGTTATTTTAATGAAAATCTGTACCAATTTTTCGGTATGATTTAAAGATAGTGGATGAATGATCGTTTGTTTACTTCCTAATACATTTTAGATCATGTCATAACTGCAGTGCCATAAATTCTATTGGTGTTTTATTTTAATTTTAGAACAACTGCATTCCTTATGTTTGTTTTACAAATCAGATCACTTGTTTTGATTATTGTTGTTTTACATGTTTGTTTGACCGCTCTAAGTTTTTTAAATTACTTTCATTATAAATAATTTTCTACTCATTCTCAAGTTACCCAATTCAGTGCAAGACCTGTTGGTGACCTTCTGCTGTTGTTTTTTTCTATGGTCGGGTTGTTGTCTCTTTGACACATTCCCCATTTCCATTCTCAATTTTATAATGTATACTAAACAGGTCCATTCGTAATTACGATAGTCAACGAATCGGTGAAGACTACCCACAGATGGAACGATATACTGTACCTATTTTGATACTTTGGTCAACTTAAGTATTAATTCTTCTGAAACTTTATAAGGTATCGTCCACTTTAATTACAACTCATTGATCGATAAACAAAACCATATAAATTTCCAGTGTATCTACATGTCACTACTAGTTATACGATGCGGGTTCTCTGTATATTAATATGGGGTCAAGACAAATATTGCCATTAGTTTGTAGTGCATTGGTAATTAAAAAGTTTGTATTGCGATAAAACTGTTTCCATCTTATTAAATGAATAAGAAAATAAACGAAAAGTGATTGTGAGGAAACTGTCAATGCAATTGTAAGCAAACAATTTAAGCCAAGCATTAAAATATTGCAAATAAATTTGAACTTAAGCAACTGTTTATAATAATAATAATACATTCATATGTATTATCAGAAGGTTACCCATTCTACAGTTTATCTAAACAATTAACTGCCCCGTGGCCTTATCGTCTGCATCTAAGCTAAAACAATTTGAAAGACAATAAATAATAAAAGACAAAAGAATAACAGGTCAGCAAATATATTAATACACCTTATACAAGAGCACAGGTATATAGTACAAGTAGAAAAATACCATTGACTCAAATAAAAAATATGGTATGGTAAAAGTATAACAGTATAAAAGAGGGGCGACAGATGCCAGAGGGACAGTAAAACTCATAAATCGAACATAAACTGATAACGCAAGGGCTAAAAATGAAAAAGACAAACAGATAAATAATAGTAAACATGACACAACATATAAAACTAAAGACAAAGCAACACGAACCTCACCAAAAACAGGGGTTCTAAGATTACTATAAAAAGTTATTTTCCTCCTTTTTAACACAATAAGCGTGATAATTTGTTTTACAAACATTTACACATTGACTTTCTTTTAAAGTTAAAGGCAGGGAGTTCTACAACAAGGTTCAAGAATGCTCAAGCGTTGCAAAAATGGATATATATATATATATTTATTTCAAGATGATCTTAATGCGTAGTTATTTTACGGTTGAACACTCGGAAAATAGTTCTGATAAATATTTAAGTGGTAAATTATTCATACACTTATTTCTTAAATTCCTACCCGATGTATCCGGACCTGCTGATTATTATTATTAAATTGTGGATGTATTTCTTAAATTCCTACCCGATGTATCCGGACTTGTTGATTTTTTTAAATCAAAGTATGGATCTTAGTTCTTCATTGGTCATCATTAAAAGGTTGTATTGTACCCGTTCCGTTGGTTGCTAACGTTTGATTTTGTCAGGGTTTTTTTTTATGGGCCTTCCCTTTACTGAATTTATCTTCAAGTTCGGTATTTTGTTATACTTTTTCAAAAACTATGACTTCAAAAAAGAGGGACGAAAGATACCAAAGGGACAGTCAAAAAAAATCCTTTCTCTTTTTTATTGTTACGACACAAAAGAAGGCTTCAATGCATTTGCTGTTACATATTAAGAAAACATATTTTGCAGATCGGATTTGATTCAATATTTTCCCCTTCAAAACAGTAAAATTTTAAATATTAAAAAGCTCGACAAGCCTCGCGTTCTAAAACTCTGTCTGGGGTGGAGAAATTGCGTATCATGTTTGATGAAGTGATATAATCTAAGTTTCTCTTATTATTAGCCGATTTATAATTTGCCGGATTATTCTCTTATCATCATGTTGTGGTCGGTTTGATATGCAGACAAACTTAATCCTTCTGGTTATGATCTTCAATAAATATATCAATGATGTTTCTCTTGTAGATTTGTGTATCTTGTAATATCCTGTTTAATGCAATAGAATATGACAAGAGCAAACATTCTAGCAAAGTTAGAATCTACTGTCAATCTGAAAATATCAGAGCATTCTCCTGACGGAAGTTGTTATAGAAGTTGTTTGGTTTTGAAGGTGTTGAATTGAATGCATTTATGAACGAATAGAAAGTTAAATAGAATTAATGATTTTAATTAGAACTGATTTTTCTCTGCTGGCATTAGGGAGTGACTTTTGTTAAATCTTTATTAAATAAGATTTTCAAGTGTATATGTACCACAAAGATGTTAATTTTAATGTGCTTAAATCTACCATTTTACACAATATCATCATAGGAGCATTAACCCTAAACAATGTCAACACTATTTTACTAAGAAAAAAATACAAATTTCGACAGGCACATTATCAAGTCATTCAAAGAAATTCAAATCGCCACATTTGTTTGAGATTTAGCATCTGTGTAATCATGTTCGTTCGTTATAGATTCGCTGATAATTAAGTCATTCTCGTTGGCAAGTACAAACAAAGAATTCAAGATACTTTGGCTGTTTGCGCTATTACCTAAATATTTAACATCACTTTTCACCGATTCTAGTTCGTTTGCTTTCTGTGTATTACAGCAATCATCTATAGCGCCTTTGCATTTGTCTTCAAATTTTTCGGAGTTTTCAAAGTTATTTTCAAAACCTGCCAAACTTTCGTTTATTTCAGCTTTTGCAGTTACTGACAATGGATCATTAAAAACAACGATCGCAACATTGTTTTCTTGGTTAAAAGAAGTATCAGTTATTGTGGTTTCCGGTTTTACCTTATTGGAGCTGTTTTCCTCCAAGATCGATTTTTTAGAATTGTCACTCACTAAAGGTAAACCGTTAACTTTAGTGTGCAAATTGTTCTCTAATCTTTCTGTGTCTTCTCCTTTTAAATAGTTCTTTGATGTTAAGAGGGATGACAATGAACTCCCTTGACATTTGTGAATTGTTACTGGTACCTCATAACTATGAGAGGATTGCTTCCAGTCTTCGTTCAGAGGTTGGTATGGATTTAAATATTCATTAGTTAACATTTGCGTACTAGAATCAGACGAATCGTCCGTGTCTCTTTTTGGAGTATGCGTTACATCATATTGATGAGTCTTTTCCTTCCAGTCTTCGTCAATCGAATGATAAGGATGAAGATAGCTCGTTGCGTCATCATCTTTATCGAACTCATCTGAGTTTTGGATTTGGTCTGATTCATGAAGCGACAAATAGCTTCGGGTGACAACTCTTTCAGATCCACGAAAGCTACTGCTGTCACCTTCAGAATGCACGGGAGATAGGTAGCTTGTATTGTCATTATTTTGTAATGCTTCATTTACATTGGCTATTTTTTTAGCCTGCCAAGTTCTCATATTAACATTTTCTACTAGCATGGTTTCGTCGATCTCAGCGTATAAACTGGAAGCCGAATCGACATGAGAACGTGTTTGCCTCAGAGAATCGCTCTGATCTTTATTAGGAATCCCCGGCTTTGTTGCTTTGCCTTGACTCTTCTTTCTATATTTCCGAACAAAACTAGTAAGACCTATTGTCAATAAAACGCATCCAATTACCACGGAATAAATAACTATTTCCCGCTGTAAAAGCCCTGAAAGTATACAAATGGGTCATTATCATCTTATTTAATCACAACTTAGCTCTTAATCAGCTCTCTAAAAACAGTGTATGTTTAGGTAACTAGTTCACATTTTGGAATTGGTTACTAATAATGTATATTAAGGTTCCATAAACGTTGTTAACGATACATGAGATATTGGATGATCAAGAAATTCTGTCTGCTTAACTAACCATGATCGATTCAATAATGAATCTTAAAAATAAAGTTTTACTACAAGTATCACACAACCTGAACATTATCAGCGATAAAAAAAACAACAAGGTCAAGGTCAGCTAAACTCTGGTAAAAAGACATGTGCACATGACATTTTTTGTTGTACCAAATATAGTTCACCTATAGCTGAAAATATCTAAAAAAACGACTACACAAAAAACACTGATTATTGACTAATGAACCATGATAATTACAGAAAAAGAAACCTTACAACTGTTCCATACTTCAAACAAAGTTAACCAATTGCTTATGATGTGTCGGTTAGTGTATACAAGGTATATACTATGAAACTTAGAGCGAGGGGCTTGCCCCGAGCTTTTAGTTTCATAGTATAATATACCTTTCTATACACTATCCAATTTAGCACATATTTACAACTTGAGTAATCCTGTAATTAGTCTATTGACATGTTTTGGCTGACTAGATGTAGGTCATTTCTATGATGAGTTTATTTACTACCACTGGGTCGATGCCACTGCTGGTGGAGATTTAATTCCCCGAGGGTATCACCAGCCCAGTAGTCAGCATTTTTTGTGCTGACATGAGTTATCATTGATATGGTTATATTTATAAATTAACTGTTTACAAAATTTAGAATTTTTGAAATACTAAGGCTTTTCTACCTCCGACATAGATTACCCTAGCTGGATTTGGCAAAACTTTTAGAAATTTTGGTCCTCAATGCTCTTCAACTTCGTACTGTATTTGGCTTTTTTTTAAAAACTTTTTTGGAATTGAGCGTCACTGATGAGTCTTTTGAAGACGAAACGCGCGTCTGGCGTATATACAAAATTTAGTCCTGGTATCTATGATGAGTTTATTTACTACCACTGGGTCGATGCCACTGCTGGTGGAGATTTATTTCCCCGAGGGTATCACCAGCCCAGTAGTCAGCACTTTTTGTGCTGACATGAGTTATCATTGATATGGTTATATTTATAAATTAACTGTTTACAAAATTTAGAATTTTTGAAATACTAAGGCTTTTCTACCTCAGACATAGATTACCCTAGCTGAATTTGGCAAAACTTTTAGAAATTTTGGTCCTCAATGCTCTTCAACTTCGTACACTGTATTTGGCTTTTTTATACAAAATTTAGTCCTGGTATCTATGATGAGATTATTTACTACCACTGGGTCGATGCCACTGCTGGTGGAGATTTATTTCCCCGAGGGTATCACCAGCCCATTAGTCAGCACTTCTGTGTTGACTTGAATTATCATTGATATGGTTATATTTATAAATTAACTGTTTACAAAATTTAGAATTTTTGAAATACTAAGGCTTTTCTACCTCAGGCATAGATTACATGTACCTTAGCTGGATTTGGCAAAACTTTAAGAAATTGTTTGGATTCGAGCGTCACTGATAAGTCGTTTGTAGACGAAATGCGCGTCTGGCGTATATACAAAATTTAGTTCTGGTATCTATGATGAGTATATTTACGTAGTTTTGTAAATCTACTCACTAATATCATTGTAAAACATGGGATTTCAAAAGTCCCTTAACTTTAGAATAAAAAGATGGTAGCTGCTGGTGTAAGTATGTTTATTGATATAAAGCGGTGTTTTACTATACATGTACTTATTTACATGGCAAGATGACAAAATAAATTGACCAAAAGCAGAAAATACTTGAATTGCAGTGGAAGCTTTACATTCATGAAAACATTTTTCAATTTCACATAAAAACTAAAACTATATTGAAATGCTTTTGAATGAGTGTAAAGCTTGGATCCCCTCCCATATTTTTGGTTGAAACACCTTTATAAAATGGCTGAATATGCCCCTGGTATGTACTCATAGGTAATCCAGTGGATAGTTTACATGCATAACATATTTGTCACTGGAAATAAGCAAACCAATAATCGACCAATTCATGACAAAATATATCAAATTACTTTTCTTATAATTTCCCTTCACAAGATTCATGGTTGACTTTTTTGTGTACAAAGTAATTGAATGGAAGATAAAGGATTACAAATTTTAGATGGAGTTATACTCTAATCAAGGTATAAAGAACCATAGTTGTTACTCTTTTTTTAATGAAAGAAACTTTGAATTGTCAGAAACATATTAGATCCAAAGATTGATTAGAAGGATGTTAAAAATCTATTTGAAAACTAATTACAAACTATTTAGTTAAATGTGGAACACAGAATTTATTTCAAATTAGCCAGTAGCAATTTTTGTTTTGATATCTTAATTAGGATACAATCAAATCTTACCCTTGTGGTCATTTATGCATAGTTACGTAGTACACAGAAAAGCATGTACTATGAAAACTAGAAGGCAAAATCAAGCAATTTGATTGGACGAGAAGTTGTAAGTATGTGCTAAATCTGAATAGAGAACAAAACTACAGAAACTTCACGATAAACCAATTAACAATGCAAATGAGATCATAGATAAACGAAACATGGCATAATAACATATATACTTTACAATCGTTCTACACACTACAAGTAATTGACCTAAAGATTGGTATTTGAGAAACGGTCAAAATCATGAAACTGTAATCTTAATCGATATCACTGATACATTTAAGGAGGTTGAGGTCAGATGAACCGTGTCTGACCCTTGTCTGACAGACATGAAGACGTCACAAGGAACCCATATACGACATAAAGTTATAATATGAGCTGAATCCTGAAAATGAGGTCAAGGACAATTGACACACGACAGACTTAGTTAAATAAAATGTCTGCTTAAATAAAGGCAACAGGAGTATACCGCTGTTCGAAATTCATAAATCGATTGAGAAAAAAACAAATCCGGGTTACAAACTAAATCTGAGGGAAACACATCAAAGAGGAGAACACCGACACAACAGAAACTCTAAAATGCAACATACACAGAAACGAACTATAATATAACAATGACCATTTTCCTGAAAAGGTATGAAGCATAACAACAACAGCCGTCACTGTAGCTCCAAAACTCGGACAAATTAACATAAAAACTGTCACAATTTATCAAGATATGATTTTAAAACGTTTGCGTTGAGATTGTGATATCAAACGTAAAGTTTTTGTATAAGTGCCCAACTGTCAAATATACATCGAACAATTGTAGTTAATAATCTGTCTTCAATTTGAAGTCAATCCAGGCGTTGCCTTGAACATGTTGTACAAGATCATACGAATTACTTTTTTGTACATGTTCTGTATTTAGAAGTACAATAAATGTATGTTAATCTGGTTGATCTATGAAATGTACCAGTCCTATAAATTGCAACTGCAATCATTGTCGTAATTAAGATCAACATATATATATATCACTTGACTTGTGTCATCAATAGTGTATTGTAGTTTGTTATTTCAAGGAATATTGTTTTTGAGTTGACATGCTATATATCTTATTGAAAAAAACTTAAACAATGTATAAAGGTAATTGAAAATACTAACCAGTGCTTTCTGTAGGAGGAGTTTTGTTTTGGATCATAGTAAACACATTGCTGAAGGACACTGAAGTAATTGTTGTCAAATTTGTCAGCACGGCTGTCAATAAAAACATGAACATATAGATTATGATAATAAGATACGCACAAACACAGCTTCAAGATATAAAATAAATAGCTTTTCTGCAACACCAAATTTTACGCTGAAATATTTTCCTGTGAAATATAAATTTATAATTTTTTTGTGACACTGGTTTGCGTTTTAACGAATCTTTGTACTATTATTTCATGTATTTATCTGTTTGTTTTTTTTCCTTTGTTAGCCATGGTGTTGTGAGTTTATTTTCGATCTATGAATTTGACTGGCCCTCTGGTATATTTCTTCCCTCTTTTAAAATCAAGGTATATACCATCTAAAGAGTTAAGGGGTTACACGAAATACATTTCCTTAATAACTATCAAAATGAAAATAAATATTTTGTAAGATGTTACGTGTTATTGGCCATTATGCAGGTTTAATGGTCAAATTTGTAGTTATATGATACTGAAGTACATCAATAAATACACGTTATAACTAAATACCGGTGCTCCATATCCACTCTGGTGTATTCGTCTGTATTGATTCTGTAGTAATTGTTTCATTTAAACAACCGTGAACATGATCACATCTAGAAATATAAATAAGATAACGTATTGCCTGAATTTGTGACTCAGTTTATTCTCAACAATGTACTTATCATATCTCGATAGCTTGTGTATAACTTTGAAAACGAAGGGTGCCACACGAGGAACAAGATCAATTCACCCTTCTGGAGTGTTTTAAGCCATGGCGTTGTCAGTTCATTTTCGTTTAATGAGTTTCAATTTTTGCTCAGGTATCTTGCATCTCATTGAAACATTATTGATACAGAAGTAGATATAATTGTTTTTTTATTTCATATATGTCTAAATCAAATCATGTTGTTTAGTTACCAATCCAAACAACGAGAACAAAGATATGTTGATGATATTTTGTAACTCAATATCCAGATAAATACTTGCATCTTATGTAAATGTATACTGCAAACTTGCATTTAAGCATAACTTAAGAGAGGTTTAGCGCTATAAAACCACGTTAAATCCATCATTTTCTACATACGAAAATGCCTGTACCAAGTCAGAAATATGACAGGTGTTTTCTGTTCGTTTGATGTTTGAGCTTTCGAATTTGCCATTTGATTAGGACTTTATCTAGAAATTTACAATGATGGTCGGTTAAAAACAAAAATGTACTACCAAAGAGATGATTTCAGCTTCCCAGTTGTGACGTTATCATTTTAAACCAATAGTTCCAAATGGTGAAGTTGAAATCATAACTTGGTAAATTTTACGGGCGCCATCACGAGTTGGTTGACCGTTATGGGATATCCGTCATACATATGGTATTGGATACATTCTCTGTGTCGTATCTACAATCCAGTTCCTTTTTCACGAATTTGACCTACCGAATTAGACTATTTAACGGCTTTGTAATAACATAAAGAACACGACAGGTGCTACATGTGACGCAGGATCTGCTTACCATTCCAGAGCACCTGAAATACCCCCAGTTTTTGATGGGTTCGTGTTGTTCTTGTACCCTTATTTTTGACATTCTATTCATGCAAATAATGAAATTTGAGGCAACTGTCGCACAAGTAAGAGGTTAAGTTATTTAAAACCAGGTCCAATCCACCATTTTTTTCATATGAAAATGCATGTACCGAGTCAGGAATATGACAGTTGTTGTCTATTTATTGGATGTGTTTTATCATTTGATTTTGCCATTTGATATGAAACTTTCCGTTTTGAATTTCTTTGAAGTTCAGTATTTTTGTGATTCTGCTTTTCATATATATTCTATCAACCTGGAATGGAAATGGAGTTACTTTCTATTTTGATTTTGCTACAGATGGAAGCAAGAAATATAAAACAGTTAAATAGATTAGCCTCAGAATTATGTAAGTTTCAAAAACATTTGTATTCTATGCATATGAGATCACTACAAATTAAAAGGAGATCAATGAAGACTAGAGATGTTAAAGAGTACTCGAGTTTCGCTCGGTACTACCGAGTATGGCATACTAAAATAGTACTCGATTAATCGGTTTCCTGTTAAAATGATGTTTCATTCTAAAGCTTAAACCAAAATATTTTTTTAGATCGCCTCCAAGGAAATAAAGTATATAGTTTAATTGCACCTCTTCCAATCAAAGATAGTGTATGAACAAGAGCACTTTCCCCAGCTATCCTTAGTCGTTTCTCCACCCTTGTATCGTCAGGGAACATATTTACATCAGCAAGATTGTTAGTTTCGTAGCTAAGTTGAGCAATCGTACAAGAACTATTTGACAAGTAAATATTTTTAAATTAGAAAAAAATTCGTTGCACCATGTGTCGGCCCTCAGAGAAAATGATTGAAGTCATCAGTATGTTTTAATCATCACCCCTCTGTTTATCATTAAATGTGTTTATTTATAATTTGGTTTCAGTAATCATTTTTCTATAGATACTAATTATAGAAAAATGATTACTCAAACAAAACTTTATAATTGTAAATTTCTTGATTAGAATATTGCCAGTTTACATAAATAGTCTACATTTAGTAATAGAGATATTAATTATGGTATACAATTCCTTGGACTATTATCTAGTCCTAGGTTACAATTTTGAGACAACGGCCCTAAAATCACAAAATGGTACAATTTTGTGTTTCAATTTTGTAAATGTTTTACCGAGCGAGTACTCGAGTATTGCTCGGTAAATCAGACGAGTACTCGATTAGTAAATGTTAACCGAGTTGATATTCCTAATTAAGACTAATCTGTAAAGAATTTTTTGAGCTACTGACAACACAGAGAAACTTTAATACATACAAAATTTTAGCGGCGTTAGGCTTTAAAATCCCTTTAAAAATCATATTGGATTTTCAGGTACAGTCAAATTTAAAATATGCATCCCCTTAGCAAGAAATTGTTGTCCCTTTTTCATCAGATGTTAAGGGAATTCATACATCTACATCCTCATTGTAAGTGTTAACCAAGCGGTGACTAGGTGCCCTTTTTTGTTCACCTCGTCAACCCTGCTACATGTGGAAAATATTCTGTTGAAAGATTAAACTTTTGAAAAGGTATAGTCGTTTTATAATTAGAATATTTATTTCTGATATGAACTAATAATTATATCATGATGAAGAGAGTATTGAACGACCTTGACTGGTTATACAGCCCTCGCACAGTCGGTATAATAATATCTTATTTTTTAATGTAATCATACCTTTGGTAAAATTCACAATTGCAAAGATCGAGACATTGTTTTCCGTACCAATTGTCTTCACATGGTATACAAAAACTCCCACTATTTCGATTGATGTAACCAGTTTGACAAACTATTAAATGATAAATTACGTCTATGACTTTTAAGAAGTAGACACATGTTTAAGGTAATTTACAGAATTCAGGTCTTAAGCAATTATTGATACAGCATTCAATAAATCTGCTTCATGTTTCATATATTTTACTTACACCCATCTTTGTCTTTATGAACAAACCCGTTGTCTTAGTGGGAGTCCTACTAGATTTTTTTTTAAATGTTTAATAAACTACTATTATACAGTTACGTTTGCATATACGTTTGCTATATTATACAGTGAAGTAAATTAAAGCTATGAGACACGTATCAACTATTTAAGTTGGTGTCTCTCCGATACAACCGACAGCGTCACACATAAACTGCGAGATATACGTCAACCAGGGGGAGCAACCATAGAATATCAAGATGGAAGTCGGATTGGCTTCAAGAATAACCTTACAAAATTTTGATCTCCCTAATAAGTTTTGTATGGAGAAAACGATTTTGTGGACACCAATGTTGCATATTTTATACATGTATAGGAACAAGATATAAATGAAGTAGCCCTAACGAAAACTTAATGTTTGCATATAATAACTTCTTTTCCGTTACTTCTTGGTTGATTTGTATCTTATTTTGTCTTTGAGAGAAAGTCTACGGTACATTATCCTTCGTAACGTTTTTCCAGGTTTTTATTTAGCTGACAATAAGGTCATCAATACTTACCTACACAACTGTCATTAATCAGTTCGTAGTTGTAACAACAACAAGTCAGATTACTGGAACAAAAAGAAATTTTAAAATGATTTATCGGGATAGCTACTTAATTATGTTTGTTAAAATCAGGCACCAGTTACTTAAATACATAACTAGTTAGAATGAATGTACACATTACTACAGTAGTAGACAAATTAATCCTGTAACAATTAATCTTTCTTCTAAAAGGTTTATGTATAATATTGTAAGTTCAGAAATAATTGCGTGCATTTATTTTTGCGAATTTTGTAAAAACGATCTAAAATGTAAGATAGTTATTACGATTTCAGGGACGTCAAATCTGCATACAACTATATATATATATAGCAACTAAGAAATACGAGATCTACTCAGTTGAATTATTTAATATAAATCAAAACCTCGCAACAATTTCTGAATTTACAGTTCTTATTTCTACATCGATCAAGACTGATTATGACTTCATTGAATTTAATTAAATAGTCTGGGAACAGTATTTAACTTGAAACGTTTTTTCTTGTACACCAACAAATGTTCAAAATACTACACCATTTTACCCATAGGATTATAGATACTTTCACTTTGACCTGAACTTTGTTAGATTCCGTGTGGACTGTACCTTAACGAACATATGCACTTTATGGTGTTTATTATTATGGAGCACTGAGTCTATATCACTGATGATGGACATTGTGGACTATCGGATAAAGATGTTATCATAAGCTCAATATTATATTTAGTACTGATTTGATTTTAAATACCACCTTTTGTCTTTTTATATGCAAGATTATAAATTTATAGATATTAAAAAACCAAGGTTTCAAAATCAGCAGGCAAAGTTGACTTAAGACGGATTCGACTTTTTTAAAGGCATTTTCTTGTCAAATAACTCTTCAAACGTTTCGTCTACTTATACATACACACGCATGAAATCTATAAGTGTTTATTTTTGAAAAAAAATGAGTGAGGAAATGTAACAAAGTTACTTGGGTCAACATTATGAGTCATCAAATTATAATACGACCAGTAATTAATATCTACTCATATAGACTTACATCTAGGATTTACATTAAGAAACAGTAGAACGCACGTCCAGTGATTGATGTCCGTTAATATGGACTTATACTTATGAACTTACATCGAGGATTTGTGTTGAGAAACAATAAAGCGCAACACATGTTGCTGAGGTCAGCCGAATGTTAAGATATATAAACTGTGTCGTTTCTCTAACGAGGAGCGACTTCTCCGATGCCACTATACGCACGGTGTCTCTCACATACATTGTAAAATAATGTAATAAAAGTTTGTTTGTCAAATTATCTAGTGTTAGTGTTACACGAGTAATTTTTGGTGCCGCGTGACCAGGATTCGTCAACGACGTCTGCCACTGATTTTCAAGGTATGTTTTTATTTTGAATTGTTTTGGTGAAAAAAATGGCTGACCAGCAAGTAGGGGAAATTTTTCAGGCTTTGGCACACACCTTGGGGCAGTTGTCAGATTCTATTGGGAGTCAAGGGCGTAACCAGCAGGCTCTCTCTGCTCAAGTCGAGCTTTTATCAAATACCGTGGGCACGCAAAGTGTTTCACAGGTAATTCCATCTTTTGGGGGGAATCCAAAAGAGTTTCAGGAATGGATGAAGGCCGTCGAAAAATATGCTGTTTTAACGCACGCGATAGGAAACGCGGATCGCGTTAAATTAATTGCGTACCAGTCCAGTAAAGGGGCTGTGAGCGATTATCTTAAGAGGTACTTGACCGCAAATGATCAAGCAACCTGGGAAGAATGCAAAACTCAATTAACGGCAAGATTTTCAGAGGTAACTGACCCGCAACATGCTTTCTCTCTGCTGCGTCAGGTTGAACAAAAGACGAATGAAACGGTTCAGGTATTCGCCGAACGCCTGATGGCTTTAGTTGCAGAAGCATATATAGGCCAGCCACGGGACGTCGAACCCGTGGAAAGACAAATCATCGGTTTTTTTCGTAGATGGTTTGTTACTTGACAAATTGAAAATGAAGATTATGCGGGATAATCCGGCTACTCTCGAGGCCGCAATTACTTTGGCAATGACAGAACAAAATCTAATCACGCGTTTTGGGCTAAGAACGAAAGGGTCCAACGTTCGTTTAAATAGGGATGATCAAGTAGGCGCGAATCATCAACCTATGGAGGTTGACCACTATCGTTCGGCTAGACGATGCCATAAATGCGGTAAGATAGGCCACTTTGCAAAAGATTGTAGGAGTAATCCTCCACGTAAATACGAGACGCACCGAGTTAATTTGGTACAACAGCGAAGTATGGCAGAGGTGGAATGCTACTTCTGTCGCGGGAAGGGACACTTCCAAAGATATTGTCCACAACGAAATCGACAGGGAAACTAAAACGCTCTCTTCATAACGAAGCCAATGAAGGGAGAAATAGTAAAAATAAAATATTTAAACATAAAAGTAAAAATTATGGTAACAAAACTAAAACAATTAATTTAAATAAAGCATTCGAAATAAATTCAATAAATTCTCCAAATTCATGTTTAATCAAAATGGAAAAAATTAAATATAGAGCTCTAATTGATTCCGGGGCAAGTTGCTCTTTATTACATAAAAGAGTTTATCAAGCTATGAAAAGTCCACCTAAATTAATTAAAAGTAAAGTCTCTCTTCAAGCGGTAAACGGTGAGTCCTTATTAGTTGAAGGTAGCGCAAGTTTCACATTTGATATTGGGGGATCAAAAATAAATCATACTTTTCATGTAGTGTCGGATATGAATAGAAATATAATTATAGGAAGAGATTTTCTACAACAGCAAGGTGTACGTGTCTATTTTGACTTAAACTGTATAAGAATTGGAAAAGTTTACGTGCCTCTTGAAAATGACATCCATATTTCCTCGATAGTCAGAGTTGCTAAGAGGACACTGTTAAAACCTCAAAGTGTAAACATTTGTATAGGAAAGATCAAGAAACATTCATGTTTTTTAAACTCTGAATTGTTACAAGTATCTGCCGTGGATTCGGGCTATATAAATTCGGAAGCAGGATTATTAGTAAGTAACTCAGTTACTAAAATACATAAAGTGAACAAGATTCCTGTTTTAATGTTAAACAACACCAATAAAACTATTTGTTTAAATAGGGGATGTGTAGTAGGTACAGTCCGTGACATCAAAACCAATGACGTTTCATGTGTAACAAAAGATGGTCAAACAATTGAGTCAATAGATATATCAAAGCAGAAAATTGATGTTCCTCAAGATTATCTAGAAGTAGTACGATCTCTTGTAAACGCAAATGAGGACATATTCGCTGATAGTGACAAAGATTTAGGGGGAACTGACACCGTTAAAATGTTTATTGACACGGGAAATCATCACCCTATTAAATTAAAACCATATAGAACTCCTATACATAAAAGGCCAATAGTTGATAAAGCAATTGATGAAATGCTGGACGCAAATATTATAAGAAGGTCTAGATCACCATGGTCATTTCCAATTGTTGTTGTTGATAAAAAAGATGGATCTAAAAGATTTTGTATTGATTTTCGTTTATTGAACCGTATAACGAAAGTTATCTCTTATCCTTTACCCTTGATAGACGATATTTTGGCACAATTAGATAAAGCAAGGTATTTTACAAGCTTGGACTTAAAAAGTGGGTACTGGCAAATAAACATGAAAGAAAGTGACAAGGAAAAGACTGCATTCACTTGTCATAGGGGTCTTTTTGAATTCAATGTTATGCCTTTTGGACTTGTTAACGCGCCTAGTATTTTTAGCCAACTCATATCTATTGCAATGCAAGGATTGGACAAATTTTCGGTCGCCTATTTGGATGATATTTTAATCTTTTCTGAAACATTTGAAGACCATTTACGTCACATTCAGACAGTGTTTGATAGGTTGAGACAACATAATTTGAAGTTAAAATTAAAAAAATGTAGTTTTATTAAAGAAGAAACTAAGTATTTGGGTTTTGTTATAACGCGTGAAGGTGTTAGACCAGATCAAGATAAAGTAAAAGCTATTCAAACAATTCCGATACCAGTTAGAGGATTTATTGGTATGTGTAGTTACTACAGAAGATCCATTCCGAATTTTTCTAAAATAGCGGAACCTCTTGTCAATTTAACGAGAAAATATGCGAAATATCATTGGTCGGAGGGTTGTGACGTCGGCTTTAATTACTTAAAGGATAGTTTAACAGTAGTACCTCTACTTGCATATCCAAACCCTAATTTGCCTTATGTCTTGTACACTGATGCAAGTGATACATGTGTTGGTGCATGCTTGACACAGATAACTGAAGAACAAAATGCAGTTGAAAAACCTATTTACTTTCTATCGCATAAATTAAGCGACACTCAAACTCGGTGGTCAACTGTTGAAAAAGAAGCGTTTTCGATTCATTATGCACTACAGAAATTAGATTTTTATTTGCACGGAGCAAACTTTATCATCAAGACGGATCATAAACCTCTGAAATATTTATTAGACTCTCCGATGAAAAATAAAAAGCTACAAATGTGGTCTTTAGGGATATCTGGGTACAATTGTAAGATTGAGTACATAGCAGGAGAAACAAACTATTGTGCAGATCTTTTATCAAGAACCCCACAAAGTGATGAAGATAAGGGAATAAGTAATGAAACTGTCGATCCCGACATAAATGATAATACCTATGAAATTAATACAATTAATTCAAATAAATTAAACACAAGAAATTTTGCTACTTGCACTGTAGAACAACCAGATTTACCTAGTAAGGAGACTTTTCAAAATGAAGATTTAGATATGAAATTAGAACAGGCAAAAGATTTGAACATTGTTAAGGTTAAGAAGGAAATTGAAACAGGTACAGCGAGTAGCTCTACACAAAGTCAATTCATGATTATTGAAGATGTTGTTTATTTTCTGTCACCGCCTGATATTGATCCTCTAATCCGATTATACGTCCCAGAACATTTAAGGGAAGATATTGTCGTTCAATATCATGATAATAATGGTCATTTAGGTATTGATAAAACGTATGACAGTATTAAGTTACGGTATTATTGGCCAGGGTTATACAAGAAAATATATGCCTATGTTACCATGTGTGTTACGTGTCAAACTAGAAATTTAAGAAAAGTAAATCCTCCTGTTCAAGAAGTGGATATACCACCTTATCCGTTTGCTAAAATAGCATTAGATTTATCGGGACCCTATCCAGAAACATTGTCGGGGAACAAATACATAATTGGGTTCATTGATCTTTATTCGGGATTTCCTGAAGCTTTTGCAGTAAAAGATAAAAAAGCTGAAACAATTGCACATTTGCTTATTGAGGAAATAATTCCAAGACATTCAGTCCCATTACAAATTTTAAGTGACAACGGATCTGAAAATGTAAATAAAATTATGAAGGAAACATGCGAAACGCTGAATATAAATCATATTACAACTTCATTTTACCATCCGCAAAGTAACGGACGAATTGAAAGATTCCATCGTACTCTTCATGATGTTTTATCTAAACTAATGAAAGACGACACATCAACGTGGGATTTGTTTTTAAATCAAGCTTTGGCCGCTATTAGGTTTAACATAAGTGAGTCTTCTAAATTTTCACCGTTCTATTTGTTATACACTCGAGATGCCGTTCTTCCCGTTGATAATATAATGAAACCTCATAGGAAATATATGGGCGAAGACTTGCATCAAATAATGCTAAATCAACAACATAAAGCATTCGTGCTGGTACACAGGTCCATGAAACAAGCTCAAAAACGACAGTTAAAATATAAAAATAAAAACTGTGTAGATGAAGGTTTTAAGATAGGGGATCCTGTTTATTGTAAAAATCATTTGAAGAAAAATAAATTAGATAATCGATGGACGCCGTATTTCCGTATTGTTGATCAAACCTCGCCAGTGTCATTCATGATCAAGGATCAGTTGACTGGAGTGGTACGGAAAGCACATGCCGAACATCTGCGAATAGCTAAAATCGATGAATGGGATATTCCTAAAAATAAGGGTAAACAGTTAAGAAAAGCTGCGTATGTTGCATCTCCGGATGTAAGTAGTTCAGACATGGAGGTTGACACTGACTCGGATTCTGATTTTAATAAACCTCTTGCTACTCTTGCAAAGAAATATCGAAAAGAACGAACGAATAGTTCTGATGAAGAATCAATTCCTCTTATGGAGTTAAGTAAACTCTTAAAAGAAAAAGAAAGAGAGGAAAATTATGACAGTGATTCAGAGGAATCAATGTCTGTCAACGAGATTATCGAGAGAAATCTGAAAACGAAAAAAGTTAGGCGAACGTTACCGTCAAATATATGTAAAGATAAAAATGTTAAAGTAAAAGAATTGTTGGCGTCAATTTCTAACATGTTGTAAGGCTTCACAATATGTTGATATTGATTGCACGGGATTATAAATTGTATATAAATAATATTAGGATATTTTGTTTTGTAGATATAAAACGTAACAAAGATGAATTGTCGACTATTGTTAGTTTTGTGCTTAACCAGTATTGTTTATGGTCAACATAACGTGATATTTGATAAAATAGGGGAAATTACAACGACGCGTTCAAAATGGCTCGTTACTTTTGTTATCGATCTGGACATATATCAGGCATTTTTAAGGGTTCTTTCGTGTGATATTCGATCGGCAATAAGTCTGGCGCAAATTGTACGTGTAAATGCACCTAAACGTTGGGTCAAGTCGTTGACCAACCTCAAACAAGAGTTGGTTAAATTAAATGTTACGCATAATATAATTACCGATATGTTTCAAGAATGCCGATCGTTATTGAGAAAGTCGAAACGATCAATCATTCCGGTAGTAGGAAAAATTTTAGGTTTTCTCTTCGGAACCGTATCCGAACAAGATCTGGATTCTATACGCAGTAATGTGAATATGTTGGCTAAGAACCAACAGAAGATGGTACATGTTTTACGAGAAAGTTTAACTATTCTAAATATATCTCGTTCGGATATCGCGGAAAATAGAGATTCAATAAAGGACTTGTTTATTGCGTTTAACGAATTATATGTTGATTTTAAAAATTTCACTAGAGCTGTGAAAGAAAGAATTTTTCAAATTGAGAGACATGTAATGATAAATTCGATAATTGAAGGGTTATCGCGTCTTGTAACGCAGGCTCAATTTTATATTTCTCACCTACAAATGCAGCTGAATATGCTGTCGTTAGGTCATTTGTCACCAAGCGTGATTTCTCCGAAAAATTTAAGAAAACTGTTAATTGGGATTAATTCAAAATTGCCACCAGGTATAATGCTACCGAGTGATCCAACTACAAAATTATGGGATTACTATCAAATATTAAGCTGTCACACCGTGTTGGATAATAATCGTATCTTCGTTGTATTGTCGGTACCATTGATAGATTATAACAGTAATTTTGAGATTTTTAAACCATTTAATTTACCAATCCCGATAAACTTAAATCTGCAAGTGGACAGTACAAAGTCGTTGCTAGCTTACTCTAATCTTGAAGCTAAGGCGTTAGGTGTAAATGCTAAAAGAACTGAATATATTCTTCTAAATGATGATGAACTAAATAAATGTATTCATCCGATAAGAAATTTTTGTGACATAAGAAGTCCAGTCTATCGAATAAATTTAAGTAAATTTTGTATAGTGGCTCTTTTTAGGAATGATGTAAAATTGATTGAAAATAATTGTCATAACACCATTAAAATAAATGCAATACTTCCAATGGCGGAATACTTATCTTCGGGAACGTGGATAATTGTCATAGCCAAGCCGTTGCGTATGTCAATTAACTGTGGACCTAACATTCGGGCCGTAGAAAAAATAATGAAACCGCCTATCGATTTATTAACTCTCGAAGTCGGTTGCTCAGCTAATAACGATCAGCTTACTTTACTACCCTACTATCAACTTGAATCTAAACTACATATTGATGAACCATTTGCCAAGTTTATGAAAAATTATAATAATACATATGTTAAAATGTGGAAACATTTATACGATAGTATTCCGGAAAATCAATCGCGTCCGCTGTTAAAAGCGTTAAAAGGAATTGAAACTCTTTCAATGGATTCCTTGGTTCAAAAACTTAAGGGGGATAATAAGATGCCGGACTTGCAAAAGAGAGAGTCTGCATTTCCAATATGGGTCTATATTGTCCTTACTGTGGCCATATTAATTATTGCCTACGGGGTTGGGAAAAATTTAAAACACTGGTTAGCCAAAACTTTCATTAGAGCAAGACAGAATTGGACAAAGCCTGATGAAGAAGTGGTGGGTTTCACAGATGAAACTCGGAGCGTGGTCACCGCGAAGGAAGATGAACAATCTAAGCCACTATCATTTATAAAGGGCTTGAGACAGAAGTCGAAACGGAAAAGATACACTTCGTTGTCAAATCGAACACCTCAGTATACATATATATGTAACAAGGAACCTGAAGAACCTTCATTAGAAAATAGGTTGCTGAGGATAAGCCGAATGTCAACCCTCGGAAATATTCCCGAGTCGATTCAAGAAGTGGAATCTGAGAACTAATTTGTACAGAAATACTATTATATAACATTTTATTTTGTTGTGATAATAATTATATATTATTACTGTGGAAACTCTATAGCAAGGGAAAAGTGAAGAAACATTATATCAGGAGTAAATATGTTAAAGTATATATAACATAAATTCTAATATGAAGGAACCAGACAACGTCATGTTGGGTTTACCTTGGAACATTTTGTATAAACATTTTATTTCCATATAAACTTTTAGTTAGATATATAAATATATCTCACGTGGACATTGTTATGAAAATCGAACTTTAAAGAAAATTTCTAGGTGTAGAAACTTTCTTTTATTATCATTGGAGGAATGTAACAAAGTTACTTGGGTCAACATTATGAGTCATCAAATTATAATACGACCAGTAATTAATATCTACTCATATAGACTTACATCTAGGATTTACATTAAGAAACAGTAGAACGCACGTCCAGTGATTGATGTCCGTTAATATGGACTTATACTTATGAACTTACATCGAGGATTTGTGTTGAGAAACAATAAAGCGCAACACATGTTGCTGAGGTCAGCCGAATGTTAAGATATATAAACTGTGTCGTTTCTCTAACGAGGAGCGACTTCTCCGATGCCACTATACGCACGGTGTCTCTCACATACATTGTAAAATAATGTAATAAAAGTTTGTTTGTCAAATTATCTAGTGTTAGTGTTACAGAAACCAATTTCAACATACTTTGCCATTACTTCAATCAGAAATACTCGAGAGAAGTTCTATATGAGTCTGATTAATTAAAGAATTAGATAGGGAAATGAAGGTAAAAAGTGCTGAAATGAACCTAGTAAAATTCCAACTAATTAAGTTGGAATGAAAAATGTATCATATTGGTACACAAATGGTTGGCTCAGGGTATTTCCTTGTCGTTTTAATAAAATAATCAATGATTTATTAATTAAAATATATGACATACCCATTACATTTTGTACACACGCCTTCATCTGTCTCATTAAGGCTATTTACAATATTACAAAAATCCCATATTATTAAAATAAGATACACCAATTTGAACATTTTAATAAGATTAATCAGGAAATATTTAGAAAGTAACTAGCGTCAGTCATATAATTGTTTATGGATTTGAAGAGATACAGGATATGCAATGAGGAAGAATTTGTCGAATGTAAGTACAAAATTTGTCAATAAATTGTATATGTATTTATAATTGTAAAAAATAAAGTGTGGTATGATTGCCAAAAGAACCCAAATGCCACAGATATTGCCAACTATAAGTCACCGTACGGCCATCAACAATGAGAAAAGCCCGAACCGTATATTTAGGTATTAATGGCCCCGAAATGACATTGTAAAACAGTTCAAACGAGAAAACTAACAGTCTACTTCATGTAAAAAGGATGAACGAAAATCAAATATGTAACACATAAACAAACGACAACCACTGTAGACTTGGGACAGGCCCATACATACAGAATGTGTCGGGAATAAACATGTTAGCGGGATCCCAACACTCCTCTAACCTGGAACAGTAGTGTAACGGTGAAACATAAGAACGAACTATAAAAATCAGTTGAAAAAGGCTTAACTCATGATCATCAGATGGATAAAAATACAAATATTACAAATACAAGTTGACGTGGCCGGGTCCTTGTACATCCCAACAACAAAAAAACACTAAGTACAGATATGAAACTACGCAGAGTTACTTAAAGCTAAGTCAAAGCCACTAACAGCTAATAAAAAAAATCATGCATCTAAGACTAAATAATCAATTGGTATGTTTTAGCTTTCCTTACTATTTTGAACATCAAATAAGCTAATGTTGTCATTTTTGAAAGTATAACAACTGATTAGGACCCACGGACGACCTTTATGATATAAACGTAATAATATAAGGACTGTACAAAACACTTAACAAACAACGCATATTAGCAACAGCAACAAACAAAAACCATTAAACTACAGGCTCCTGATTTTAGACAGACACCATTATAATGTGGTGGGGTTAAACATGTTAGTGGGCGCCCAACACGGCCCTTCCTTTGGACAGTGATGCAATAGTACTAAAAAGGACTAATCAGAAGAGTAATAATAGAAAGACATCTAACAAAACTAACAAAAAGAGTCTATAAAAATACTAAACTGCTGATTGTATATATACCGGATCTTCTAAAATACGCGTTGATAAACACACAAAACATTAAAGTATTAAGATTTTTTTTTAATTTGTCATTTCGGTTGTTTTTATAACTGATAACTCAAGATATTCGAGCCTTTGTTTTTTTTGGGCATTTTTCAGACAAGTGTTAATAACAATGTGAAGCTTACCAGTGTAAATGTGACGAGTATGATTATATATAATTGGGGAGTTAGCACCGGTGCAAGCTGGATGTTTAGACTTGAAGGCGTCAATATTGATTTTCCAACACGTGTGATTTAAATGTTGTAGTTACAATTGGTTTAATAAAGGTATAAGTACATTGTAATGATAGGAACAATCTGATCTTTAACATAGAGAGGTATTTTCGAGTGAACTAAACTAGCTTAAGATGAAGGATTTTGCTTATCGACACCTGTGTAATGGCAAATGAAGGTTTCAGAAGGGGCATCGCTTTTTACCTTTTCATATTTTCATAATGCTAATTGGTTTGAAAAGTTTGTGACTGGCAATGTCCGAGAAGATAGAAACTAGGTGAGGTATAATGACGTTGACCATGACTGCGTCAACATCGAGAAGTTGAAAATGTTCATAAAGTTTTCCGACCTACATGAGGAACTTTTTTTTATATTTACAACCATATGGTGTCGAGGTTCCCAATTTATAGATCCAGTCCTTTTCTGGTTGTTATGGGTGGATTGTTGATCCTGTGGTATATATTTTTGATTATGCGAATTAGTATAGAAAGTTAAGGATTAACAGTCTGATTAAATTCTTGTAATCATTTTCTTTTGCATTGTATTTTATGTCTGATTTATGCCGTACATATGTTTGAATAAAACACAATGTCAAAGGAAGCATACAAAATGAACTATGCATTGAGGCAGTACTTTTCCCATGCTCAAATCGATTGAAAGACAAATTCATGTTACGAACACAACTGAGGAAATGACATGAAATCAAAAGAAATGAGATGCATCGTAACAAGTAGGTACAATGCTTCACCTTATTATGTGGTTGCTTGCGGCATTATTATTTATATTATAGTGAGGGATTTCACACGTTAAATTGTCTGTTGTTTTCAATTCCTTAAAGGACAGGCACAGTATACCAGAGGAATGCAAATACACCTCAGCAATGACAAAACTATATATAACACATGACATATAAAAAGTTCGTAAGACTATCACCTAGAAAGAACACACGCCAAATCACATTTTATTGGGATTTAGCATCTGTGTAATCTTGTACGTATATATTAGTTCCATTAAGGATTGAGGCATTACCAATTACATTTTGAACCTCCAATGAATTACAGTTAATCGGGACATTTTCAGTTTTACGCAAATCACTTACACCCACCTGGTCAAGTGCATGCTCTTTTCGAGAAACAGTTTCGTTGGAATGTTCAATGTTATTTTCAGAGCTGACTGCGGTTTCTGTCGTTTCGATTTTTGAAGGCATTAATAATGAACCCTTATTGTTATTTACTGCGTTAGCTATTTGTTTGGTATTTACAGAAGTCTGAGAATTTCCATTCCTTTCCGACTGATTTTGGTGTAAAACATTCACTGTGTTTTGTAAATAGTTATCTATTCGGTCTTCTTTGATGTCACCTTTAAGACCTTCTTTTGGTAGGAGGGAGGATATTGAAAGTCCTTGGCATTGATGAATTGTCACCGGCACCTCATAACTATGAGAAGTTTGTTTCCAGTCTTCGTCCAGAGCTTGATATGGATTAAGGTAACCATCAGTTATCATTTGTGTACTAGAATCAGAAGAATCGTCCACTTCTATGCTCGGAGCATGCGTTACATCATATTGATGTGTCTTCTCTTTCCTGTTCTCATCAATAGAATTGTAGGGATGAAGGTAACCATCAGTTATCATTTGCGTACTAGAATCAGATGAATCGTCCACTTCTATGCTCGGCGCATGCGTTACATCATATTGATGTGTCTTCTCTTTCCAGTTCTCATCAACAGAATTGTAGGGATGGAGGTAACCATCAGTTATCATTTGCGTACTAGAATCAGATGAATCGTCCACTTCTATGCTCGGCGCATGCGTTACATCATATTGATGTGTCTTCTCTTTCCAGTCCTCATCAATAGAATGGTAGGGATGAAGATAACCAGAAGCATCGTAATCTTTATCGAACTCATCTGAGCTTTGTTTTTGATCTGAATCAAGGAGGGTTATATCGCTTTTGTTAACATGTTTTTCAGAACCATGAAAACTACTACTAGTACTATCCCCTTCAGAATGAATTGGGAATATATAGCCTGATTTGTTGATATCTTTCAATTTTGACTGATCATTAGCACATTTATGTTTCACATGTGGAGTTCTTATACCGGCATTTTCTACCAGCTTAGTCTCGTCTATTTCATCGTATAAACTAGAAGGCGATTCGACATCAGAACGCATTTGTCTCAGTGAATTGCTTTGTTTAACATTACGAGATCCAGGCTTTGTTACTTTGCCTTTATTCTTCTTTCTGTATTTCCGGACTAGACTAGTAAGGCCAATTGCTAGTAAAATACCAGCAATGACTGAAGAATATATGACTATTTCTCGCTGTAAGAGCCCTGAAAGTATAACAACATATGTCATACCTATCATCTGGAATCACAAACGTCTTCATTTCAAGCAATTGGAAAACTTTGTCCCTTTAGATAAATAAAATGAAGCATTATCATATTCGAACTATTGTACAAATTTCGAGCATGTCAAATAAGGCAATTATGATTCATCGCACTACAATACATGCTATGGAAAAGGTGCAACAATAATTAGGATCAGAAACTAAAAAAAAACTTAATTAAATATTCATCAGAAGTCACTACGCAAATAAGAAGATGCTGTATGAATGCCAAGGCGATAACCCTGAACAAGTGAACTAATGATGTAGATGTCAGCAAACCCAGGTCATCATACGTGTTTATCAATGGGTAAAAATTCATACCGTATAAAAATAGTTAATAGTTATTTAAAAGCTTTTTAAAGATCAGATTTAAAAAAAAGTTATTCGCGAAGAAAATTCTTGATGGTTCTACTTTAAGGTGAATCAATCATTGAATGTATTATGTATTTGGTATTTCTCAGTAAATCTGCCGAAACAATATTTGAGAATGCCTCATTTTTCCAATGATTGAGCAATAGTGTCGTATTTAGTTCCAAATTTCAAAGAAAGATTTGTGATATGATTCTGTATGACAAAATACATTAAAACAAATATTTTGAAATACTTACCAGTGCTTTCTTTTTGAGGAGTAATGTTTATGATCCTCGTATAAACATTGCTGACGGGCATATAAGTTGTCAAATTTTCCTTCACTGAAAATCATAAATAGTAATATGAATATGCAGAGACTATACACTGGTAGTAAGATATAATCACAACATCTAACGATCAATACATACCTTCTGTGCAACATCGAATTTGACGCTGAAATATTTTTCTATATTAAGTAAAAAAAATTTGGTGTTTCAAGACAACTAGAAACAAAAACATATTAGCAAAACCTATATTGTTTACTCCTTTATTATGCTGTCAACAGGTTTTCCTTATACGTACCTGTTTAATATTTCAAGACATTGTCAATTGATGTATTTAACATCAACGATGAAATGGTGCAACATATGAAATACATTCATTCATAATTAGGAAATGCAATCTTTAAATCCGTTATTTTCTAAAGATATGACGTCGCCTTCTTTTGCCATGTGTTTACCACACAAGATAGACATTTTAAGTCTTTGAGACGTTGTAATAAATGAATAAATTACCAGTGTTCCACACTAATTCTGTCACAGTAACAATCTCTGTTACGGTCGTTTGGATTGGTTCTGTTGTTATTGTTTTATTTACACAACCATCAACATTGTCACATCTAAAAATATAAATTATAATGCAATTATTTTATATAAATAAGTTATAATGCAAATTTCTAGTATCAATGGTTCTAATCTATTGACAATCAGCCATTAGCCGAAATACGATTTTGGATTTTGATAACAACAACAAAAGTCAATACAAGATAATTGTTGAATGTATTTATATCTCAGAAAACGGTGGATAGTATGTATTGTCAACTCTTTCCGGTCGTATTTTTTTGTGTACTTACATGAAATTCATATAAAAGTTTCTTTAACACAAAAAAAAAATACGTTCTTTTACAAATCCGTAATTTAACTGTCAGATCTAGCGATGGTGTCCGCCACTCATTAACCCAAATTTGAGCAAGTGTTTGCATCTTACATATCACAGTGAACATGAAGCATTATATCGACACCAAGAAGATTGACACCTTGATATTTTTATTTAAAGAGACACGAATTGACAACACCAAACTTGAATGTATGATAAACTTGACAATGACATAATTTCCCAATGCTCTTGACATTAGCATTAATGTTCATCTACTTCATACACATATACATCAGTTTATGCATTTTGTTTGACCAAGTCACGTGATACGCACTCTAGTAACATGAGCGTGCTCTTCGTAAAAACTGTACAAATTTGATATGACCTTGATGACGGTCACATCACAAAGGTTTAACGTAATAGATGTGGTTGAATCTCTTAACTCGAAATCATGTTTTGTATTATAAAATTTAGAAGCCAGAATAGTTGTTATTTCTGTAAAAATTAACGATTGTGTCCTTTCCCCTTATTTGATATTTTGACTTTTATTGATTCACGCATGTCAAGACAGGATTACCAACATAATGCATCTTGTATCGCTCTTATTTGAGACTATTTAATTTTGTTTTACTTTAGTACCTTGATTTTTATGTTATAAATGAATTTATGATACGACACTTTGAACCCACTGGATAAACTACTATTACCTTTTGTGTATGTTAACCTCACACAAAATTGCGAATGTTTCTTGTATTTTTGAAACGATAACACATTGAACAGAAATGTCATTCATTATGTTCTGTCGAATGATGCTGTTATAGCTAGTCTCAATAGGGAATTAATAATGATTTAAGAGGAAATGATAGCTTCGAATGGATCATCCTTGTAACCATCTAAGAAAAATGGTTAGGCTCTTTTAATTTGAATTGACATTTTACCCTGAAAAAGTTTCTTTTAATTTGTTTGTCAGCTTTCGATTTTTTTTAAATCACTCCACTTTCAATACGTTTATATGACATACACAAGTACAGTTATGAAATATATTTCATTTAAAAAATAAATTGAAATACTAAAAAAGAAAACCATATTGTTTGATGACACCGACAACATAGATAAATGGTGAGTAAAAAAATATTCTATACCATAGGGCATTAAAGGGCTCCGCCAAACATCATAGTAAAGCCTTTTCAGAAGCAGTGAAAATCAAATTCTCAAAGTGCTCGTAATATAATGTACTTCCCAATTCAAACCAAGTGTGGTTGAGTACAATTTCATTATGATATTAAACAAGGGAAGACGATATGAACGTATCTTTTTTTCCTAGTAGAAGGCTGCTACATGTTAATCAACCAAAATATGCTGTTCAATGATTATATGTATTAAAACATGGCCTTAAATTGAGCTAAAACAGATGTTTACAAAAGATATATATGAGCTAGAACAGATGTTTACAAAAGATATCTATGATTTAAATGAATACTACCTTTGGAATATACTACAACTACAAGAATCAAGACATTGGATTCCGTACATGCTTGTGTTACATGGTACACAAGAAATCCCATTCGGTCTGATGAATCCACGCTGACATGCTGTCGAATGACAAAAAAACATGAATAACTTCTGTTACTTTTTACAAAATGGAATACCGATGTGTTAGGCAATTTTCAGAATCAATTTTCCTGTATTAATGATACTTGCTATGGTATCTTTTGATGTATTAGTAATCAAAGAATACAATACAAAAAAACACAACTTATTGGTTAGTGGTCATATATTGGAAATCATATTACAGCTCCATACTTTTATAAACAAAACAGTTTATATCTTTTATATGTGCAGCTTTCGGATATTCCTCTCTTATTCTTATGTTGATATTTTGAAAATTTCATAAACTACTTTTTGCAAAAAAATAAATTCATTGCAATGAGCAGACGTAACAATTTACATCAATATAGTTGATTTATACCAAATGCATGATTAGTTGGTTTTTATAACGTACTTACATGAACATTACATATTAGAAAAATAAAAAAAAAAATCACGTGCATAAAATATCAGTGCGTAGCTAGTCTCACTAATTGTAGGAAAAGTGAATATGGAAACAAATGGCGAAAACAAAGACGAAAAACTACTTCAGAATCAAAATCTGTTATAAAGTATTTGAACAAAACTGATAATTGAATCTCATTTTTATCAGTAATGCTTTGTGTAAACAAACACTTACCCACACACGTGTCATTAATTAGTTCGTAGTTAAAACAACATATCAAATTTCTGAAACAGATAATTTAAATAATACATGCATGCAATTAAAATGCGTTTAAAAATTATGTATTTTAAAAGTATTTTCATCTTCAGAAACCATTTGAATACGGCTCCGTGATGAATAATTGTCTCTTTGGCATTCATCATCTACTTATATCTCTAAACAAAAAATAGGAAATGAAAAGGGCGGGATATAATAAAATGAAAATTTGGTTTATTCTAGAAGCGGTGACGTTTATTTTTAAACCATTGATAATGAAAATAATAGCAAATCTTGTTGCAGAATGAAAAGAAGTAAGCATTTCTGCTTCAGTGTAATAATTATTCATATGCTCGAAATCGTACATTAAGAACTGAAAAATTCAACATAAAATTGTTGTTATGTTTGGCAAGAGGATATGGTTGGTTAAGAAGAAAGAAGAACATTCATCAATGGGTAGCTGATTCGGAGCCATTAAGTCTATATCGAGACTATGATCTGAGGTGAAACAGTCTGCTAACATTTATTTGAGAGAAACTTTTTTATAATCAATAGCTAGTACCAATAAAAATTCTGGTACACGTAGAGTAAATTTTACGAAATTCAAGATTGATTAAGAAATAACACAAATAGCATACAGTTATCTTTCTAACATGGTTGCAGTTATGAAATAAATTATGATCCTTGCATCGATTTAAAAACTGTGACTTACTCAGAAAGATCTGTGCAAACACCCTCTTCCGTCGTATTAAGACCATTTGCCACATTACAAAAATTGCATAAAACTAAAACAAATATCACAACGTTAAACATTTTTGAAATAATACAGATATTTCCATTGTATTGATCAGGAAATATTGAACAGGTTTGATTTGTGTCTGTATAATCATGGTGGATGGAACGGAAGGAATACAAATTGCATAGAGGAAGAATTTGTCAAATGAAACATGGAGGGTATAAGTGGAACTATCTAATTTTTATGTTTTATTTTGTAAATTAATTACAGGCAGTTTCGAAACCATTCGTTATTGTCATACACCAAAAAAGCTGCTGTTTTGGAAAAAAAAGGATATAGGTCCAAAGTGCATCTTAACTATTTTTTTTAATTTAATTTCTAATTTGCTGAGTAATATATTGTTGTAGTGATGAATCAATGAATTTTAACATCACGTTCTATTTTTTGGGAACTGTCCCTGTTCTACAGTTTTTGACTTTAAAACACAAACATGTATAATCAATAAAAATTAATTTACAAAATATTGACAGATCAAAGTAACGAAATAATAACTATCCATCATAAGGATATTCACACTTGAACCGTATTTTCCGTTTATCTGTTCGATGGCGACGACCGAAGTAGACCTACTTCATACGTACAACAACATGTTCGATACATTTCTAATAGGGTATTGTTTACAACTGTTTTTTAACGATATCAAAATTACTTCAGATACAGTATCAAGGTGTACATGTGCATTGTATTGAATTTTGAACTCATTCTTTTTGTACATGTTTTCATGTATTTACAGAACTATCTATTCATAGCTCACGAAAGAAAAAAAAACAACAATTTAATGTGATCAATGTATAAAAAAGGAGATCACATTCCATCGATGATATTAGACAATTGTCACAAGATAAATAGGATTAGACTCAGTTAGGTAAACCCATGTCAATTTTTCTAAATTAGGCTCCATAAAGTATTTTACGGTTTTGTAGAGATTGTTGGGTAAAGCTTTTTTCCTAACACCACTTTACATTATTATTGATTTATTCCTTCACTTCTTCTTGATATCTTCCTCATGAATGAATACACATATTATGTCCATGGAGAACATGTATTATGAAATATAATGCCACCCTAGACATGAAAGAAATGCTTTGAATTTTCCGAAAACTGTTACTGTCCATATATGCCGGTCATATTGCTGTACGTTAAATTCAGTTTCTAACATTGCTTTTATAATTATCACTTCATAGCGTAATAACGACGGAAATATGTTGAAATAAATATATTACTCTTCACATTAAAGGTTAAAAACCGGCTAATTTTCATTATGTTTCAATAATCTGTACAATTTTTCACATTTTTGCATTTTCGATGATTATAACATCTATTGGAACATCTTGGAAGTGATGGATATAACTCGTACCTTATAATTCAAATGTGCACAAAATAGACTATATTGTTTTATTTACAAGAATTAGAGTCATAGTAATCCATCTGCTATCTGTTCAAACTAGTGACAACTTTGCTCCCGACAGAACATCCCTTGTATTTATATATTACCTAAGTTGAATTAATGGATAGGCTGCACTTCTGTAAATATATATTGACAATGGAATTTCCAATAGGAACTTTTTAAACTGCTCATTGTATCATTCTTGTTATAGGTTTCGTGGAAAAATCATATTTTGGAATGTTAAGTTCATATGCCTTATAATTTTTTGCAAAGTTCAAAACATGTATATTCTACATGTATATTCATTAAACCGTTAAGAGTTTAAACCTTTACTAAAAATCTGTACTACCCCTCCCTCTACTTTCAGTCTTCCTTCAAATATATCCGCTATCTTTATTCTGTATTTATTGTTAAAACTCAACAGTTTTTCTTTATAAGATGAACCTTTTGTCGTCGTCATTGTCAAATTTACAATCAACTATAGATTTAATGGCATCTATGACTTTTTTAGTCAGGTGTCTTGTTTTTGTCTGGTGTTATTATGTTTACACAATTATGGCTAAAGGCTCACAGTTATTGTCACATTGACTAAGTTGGATTATTCACCAGAGTTTGCCGTCAGTTCATGTATAAATAACTGTTATGAAAGATGGAGGGTAAGAAAGCTAAATGAGAAGGTTTTCCACCTCTTTTTCTTTGGAAATTTTCTGTACCAAGTCAGGAATATGTAAAAAGTTTTTCACTTGTTCAAGTGGTTGATAATGTTTGATGTTTTCAGTTTTATTGACTTTTCTTTTTTGAATTTTCCTTGAAGTTCGATATTTTTGTTATACATTTGTATGTACTATCATCTACAACTGTTATAACTTTTTTTATTGGCGTCTTTGTTAGATTATTAGTATGTTTGTTTATATTGTGAAGTCAGTGTTACATTTATGGGATTTATTGTTATACAGTTTTGTCTGCATGATCCAAATTTTTGCCCAGTGAACATATCATATAAAAAGCATAATATATTGTATGATTGCAAATGAGAAAACTCTCAATGTATATTTGGGTAACTTGACTAGTTTTGTAAATGAAGCAAAAATATAAATATATGTCATACATGTTGGAGGCTTATCTATCTATAAAACCAGATTGACCGACTAGTGTCTTCGGACAATGCCTATTAGAACAAGTAGATTAATAAAAACCAACGTCCAACTAGGTCAGCTATTATCGATTTCCCTTTTTTTATATTTCGTAGTTTTGTATATCGGATTCCTCTCTTTTTATAATTTACTGTTGTTTAGCAATGTTCCTGTTTCCATTATAGGATTTAACTTTCGCCATTTAGTTCACTATGATCGTTTCTGTATTTAATTGAAGTTCAACACAGGCTATGTTTGGGATTATTTGGTCAGATATCTCGTTTTTTAAAATTACTGAATGGTAATCACCGATTTAAAATGGTTCATGCTGCTTCTTTTATTAGTTTATATTGATGTTCATTGTGCTTTTGAAATTGATGCAGTCAACAGTCATCGTTTTCTTCGTCATAAAAACCTTGTTTAAATTAACTTTAACACTTTCAGGCTTCGAACATATGTTGACCAGTTTTTTACGTATTATAATTGTTAAATAAAAGCTAAATACCAATCCGCTTTTATGTGATTTTTATCACTTGATAGATCTTATCAACGTAAATTCCTCTCGTGCGATTGCACTTGACTCCAATCTAAATTGACTAGGATTGTCATTTTTCCTATCGAAGGTCGGTGATTTTTGTCTGGATATACCAGCTTCCTTCAGCCATAACAACTGACCGCCACGAAAAAGCCCAAAAGTAGTAATTAAACAGGTGTAAAACACAAGCAATCAATTAGTTTTATCAACGTATATCTTAGAAGTAACACCATGAGCGGATTTTCAAATACGTTGCATATATGATAACGCTAGGATTTTATATATAGTGTGGTTCTTTAAAATTCTTTAAATGTCCGTGGTTCTTGTCACTCATATTTATTTTTCGTAGTGTTTCGTTATAAATAAGGCCGTGACTTTTCGCAATTGACATGTTTCAAATTTTCATGTCGAGGCCTATCACAGCCGACCATACGGTACGGGTTTTTCTCCTTGTTGAAGGCCGTATGGTTCCCTGCTATCCACATCATTTGAACTTTGGTGGATAGTTGTCCTATTGGCAATTAGACCTTATCTCCCTATCTTTGTAATTGTTTTTTGTTTACTGGTGTGTCTTTTGTTTGTTTATGAGTTTCTTCGATGTTGTTATTAATTTCACATCACCTAATGAGATTCAACATCAATTTGTTATATTGTGCCTCTCTTTAATTTTGTTCATAATACTCCATCGATACAATTATTTTGATTTTTAAGTAAGGCTGTTTCTGTAGATTTCTTATTCGAAACAGGAAATCCGCTACCTGCACATTTTTCGGAATGTAGTTCATAAATTCAGTGAAGTCATTGCAATAATACTCATTGCTCTATTGAAATAACTTTTTGTTAAAGAATTTCAACTCAAAACCGTGAGAATTCTTATAAATATTGTTAGCTCTACTTGCTAGAAAATCTCTTTATTTGTAGAATTCTTTTTCAAAACAGAAAATCCGCTACTTGCAAATTTTTTTCTACAGTGTGTTTTAATGTTGTGCTGTGACACGACTGTCCGCGATTAGAGATGGCTGAACGCAAAAATAATAACAACATATTCAAACTGCTTCATTCTTTAAGTTCCTGTTCTGGGCTGGGATACTAGTGGCTATCATTCACTTATATATTTGTATTACGTTTATTACTGTGTTGGAAATAAAACCGTTGTTTTCTTTTTCTTGGATTGTTTTATATTTCTAAAGGTTTTCGCTCATGGTTAAACACCATAGGTTGACATTAAGGTGATTGAATCAGCTAGATTATTTTACTCGTCTACATTTACTTGCCTTTCAAAAAATGGAGCTTAAATATCTCGTGTTAAAGCAGCATCAACGTGATAATATTTCTGGACTATCTTTATAATACAGCATACTGTGGACTCATTTATTTTCGTTGGTATCAATTTTCGTGGAGTGCTGAAAAGTTGCATTTTCGTGGATATTTAATTTAGGGGTTTTGCCAATATATAAAAGTTAGAATGGAAATGGGGAATGTGTCAAAGCGACAACAACCCGACCATAGAGCAGACAACAGGTGAAGACCACCAATGGGTCTTCAATGTAGCAAGAAACTCCCGCACCCGGAGGCGTCCTTCAGCTGGCCCCTAAACAAATATGCATACTAGTTCAGTGATAAAGGACGTCATACTAAACTTCGAATTATACACAAGAAACTAAAATTAAAAATCTTACCAGACTAACAAAGGCCAGAAGCTCCTCACTTGAGACAGGAGCAAAATTGCGGCTGGGTTCAACATGTTTTTTTAGATCTCAACCCTCCCCCTATACCGCCAGCTAATGTAGAAAAGCAAACTCACAACAAAACGCACAGTTAATCTCAGCTTAAGAGAAGTCCTAGTCCGATGTCAGAATATGAAACAAAAGAAAATGAACAGAATGAAAATAATACAAAAATAACTACAGACTACTAGCAGTTACTGACATGCCAGCTCCGGACCTCAATTAACTGATTGATAGATAATGTTTTCATCATATGAATATCAGGCACAACCCCTCCTGTTAGGAATTTAGTATTATTCCATAATAAAATATATATTTACAAAGCCTCTTGAAAGTATGTTATTTGTTGAACAATTGAATTCGTGGTTCACCTGTACCAACAAAATCCACGAAGATTGGTATCCAACGAATACTAATGAATTCACAGTAATCTATAAAGTACAGATGAAAACGTTAAACAGATTCAAACAATGAGCAAGTTTCCACCCTCTATAGCATCATATAATATTATCACTTCAAGTACAACATAAAACAGCATTATTAACATTTATTGCGATTTAGCATCTGTATAATCATAGACATTCGTGTTTCGTTCGCTTTGATTGGAGGCACGAGGGCTACTGTCAATTTTCACAAATAATGTGCTGATGTTTTTCAATTTGTTTGGTATCTCAAGATTATTTTCTTTACACATTGAAATATCCATCATTTCCTCATTTGATGATATCGAGACAGTATCGGTAAAATCAAGCGCATCATCTACTTCTTGTTTGCTTGCACATATTGATGTCACAATACAAACACACTTGTCATTGTGTATTGGGTGTTTTAGTTTTGTTTTGGTGGAACTGTTTTTAATTAAAATTGTTTGATGACAATTTTGAGACACCTCTGTCTTGTCTTCCTTAAAAGACAGAGATGGATATATATTGTGTTCATCCTTTATCGTTCGACGCTCGTCTTTGTCAATGTTTGCAATTTCTTTTGGTTCCTTATTTGATGGAAAAGGTATCATTAAACATTTCACAGAAGCTTCATAACTATGCGACAATTGTTTCCATCCTTCTTTTAGCGGTTGATATGGATGCAAATATCCATCGTTTATCATTTGCGTACTAGAATCAGATGAATTGTCTGCGTCCTTGTTCAAGACATGCATTACGTCATACTGGTGAGTTTTCTCTTTCCAATCTTCATCAATTGTATGATAAGGATGAAGATAACTAGTTGTGTCGTCATCTCTGTTAGACTCATCTGAACGCGTATAATTGTCCGAATCTTGAATGGATAAATAGCTATTATTTACAGATACAAGCGCGCTGCTGCTGTCGTCTGCTGAATGAACAGGATTCAGGTAACTAGTGTTGTCAGTATTATTTTGTATCTCCTCTTCAATATTTCTATCATTAATATTCATCATATTTATATTTAAATTTTCGATCATTAAATTTTCGTCAATTTCGTCGTATATACCAAGATTGTCATTGATCAACGAATGTCTTCTATTTAGATGTATATTCTGCATGGCATTAGAAATATCTAACTTTATCTTAGTCTTCTGTCTGTATTTTACAACCAAATAAGACAGTATTATTATTACAAAGATACAGGTAACAACAACTGAATATATAACAATTTCAGTGCCTAAAATCTCTGAAAGTATAACAGAATCAATGTTAATAATGACAAGTATAGTATAGGATAACAAGTATCATATGGAAATGCATACGTTTCACAAGCAAACCAAAATAGTTATGTCTTTATTGTCTTTATGAAGTATGACTATGATGCTAAGAAAGTATCGATGATAAAAGTATAAGCAAACTTTAAATGATTATTTCGTTAACAAACGAAAAGAAATATCGATTCAAAATATTTTTTGCATTTCTTTACACAGAATAAACATTACATTTTGAATATGAAGTTCATTTTGGTAACTTCTTGACTGTTTTCATAGTTATTGTTTGCGTTTTCTTTGAAAACTGATATTGTCTCCTGATGACCTTTTGATTATGTAATTATGTAACATTAGTGTAAGTTGCAAATGACAAACGTTTGATTATTTCATTTGACTTATTAATGTGTTGTTTAAACAAGCAAAACATCTATTAAGATACGTAAAAAACCTAACATGCTGGTAAGTGGTGTATGTACATCAGCTGGTGCAAGGAAACTGTCAAGGTAATAAGATACAAACCGTAGTTTATGTTTTTCGTTGTAGTAGGTTTATTAATTTCCATTTCATCATCGGTTTCGTTTGAGTTTGTAATCATTTGTGTCACATACTCTACAACAAAACAGCAATTATTCAACGTATTTTAAAATTGTTAACCACTTTTTTAATTACCAGTCGAAGTTTTTACAATCATTATCTCATTATTAAAGTACATATTACCATACAAAGTACAAAAAAAAACGTAAAAACGTCTTTTGAGAATATCGTGAAAATTAATTGATTAATTGTTTCTACATCACTGATTGTTTTTTTTTTTTGTCTAATGGTGGCATTAACAGATGATCGACCTGCGTAACAGGCTATTAATTTTTTGTGAATTGAAATGATTCATGTTTTAAATAGTGGCCTCTAATTCTAACTCTACGGTATGGATTTTTCTCATTGTTGGAAGCCGTACTGTTGCCTATTATTCCTTACATCCACTTCACTTGGGTGGATGTTGTCTCATTGGCAATCATACTACATCATCTTATTTATATATGATACTTGAACACACCCGTGATATCGCGGGTTTGTGACTGAATTTAAGTATATAACTATGCGCAAGCCTTATTTTAGTATTAGTATTGTCATCTGATAAAGTAATGACGATTATAAGATACACAGTTTTCTCTGCTTTCAAATCTTTCTGTTTGAACCCGTCGAACTGGAACTTATTAATTATTGGTAATATTAATTATTTGGAAAACAAAAGGTCCTGGAATGGAGTATTTTTTGATCAACAGCATTGTCCTATATTAGTTATAAATAAAGTTGAATTCTTTATTTCGCTGTTTTACGGCATGCCCGCTAACAAATTGAAAACTGTACCTATACGCCTTATTTTTAGTCCATATTTTTAGTATTTGTATTGTTATCTTAGAAAGTCTTACTGATTAAAATACTACAATAGGTAACAATTTGACAATTAATATATAAAGTTGAATTCTTTGATTCGTCGTTTTTACGTGAGGACGGCTGACAAATTGGACCTCGTAATTTTAGTATTATAAATGTAATATTACCGAAAAAAAGAGGATCATTATATTGGATAGTGACAGAAATTCAGACATGCAACAGAACACATATGAACCCCTCAGAGAGTTATTATAAATGTTATTAACGTGGAGAGATCGTGAAACCCTCTGATTACGAGGAGATAAAATCAGCTTTTCGAGTCCAATAGGACTTGGCTACGTATTTATCCATCCCAGACAACAAAATGAATGGGGTTGTACTGCCTGACGAAAGAAAAAAAGGCGAATCCAATTTCTATTCTCCCGTTATTCTTGAAAGTTAGACTATTAATACATTTGTAATAATAAGTATTGTTACAATGATGAAAAGATAACAGAAAACATATAAAAATGTATGTTTTCTTTAAGTTCGAAACAATATTCATAATAACCCCAGATTTGAATATGCAATTAAAAAAAGGGAAAACGTATAAAAACTGTCAAAGACGACGCTAATATGCTATTTACGGCAATGTGTGCTACTTTTGTCATCTAGATCAATAAATTGACGGAAAAAACGAAGTAGGTGACCATATCGCTATTTTTAAAACAGCATTAAAACAGATATGTATTGGACAACAACATATCAATTTTATATAAAAAAAATCGAATCGTTATCGGAACAATAATGAGAGTTTAGAGATAGTTTTAACACAATTGTGGATTAGTTAATTTTTTTCAAATGTTGAACATTTTAGGAGATTTTATTTAAGCAATTGTTACAGTTAAAAGTTTATTTCTTTTTGATTTTTAGTTGAAGTTCAATTCTCCAAAAATAAACCTAAACTGAAATTTTACCAAACTCTGTGACGTGGCTCAATTACTGTTTTCAAACATTAAATTGCCATTATATAAATTTCTTTTTAGACTAAAAAGATAAGTGTTGAGGGCTATCAATAAGTTAGATTTACACTTTTTGTCGTATCAGGCATCTTGTATCAAACTTCGTTTTTTTGTAAGTTTTTGGCTCATATCTTAACTGATATTGAAGCTTCTTCGCAGTTATGCCTCAAATTCAACAATCTGTAGTCCCTACTGCATATATGTCAATCAAATAAGTTTAATATTTTTTTTTGTATCCGTCAGAGTACAGATATAATATGCTGTGAATATCTGAAATATTTTATGTTATTGAATTACAAATCATATTTGATCTTAGAAATCAAAGGTAAAAAAAATCAAGGGGTAAACACTGACTTTGCTCAACGATTGTCTTTTTTGTAAAACAAATATATTAAAATGTTTGTCATAATGTGATGATTAATTCTGTCTAATCTCATTTCTTAACATTTGTTCTTTAACGTCCATTAAATCTTTAAGTTGTTTGCAATTTGACATTTGCTTACACGTTTCTTTTTCCTGATTAAAATGTCCTTCACGAATTTTAAAATACACTAAATACAAAATTCATGTGTCTAGATTAATTCAATCATGTTTTACATTATGCTCTGTTATTGGACATTTTTGAGGTCGGTTATCTTGGTCAAAATCATGAACGCGCTGAAAAGTGAGGTACTCTATTTACTAATAGAAATAAAAAACCTGATTACAATGAAAAATGCCATGATTCTTTTTTTTAAGAAATATCTAAACCATTTATGCATTTTTGAAGAGCAGACGACTGTACAATAAAGATTTTATCACTTTATTGAATGTTTTCACAGAGCAAGAGTTACAGAGAATTTAGCAGTGTAAAAAAAAGGACTTTTCACTCGGCGAAGCTGCATCACATGTGCCCAATTTGTGATTGAATTTAGTATCACCTTGTACCCTGAAATCTATCCACAAGTGTGAAATGTCTTAACTTTGACATTAGCTATCATGTGTATAATATATATATTTATAGATTATTACATGGCATTTTCCATATTGGCCTTGGTATCAGCCCTAGACTCCCATATCAAGCCAGAGGGCTTGATATGGGTCGTGGGCTGATACCACGGACCATATGGAAAATGCCATGTAATAATCTATTTATCACATATTTTCAAGCAAGAGAATATAAAGTGAGCATATCCAAATTATGTTTGATATTTTCAACAAAAATTCAAAAAAATATTTAACAAAAAAAATTTTAAAAATATATCACAGTGAGTTAATAAAGTTCGTATCACAGTGAGTAAACAAAGTTTTGTGAAAAGTTAAACAAATAATTACCAATAAATATATTAAGTCTCGGATTTATAAATATTAAACGAATTAAAAGGGACGAAAGATACCAAAGGGACAGTCAAACTCATAAATCTAAAATAAACTGACAACGCCATGGCTAAAAATGAAAAAGACAAACAGACAAACAATAGTACACATGACACAACATAGAAAACTAAATAATAAAAAACACGAACCCCACCAAAATCTAGGGGTGATCTCATGTGCTCCGGAAGGGTAAGCAGATCCTGCTCCACATGTGGCACCCGTCGTGTTGCTTATGTGATAACAAATCCTGTAAATAGTCTAATTCGGTAGGTCACATTCATGAAAGGAAGGGTATTGTAGTTACGACGTAAGGAACATATCTGATATCATTTGTGAAACGGTTATTCCTTAACGGTCAACCAACTCGTGATGGCGACCGTAAAATTTACGAAGGGATGATTTCAACTTCACCATTCTTTGTTTGACAGCTTCCTTGTGAGCAGCAAAGTGTTACATTTTTAATTAATGCTAAGAAAGAATACACCATATCCCTACTATGATTTGGAAATATGTTCCGCTTGAACTTTTGATGTCATACAACAATCACTTTTCCATTGTGGCGTCATATAATTTTTAAATTCGTTATGACGTCAAAATTTTACGGGAACTTTTGTGATTTCCGACATTTACATTTTTTTCTTCTACAGTAGATTCGTAACTTTCTAAATTTCTTTCCGTTGTGTTCTAATGTTTCATTCTTGGTATGAATTAACATGCATTTTCATTTGATCGTCTAGTAGCTTCGGATGACAACTTGTTTACAAATAGTTTTTGATTGACAGGTTACCGGAAGTTAAACTCGGGGGTCGATATGGACTTCGAGGGCTGATATCGATATTGGTCATGAGGGCTGATAACCAATCTTGACTTCCGGCTATTATTGGCCATGCAAAAACAGTACAATATATATATATATATGTATCTAAGTTTAGGATATGGACAGAGGAAAGAAATAATAGGCTATCATTGCCGCTTATGAAAAAAAATTTGCATCTTGACCCATCTCCATTAATTTATGATAACATAATTAAGATCCATCATGGTCTTTATGAAACAATGGAAATTTTACAAATGTTAGTGAAGAACTACCTCTTAATGTGTAAGACCATGTTTAATTACCTGTTCTCCAATTTTTTGAAAGTGTGGATGCTATTCGTGTTGTTGTAGATTCATTAACGCACCCTAGAACATTGTCGCACCTAAAAGAATCATATAATAATGTCTTTAATTTCTATAATTGAAAACAGTTATGGCACCCTCATAATGCTGAAATTGTGTTGGTAATACCTTTTTAAGAACAATTATGGTTTTACACAATTCAAAAGAGAAAAATTCTGTGTAAAAGTAAAAATCACATTGTTAAGACATTACTTGACATTACTTGACATATAAATATGACAAAATTCTAAATAAGCAATATTTTTTCAGTTTCTAGCGTTACTTTTTAATTATCTTATCTTACTTTAAACAATTAAATATCTGTAATAAACTGAGGATAGACCTATTGTATTTATTCTGATTATTATTCTTCTTTTTTTTTTCTTCCGCCCCTTTTTTTCTTGCGTATACATTTTGTTTCGCAAGATGTTATTTAGATGATTAGTAAATGATATCGAACAGTTTATGCGACTTTGAAATTTACCCTGCAAAACCAAATACTTTCCTTTGTAGGAGTTATCTTCCCGAACACTGTTTTCCTTATGACTGCATCTCCTCCGTGACCGTAGAAGAAAGCGACAAATTCATTTTATAAAATTCCCCGTTATATCGTTCGCATGATTTGTCCTATTTTGACCGAAGCGATTTGAACACTCCATATGAATGTTATTTCCCCTTATACATTTGATATAAAATATAGGCATTTCTATCTTGTAAACCATAAGTGATAGAGACCTGGGATCTTTTATTTGGGGTCCTTGATAAAAAAAAGTCAAGACAAGATGTCAAGGTCATATTTTAATCTGTTTATTTACAATTCTTTTCAAAGCAGATAAAGATATCGACATCAGATTTTTACTAAAAGTTGTAACATATAAATTTTGGTTGAAAGGGTTTGCTAACATTAAATTTGAGTTTCTCCCATCTATCTTACAATTAGAAATTAGGCAAAGTGAAATAGCACATGAACCATATATAATAAAGACCTATAATCTTTTGATTTGAAACTCTTGGTCTATGACCTTGATATTGAGCTTTAGGTCATAGGTAAATTTGACGTTCTAGATTTTGACCTTTGCTTTTACCTCATATGTATACACGATAAAGCCATGATGGAACTTTTTACATTATGTCCCAAGCAAGTCGACCAATGAAAATCCAATCGGAAGTGACCTTATGTAATCCGGGAGTAGCTATAGGTTGTACTTATTTAAGTAAAAGTATATTGAACCATATGTTTTAGGAATCAGTATCAAGTAATCTATCAAATAAAAATAATGTGACAATTTTTAAACCGGAAGTAACAATTTACTTCCCTTATTTAGAAAAAAATGTATAGAAACCATATATTTTTGGAATCAGTGTACAATCAGCTATCTTTTGACGGTGGATATGATATTTTCAACGGAATGTTAATAGTTCTATATCAAAGTTAAAGAAAAAATGCAGAAAACGGGACAAATTAAAATCCCGAATAAAAAACAAAAAAGCGACTCCAGCTGAGTCTTGTAGAAAATTCGTTCTAAACTTGTAAGCAAAGTTATTGACGAATAATGAAATCCTCCTATTAGGAAAGGGAATGAAATTTATCCCTTATCGAAAACGTAGTAATATACGAAAAAAAATATTAATGGATTTTAACGAGCTAACTAGAAAAATGAGATGTAAATTCCATTACTCAGGAAAAAAAGAACAACAAACATATTCATCCATTATATTTACAATCGGGGCATATACCACCCAGAGGAAATTTTGCCCTAGAAAATTACTTAATTGACACAACACTAAATATATCAAAACTGGAGGTTAAACAATTTAGAGACAATTTGTCAAAATTAGAACGCAAAGCTCTAATAGAACTAAAACATAATGATAGCATTTATATATCTAAAGCCGATAAAAATAACACAACAGTGATTGTAAATAAGATCGATTACATCAAAGCAGGAACAAGTCACCTCAACAGTAATCATTACTTGAAAATAAATGAACCAACTACTAACGTTGTTGTAAAATCTATAAAAGATATTGTTGAAAATCTATATACTAGTAAAAAAGAAATAGATTCACAAACTTATAATTTCTTGAAGAGTAATAACGAATCAAATCATAGGCACATGTACCTTCTTCCAAAAATACATAAAATCAATCTAGAAATAATTAATGAGGCCTTTCGAGATGGTCAAATAGTTGGAAACATAAACATTCCTTACCGATCGATCATGAATAAGTGTAACTCTCCCACGAGAGGCATTGAAAGATGACTGGATCTAATTTTAAAACCATTATTGAAGAGGCATAACTTTTAAATTCAATATACAAAAGACTTCATTAATAGAATTGAGTCACATGAGGTCAAGAAAGATTGCATTATTATTGACTATGATGTAACGTCCATGTACACAAATATGAACATTGATAACTTAGAAGAAACAATTATCAATGCATTAGAATCAATTGACACAAAAGAATATACTTTAAAAATTCCCAACAAAAAAGATTTAACGGCATTTGTTAAATTAATACTAAGAAACAATGAATTTGAATTCAATGGACAATTATACAAACAAATTATAGGAGCGCCTATGGGTGGCATTTTTTCTCCGACATGCACAGATTTACATCTGTCTGTACTATTAATAAATATTTTAGATAAGTTCCAATAGAGAGAAAACATCAAATTACACTGTCAATACAGAGTTGACGGTTTTATAGTCTTCACAGGCACATTAAAACAGGTTGAAGATTTCTTTAACATAGCGAACAAAATTGACCCTCTACCTAAATTCACATTTGAGGTGTCTAGTTCTAGTATGACCTATTTAGATACCGAAGTGTACAAAGGTTAAAGATTCCATAATAATAACATATCCTTGATGTTAAATCACATATTAAAAAAACTGAAACGTATTAATATTTACCAATCACTAGTGCACATCCGAAACACACATTCACAAGTATTACAGTGTGTGAATCTATACATCATATTAGAAATAAAAGTGACATCAATGAGTTTGATAGACATTTAACTAACTTACAAGATAAGTTAGTTGAAAAAGGATACTGTAAAAATAAAACAGAGAATGTTATTAAAAACGTTAAAGATACAACAGGCAGAAAAACAACCTTATTGAAGGCCGATAGGACAAAGAATGTCCCACTCACTCTCATTACTAAATATAATCCAAGGGTAAAAAACCTTAGTAAGGTTATGAGAAAACATTGGAGCAATCTACAAAAAGACAAACAATGTAGTGAAATCTTCACCCAGATGCCTATCATAGCGTATAAACGTAACAAAAATATCAAATAACACCTTGCTCAATCAAGGAAATAGTTGGGAGACTTTTGAAAAGGGACCCATGCTTTAATAGTATAAGCAAAAAATCCCGAAACACTGTTAGTTATTATTTTAATTATAGGCAACAAACTTTCATTAAATGAAATTTAAAAAAACGGTGTAAAGTCTTGAGATTTATTACGTATGTTGGTTTAAGGTACCGCATTTAATTATAATATTTTTGGAATCAGTGTACAATCAGCTATCTTTTGACGGTGGATATGATATTTTAAACGGAATGTTAATAGTTCTATATCAAAATAAATCTTTATTAAAGGGAAAATTCACCAAAAAAAATAAAAATTTGATGTTATGTTCATCCTAAATAAATAAGCATATTTCCAAAATGATAAAGGTCTATTGGTGTAGATAAGTGAGTTGATCGATTTATAAAACCTATAATCAATTCTGTGCAAGTCGCTATCTTGAAAACTAATAACCACGGATATCTTATTACCACAAAGTCTCAGTACATAGCATGACATGTCCATTAATTAGTGTTACAATGACTTGTCAAGCTAATGGATGTTCACCCCTACCAAATAATGGAAGAGGCCTACATAGTTTTGAAGATCATAAAAGCAAGTAATGCTTTACTAAAATTGATTAGAATATTTAAAAAAAACATTTACATGTTATAGGAGTCTGCTCAATCAAGTGAAAAAAAGTCCGGAGATACTTATTCATTGTTATTCTGGCGGAATTATAAACTGAGATTTATCGTTATGCTCACATACGTGTTGATCTGATATCTTTTTTTCGAACGTATATTTTTTGTTTATTTTTTTGGGTGTTTTATCTAACTTGACCAACTTTCAAAAATGTGTCTGAGGTAAAAAGCATGGCTTCATAATTACCAGGGTAGTGTAACAGTGACACATTAGGGTATTCTAACGGTAGACTTCCTGGGTGGCTTGTTAATTTAATACTCAATAAAAATGATAAAGGCTGGTAATCTACATACGCAAAACAATTGGTTCTCCAATGAAAACCGTGAGAGAATTTTTCAGTTGTGCTTGAGTGGAGTAATTGTCAAAGCTTCAAAATGTGTGTACATTTCTTAATCGCAATTTGTCATTCAACTGATCATAATATTGAAAATCGAAGAATGCTATGCTGTGGTGAATACTTTAACGAAGAGATAAGTATATCATTTACTGTTGTACATGGAGTCAAACTCCTACAAATTCAGTTGCCCCACGATAAATTGCCTAAACCAGTGACATTTAAATTTTGAATTGGTTCTATTAACAGACCTACAAGTTCAAATTTTTTCGGTCAATGGGTATGTATGTCGTTTTGGGCTGCGTGTACGCTGTCCGGTGTTGATGGACGTCTTAATGAATCTACAAGTTTACATTATTTCATGCGTGAGAGGATCGTTTCGGATTGAGGACATCGTGAATGCGTGAGGGGACGTGAAATCATATCTTTATAACCAAGCTATGAGTCGTTGAAAGTTGCATCAATTTGGTTAGATTGTTCATGAAAAAAACACAATTGTGTGCGTAAAAAAACTATAAGATAAAATTTTGAAATAAATTGTGGGAAGATTTATTTTTATTTTTCTTAAAACATATTATAAAACCTACCTTCCCATTATTTAATTAAACATCTTATATCACAGTTTTTTTTTATGCACACAAATATGTTTTTTTCATGAATAATCTAACTAAAGGAGTAGGTCAGGTAAGGGCCGATTTTGGACTCAAATTTCAGATTTTTCTGACGAAAGACTTTATAAACACTTAAGTGTCTATCTCGGTTGATTCAATTAGTTTATGTGAAAGATTTTAACTAATTTATTCATTGAAACGCTCCGAGTCAAGCTTAAATATGAAAAATCTATCAAATATTCCAAAAATTGTCACTTTTCTGATTGATTTTGTCAAAAATGAAAGTGGCCGCATTCGTGTTTATCCTCAACCTTTATATATGTTATGTATTATCATCAAATACAACTATTATTTCAATATTAAGAAGGAACACAATTGCGGCCACTTTCATTTAAGACGGAAACCGTCTAAAATTTAACTAAAATGCTAAAATTGTGAAGATTTCAGCAATTTAGCATGACTTAATGATGCTAGTACTCAATATATGTGCATTGTATTGTCAAAAACAGCCAATGTTTATGTAGCTGAAGCATTCGACTTTCTAATAAATAACTCAAAGTTTACATTTTAACAATTTTGCAAAACTGCTATATTTTGGGGCCAAAAAGGGGTCTTACTGTACTAACTCCTTTAGGCAACTTTCAAGAACTCGTGGTCGATGACCTTAATCAGAACCGATCCCCTCATGCATGAAATCATAAAAAAAACCTAAATTTAAACGTTTAGGTCTATAGAACCATTTCAAAATTTAAATGTCACTTTTTTTTACCATTTCTCGTGGGGCAACATATACGAGTTTAACTCCATGTACAACAATAAATAATTATCAAAGGTATCAGGATTATTATTCAATACGCCAGGCGCGCGTTTCGTATACATAAGACTCATCAGTAACGCTCAGATCAAAATAGTTATAAAGCCAAAAAGTACAAAGTTGAAGAGCATTGAGGACTCAATCTTCCAAAAGGTTGTGCCTAATACGGCTGAGGTAATCTATTCCTGGGATGAGAAAATCCATAGTTTTTCGAAAAATTCAAAGTTTTGTTACATAAAATTCATAAAAGGACCATATATTTGATATTCATGTCAACATCGAAGTGGTGACTACTGAGCTGGTGATACACTCGGGGACGAAACTTAAATGATAAATGTATCTCTTCGTTAAAGTATTCATCACAGCATCATGAGCAAAGCATTCTCCGATTTTCAATATTTTGATCACTTGAGTTGCGATTTAGAAATGTAAATACTTTTTGAAGCGGTGACAATTACTCCACTCAAGCACCTATTCTTAAGTTCAATACCATAGCTGCTCACCCTTTCACGAAAATATTGAATTGCTTCCTACCCTTTTCCCAATTTTGGAAGTCAAATTAGCAACAACTTTATTTTCTTTCAAGATATACAGTGTTATATTTCGAAATGAATGCCGTTTTTTTTATAATTGTTTATTCTTTAACATGTGAAATAAGAATACCAATTAGTAAACATAGGACTATACAAATGAAGAATATACCGTGCAGGTTTGCTTTCGTCTAACGTGTATTGGTAATAAATTAATGTGTTTTTATATATTATTTTATAAAATTGACCCTCCCGACCTCACTAAGATTAAATGCCAAACGCTAAGTATTTCAGGTACACCTTTCATTTGGTCATGGCTTTCAAATGACTAAAATTAAATGTTCTTGTTATTTATTTTTTTTTTGCCTAATAAGGACAATTAAAAAGCTTTTGTAAAACAAGTTCTGTTTTCTATTTTTTAAGAGACATAATAAAATGATACGGATTTATATCATTTCATTGTGACACCTGAATTTAGTTTCATGACTTTAACCGAAAATTATTCATTTCATAGTTTATTAGCTAATTTAAATTAAAATGAATAATATCATCAAATATAATTTAATAATTCCACGGCGATCCATTTGTACTTGTCACCACCTTGAAAATGTTTTTTTTTTAATTTGTGTATTAAGCGCAACCTCTTGTTTTGTAATCCATTGATCCGAATAGACAGTCACACCTGGCACGGTGTGTCCTAGATGCCCAGCTAATTACCCATCTGCAAATAACATTTGACCTTTTTGAAAGCCTTCCACGAGTATAATACACACATCGTATAAACGTAGTCACAGAAGAGATAGTAAAAGGTCAATAAGCGTTCAACTATATATTGTCTTTACAGTTTAAGTTATATACTTTAATGTGTTCATCTTATCATTTTAAAAAAATCATACATTAAAAAAAAAGCAAAGAAAAATGTGCTGTCTATGAAAAATATACGTTAAACATAGAAAACTTATCTCATGAATGTAAAAAGTTGCACGGTGTTCGTTTTAATTTCTTATCATCGGATGGTTATTATATACAACATTTGTCATCAGCACGCTTACGATAACGTTAAAGTATGATTAAAAACAAAGACTTTTATGATTGTATTTTATTTAAATTCCGGCATGCAATGCCAAGAGAAAACGTCACGCCATGCATGAAATAGTTGATATTTTTCATCTTTTGCTTTTCTTCCGATTACTATTTTTTTTTACTTCTGCCGTCTGATATGCTTTTTGGCTTTATAAATTATCGAAAGGATTTTTTAGGCCAATGATACAGTACATGGGGATTTCAAAACTCAGCCTGTGTTACCGAACACTTATTTTTATAAGAGTTATCTCCCACGTTCCCATTTTCTTGTTATCTTTATATCTCTGAAACCATAAAAGATTTTAACAAACTGTTTTCACCAAATTGGTCGTCTACCCATAAGAAAGTGTTGGTTACGTTTAACTGATGTGATCGGATGACATCCTATGGTAGTTATTTCCCTTTGAAAATTTAATACAGGTGATATGTTGAATAAGTTAAAACATTATAAGTCATAGAGGCCTAAAGTCTTTCCATATGAAGTCCATGGTTCATTAGGAAGAAAAAAGGTCAATTGTCAAGGACGTGTTCTTAATATTTTACTTTACTTGTTATCTTTATTAAAAAGAAACCGTAACAGTTAATGATATGATATGTTTGCCAAATAGTTGTTTACAATAGGGTGCAACTTCAACCCATTTAAGTAGAAGTGTTTTGGTTATCTCTTAAAGGAGTTTTTTCCCCTTATGTATTAGAAATCAGTATAACTCTGCAGCCGTAGAAGTGAATGAATTGGGTTCTTTCGATTTGAGATCACTGACCTATGACCTTGAATTTGAGGTCGAGGTTAAAGGTCAATTTGACTATCTAGATTTTGACCTTTGCTAAAAATTCTTACTGGTTCATTATAAATATTGACTGTCCTGATTGTATAGGGAAAGATGCATGAATGTTAGTAACTGGTCTGTTCATGAGGAAAACAGATTACAAAAAGGAAGGTAGACTTATATATATATATATATATACTTACCTTTGTTCAGCAACACAGGTACATTTCCTAAGACATTTATCACCGTACCAATTAGAAGTACAAGGTGTACAGTTATTACCTGCCATAATGAATCCGATAGGACATGCTGCGAAATAAAGCCAGTCAAAATATTAAAATTAAAAGACTATTTTTACGTGAACAAATTATTTTTTTCAGTTAAATCAAAGGCTTCATAAAATATACATGTACCAAAAATGGTGTTTGATAATGTTCCTGCATTGTCATTCGAAACGTATATAGTGTACTCGTATTTTATTGACAACAAAATAATTTTATTTAACTGATACCTACAAACACAACTGCCATTATGTAGCCGATATTCAAAGCAGCAGATAGGTTTTCTACAAAAGACAATTGCATGTGTATTAAATATAGAGAAATCCTAACGTAACGTTAATAAAATTTAGTACGGCTGTTTTATCTTAAAGATTGATACACAAAATAATTGAGTTATATTTAGGGTATGCGTCTGAGTAAAACCTACAAAAATGCCACAAAGGCCGTACTAATTGAGCAGTGTTAAGTAACTTAATTTAATGCATTTCATTTTGATATAATATATATGTTATAATATTGTATGTAGAGCTATGTTGAATGTATCAGTGTATTTATAGATTATCGTTGATCATCTCAACAAGATTAATTTTCTCGCTTGAGCCGGGACGGCGAAAGCGTGAAAAACAATCGAGTTGAGATGACCAATGATAATCTGTTTATCGCTCTTTTACCTATATGACGACGTTGTCAATTTCATGTAAATTTCATTAGCAACGCCACGTCCCTGCTTAGTTTCTAGCGATAATTTTCCATCTCAAGCGAGTAGCATGATATAAAAAGTTATCACAAAAAAGATCATAGGTAAAATGCACAGAGTAGCGATAGTTAAACTAATATGTGTATGATAGATATTAAGATAATAAAATAATAATCCATATTTTTCTTTGGAGAAAAGGTTGAGGTTTAATTATTTTAAAGTTTGACGTTAAATGAATTCATAACCGACAGCGATTTTCTCATCTATCTAGTAAGGTGTGCCTTGTATAGTTGAGTAAAAAAAAACACAATTTTACTGAGAAAAAGTCGTTGAAAGAAAGTCATCGTCGAAAACTGGTTAACATCTAAGTAACATACATTTAAATTTTCAGAATGCAAAAATTTCAATAGTATTTTTTTTTATAAATTTCCAGTTGAATATCTTGCACCAGTGAAGCAAAGTTTTCATAATATTTTGAAATATGAAAAATGGCATAAAAAGTTCGTTTTATACATCAGATAACAAAAAGTAAATTCATTCAAGCTTACCCAGTTGTTCTACTTTGACATACTCCTTTATCGTCGTATTTAAGATTCAATACAACACTATTAATATTAGATATAATAAAACAAAATCGAAACACCTTTGACATGTTTAATCTGCTTGTGCACAATATATCCGGACACATTTGATACGTGTAAAATAGCTGATCAGAAAAATACAATCACCGGATGTAATACAGGATTCGCTGAAGATGTATTTGATGGAATGACAAGGTTTATCACATTAATAGATATGGATTTGTGATATTGATTCATAACTAGCGCTATTAAATGTATTTAACCTAAACTAAAACATTAATGAAATATATATATATATATTTCTCTAATTCTATGGAAATTTATCCCTTTCCGAACCCATGTATAAAAAAAATGTAATCAACATGTGGCTGCCGGTGATTTCAAAAGATCATTGGATGATTTTAAGGGTCGTGACTTTTTTAGCTAACTGGATGAATCAAAATATGCTATGACAGGTGTTAATGCAATGGACAACTTCGTGCAATGTGAAAGGCACTCAAAGGGGATTTTCGGTTAACAAAAAAGGAAAATGTAGTTTTTAATCATTAGAGAAACAGATTCTTACATAGTTACTCGTGGTTTATCGGATTTATCCAATCTCGATAGTTAAATTATAAATTTTGACTATCTCGATTGGATAAATCCGATAATCCACGCGTATCAATGTAAGAATCTCTCTCTCTCTCTCTCTATATATATATATATATATATATCAAAGGTATATAAACAGTATACAATATTGCTGAATACATTATAATATCATTGATCGTTTTGATTTAATGCTTCGTGATTTGTTAAAAACTTAATCACATGTTCTTTTTTTTTCTTTTTTTTTTAATTTTCAAAATTATTTGGTCTTTACCAGCTTTTGTGCGAAAAAAACTACTTTTGATTTTATTCTGGTTAGGTCTATCCACTTTTTTATGGAAAGACCCAATAATTTTGTACTGATTTATTTTTTTTATTCTTCTTCCGCCAAACCATTTTCGTGTTGTATAAAGTTGTTTTACAAGATGTCGCTTACATATGTTGGAGATGAAACCGAACAGATAATGGGTGTTGACAATTTAACGTGTTAAGTTTTTTGAAAAAGACATCTGCAAAAACACTGTGTTCCGTAACCGAAAAGATAACGACGATTTTTTCTTCTTTGTTCGTTACATCCTCCGGAATTTTTGGATGATTTTGATCGAAGCAACTTATTGAAGTCTTATTAAAGTTAGCTACCTCTACAAAATAAATTTATCGTTATGTTTTTGTAACTCATAAACAGAAACCCGTATCCACCTAGAATCTTTTTGTTTGCAGTCCTTAGAAAATAAGTAAAAGGTCAAAGGTCAAAGTCAAGTTTTCAATTTAGAATTTTGCCTATTTGAACATTTTCTCTGACACTTTAAAAGATAGGAAGCCCAGGTGGTCTAGCGGGACGGCTACAGTGCAGGCGATTTGGTGTCACGATATCTCAGTAGCCTTGGTTTGAATCCCGGCGAGGGAAGAACAAAAATTTTGTGAAAGCAAATTTACAGATCTAACATTGTTGGGTTGATATTTAGACGAGTTGTATATACATAATGTACAAAGCCATGTATCACCATCACTGCTGGTGATCCGATGGATAAATCTATTGTAGAGTTGTCACTGGCTCAGACGTACTTATAACTATACACCTTGTGTTTGTTGCATAACATCTTGGCCACAAGTTTATCGTTTTCTGTTTAGTATTAAATTTATATTAAGATCCATTTTGTTACATCTCGTGATCAATTTTATTTGGCAATCGCCAATGGCAGTCAGCAGGGTTTAAGAACATCAGTTGTTCGACCTGTTAGTCAAATGCGTTTTGTTTAATTATACTTTTTCATCTTTTTGGTCTTTTGGAAAATGTTATTTGTGCTGTATTTAGACCCTTCTACAACGAAATTTGCTTTACATGCACACGTATAAAAATTGCGGTTTTTATCCAACGCAATCATAGGTTTGAATTTAGTTTTCAATTTAGACTATATATATACGAGTCTAAATTGAAAACTAAGTTCAAACCTATGATTGCGTTGGATAAAAACCGCAATATATACGAGTCTAAATTGAAAACTAAGTTCAAACCTATGATTGCGTTGGATAAAAACCGCAATTTTTATACGTGTGCATGTAAAACAAATTATATATATATAGAGAGAGAGAGCCCAGGTGGTCGTGTGGTCTAGCGGGACGGCTGCAGTGCAGGCGATTTGGTGTCACGATATCACAGTAGCATGGGTTCGAATACCGGCGAGGGAAGAACCAAAAATTTGCGAAAGCAAATTTACAGATTTAACATTGTTGGGTTGATGTTTAGACGATTTGTATATACATTATGTACACAGCCATGTATCACCATCATTGATGGCGATCCGATGGATACATCTGTTGTAGGGTTGTCACTGACTCAGACGTACTTATAAATATAATTATTTTCTGTGACTGTATCTTACATTAATTTGTAGGATCCTTTACTATAGATAATTTAGCTGATCTGTAACAATAACATCTTCATGCCTTATATATCATGTACTGCAGTACGTCACTAGATTAAAACTGACGTGGAAAGGTAACACACGGCCAGCGAAAGCTCTATTTTTAAGAGCCCAGGTGGTCGTGTGGTCTACCGGGACGGCTGCAGTGCAGGCGATTTGGTGTCACGATATCACAGTAGCATGGGTTCGAATCCCGGCGAGGGAAGAACCAAAAATTTGCAAAAGCAAATTTACAGATCTAATATTGTTGGGTTGATGTTAAGACGAGTTGTATATACATTATTTACACAGCCATGTATCACCATCATTGATGGCGATCCGATGGATACATCTGTTGTAGGGTTGTCACTGACTCAGACGTACTTATAAATATAATTATTTTCTGTGACTGTATCTTACATTAATTTGTAGGATCCTCTACTATAGATAATTTAGCTGATCTGTAACAATAACATCTTCATTCCTTATATATCATGTATTGCAGTACGACGCTAGATTAAAACTGACGTGGAAAGGTAACACACGGCCAGCGAAAGCTCTATTGTTTAGAGCCCAGGCGGTCGTGTGTCCTAGCGGGACGGCTGCAGTGCAGGCGATTTGGTGTCACGATATCACAGTAGCATGGGTTCGAATCCCGGCGAGGGAAGAACCAAAAATTTGCGAAAGCAAATTTACAGATCTAATATTGTTGGGTTGATGTTTAGACGAGTTGTATATACATTATGTACACAGCCATGTATCACCATCATTGATGGCGATCCGATGGATACATCTGTAGTAGGGTTGTCACTGACTCAGACGTACTTATAAATATAATTATTTTCTGTGACTGTATCTTACATTAATTTGTAGGATCCTTTACTATAAATAATTTAGCTGATCTGTAACAATAACATCTTCATGCCTTATATAGCATATACTGCAGTACGCCACTAGATTAAAACTGACGTTTTAATATAAGAATGTTTAAAATATTTACAAAATGATGAAAATAAACGCAATATTTCGCTAGACCAACTAGCTTTATCAAGCGTGCATCTATCCAGGTGAAATCGGATGTAGATGATAAGAAACTTTTGCAGCTCTACGTCTGTGTTGCACTGAACTGCCTTCAAAATAAGAAAATTTTGCAGCTCAATGTATATGACCTCTTGCATTTAGCTGCTTTGAAAATAAGAAAATTTTGCAGCTCAATGTACATGTTGCACTTGGATTTAGCTACCTTAAAAATACATAATTGGTAGTTGAAGTTAGCAACGTCCATTGGCCAATATTACGGGATAAAAAGGACGATGCTTTGTTTTAAATTATTCTTTATCTTTCCTGTATCTTTTTTCGTCTTACAGGAAAGATAAAGAATAATTTAAAACAAAGCATCGTCCTTTTTATCCCGTAATATTGGCCAATGGACGTTGCTAACTTCAACTACCAATTATGTATTTTTAAGGTAGCTAAATCCAAGTGCAACATGTACATTGAGCTGCAAAATTTTCTTATTTTCAAAGCAGCTAAATGCAAGAGGTCATATACATTGAGCTGCAAAATTTTCTTATTTTGAAGGCAGTTCAGTGCAACACAGACGTAGAGCTGCAAAAGTTTCTTATCATCTACATCAGATTTCACCTGGATAGATGCACGCTTGATAAAGCTAGTTGGTCTAGCGAAATATTGCGTTTATTTTCATCATTTTGTAAATATTTTAAACATTCTTATATTTACATACTAAATAGTGTGTTAAAATTACATTGTTAGGCAATCTATAATTTTATTTGTGTAATTGAATTAATCTCTGTACTGATTAATCCACACTCCCATAGATTTGTATGTCATGTGCTGCTATTTATAGGCACTTATATATATATATATATATATATATATATATATATATATATATATATATATATATATATATATATATATATATATATATATATATAAACATAAATAAAATATGCAATTTATTTCTATTCCGTTATATTTGGATTTTCCCTTATCTATTTCTATCTCTAGTAACTGTGGTTTGTGGAACAAATTTGAAGAACTGGTTTGATTAGTATCTATATATAAGTCTTTAGTTAGTACTGCGAAGTTACTGCGAGCAAACCAAGCCTACATTTGGACACTTGCCTCTTATTTAGCCATGTAGATAGATAAGAAATGTTTTAAATTCGGACGAATTTATGAGGGAGAATTTAAATTAATTGCATGTGAACATATTGTCTTGACGGGATATCTATATCGAAATATTAGAAAAAAACTTTTAACATATTGCAATGTGAGCATACGTTTAATTAATAAGAGCGTCTTACCATCGCCCAAGACTATTTAGTGCTTACAGAACATGTTATCTAATAAAAAAGAAATGAAAATTAATTGACAAATTCGAAAAACATTCGTTTTGCATGCTTATCTGACGAATATGCAAGCACTATTTATGAAGTAATCGCTGCATGTTTTTATCGGCGCGTGTCATACTTTTGCATGGCCAATGATTATCTAGAATATCAACAGTGATTAAAAACTATTTAAGAATTGAATGCTTCTTTTTGTAAATTTATTGGGGTGTAAAAGCGTTGACCGAAGTATATTTTGTATGAAGCGCGGAAGCGCTTCATTCTAAAAATGTACGCACGGTCAACACTTTTACAACCCTATAAAGTTACAAAAAGAAGCATTCAATACTTATAATTACATTTTTTAGCTATGATTATGAAAACACGAATTTTATATATTTTATTATTTAATTCACCTGTGCACTTTATTGTTGGAGCACGTGTTATCATGAATGAAAAGTTGTATGGAGCAATGCAACTGCTTACAGAATAACACGTGATGTGCAGTTAGCCAATCAGAACAATATATTATAATGAAACATACATCTAATGTAATTATCCAATAAACAACTATCAAAGACGAACATGTGCACACTGAAAACTTTTTTGTAAATGTTGTATCTACAGTTTAAAATATTGTTGAATAATATAGAACTGAAATGATAGGACTATGGTAATTGAAAATCTTTAGTGAAATAAAATTCAGAAAAATTAAGCAATTTACCCGTTTTTGTCACTTTTAATAAAAACAGAAATAAATGAATGTTACATCGTTTGATGTGTTACAATTAGGAGTTTATTGTATTTAACAAGATAAATACCGTTAACTTTTTCGTCGTAAATTTGGCATATACAGAAACTTTATTTTTCAATTTGGTCCGAAAATTGTCAGCAAAATTTTCATTAAATTGAAAGTTCGGAGTTGACTTATTTGTGACATAAAGTTTGTAATTTTTCATATTCCATTAAACTTTATTGGACTTAGTTTCTTTCCTCAATATGTCCTAATTTCGAAGAAGTATTCAACAGAAATTACCGTTTTTTTAAACCACATTTTCAAAATTCACTGATGCAAACGACTTGAAACTGTTTCAATTGTTATTTCTGCATGCATATACAATGACCATGAAGATGAATGTGAATTGGAGTCCTTTATTTCTGTATTCTTCAAATTTTAAGGCATTTTTCTCTATTCATATAAATTTTGCAATTCAGACCTCTTGCCAAGGTCCGGGCATACACATGTAAATGGCATGAATAGGATGAACAATTTTGTCCTGCATTTTTTTAGTTGTAATCTCTGTCCTGCCTTTTTATTTTTTCACTCTATCCGGTCCTGCCTTTTTTTTTTACCTAAATTGTCATCCTGCATTTTTTTGGCAAAGTGTCTCTGATCCTGCCTGTTTTTTTATAACTCAAAACTCCTGTCCTGCTTATTTTTTTCAAATTCCATCCTAACCCCACCCCTAGATATCAAATGGTAGCTCCATCAGGATTTCGGTGCTTTGTGATACGGTTCTCTAGACGACGTTGTCAACATGTAATGGCGACCATTGTTAGACGTTGGATTTTGCATTCCACGTTGTTGAGTTGCATTGATGGAATTACTTCTACTTTAGCGGACCCCATAAAAAGTACAGGAAACTATACACAATACTAGTATATAGGGATTGGTCGCGCCAATAAGTTAAAAACGAAAATAGCCTAAAAATTAAAAAAAAATATAAGATCAAAATCGAATTCCCCAGGAGAAGTTCTGTTTAAACAACTGTTGTTTTGGACAGTTTTTTAAATTATAATTCCAAAATCTAGCAGAAATATGTCTTGGTAGGTGTACAAAATGTCCACGCTTCCGTTACTCAGGTGTATATCACGTGATAAAAATTTCATTATCTGTGACCTTTACGTCATAAATATTCATGAAATAAGTGACGTCATAGTCAACCGTAACGTAAAATCAGCTGTTTTTAAAAACATTACAATGTAAATATGGAAATGCCGATTAAGTTAAAAATATGTTTATTATTTGTGAAAGTATTGAGAAAATAATGCAGTCGTATATTTCTATAGGATTAATTCTAGATTTAACTGGAGAGGTATGTAAATCGTGTATATGCATACAAAACTTTAATGAATGATTATCGTTTTTATTTTTCAAAATAACTATTATATCCGAAAAAATGATAACTATTCACTTGCCACGAGTTTTGTCTCGGTGTCTGATAATTGTATTTTCTTCCGTCTGAGCGCAATGTTTGTGATATTTTACGTCCCTGCTCTTTCATGGTGTTAGAAAATATCTTTGAACTACAACAATGTATAGCACTTGTTGAATTACTAGTCTAGCAACCAGTACTTCGATACAGCATGAAATAATATAATTTAATAATTCCCTTATTATACCCATCGGGCAATTGTCTCTTCTTTCAAAAGGTTCGAAATTAAAAAAAGGAGATGTGCTATGTTTTCGAATGAGACAACTATCCACCAAGTTTAGATGCAGTGAACGTAAGCAATTACAGGCAACCATACAGCCTTCAACAATGCGAAAACCCCATACCGTATAGTCGGCAATAGAAGGACACTTCATGAAAATATTTAATTGAGAAAACTAACTGCCGAATTTGTAATTAAACAATGTACGAAAAACATATATGACCGACATGAACCAACGACAACTACAACACAGAAAGCTCCTGACTTGTGACAGGCACATGTAAATATAGAATGTTGCGGGGTTAAAATGTTTGTGAAAGATTGTTCATGTCCGTAGTTTTCACTTTCATCAATTATACTCGATTTGACCACTGTTTGGGTTAATTACAGACAAAATCAATCAATAAATATAAGTTTATATTCATTGGTTGAATGTTGTATTATTGGGTGTTCTTTTAATAATTGTAGAATATACCTATGACATGTATTGAAGCAATCTGTTTGTGACTCTTCGGCGATTCCGCAAGCTTGTAATTATTGCGTTTACTTTTTTGCTTCAACAGCAAGCTATTGACCAGCTTATTTACTGCGAAAAAAAAACATTACCATGTTAAATGACAATGTTTAATGGTAACGAAACTCATTTGAGTAGTAGTCATAACCAAACAAATGTATCTACATCTGAAAACGCGACAAGAGTGGAATATTTTAACATTACTTCAAGAAATGACATTGAATTCCATGATGATTTAAAAGTTTGGCTACCGTTTGATATTGTTTCAATTGTTCTTGCGACATGTAGCATTTCAGTGTGTGTGTTAGTAATAATTTTTGCATTTAAGAAAAACGGGAAAGCATTTTTCAAATGGAAAAGGGCTCAGCGTTTCGTTGTAATAACATCAGTCTGCGATATGTTGTTTTACGGAGTACAATTCATATTGAATATTGATACTCAGATATCAGGACTTGTGCCTTCGCCCGTTTTTTGTTCAATTGATGGTTTTTTTTTTACTAGAATTCGCGTATGCTCAGAGGAACTTGAGCATAATTGCGGCAGCAACAGCTTGCTATTATATTCTAAAACAAGCTGAAATTGATTTAGGAAAGTATGATTGGAAGATGTTTTCATTCATGTTTGTGTACCCAGCTATTCTATTGGGCACAGCAAGTTTTAATGGAGGAATGGCTTATAATGGTGTATAGTAAGTTTATTTGTCGCTATCATATGCATTCATGTAATATTCTGTAAGGACCTCGCTCTGTTTATAGAAATGTAAACACACATCAACATTTTGTATGCAGTACCCAGTAAAATATTAAATGTATCTTAATCTAAGTTTGAAATGAGGTGTATAATTATGAAGAAAATGAACATAATTTTGAGTTTTTCACCGAAAAGATACCCCATTTCATAATATGTTTTGAAGAATCGATCGCTCCCTGCAATCTACAACATATTATAAGAACTGGTAAGGCACTAGTGCCTCAAAGTCGGGATGGCTGTGCAACAAAAAAACAAAGGGCCGTAACGCAAAACGTTATTCCCTGTTCCGCATGTTGTGCAGTTGGGAAACTGCATATAAATTTATAGTTTCAATTTCAGTACGTGCATAATTGTTCAAAACTTTCATTGAGGAATATATATATTGGTCGCATTCTTTATGATCTTTTGTTGTCATTTAATCAGATAATGACTTTGAATTCATATTAAGTTGCATGAATTACCTGATCAGGGTTTATTCCATTTGTTTATAAACATATTTGAGGTACTGTGCAGGATATTCTGTACACGTGAGTTAAGGTAAATTTATGAAAAGTGTTATTGACTAGTAAATATAAAAAAGTTTGAAAATGCATGCATTTACTCAATAGTGTAATACTTTTCTCAAACAAAACCTCAAAAAAAAAAGAAAAATTCATTCATTTTAATTGAAGTTCCGGCAAAACATATAATGCAAGGGAAGTTGTGCTATATAAAAAAATAAATTGATGGAGGTTGTGTAAAAAAAAAGACGAAATCTTTGATCCGACATAAACAAATAAAATGATGCAGATTGAGTAAAATTGAAAATGAATATACTATTCACGCTTACCCCCTCCTTCTCCCTCCCCAAAAAAAGAAGAACAAAGAGACAAAGCCAAAAAAGATAAATGAAAAACCGAATTGAAAATAAACAAAACAGAGGCAAACAGAACTGTTTAATCCTTTATATGACATCATTTTGATATATATATATATATGTTTTGTCTTGTCTCAAAAATAGAATGGATACAAATAGATATTGTTATTCATTTTCATTATATATTTATTATTCAATTTCAAGAACACAAAATTAATATTTGTTATCAGTATTTTATTTCAATCTAATGCAAACAAAACCTTCGCACTTGCTCATTTTTATGCTATTTGTTTAGCGGCCAATTTAATGGAATCGTTCATATCTTGAGTCCATCTTTTGAACTGAATGTATGAAAAAGTTGCTGCAGATATGTTAATTGTATGCATGTCTGTGTTATTTTCATTGTCTGTACATACATGACGTGTACAGTCTCATGTGTCCCTCGATATCCTGGCAGTGGCACAGGTATGAAAATATGGTTATATTGAACCTCATTCTGACAGGCAGTAAAGGTTTTGTCAAAATGGGGTGTCCATTGGATGGTACGGGTTGTATCAATACGCAGCCAAGTCCAATGCAACATTTATTTTAAGGGTGCGTAGGTCCCCTTTTCCAATAGGGAAATGTCCTCATCCAAATTACCCTTATTTTACAGTGACTGTCCAAATGACCAGCCCCCCTCCCCTTGTTCATTCAGGTGAATACTTTTTACCCGGACTTTACTTTTGTATTTGTTGTTCTCATCCTGAATATGCATGAAATATCTGCCACTGGACGTTATGCTTCCCAATGCTTAATATCTTAAAAATTGCCTCATTTCTAGAAAGTCTTCAAGGTTGATGTATAGGCTTTCACGTGGAACGGTGGATTGAAGTTATTTTCTTTTGGATTTATCTCATTATAAAATGGAAAAAGGGAGTAGTCCTTCTCCCTTGACTCACAATCCGCCGTTAGAATCCACCAATACTAGCCACAGTAAACACTGAATTTACATATGAAACTGGACACTGCACTTTGCTTAAATCGGTTAGTGTAATAGTACATGGTAATTAACAAAATCACAATATTTGCAAATTCCGGGTTTTTGTAAAAGGAGGGGATTAGTAAAGCTTCCCATTACTTTCCTGTGCGAAACAAGATTTGTACATACGATAACCATACCATATACAAATACCTTCGTCTTTTTGGCTCATTTTGTGCATGATGTGTGCTGCTGTAGTCACATCAGAATATTATTAAATTTGTTTTTATTGTAAATTGAAATACGGGCAGAAGAAATGTAAATATACACTCATAGTGCGGTGACAGAAGTGTAAAAAGACGTCTAGATCGCGAGTTTAATCTCCCCAAATAACACACGGCTAAAAATGGTCTTAACTTAAAGACAAGTATGTCTTCTTTCGTTTTTGCCCTGTCGTCAAAATTTCGTACGGTCACATTTTTCTAAAAAGTCGTTTTAATGACTAGTAGTATATTGGAGAATTTCAACCCCCCTTTTTGAAAATGAAAAATTGTGAATGTTTGCCTACATTTAATTGAAATAGTTTTTCCTGAAGCTATTTTCATATGTCAAAATATTCTATTCAGTATTTTATTTTCTTCTAATCTATAAAATTTGCTAAGTTTGAACTGTTTAAAAATGAGGCAATTTTAATTGCAAATTTAGACACAAACTTTAGTTTCTTCTTCATAGCAGTAATAAAGATTATCCCATTATATTTTAAGCATATAGTAATTCATAAAACTAATAAGATATAAAAATTTCGGGACCAAAATATGAAAAAGACCTTAAGAAATCAATGGAATAAGAATGAGAAAAAAACTTCAATTTTAACACGGAACTGAATCACTTGCCTTCCGTCACATTTTGTGTATTAGTCAATAATTTGCACTCAACTGATATATGGATTTACTACCTTTTTCGCTATTATATACACATATTTTCATTAAAGTGCACTGATATATACCACATACGTTGTTTGAATATGTTTATATTCTATGTTTTTTTGTTATAAAATATACTTTGTAAGAAAAGTCTTATTGTAAATCAAAATAGTTGACGGATAGTTTCAGTAAATATTCCGTGATATATTTAGTCCGTTGCAACTTGCTCCATTAAGTCCAAAGAAAAGACAAAAGTCGTTAAATTTTATGCAGTGCTTAAAAAGTCGACTAAAATTTTGAGTCAATTTACCAGTAAAGGGAATTCAATTTTTGTATCTGCATTGAACAATGTTGAATAAAAGATTGGATGAGGTGAACATCAAGATATTTCATGCAATTTAGCTGTTAATTTGAAGAACTCTGTGCAGGCAGTTTATCATAGTTCATGCTACAAAAGTTAAACAAGTAACATATTGGTTCCCCTTTAGAGCAAGCTCCTCATCTCTGATATTTAATGACGACATACAATAATCGGACTGTTGTCCCTCAGTTTCGGGTATGTGTATACGCGTTCTAGAATGCAATCGTTCAACTGGAGCGCTTGTATTTTGTTGCAACAAAACATTTGATAAAGATACAAACGTTTGAATCAGATGAGCGTATTAGGAATGTTTTATCCGTGTCAGATAAGGTTAAAGTTGAAACAGTTTCCCGTCCATCTTTTAAACTTCAAGCACTGTGTCATTTTGATTGCATTACAAATTATTTGCTTAAAACGAAAAAAAAAATCCAAACCCGTGGAAGCAGATATCTCAGATCAGGATACTGCTTTTACTAATTTTATTTTGGCTATTGAAAACAATTTAATGGTAATTCCCATGACACAGTTACTTGATAAATATAGATCTTTCCTTCCGGCTGATTCTAATTTAAAATATTCTACTTGTAGAATGCAGTCTAAACTCATTTTGGCTGTTGTCTGCTCTATGGTCGGGTTGTTGTCGCTTTGACACATTCTCCATTTCCTTTCTCAATTTTATCATTTGATTTTTATAGAAATTCAGTTGTCAAACAACTTCAACAAGTTCAAGGCAAAAATAACATAATATTTAGTAGCAAAAAAACTATTTGAGATGCCTATATCAGCTGCTAGTCAATTGAAAACTGACCTCGAAATCTCAATGTCAACTGTAATAGATATAAATCACGGACAGATATTTCATTCCGCTGCAAGTATACTTAGAAAAGACATCGAAGCTCTACAGAAGAATACCCAACTTCGGATGAATTGTCACTTCCTTCTTCAATTCAGTCAATGCTTTCGTATTTATTGCAATTCATTTTATGGTTACTCGATGAAACTGTATACAGACAAGACTATTTTGGAAAATGGCACCAGAGAAATTGCGTAAATGCTAATTAACTGTTGAGTCAATCGTTTGTGTGGCCTTTTTTCCCCTCCTTTTCATTTAGGATTGGCATTACAAATGTACTATGAGTTTGGTTCAAAATACCTTGTTGAAACTTTGAATGCCAATGGATTTTATGCTTCTTAAAGTGAAGTGCGACGCTAGTACGCTATCTAATGTGTTGCCAACCATGAAATTGAGCGAATTCAAGATAGTGTGTACGTCTCGTATAATGTTTCTCCAGCATCTTTGCAGACAGGCATATGGATGTCATCGCACTTTCCAAAAACCCCTTTAGATCTCTGTTAAATCTTGGATGAATTGATAGGGATGGTTTGAAGCATTTTTAGGAACAAATGCCTTCGGATTTCCTACAATACCTTGTCTGTATTTGTAAAGACAAAAAACTCAAAATAACGTGTTGTTTGCTTTGAGCAGAACCTTTCAACGTTCAGACCTGTGGCCATGAGTGAAATGTGTAGAAATATTAAAACATGTCTTGTGACGGTTGATGAAATAGAAGATGATGGAGATGACGGTTGATTTTGGTAAAATGCTTTTTGCACTGGTACACACGGTCCCATCCCCCAGGTAAGGGGAGTGTTGATGCGCCCTTAAAATAGTTAAACCCCGCCACATTCTGTATGTGTCTGTTTCAAGTCACGAGACGGTAATGCAGTGTTTGTCGTTTGTTTCTATATACCATATTTGTTTCTTTCTCATTTATTTTGTACATTAATCAGGCCGTTATATTTTTCGTTTGTTTTAAATTATTCATTTCGGGAATTGAAGACTATGCAGTATAACTTTTACTCATTGTTGAAGCCCGTACGGGACCTATAATTGTTAATTTATGTCACATTTGGTCTCATTTGGAGAGTTACATGTAATTGTCTCATTTGCAATCATATCACATCTTCTTTTTCTTATATGGAATACTTTTGAAGTTTGTGGTACGTTTCAAGGAAAAAAAGGGGGGATATAGTTATAAAACCTATAATATAACAGATATCTACCAGAGTTAAATACACAACAACAGATAATACTATGGAAGCAGTAATAATCGTGAACAACAACCAAAAGCAATGAGTAGTCTATAAAAAAACTAAAGTATCCGCAAATTCAATTTGAGGTCATATTTGACTGAAGAGTTATATTGCTTCGGATTGATACCTCAACCAATATGATAGTTTAAAAAATAATTTTAAAGTATTGCCCTGCATGACACTTGATTTTTTAACCGAAATTGAAATTTTTCATAAGGTTTAGGTGCACAAATCATTTTATAGGTTGAAAACTTGATTTTTGAAGTTTTGTTTATAAAACGTCGTTTTAGGAATTTATTTGATTAAAAAATCTCAATGATTAAGGTGTATGTATAATAACAAACATTACTAAAGCCAAAACAGTATCATCTGTATTTAGGTATAGTTTAGAAATAGAAAAAAATGTCAAAATTGAAACCCTCCCAAATTTTAACAATTTTTTACATATGACCTTTGTCCTCAATTTGAAAAAAATGTGACCATATCAAGTCATGACGACAGGCATATTATTATAGTACACGATTTCCTCTTTCCAATGATATATTATATAAGTGTGTGTTCGGTGGGGAGATTAAATGAATAAAAAATCTGCCTTCAGTCACCGCACTATCAGAAACGTGTCCTTCCCCAAAACGTGTCCATCCCTCAAACGTGTCTTTCCCCCAAACGTGTTCATCGCCAAAATATGTCCGATTCTCACAAACGTAACCATGTCAAGTTGCTAAAGGGAATTTATGAGTCGAATACAAAATTTCAGTACAGCAAATGGTCTCAAAAATAACCAGGAAAATGAATATTTTTAATCAAATTTTTTCCTTGTTTTCGTAAAATATTGGCAACGATACTTTTTTTTATACAAATAACCTTTTATTTGTGTTCTTAAATAAAATTCAAATTTGCTATTCTGTAATTAAAGAACATACGAATTTTTCTTTTAGCTGTGGACTGAAAGAAGGAAAAGGACTGTTGTGGAACTTTTTGATTATCTTCATACCTATCGTCATATTGATCACAGTAATATCTATATTATACTTCCTAATCTGGTACAAACTATATGTAGAAGTTAAACAAATAAAGAAAACCCTAGGAAACCAAAGTATGGCATCAAAACAAATAGTTGTTGCCACTCGAAATATGTCTTTCTTCGTTTTGGTAAGCATTCTGAGGTTTTTAACACCAGCCATTCATTCATGGGTATTTATTGCCGAACCACCAAGGGTGTTGTATGAAACCAACGCTTATGCTACCTGTTTTGGAGGAATATTTAATGGAATCATTTATCTGGCCATTCGTCGAGAATAATTACAAGAAGTTAAATATAATTACTCGTATAAGTGTTGTTGGCGTATATATGTGTTGTAAATGCATACGAAAATGAACAATATATCATCTGGAATATATTATGTGTTTGCATCAAGATATTTGACATACATAGCATATCGTCTCAAACTCGAATCATAGCCAGTATAATCATATCAAAAACCAAACTTCCCAATTTCAGAACGAAGGACGCGAATTTCGTATACATAAAAATCAGCTATGGTGCTAACCAAGTTGAACATTTCTAAAACATCAAAAAACAAAATGAAAATAATTCTGCCTAATCTGGCTAACGTCTTTGCTTCTGAAGAAGAAACTAGTGATTTTAATAGTGATATAACATTTTGTCAATGTTAATTTTCGACAATGACTATAATTTAGTTGTTTTCGTACTAGCTCAACGTGAGAGTATAGCATTTTGTAAAATCTCTTCAAAGATCTTTTATTGAGAAAAACACATTCAGAAGTTACTTGAACCAAACATGTCATTGCTAAGGAGTAATGCATTGATTACATGTAGTGCAGACCACTCCATGTACAATTAATTAGTTGACTAGTTTTATAACTACATATTCAAATATCGAAATTTCTATATTATTTAGACTATATTTTCCTTCCGCCATATGGATGAGATAAACTATTAGTTTATCAAACCATTGTATTACTTTTTCGATAACTTTGATTTGGATCGTGAATGTGTTAAAAACTTTTAATACAGATATGAGGGAAACACATTCTTTTTGAGGTTTGACTTTTTTTTATAATATAGTTATATATTTTGGAAATTCTTCAGTTGTGTTTAAAATATGGGTCTGAATAATGTACAGCGAAATTGATAATGATAGAAAGACTTTTGAGAACATATACAATACTTAGAATGTTACAAGTCGACTTAAACTATAAGCAATGTTCCTTTACCATGTACACGTATAAGCAATTATTGACATTTATTTAGTTCTTAAAGGGGCAATAGCTACGAGATATACAAAACTTTTTTTTTTGTTCGATCATTACTGAAAGTGCAATAGTGAAATAATAATTCTCTTTTAGCAGCCAGTTTAGTTTAATTCTGTCAAAATAAGCTAAGAAACATCGCTGATGAATTATTAACTTGCAAGTAAATAATTCGACCTCATTGAATCCGTATTTATGTGACTTTCAATTTTTCACCTTAGCTAGAGATTATATACGCATGTCTTATGCGTGTTCAGCCAATAAAAGGAATGTCAACATCGAAAGTGAAACAAATGTGAACTATTTCGTTGCATGATTTGATCCACAAAAAACATACTTATACAGTTAAAATCGATGATAACATTATTTTTGTTAAGTATTTAACATGAACTCAAACAGATCTAGAAAAATCCAATTGCACGTGGTTGAAATCTTTTTATGTTTATGTTTATGTTTATATCGGGTTATGTGACCGTCGGCAGTCTTCGGATGTTAATTATATGACATCTAGTTTTAAATCCTCACGAAATTCTGATATATATTAACAAGTCTATGCATTGTTAATTATTTATTTTAGACTAATTGTAATTTTGATTTAAGTTTTAGTATGTTATTACTCAAATGTGAGATTTTGAGTCAAATCGGTGAACATTAATTTGACAGATTATGCCCCTTTACTAAATGTTAAACCACAAAGCATTTAATTTGATGTTATATGTAACATAAATTAAAAAAAAGATGAGGAGTATATATGCAGATCTTTTGTGATTTTGTCACTTTTGGAAATGTGTTTTTAATTGTAGATCTTCGAAATCTGAAATCGCTTTAAAGAAATTCATTTCTTTTATAGACACGGATCAATGTAGATCTTTCAAATCATAAGAACACCTGTTTATTGTTAAATGCCATATGATGACAACTTTTTATCTAACTTTTTCTGATATAATTATTAATTATTGATATCAATATGCTTTTATTAAGGATGGAAATTGAGTTGCACAGTTCCACAAAGAATGTTAAATAAATTCTTATTTAGTATAAGTAAAATATAAATGAATTTATGACAATTTCTATCATAATAAAAATCCCTAATTTCTTCAAATTGCAAATGCTGCATGGTCAAAACTAATTATTTTCTGTTTAACGGACAATCATAAATAGTACACAGATAATTTTAATAATAATTAATCAACTAACGAAGGCAGGTGTTTGTTATGTATAGACTTTAATATTCAATCATTAGTGGGTAAGACGTCAACGTCCATAAAAAGCCAGGGCTACCGCAGGTGGTCGCCATTTTCAAATTTTGCGAAAATAAATATATTGCGGCGCATAAATTTCATTATTGTCGAAAGAATTTGGCGAAAAAAATATACCAATTGGATTTCATGAATCTTGTTTGATTTTTTTCGGGTTTCTCGGACTTTTCCTGATCAGACAATATTCGGAATTCACCCTGAACTCGTTACGACTTTGACAGAAAATCAATAATTAGCTAAGTGCATTATATAACTGTAGGAAACAATGGCATATTTAATAAAGATGTTCATTGTACTATTGTACAAATGATGTTGTTAAATGGCGTCACATGTCACCAAAGGATTTATTTACAAATTTGCAACGCACGTGTTTGAAGCAAAAATTGACGTCTCTTTGTTTTCATTTCAACGATGGTCCGGAAAAGAAAACTGTTGTTATGACAACCACTTTGATTAAAATAATTGATTTGAAGTGAGTACCAGTACTTAACAACCGTTGTGGCGACGCAAGTGTTTCAAGCATAGTTTCACGTTTCGACTTTTCGTCCGGAAAAGAAAACTGTTGCTACGAAAAAAATAAATTAAACTGCAGGAAAAATCTCTGACTTTAGTCTTTATCCTTCAACTAGACGGGAAAATGTATATCCGATAAACTTATTTAAGATTATTTTCGTGTTTCCAGAAGTCAAAAATTATGATTTCATGATCTATATTTCAATACTACAGTATCTTGCCAGAATATTCTTCATTTTGAATGTGGACAGTATTTGGAAGAAGACGAAGAAATCTTTTAAAAAGTTGATGTTTACTGTTTATTCATTACAATGTAGATTAAAAAAAAAAATTGCAGAATTACCATAGACAACAATTGGGCAAACTTTTTTTTTTTTGTTAGAAAGAAGGAAAATCTTAAAGAAAACTAAGTTTATGTAAGTTGTTAGTTGGCAAAAAAAATGAAAGTGTGGACAATGTATTGCATGGCAAAGTGGTGGCGAAAAAGAAAAGTGACCCAAGGGACACCCTGATTAAGCCTATGTTTATAATATGTGTTCAATTCGAACACTTATTGTATTCCAGATAAGAAGGAAATAATAACAAACCGTCTTTATCTTTAAAATAATTTTCGTAGTTAAAATAATGAATTGCATATTAAGGAAAGTTTAAGATCAAAAGTATTGTAATAACTATAAATAGTTTATTATATAAGGAATAATTAAAATGTATGTTTCATTTTTATTAATATTTTCAATTACCAATTACCAATTACTTTGAAAAAAACCAACATATCAAATATTGTCTAATACTGTAATGACTTCACTTCATTCTGAATTAAACAATTCGAACACGTATTGTTTTCTAGATTTTCCTGTTGCTGATTCCGACCTTTCTACAATCGATTGTGAGTGTTTCCCCCTTTATTGTGGCATAGTTCAACACGATCATTAGGTTTACATGCAACAATACGTATTTTCACAATAAAATGGTGGGGGACTTGGGCAGACCTACCATTTATAATAACCCGAGTATATACATTCCTGGTGTACCCACTCACATTTAGATACACATTGATTTTTTTATGAATTAAAACAATCCTGCATTTCCAATTCTAAGGAATATTACCATTTATCATATGGATATCAGCCATAACTTTAAAAACAATACAAACTTTTATCTGATGAGGATGACAAGTTTTTTTAGTCATCTGAATATTTTAAAGCTTAAGAACACTTTAATGAAAAAGAAGTAGTCTTATCTTTGTTTGAAGTGTGTGACTTTCAACTTGTTAGAGAAAAGGTAATATATAATTCTAATATTTCTCTTCATAAAGACATTTTAATTAAAATTGTAGAAATTATATCTTTTCTAAACATTTCTGAAGACAAATGTCCATCAATTATTACAATTTCCTCATATTTCGATACACAATATCCTATTGTTTTTACAATTTATTCATTGTTTACTAAAATTACCTGATCCACATATTGCAAAAGATTGAACAATCAGAGGTAGGCTTCACTTATCGTTATGAATTGATCCTCTAATTTCCTACCACAAATTTAATCATGTGTATAGAAACGCAAAATGCTTGCATGAACACAAAGTTAACATTTCAGCTCGCTGCCGTTGCCTTCAATCTATTCAATTCAGACATAATATATCATGGCATGAACAAAAAGCAACGTTTCATGAGGAAAATTATGTTCTTTACTTTGCTATGCGATGAAAGTTAATTAACTTTGGAACAGCAACTTGAAATACATGTATATTAACATTGATTAAATAAAATGGTCAAATCGATAAACGTTTGTTTCAAAGTATTCATTTGATCAAGGTACATCAGAAATTTTCAATATGTACAATTGTAAATAATAAAGCCTTTTATTGTTTAAGAATATCAATTATATGTCAATGATACCATTTATAACTCATGTTGTTTGCTCATGTTTATATCGTATGATCTAAATTATTCGCATTTTATCATTTTATCATCATATATGAAAAAAAATTAGAAAAAAAAATGAATAAATAAATAAAAAAAAAAATATTATGATTTTTTTTGGGTTATATAACTACTAATTTTTATGATATATTATATTTATATTTCCTTTATTGTTATTTGATGGATGTATATTAAAACTATGTGTAATTGCATGATTGATGGGACAATCATCTTTTTAAAGATAGAGCAACTACATACTGTAATGTAAACATTGTGTTTCATTTTATTAATGTTGAATTTATAAATAGTAGGTATAAATTCTTGATGCTTTAAGTTATATAAGTAGAGTTGACATGACTTTCGGACAAACTAGGTTGTAAACTGTTTATTTATTTACAATTACTTTGAAAAAAAGATATCAAATATTGTCTACTATTGTAATCTGTATAAAACAACTTGAATAGTTATTGTTTTTTAGGCTTTCCTGTTGCGGATTCCGTCCTTTCTACAATCGATTGTGAGTTCCCCCTCCCTCGCACCCCTTTGTTGTGGAATAAGTCAATACGATAATTAGGGGTACATGCAACAATGCGTATAGTCACATTAGAATAATGGAGGACCCGGGCCAACTACCTTTTATAGTAATCCTAGTATATATTCCTGATGTATCCTCTGACATTTGCTCACACATTGTTTATTTTCATGAATAAAAACAATTATACATTTCAAATTCAAATTAATATTTCCATTAATCAAATGGAAATCAGCTCTTAATTTCAAAATACTTTAAACTTCATTAGGATGATAAGTTTATCAACTTATCTGAATATTTCAAAGCTATGAAGCACTTTAACGAAGAAAAGTAGAATTATCTTTATTTTATGCCTTTCAATTTTTAGAGAAAAGGTATTACACAATTTTTGATATTCATCCCGATAAAGATATTTCAATTAACGGTTCAAAAAATTAGTCTTTTCGAAACATTTCTGAAGACAATTTCATGCAATTCTTACCATTTCCTAATATTTCCATACCAAATATCCAATCGTTTTGACCATTTATTCATTGTTATCTAATTTTACAGTATCCAAATATTGCAAAAGGTTGAGCAATTAGAGGAAGGCTTCCCTGATCAGTATTTAGTGATCCTCTAATTTTCTACATCAAATTTAAGCATTTGTATAGAAACGCAAAATACTTGCATGAATATAAAGTCAACATTTCAGGTTGGTGATGTTGCTTTAAATGTACACAATTCAGACATGATTTATCATGGTATGATCAGGAAGCACCTGTTCATGAGGAAAGTCATGTTCCTTGCTTTGTTATTCCAGAACAAATCATGAATAATAGAAAAAAAAAACTTGATATAAATGCATTTTAACCTTGATTGATTATCGTTTAAATAACGATTATCGTATATTTTAAAGTGGTCATTTGATCAATGATAATAAGAAATTTTCAATATGTACAATTGTAAACAATGAAGGCCTTTTATCAGTTTATTGTTTAAGAATATCAATTATATATTATATGAAATCAATTATTACTCATGTTGTTAACTCATGTTTATATCGTATGATTTATATTATTCACATTATAACATTTGATTATCATATATGAAAAAAAACGAGGAAAAAATAATTAGACAAATAAATATATAAATAAATAAACAAAAAGTAACATATAGTATTACTAACTTTTGCTATACTATATGTATATTTCATTTATTGTTATTTAATGTATATATATAAACACAATGAGAAAATACATGATTCATGGAACAAACATGTTTTTTAAAGGAAGAGCAACTACTGTAAATGCAAAATGCGTTTTATTTTTTTAATGTTAAATTTATAAATATTCGGTTTAAACTCTTGATGCTTTAAGTTAAATAAGTAGATTTGACATGGTTTTAGAACAAACTCAGTTGAAAACTATTTATCAACTATTTCTGATATAATTATATATTATTGAACTTCTTCTAGAGAATCACTGAAGGGAATAAAACCAAACATTGCATGAATATTTCTTATGATGTGCTGACCAAGTGTGAATACTTTGTAGCTGATCCATCATCCAAGATGGCTGCTAGCGGGGGACTTCGTTTAACATAGAACCTATGGACAATGCATACAAATGTTTTCTTTTATAGAACCACTGAATGGAATGAAACCAAACATGGCATGAATGTTCCTTATGAGTTGCTGACCAAATGTGGCTACTTTGTAGCCGATCCATCACCCAAGCTGGCTGCCAGTGGGGAACTTGGTTGAACAAAAGACCCCATGTGAAATACATACAAATACCACTGAAAGGAATAAAACCAAACATGGCATGCATGTTCCTTATGGGGTGCTGAAAAAGTGTTGTTACAATTAGCCATCAATCATCCAAGATGGATGCCAGAGGGGAACTTAGTTTTACAGAGAACCCTATGTGAAATACATACAAAACTCTTTTTTGAAGAACCACTGGATGGAATGAAACCAAACATGGCATGTATGTTACTTATGAGGTGCTGACCAAATGTTGTTACTTTGTAGCAAATCCATCAACAAAGATGGCTGCCAACGGGGAAGTTAGTTTAACAAAGGACTCTAAGGGAAATATATACAAATTTCTTCTTCTGAAAAAACTGCTTTGTGGATTGAATCCATGCATGGTATGAATGTTTCTTTTGGTGTATTGACCAAGTTTTGTTAGTCTGTAGCTGATTTGTAATTTTCCTTATAAAGTAATTGTCTACAATTTTAATGAATGCATTGGAAATTTCTGTAAACTGTACAATCATTACTAGGGGATCTGTTATGATTAAATCTATTTTTTCATGATTTCCTAAACCAAAGTAGAATCAGGTTAGCGACACGGGCTATTGAGAGCCTCCGATTATTATTGTTTTCAATTTACAACTACTTTGAAAAAGAAAAAAAACAACAACAATGTATCAAAGATTATCTGATATTGTAATGACTTAACTTAATTCTGTATTAAACAATTCGAACACTTATCGTTTTTTAGATTTTCTTTTTGCTGATTCCGCCCTTTCTACAGTCGATTGTGAGTTTGGTTAACCGTTTATCATGTTCATTTTGGTTTAGTTTAAACATATTTTATTTGCATAAGTAGCAAAAGGGATTGAATAGATTAGTTGCAATTATCATGGACATTGCTAACCATAGACTATTCAAACCCGTATCGACTACACCCAATAGTGAGGAAAAACGTTATTTTTTTAAGGTAGAATTCGCCAATAAAGGTTTAGATGCTATAAATATTAGCAATATTTTCCATCAAAAATCTGTACAAAAAACTATACCTGATTACTTCAAAAATAAAGCTACACCTGTTATTTCTTATACTTACACCAAGTCTATTGCATCCAAGATTTTCAACCACAAGAGAGTTTTAGAGGCTTTTAACCTCAAAGATACAAAATCCAAGCCTCCGGATTGCTCATGCGCATCGTCACAATACAGTCCAGCTGGTCATATTATTACTGGAGACCTTGGCATCGTTACCAATGAACAACTAAGAGAGTTGTTAGCCAAGGGACCAAAATATAGAATCCCCCAGCCCATCAACTGGAAAAAGAATTTCAAGTTACTGATGGATGCAGTTGAGGACTATGCAAGAAAATGGGTAAAGCGCGAACCAGACGAACCAGAACTGGACACTTTGTCTGAATGGATCAAAGCTATTCGATCATGCATTCAGAGGCGCATACAAAAACTACGATATAATATGAGTACTAAAGTTTCTAACCCTTTCAAGAATCCGGAGGTTGTGGATGCTTTATCCTCTTTGCATGACAAATATGTCGTTGTTCCAGCAGATAAAGCCTCCAATAATATTGTCTTCATATGTAAAAAAACATTATTTGCAATGTCTCACTACAGAGCTTGGAATTGATAAAACTACTGGTAATCCTACATATTCTTTAACATCATTTACCAAGGACGAAATTTTACAAAATCATAAATCTGTCCTTCTTTCTTTTGGTATCAACATCAAAGAAAACGAAGAAAACTTGCCTTCATTATACTGGATACCCAAATTACACAAAACTCCATATAAAGAACGATACATAGCTGGGTCTTCAAAATGTTCAACCAAACATCTTTCTAAAGTACTGACTACTATTCTTTCGACAGTTAAAGATGGGCTTCAAAAATATTGTGAGGAGATATATTCTACCAGTGGTGTTAACCAGATGTGGATTCTCAAAAATTCGAAAGATCTACTGCTTAACCTTCAATCACAATCTTTGCAATTTTGCAGCAACATAAAAACTTTTGATTTTTCTACGCTATATACTACTATTCCCCATGCTCAGTTGAAAGATCGACTACACCATCTCATAAAACAGAGCTTTTTCTATAAAAATGGAAATCGTAGATACAAATTTCTTGTTTTGGGTTACAATAATTCATATTTTGTGAAAAATCACACTGAATCTCCCAGAAAATATACAGAAGATGATATTATCAAAATGCTGGACTTTTTGATCGACAATATATTTGTTGAGTTTGGAGGATTTATATTTCAACAGACAGTCGGTATTCCAATGGGTACTAATTGTGCACCCCTGCTGGCTGATTTGTTTTTGTACTCGTATGAAGCAGAATTCATTCAGAACCTTCTAAAAGACAAAAAGAAAAAGCACCTTGCGAAATTCTTTAATTTTACTTTCCGATATATTGATGATGTTCTATCATTAAATAACCCATATTTCAGCCAATACTTACATCTCATATATCCAAGTGAACTTGAAATTAAGGATACCACTGATACTAGAAGGACTGCTTCATACCTTGATCTTTTCCTCAATATTGACGTAGATGGACGACTTCACACGAAAATCTATGATAAACGGGACGATTTCAACTTCCCAATTATCAATTTCCCATTTCTCAGCAGTAACATACCCTCTGCCCCTTCGTATGGTGTTTACATATCACAATTGATACGTTATTCTCGTGCTTGTTCACACTATACGGACTTCATATACAGGAGTGTGCATCTTACGCAGAAACTGCTCCAACAAAGTTATGAGGAGGACAGATTAAAATTGACACTCCGAAAATTTTATGGACACCATCACGATTTGGTGGATCCATACGATGTTTCGTTGACCAAACTAGCTAAGGACATTTTTACCACATGGTAGATTGTGTTTTGTCATAATGTCGTCTTATCTTTTAATTACCAAACGTGACTTATTCCCGATTGTGACTGTTTTGCCGAGTGTGAACTCGCATTACTATAAGACGTGGTACGGTACTTATCCATCCCAAATTCATGTATTTAGTTTAAATGTTTAATGTTATATTTGTAATTCTCATCGGATTTTGTCAAATGTGTTGACGTCTTTTCTATTATATTTATGTGTTATGGTAAAGAAAATTAATCACCGCCTTCATTTATCAGATTTGATTTCGTTCAAAGTAATCAGTACGATATTTTACGTTTGAAGTTAGATTCATAACAAACCTGACATAGTTTTATAATATAGTTAATTGCTACCTCAGTTTTATATTAATAAGAATTAAAATGTGCTTTGTTATTTAAATGCAATATCAGTATTTAGTTCAAATATATAATCTTAAATTAATCCTAATTCTATCTTATTCATTCTTATGTGACGTCATTTTTCATTTTTTGATGCTCTGTTTTACTAATTCAAATGACGTTATTTTTTCGTCATTTTTCAGTTTCAAATAGGACGTCACTTGGCGTAGAGGTTTAAACGTATTCGGATGTGTCTACTTTTGTGTTTCAAATGTCTGGTTATGTAAATGTATTTCAGTTGTTTCCTGTAATTAGTTAATACTTCAGCTTTATCATGTACATTTTTTTAATATTCATTTTATTAAATTTACTGTTTGCTTAAGTATAAATTACCCTAATTATAGGGATTTTCTGGTTACTTAACAGAAAACCCTTGCCGTTTTTGGCACAACCTTTTTGATCTTTTGGTCCTCGATGCTGTTCAACTTTGTACTCGTTTCGGCTTTCAAACTTTTGTATCTGTGCGTCACACATAGGTCTTGTGTGGACAAAATACACTTCTGGCGTATTAAAATTTTGAACTTGTTGCCTTTTGTTGGCTGTTGTTCGTATGATTCTTTGTCAATTGTGTTCTCCAATTTATTTATATTGTAGTCCTGTGTTGTCATTTTGATGTTATATTTCACATGGCCATAAAAGTGCGAGGTTTGGCATGCCACAAAACCAGGTTCAACCCACCATTTTTTCCTTTAAAAATGCCCTGTACCAAGTCAGGAATATGGTCATTGTTATATTATAGTTCGTTTCTGTGTGTATTACATTATAACGTTGTGTCGTTTGCTTTCTCTTATTTTTGAGTGTAAATTCACATTGCGATAAGACGTGTCACGGTACTTGTCTATCCCAAATTCATGTATTTGGTTTTGATGTTATATATATATGTTATATTTGTTATTCTCGTGGGATTTTGTCTATGTGTGTTACATTTTAGTGTTATGTCGTTGTTCTCCTCATATTTAATGCGTTTTCCTCGGTTTTAGTTTGTTATCCCGATTTTGTTTTTTGTCCATGGATTTATGAGTTTTGAACAGCGGTATACTACTGTTGCCTTTATTGGACACAAGTTATAACAACATTAGAGACGTCCTCTCCCAATATAAATATAAACACAAAGTACATTAGATAATGGCGAAAAAAAGAAGAAAAAAAAAACCATAGTAGTAATGCATGTAATACATACTTCAAACAAAAATTAGAACTAAAAAGAAAAAAAAAATACAATATAATAAGGAATAATAATGAAACAACTGGACTGGAGTGAAAGGTTGTAAAGTAGAAATTTAGAATGTTAATTGATTGTTTTAAATCTTTGTGTTATTCTGATATAAGATTGTACGGACTCAAAAATGTCTTTGTTTTGCTGAAAAGAAAGGTCACCGTCACCAGCTAACAGAAGCTCAATGGATATAGCATAACGTTCTAATTTAGAAAACAGTATTTCTCTTGCTTCGTTGTGAAAAGCGCACTCTAAAAAATAGTGTATACTATCCTCAACAGGGTGGCCACAGCTGCATGCCGGATTTGCTTTAATATTAACACGATGTAAATCTGAATTTAAAGAACTGCACATATTTCTCAAACGTGTATGAATGATATTAAGTTTTCTATCCCCACAAATAAAATAGGAAGGTGGCTGTATCAATTTGGACTTCATCTTTCGTTTAAAAATATTTATATTTTTGGACGTACGTATGTCGGGGGTAAGTCTATTCCATTCAATAGTAGTGGATGGGAAAAAGGATTTTCTAGTTATGTCTAGTCTTTAACCGGGAACTACATAATTATTACTGTTTCGCAAATCGTAGTTAGATACTTGACCAACAAGCGGGGGCATTAAATCACTGAGATAATCAGGGGCAGTCCCATTATGTAAAGAATAGAACATATTGAGCTTTCTGGATTTTCTTCTGTCCACAAGCAATTGCCAGCCAGTTTCAAAATATATAGCTTCCCGACTAGCAAACACGGGCAGCCCAGTTACTAACCTCCCTGCTTCTAACTGAACATGTTCTAAATTGTCGGCTTCTTGTTGAGTACAACCATCCCATAACTCACATGCATATTCCATAACGGGTCTTATAAAAGTTAAATATATACGAGCAAGATAATTTCTATTCAATACATATTTCAATTTTTTAAGAACATTTAATCTTGTGCTTGCACACTTTAAAATATTTTCTATATGTGTATGGAATTTACCATTGGAATCAAAAGTAATCCCTAAGTGTTTATGACAGGAGACAAATTCTACTAATTGGTTTTGAAATTCAATTTCAATATCATCTGGGGAAGTATGTTGGTAAACAAAGGACTCTAAGGGAAATATATACAAATTTCTTCTTCTGAGAAAACTGCTTTGTGGATTGAATCCATGCATGGTATGAATGTTTCTTTTGGTGTATTGACCAAGTTTTGTTAGTCTGTAGCTGATTTGTAATTTTCCTTATAAAGTAATTGTCTACAATTTTAATGAATGTATTGGAAATTTCTGTAAACTGTACAATCATTATTAGGGGATCTGTTATGATTAAATCTATTTTTTCATGATTTCCTAAACCAAAGTAGAATCAGGTTAGCGACACGGGCTATTGAGAGCCTCCGATTATTAATGTTTTCAATTTACCACGACTTTGAAAAAGAAAAAAACAACAAAAATGTATCAAAGATTATCTGATATTGTAATGACTAAACTTAATTCTGTATTAAACAATTCGAACACTTATCGTTTTTTAGATTTTCTTTTTGCTGATTCCGCCCTTTCTACAGTCGATTGTGAGTTTGGTTAACCGTTTATCATGTTCATTTTGGTATTGCTCTATTCGATAGTTAGGGTTACATGCAACAATAAGTACTGTCACAATACATATATCTTGTTAAAATGTATGTTACCAGTTTACTCTCCTAGTATTTTGATTGAACAGACATGGGGCCTTATATACTTCAAAACATGCAACATACTACATACCACGAGAAACTTCTACAAGTGAATTGTCGGATACAACATCAGATGTAGTGTATATAAATATCAAACAGTTTAAGTACAAAAAACCCTTACCCATCACTCTCAGAATAATGGGTCTTTTTGAATATGAAACATCGGACATACTTTATTTCGGAATACATCAATAAAACATATTTATCTAGATTGGATGTCTTTGCAAAAACAGGTCTGACAATTCTATTTTTGCTTTTTATATACATCTAGCGGTTGGCTGGTCATTTTAGGGCTCATTTATAGCTGAGTTTGCGGTGTGAGTAAAGGCTCCTTGTTGAAAACATATAAATGCTTATTGACGACATTTGGTCTTGGATTGATAGTTGACTAATTGGCAATGATACCATATCTTCTTATTCTTATACTGAAGAACTTTACTACTGAGTTGATCGGCGACTGCTGACCAATTTTGTGGCGGAAATTGCAGACTCCTTTCCTTTTAAATAGTTTTCAAAGTGAGCATAAAAATATACTTGCTTATATAATGACAAAAAATATGAACATATGGGGAAAAACTAAATTAAATGCAATCTATCAGGCAAAAAAGTGTATCACATTGATCCCGTATACATTTTGCATCCTATGGACCATTTAAGGGTGGCAACTATGATTATTTGTCAACTTACTATTCTTCTGCAACGTCAGGTTTATCCTCATGATTGCCATATTGTGCAGATTACTACATGCAATGATTATTCGACAAGCTATATCTGGTTTCAACCGTATCTGGAATACGTTCTTTAAACATTTAAGTCAACTTTTCAACTGTGAAAGGTGTTATATATTATTTGTAACTACGGTTATGCTATATTATTCATGAATAAGACTATAAGACTATAAAAATAAAAGATGTGGTATAATTGTCAATAAGACAACTCTTCACCAGAGCCAAATGACGTAGAAGTTCACCGTACGGCCTTGAACAATATTGAGCAAAACCCATATGGCATAGTCAGCAACAAAATGTCCCGAAATGACGAATGTAAAATAATTTAAACGATAAAACTAACGGCTTGATTTATGTTAAAAAAAAATGAATGAAATAATGATGTGATATGCAACAAAAAAATCTAGTATGCAAAATGTCCTCCTTTTCTTGAAAGAGGAACATAATGTGACATGTGCCTATTAAAAATGTTTTTAATGACAAAAAGTATCAAATCAGAGAAGTAGCTGAAAAAATAGTTAAACTGATGATATACTGTGTCATTCACCATTTATAAAATTTTAGAAATAAAAAAAAGAAAAATCTACTCGAACCTGACCCCCTACTTCACTGAACTCATATCATAAACTTTCCAACGGGGTCCCTATTAATTGTCTAATTTTAGGGTCAGTTTGGGGTTGTGATCCGTATGAATGTCAGTTGTAGATCATGTTTTTGTCCCGGCTTGATATTTTACATGGTTCCAAGCATCTATACAGGCCCTTATAGAATTGAATTTTCTGTTTTTACGATTTTCTTATGCATCATTTATATTCATATACATATGTATGAAGAATTATTTGTACCTCTGATCCTAAAATATGACACCGCTTCTTTTAAATTCCAAAAGTCCGTTTTATTGTTGATCTTGTTGAGTCATGCCTTTTGTAAACATGGTTAAATCTTGCTTGCTTGAAATATCGTCTTTGGGGATTTTAACTGTGCTTTTATAAAACATTCAAATCGAAAGCTGGTGCATTTTCGAGACGACATAGGAGAGGGACGAAAGATACCAGAGGGACAGTCGAACTCATAGATCGAAAACAAACCGACAACGCCATGGCTAAAAATAAAAAGACAAACAGACAAACAATAACACTAAAGACACAACATATATAAAACTAAAGGCTAAGCAACACGAACCCCACCAAAAAGTGGGGGTGATATCAGGTGCTCTGGAAGGGTAAGCAGATCCTGCTCCACATGATAGATCACATGAGTTAAAAACATATATCGAGAATAGCGAGTTAATATACGTGTGGAGACAGCGATACCTTAAAGACAAACAAAATCCTTTTGTCGGGATAACTCAAGGTCACGAATTGATTATATTTGTATAAGTAGTGAGCTTCAATATAAATCGCAACAGGTAAACATAGTTGATATTCCGTTCAAGAACCACGACGGTGTGTTCATGAAATAAAAAAAATAATGAACCAGAGCGCGGTCCCGAAACGTTGAACATGAATTTTTGGGGAAACTGGATATTTAAAAAAAATCAGTTTGAAAATAATCTTGAATGGTGGGAGGAAACTAGGATAAAAATAAAAATAAAAAAAGCAACTAAATGTAACAGAAACACAAACTTTGGATGGAATAGTGAGGCCGTTAAAATGTTGAAACTTGATAAATATCATGGGGAAGACGGAATGAAACGTATTGGTATTTGATAAGCGACGTCTTTGTGGCGGTTATTAAGGAAATTTTCAACAAAAAAACTCTGTGAATCTCAATGCAGATGTATGATAACGCTTATATTTAAAACTGGGGAGAGAGAGAGGACATACAAAATAGCCGTCCTATGACGCTCTTGAACACAGACTATACAATCATATCTAAAGTACTTGCGGAAAGTTAAAAAGGCGTACTACCGCAAATCATTGATATGGAGCAAAAAGGGTTTGTCAAAGGGCGCAACATTCTTCAAGGCAATATATTACTGCAAGATTCAAAATTTTGTTGTTAATTAGAAAATGAGGAGGTTGCAATCTTATTTTTGGACCATCCAAAAGCACTTGATAGGGCGGAGTGGAAACGGAGAGATTTTTGTTTGTTAAAATTTGGGTTTGGGGAAATATTCAGGAGTTGGGTGAACATGCTTTTCATTAACGCTAAGACGTGTTTCCAAACGATTTGGTTTACTTCTAGATTTGTAAGCATACCTCGTTCAATTCGTCAAGGACGCCCACTGGCTCCCATGTTATATATTCTGCAAGCAGAACTACTTGCAGCTTCAATTAGAAACAACCCGAATATAGAAGAAATACAACTTCCAACTAGAACCGGGGACTATAATGAAACAAAGCAAAATATGTTTGCTGACGATACTCTACTCTATGATAAAAATGAGGAGTCTATCGAAGAAATATTTAAAACTTTAAAACTGTACGAAAACGCTCTAGGGGCTAGAATGAATATTGCAAAGACTGTGGGTATGTATTAATGCAGGCGGCGAAATAAAAAAAATAACCAAATAAAATCGTCTAAGCGGCCTGTGAAAGCATTAGTGGGTTCTACACGGGTATGGGGGGACTTAAATCAAATTTGGTTAGAAAAAATAAATAAAATAAAAAGCTGTATGGAGTTTTGGAAATCAAGAGACCTCACATTTACGGGAACAGTTTTAATTATTAAATCATTTGTACTGTCTATGATTGGATACGAAATTGAAATGTGAGGTATTCCAGAAACATAAATAATATAATATGGTGATTTTTATGGGACAGGAAAACAAACTCACAAGAACAGTGTGCTGTCTACCGAAAGAATAAGGGAGAATATGAATGATAAACTCAAGGGACTTTATTTAATCAAAACAGGTATATGGAGTATTGTAAATTCAGAAACACATTTAATTTAATGGAATGCAATAGGTAAATACTGGCTAAAGTCACTAGACGAAACATATGATACAAACTTTTTATACGTTCTTGTTCGGACACTAGAAGTTTTGGGCAAATAAAAATATCTAAATATTATAAACAAAATTTGACTTCCTGGACTGACATTACATTTTGGATAGCACAATATAGCTGCATTAAAGCATCATTAACGCCTGAACAAATTTACCTTTTAAGAAACGACACTATAGTGCAAAGTCATTCTGATAGACCTATGAAAATAATAAATTCTTGTCAATTTAGAAAAAAATGGAGTTGTCGTTGAATCCAAACAATAGTGCCTTAAAAATATTCGATACTTATATGAAAATAATATAACTCCAAATAGTCAGTTTAAGTGGAATTTACATTTTGGGAAGGAACTGTTTTGGGAATATATTTGGGACAATTTAAATAAGAATTAAGCTAACAGGAAAGCGAAACAACTTCAATGGAAGGTACTTCATAATGTAATTTACACAGAAGAAATATTACAAAAAATGAATCGCTCAAACGGAAAGTGTAACTTTTGTAATGTAAAAGATCACTATTTCATCTGTTTATATACTGTAAACTGGTGGAAGAAGTTTGGCGGGAAATTTTTGAGAAAATATGGGAATTTTGTTCACTATCTAGTATCGGAAAATGCTAAAAATCGGAAATGAGCATAATTTTGGGTGTCATAAATACAGATACATCTTATTTTCAAACTCTAAGTACGGTGAATATTATCAAGAAATGGGTTATTCGGAATACTAAAAACATCGCAAAATATCAAAAAGAAAGGGATAACTAAATCAAGGATTTTGTATATGATAAAACATGAAATGGAATGTTTGTTCAAATCTGTTAAACAAAATACGAACAATGAAGCCTTTTCTACTATGTGTGAGTTTTTTTGTTTATAACTATATGTTTTTGCGTGGCCAGGCCAGTATAATGACCACTTTAGTACCGAATAAATTATCATATACATTGCAATCAGCTCCTTCTATGTACTATGCATTTTCTATTGTGTATATACACTATGTCTATCAAATACGTGTAACAAGGACAAGTTGTATCAACAGGTACATGTTATCAGCAAATATTTATTCACTATATCTTTGAAATAACATCTTCTTGGGAAACAAAATAATAAATCCTACTTTTTATGAATGAATTACACATTTCCTTTCAAAAAATATTAAACAAGTAGCACGTGGCAAAGGATTACACGACCAGAAATTATAGGTAATATAAATTAACATAACAAAAGAACGAAGTGAAATGCTATAAAATCAAAACTGCTTAATATAAACAGGTATAGATGATAATTATAAAGATAGATTTTTTTTAATTGGATTTCCCCCTCCCCAAGAACAAATGAGACTGTAAAAATGCGACTCCCCCCTGAGATGATTCCCTGGGCAACTTAGGGTTGATGTAACATGTGATAACTAATACAATATGTTTAAAAGTTAATAAAAACAAATAAACATCTTGCTTGACCTCGACCAACTGTTTGTATGTATGGTATCAATAAAGCTGTCTGCATGGATAGCCACTGTACACTAACATCATATCGTGGCCAATTCCTTCATATTCATTCTCAAGATGCTTTTCTATGATTTAAGATCTGAGAAAATGAGATCCATATATTGAACCTGACCAACAAGGACTGATGTTGGTACAACTACTTTTAAACAAAAATATAATAAGTTAAAAAGGGGAAAAGGTAGGTCCGTTATGAATTGAGTTGGTCATGTTTATCTTCTCATTATTGTCCAAGTCATGAAAATATTTGCCGAATTTGCAATGTGATGAAAAAAGGATATTTATATTAACAATTCAAATACAAAAATACATCGAAACGACGAGATGCCCACTTGATAAGAAGAAATGTTTATTAAACACTGATTGGCTAAGAACATGCAGGGGGTAATTTTCAGACTTGCAATTCTAGAAAATAGTGTACACTGCTATTTCAATTAAAAAAAATATCATCAAACTTACAGAGTTGGTTATTTTTAGAACTAAGGGTAACCTTTAATTAGTTTTGTATTCAGTTCCTGTAACCAGTTGTTTTAATTAAGACCTGTCTGCAAATTGGAGTATATAAGGAAATAATTGTAAAGGTTTTATTTTTTTTAAATATTATTTTGCTACGTTCTTTAAAGTACCGATTATCTTAATAATCTTATCTGAAACAACATATACTCAATTAAGTACATGTTATACACAGGTTAATTATTCAGTAAGCATGGTAAGTTCTGACTGGATTTATAGCTTTTTGAAAAGACAAAAATCATATGCATAAGTAGGTATCAAATTGTGAAATTGTAAGACACTACATTAAAATACATAACAAAAAAGGATCATCAAACTCATTAGTTGAAAACAAATTGACAAATGCTCGTTTAAAGGGAACGATGATATTTAATAGGAGTTTTATCCCCTCTTATTTTTGAGATTAGAATTATGGTGATCTAAATCATGCATATATTGTGAAGACATAGTGTCCACTTTATTTTTTAGGTCCTTGCTTGATGAACTTGCAGTGTATGTCGAGGTCAAAGGCAAACTTCATGTTTCAGATTTTGACCTTTGCATTAATACCACACTGTTTCACCGAACAATTTTCTTTTTAAGAGTTATATTTCCAAACACTGTTTTCCTGGTGATTGATACTCCTTCGCAACCGTAAACGAATCCGACAAAATTATTTCACCTAATTGCTCACTTCATGCTCAGGTTGTCGGAAATAATTTTGACCGATTCGATCAAGAGACTTCATGAGAGTTATTACTCCTTTCCTTATTGATATAGACGAAATGTAATAGTAAGTCATAAACCAGAAGTGATTTGAGATCAAGGATTTTGGTGCACCAAAATGAAAATAAGGTTAAGTCAAAGGTCAAGGTCAAATTCTATGTTTGATTTCGTCTATTTTTTACTTTTCCTCAGAAACCATATAAGATATCGACAAAACGTTTGATCGTATTGTTATTTAGGACATGTTGTAATAAATTGAAATGGTACGTACACAAATTAAAATGAGTTTTCTCCCCTCTTATGTCTACAATTAGTTGAATGGTGATATAGATCATCAACCATATACAGAGGAGACCAAGGGTCTTTTGATTTTAGGTCCTTGTTTTAAGACCTTAAATTTAAGTTAAGGTCAAGGTCAAATGTAAATTTATGTTCTAAATTTTGATCTTTGCATTAATATCATACTTAAGCAAGATAGAGCTATGGGGTCTCGACGACGAGGGTGGTTTAACGATCCTGACTACTCTTGGGGTCTTCTGCATTAGGCTGGTCGATATATGATCTTGAAGATAAGTCAGAAGTGCACTTTTATAAATCGGGAGTAGTCATTTCCTGTTTTGATTTAACTTAGAATTATCTAAAACCATAATTTTCCTTTGGAATCAGTGTGAAGTGACCAATCCGATTGTTCCGGAAGTGAAATTCTTCAAACCAGAAGTACAATTTATCTCCTTATTTCCAGCAAAAGTATATAAAAGCCCTATGTTTTGGAATCATTGGGACTAAAACTATGAAAATAGAAGTGACATTTTCTAAGCCTGAAGTAGTAAATTATTTCCTTTTGTCAGAAAAAAATACATAGAAAACCATATTTGTTGGTGGACGTTTCGTCCCCGAGGGTATCAACAGCCCAGTAGTTAACACTTCGGTGTTGACATGACTATCAATAATGATGGGGTCATTTTTTTAAATAATTTTCCTGTTTACAAAATGGTTGAATTTTTCGAAAAAACTAAGGATTTTCTTATCCCAGGCATAGATTACCTTAGCCGTATTCGGCACAACTTTTTAGAATCCACAATGCTCTTCAACTTTGTACTTGTTTGGCTTTAAAACATTTTGATACGAGCGTCACTGATGAGTCTTATGTAGACGAAACGCGCGTCTGGCGTACTAAATTATAATCCTGGTACCTTTGATAACTATTAATCACCATTAAAAAATGTTGATTGGACACTAGCTTCGAGTAAACCTTAGCGTAGCTTCTTATGAATTATTTAGCAATTTAATTTAAGAAGACCCTTCAACTGTTCTCTGAACAATTGGGGTTTAATCTTTTTTTTAATTTTCAATCTATTTTAAATTTGAAACAATATTTAAACAAATCAAACAGATTGAATAATAGGAGCAACTAGTAGTTTCAGTCTACACATACTCTAAACTAATTGAGTATTTGTATCATCATTTTTTTTCAACGTTTTGTTTAGTTTTTAAACTTTAAAAGTGACATTAGTGAAAACAAATTTGCATATATTGCTTAACTTAAATCAACTAATACAGATCATATGTTGTAAGCAAATCAGTACATATCTAATACTTGTATACACAATTCTTTTTGTAAACTTAAAAAAAAAAAAGAATTATACAGAAAAAAAAATATGAAAATTAGTTGACAAAAGTTATTTACAATCAAATTCAAAATTTGAACATCAAGTTCACATTTTATGAATGAATGTTCTACTTACCACCTAAAACTTTACATATAGGATGTGCCTCCCTTTGACTGATCAGACTCGCAATAAATTAAAACGTCTCGATGACTCTCATCTCAATCATATAATCAGCGTCACCCTACCAAATCAGTTTTATTTTCTATTATACTAAATAACCATAGAACAATATAAGTTTGGAGGTAGGGCGGGCAATTACCCAGGTGGTAAGTAGAAAATTCATTCATAAAATATCAACCTGATGTTCAAATTTTGAATTTCATTTCATTCATTTCTACTTACCACCTGATACTTTACATATAGGATTAGATTACAAAGCCTTACCTTCCATTGGAGGTCGGATAATTTTTCCATGGCTCTGCATATCTTTTCTTCTCTCTCCTTATCTCAGTAGATGTTCAATTTTCTATTTACAAATGTACATATTTACAATGTTTTTTTTCACTGCTTCCAAGCAGGAACCATACATTTTAAATTGTCCTTTTACAATGTTTTACTAAAACTTTCAAATCCACATTTCTAAAATAAATCTTGGTAAATGTTGTATGCGTCGACCAATCTGCCGATTCTAGAATACTTTTCATGCTTGCTCCATTACATAGAGCCCATGATGGTCCAATCGCTCTAGTGGAATGTGCATTAACTTTAAAATCATCTTCTCCATAGGCCATTTTAATAGTATTTACCAGTCATCTTGCAATGGTCTGTAAAGAAACAGCTTAAAAAGGTTTCACCAGGGATAACAAAATTTTGCCTTCATCTTTTCTAACTTTCTCAGTTCTCTTTAAATAGATGAGGTAGAAAATGATGTACTGTGCAATGTACTGCCTCTTACTCTAGAACATTGATGTCCTTTTGCCCTGAAAAATCTGACCCTTCATGCGACCCCTAAAACCTGTTTTGGAAGCATCTGTGGTTATTGTTATATTTGCTGACCACTGGTGAAGTGATCTGCCCTTGGCTGTGTTGGCTCTGTTTAACCACCATATATCAAATGACTTTTTAGGTGTAATGTAAATGGTATTTAACAAAATAGGTCTTTTGACGAGGGTTTCCTGTAATGTAGTAAATGTTACAGGATAGGCCTCATAAAGAGTCGCGCTTTTGGGATCATTTATATGCATGATGCTATTAAAATCAATAGAACCAATTAATCCCTTACTGTGTTGTGCCCTGTCATTAAATTTTGTATTGACATTTCTAATTTGGTCAGTCTCTCTGAAGTTGGAGATACAATTTCCCTTTTAAAGATGAAAAGTGCTCCTATGTATGTTATCGACTGAGCTGGGATCAAGGGTGAGTTTTCTTAGATTGACAATGAACCCCAATTTCGTTAAAAGATTGAGTGTTTTCTCTAGATCTTATACAAGACTGTATTTCTGTATATTTACTAGTAACCAGTCGTATCGATATGTCGCCAGCCTTTCTTTCTGAATTCTTAAATGAGCGGCTATTACTGTTACAACCTTTGTAAACACCTTAGGGGCTCTCGATTGGCCGAAACATTATGCTTCAAACGGATACATTTTGCCCTGTATACAGACGCGTGGGTACATGTTAATATGCATCCTTCAGATCGAGAGACAAAACCCAATGTTGATTTTTTCTAAATTTCGGACTTTTGTCAAAGTGTCCATTTTGAAGTAATGCTTCACTAGATACCGGTTGAGGGGTTTCAGGTTGATTAAAGTCTCAAGTCTCCTGTTGTCTTGGGGACTAGAAAAAGCGTACTAAAAAAACCTTGACCTATTTCGGATTGCGGTAATGTCTCTATTGAACCCTTTTCTACCAATGCGTCTACCTCTGATAAAATAACAGAAAGACTCTCTGCCTTGACTTGTGACTGCTTTATACCTGTCCAATGAGGTTCTGTCTGAAATTCCAATTTGAGACCTTCTTTTTAGATTTTTGAAATCCATTTGTCGTCTGGTATTTTTTCCCATTCTTTTACAAAAAACCTAAACCGTCCCCCCACCGGTGTCTGGGGAAGCAGTGCTAAAATCTTGGCGTCAGGAACAATACTTATTTTTTGGCATTTGAAGAAAAACTTACCCAAGGTTTATTTTTTGAGTTCTGCTTTGCCGTAGCCTCTGACTTAAAATCAGCCGCTGGTTTCTTTGGTATCTTGAACCCATTGTCAAATTTACCTTTCTTAAAACCATTGCCAGTTGTTTCATTAGTACTGGTTACTGTCTTCTTAATAGGAAGAGAGCTAGGTACCATTTTTAAATTCGGTAAACACTCAGCAAGTTGTATGTTTCTCTATGTGTATTCCTTAAGTTTCTCGTCAAATTGAGAACCAAATATTCCCTCAGAAGTTAAAGGTTAACACATCACAGTATAAGCATAATGTTTCAAATCACTAAGTCCTGTGTCATACAGTGTTGCTCTTCGCCTTTCCATATGGTGAAAAGCACAAGTCCTAGACATTTGATCGAATGTCTTTGTTGATAATGCAAATATGTCTCTCACATTTTGCACAGCACAATCTAAAATTGGTGTATCAGAATTTAAATTGTCCAATAAAATACAAAGTTACTGTTGTAAGTAGCAAGACGCTATCAATCCTATTATTTCGGCTAATTGTTCTGATATGCAATTTTCTCTTAAGACTTTAACTCTTTACTGAACATGCTGAATAAACAAGGAATTCTACCGTACGCCGCTTTAGGTCCAAATCTCTTGACCAACAAACTCTCTACGGTATTGTCAGGAGTAGGAACATTGAAATAATTTTCACAGCTAGAGAATGCAGGAAAACTTTGTCTGTAAAACTAGTTACCTTCTGAGGTGTATCTTATTTTCATGCCCCTTTGTTCTAATTTAAAACTAGTCTTATCTTTAGAGCGATATGCGCATCTTTTCCAAATTTTTCTCCTGGAAAATTATATCTTGCGTTCAGATTTGAGTTTGATGTACTAGTAGCTGTACTTGTATTCTCAGGTTTGTTACCTAAATAGCTTTGAAACCTTTCAGCAGGTTTTACACCTTCAAGATCCAGTAATGATCTATTGGCTATACTAGATGCATATTCTGAATGTTCAGATGCATTTTCATTGAACATAAAACCACTATTTTGTCTTTCATTGTCTGACATCCAATTTGACAAAGTATCTAAATTCACGTGATTTGGCTGCTATTCAGCAGATATCAGGGTTAATATTGGCGAGCTTCACGACATGCCTCGTCTATGACCGTTACAGTTTCTGACCTAGCAATCTCCGCTTCGAGTTCTGTACGTCTTTCAACTGCAAAAGTGTCACTAATTGACAACTTTTCATTCAAAGATGAATACTATTGATCTTGCTCTGTTAACCTTGCATTGATACGACCTTCTTAATCATGAAAATCGTCTTTTTTCTTGGATGACCTTTTCTTACGGCTACGATTTTGTTTCTTTTCGTCCGCCATGTTAGAAGTTTCTGACATAACAGACGCGCTTTATTTCTCTGCTACAATATCAGAACCTTCACTTTTCATTCTGCAACGTTTGAACATGAAGTTATAAATCAAAAACTTGAAACAACAGAAGTTGTTCAAAAACGTCTGAACTCTCTCGCGCAGAAAATAAAACTGATTTAGCGTCTTGGTGACAATGATCATATGATTGAGTTGAGAGTCATCGAGACATTTAATTTTCCCGAGTCTGAACAGTCAAAGGGAGATAAATCCTATATGTAAAGTGTGGTAAGTAGAAAACGAATGAAATGAAATCGAAATTATTCGATCGGAAACAAAACACTTTTTGAAGAAACTTGATGCAAACCTTCTTATCCAAAAGATGAGGAACATAATCTCTTTACAGCTAAACCTGACAGACAACAGATTAATTCATGTGAGGGATAAATAATCTTACTTGAATGCCTTGTTGCCCTGAAAAGTATGAAAAAAATCAGTCACCAGTCAGATACCAAAACAGTTGTTATGAGGTTATTTTTCACGAAAAACAGTTTAATCAGTTTGCTTTTAAGAAGGACTTTTTTTAATAGTTGTTATTGAATTTGAACTAACTGCAAGTAACTGCGAGTAATCTCCGAGTTGTGTCCTCTTTCTTGTTAGAGATGAGTTATGGATAAATACCCTGTCACACCAGGTCTTTGTAAATGTTAAATGTTTTCTGCTTTGTATTAGTCCGACGGTTTATGCCTTTTTAACAAATGTGTCTAGTTATCAGCGGTTTCAACGTTCATAAAGATGTTTAATCCTGACAAATTCTGTATGTGCCTGTCCAAAGTCAGGAGCTTGTAGTTCAGTGGTTATCTTTTGTTAATGTCTGTCACATTTGATTTTCGTAATTTTTTTTATTATAAATTAGGCCCTAGGTTTTCTGAATTGAATTGTTTCCCTTTTTCGGGCCTTTTATAGCCGACTATACGGTTTGGTTTTTCAATGTTGAGGGCCGTACGGTTGCCTACATGTAATGGTGGAAGGTTTGGAGCAGCACCTAAATTCACCCCAAGTTTTTGGTGGGGTTCGTGTTGTGTAGTCTTTAGTTTTCTATGCTGTGTCTTGTGTACTATTATGTGTAAGTTTGTCTTTTTTTTTTGGCAATGGCGTTGTAAGTTTATTTTCGATCTATGAGTTTGACAGTCCCTTCGGTACCTTACGCTCCTCTTGGACTCACTGGCAATCATACCTCATCTTTTATTCAGTGGTAGGTGGTATTTTACATTAATATAGGTACCGTAAATACATGTTCAGATCTATTTTCGTAATACTCTTTTTTAATAGTAACGACCTTGAATTGTCTCGAAATGGTAATAAAAGGGTTGTAATGCACTGTCAATTAAGATCAACAGGACTTTATATACTTTCCGTGTAGATATGTGGAGTTGAAGATGGTCCTCAAACAATTCGGGAGCCTGTACCAAATCTTCCAACAATTGACTAAGGACTTTTCAAAGCCATTATAGCAAACATTTAAGTTCAACTCACACCAATTTTTACATTCATTGAGTTTATACAGAAAGTCAAGACGACTACTCACATTACAATTGGAGTAGTGATACCCAGTCTTTAAAAAGGCACGACAAAGAAAAAAATCACTGCATTGTAAAACAAGCGTAGCAGGTTCAAACTGGTGAAATTTCGCGCCTATGTTGTCTAAAATCTCTGAGGTAAAAGTGCCAAGCAAGGTCTGATTGATAGTTCTCTGTATAGAGCATTCTTTGAAAGTTCCTCTTCAAGAAATCGATACTGTACTTTATTGTATTCACATTCAATATAATCATCCTTTTTTTTTACAATATTGCATAAGATTTAGGTTCTCTGAGTATTAAAGCATCGGTGGACTAAACGTAAAGTAGTATTACATGTTAAAATTCAAACTCACGAAAATGAAAATCCGTTCAGTTGAGCAAGACGTATTAACAAAAATTAGTTTGTCCCATTTCTATGTTCAGATTTCAAGTTTTTAATTTTATTTCTTGAGGCTTGGTTCCAATAGGAAGATAGAAATAGTTTATTTTTTTTTATATTTGGAATAATTGTTGACTCGGTCTTTGGTTTGGTCGGTCCATCTTCATGTTTTTTCTACTTATAGATTATAACATGCCCTTTTCCATATTGGTCCTGGTATCATCCTGAGATTCCCATATATCAACGCGCTGCTTTAACCGAGGTCTGTTAAGGTTCGAGGAATTATACCAGGGCCAATATGGAAAACACATGTTATAATCTCTTTATCACATATTTAATTTCAATTATAATATCAGATTATTACATGGCTTTTTTCATATCGCATGTATTATCAGCCTTAGGTTCAATATCAGCCCAAGAGCCGCATGTTATGATCTTTTTATCATATGCTTCAACAGTGGAGAAAAAAACAGATTCATATATTGATCCTTTAACATGGTTCCCAAATAGGAGTTCAAAGAGTGAAAAGTTCACTGACGTCGGACCCCAAATTTAGTACATTCAATATGGAATCTTTCTATCATATGAATAAACAGAGAAGAACAATATTTAAATATGGACGAATCGACAAAAATATACATAATAAACATGTTTGGAAAATCAACTTTTTAAAAGTAATTTTCTAAATATTGTTTGAAACTTTAAAAATGCATTAATTAATAATTTGTTTGTTTGTTTGTTTTTTATTTTATTATTATTGTACACAATTAACTTTCTGATATCCAAATAATTGTTTTGTACACTACTTTGTAATGTTTTTCATTGAAAACGTAGCATTGAGGTGTATTTTCCGGAATTTGCCGAGTATCACCGGAATGTCATGCGATAACGTTACGGAAAGGCATGTGATAACAATCGAAACATGTGATAAACTTTCATATCAGCCCGCTAAGCACCAATTCGAAAAATAGGGAATTTACGTTCATTTAATGCTATTATCGTACAGTAAAAATCATATGTTATTTGGTCTAAGTATATGATAAAACGATTTATCACATTTCTTTAATGATTTTTATCATTTACTGCATTCACATTTATTGTTACAGTTTCCCCTTTTTTAAAATACGGTAATACACAAAGGCGATGATTTGACATAACTCATTAATAGTTGGTTGACATTGTTATTAGGGGCCATTAAAGCAGAATTATCATAATTTTCAATACAAACACCGTCATTGTTCGCCACTTTTAAAAAGTTGATTTTCCAAACATGTTTATTATGTATATTTTTGTCGATTCGTCCATATTTAAATATTGTTCTTCTCTGTTTATTCATATGATAGAAAGATTCCATATTGAATGTACTAAATTTGGGGTCCGACGTCAGTGAACTTTTCACTCTTTGAACTCCTATTTGGGAACCATTTTAAAGGATCAATATATGAATCTGTTTTTTTCTCCACTGTTGAAGCATATGATAAAAAGATCATAACATGCGGCTCTTGGGCTGATATTGAACCTAAGGCTGATAATACATGCGATATGAAAAAAGCCATGTAATAATCTGATATTATAATTGAAATTAAATATGTGATAAAGAGATTATAACATGTGTTTTCCATATTGGCCCTGGTATAATTCCTCGAACCTTAACAGACCTCGGTTAAAGCAGCCCGTTGATATATGGGAATCTCAGGATGATACCAGGACCAATATGGAAAAGGGCATGTTATAATCTATAAGTAGAAAAAACATGAAGATGGACCGACCAAACCAAAGACCGAGTCAACAATTATTCCAAATATAAAAAAAAATAAACTATTTCTATCTTCCTATTGGAACCAAGCCTCAAGAAATAAAATTAAAAACTTGAAATCTGAACATAGAAATGGGACAAACTAATTTTTGTTAATACGTCTTGCTCAACTGAACGGATTTTCATTTTCGTGAGTTTGAATTTTAACATGTAATACTACTTTACGTTTAGTCCACCGATGCTTTAATACTCAGAGAACCTAAATCTTATGCAATATTGTAAAAAAAAAAGGATGATTATATTGAATGTGAATACAATAAAGTACAGTATCGATTTCTTGAAGAGGAACTTTCAAAGAATGCTCTATACAGAGAACTATCAATCAGACCTTGCTTGGCACTTTTACCTCAGAGATTTTAGACAACATAGGCGCGAAATTTCACCAGTTTGAACCTGCCTCGCTTGTTTTACAATGAAGTGATTTTTGTCTTTGTCGTGCTTTTTTAAAGACTGGGTATCACTACTCCAATTGTAATGTGAGTAGTCGTCTTGACTTTCTGTATAAACTCAATGAATGTAAAAATTGGTGTGAGTTGAACTTAAATGTTTGCTATAATGGCTTTGAAAAGTCCTTAGTCAATTGTTGGAAGATTTGGTACAGCCTCCCGAATTGTTTGAGGACCATCTTCAACTCCACATGTCTACACGGAAAGTATATAAAGTCCTGTTGATCTTAATTGACAGTGCATTACAACCCTTTTATTACCATTTCGAGACAATTTAAGGTCGTTACTATGAAAAAAGATTATTACGAAAATAGATCTGGACATGTATTTACGGTACCTATATTAATGTAAAATACCACCTATTGCCGAATAAAAGATGAGGTATGATTGCCAGTGAGTCCAAGAGGAGCGTAAGGTACCAAAGGGACTGTCAAACTCATAGATCGAAAATAAACTTACAACGCCATTGCCAAAAAAAAAGACAAACTTACACATAATAGTACACAAGACACAGCATAGTAAACTAAAGACTTCACAACACGAACCCCACCAAAAACTTGGGGTGAATTTAGGTGCTACTCCAAACCTTCCACCATTACATGTAGGCAACCGTACGGCCCTCAACATTGAAAAACCAAACCGTATAGTCGGCTATAAAAGACCCGAAAAAGGGAAACAATTCAATTCAGAAAACCTAGGGCCTAATTTATAATAAAAAAAATTACGAAAATCAAATATGACAGACATTAACAAAAGATAACCAATGAACTACAAGCTCCTGACTTGGGACAGGCACATACAGAATTTGTCAGGATTAAACATCTTTATGAACGTTGAAACCTCCGATAACTAGACACAATTGTTAAAAAGGCATAAACCGTCGGACTAATACAAAGCAGAAAACATTTAACATTTACAAAGACCTGGTGTGACAGGGTATTTATCCATAACTCATCTCTAACAAGAAAGAGGACACAACTCGGAGATTACTCGCAGTTACTTGCAGTTAGTTCAAATTCAATAACAACTATTAAAAAAAGTCCTTCTTAAAAGCAAACTGATTAAACTGTTTTTCGTGAAAAATAACCTCATAACAACTGTTTTGGTATCTGACTTACAATATTTTGTAGCACAGTTTTCAAACTTGATTTCCAAGCAGATGTGTATGTATAGCCCATAAACAAAATGACAAAGTAAAGTACTTTTAGTAATTGGATGCAAATTGTTTATGAAATATTATTCATTTCTTTCTGTTGGTAGGCATTCTATTAGGCATACTATTAGTCCTTGTCGCTGATTTTTTGAAAATCTCCATTTCTCAAGGCTCTCATTCAGCTAGTTGGCCAATAGAAATTTAAGGTCAATCCTAATGAATTGATAAAATTCTGCAGTAAAACCATTTATCCCTGGTGACTGATTTTTTTCATACTTTTCAGGGCAACAAGGCATTCAAGTAAGATTATTTATCCCTCACATGGATTAATCTGTTGTCTGTCAGGTTTAGCTGTAAAGAGATTATTTTCCTCATTTTTTGGGTAAGAAGGTTTGCATCAAGTTTCTTCAAAAAGTGTTTTGTTTTCGATCGAATAATTTCGATTTCATTTCATTCGTTTTCTACTTACCACACTTTACATATAGGATTTATCTCCCTTTGACTGTTCAGACTCGGAAAAAATTAAATGTCTCCATGACTCTCAACTCAATCATATAATCATTGTCACCAAGACGCCAAATCAGTTTTATTTTCTGCGCGAGAGAGTTCAGACGTTTTTGAACAACTTTTGTTGTTTCAAGTTTTTGATTTATAACTTCATGTTCAAACGTTGCAGAATGAAAAGTGAAGGTTCTGATATTGTAGCAGAGAAATAAAGCGCGTCTGTTATGTCAGCAACTTCTAACATGGCGGACGAAAAGAAACAAAACCGTAGCCGTAAGAAAAGGTCATCGAAGAAAAAAGACGATTTTCATGATTAAGAAGGTCGTATCAATGCAAGGTTAACATAGCAAGATCAACAGTATTCATCTTTGAATGAAAAGTTGTCAATTAGTGACTCTTTTGCAGTTGAAAGACGTACAGAACTCGAAGCGGGGGTTGCTAGGTCAGAAACTGTAACGGTCATAGACGAGGCATGTCGTGAAGCTCGCCAATATTAACCCTGATATCTGCTGAATAGCAGCCAAATCACGTGAATTTAGATACTTTGTCAAATTGGATGTCAGACAATGAAAGACAAAATAGTGGTTTAATGTTCAATGAAAATGCATCTGAACATTCAGAATATGCATCTAGTATAGCCAATAGATCATTACTGGATCTTGAAGGTGTAAAACCTGCTGAAAGGTTTCAAAGCTATTTAGGTAACAAACCTGAGAATACAAGTACAGCTACTAGTACATCAAACTCAAATCTGAACGCAAGATATAATTTTCCAGGAGAAAAATTTGGAAAAGATGCGCATATCGCTCTAAAGATAAGACTAGTTTTAAATTAGAACAAAATCAAATTGTTATTTTGAAAGGGGCATGAAAATAAGATACACCTCAGAAGGTAACTTGTTTTACAGACAAAGTTTTCCTGTATACTCTAGCTTTGAAACTTATTTCAATGTTCCTACTCCTGACAATACCGTAGAGAGTTTGTTGGTCAAGAGATTTGGACCTAAAGCGGCGTACGGTAGAATTCCTTGTTTATTCAGCATGTTCAGTAAAGAGTTAAAGTCTTAAGAGAAAATTGCATATCAGAACAATTAGTCGAAATAATAGGATTGATAACGTCTTGCTACTTACAACAGTAACTTTGTATTTTATTGGACAATTTAAATTCTGATACACCAATTTTAGATGGTGCTGTGCAAAATGTGAGAGACATATTTGCATTATCAACAAAGACATTCGATCAAATGTCTAGGACTTGTGCTTTTCACCATATGGAAAGGCGAAGAGCAACACTGTATGACACAGGACTTAGTGATTTGAAACATTATGCTTATACTGTGATGTGTTAACCTTTAACTTCCGAGGGAATATTTGGTTCTCAATTTGACGAGAAGCTTAAGGAATACACATAGAGAAACAAACAACTTGCTGAGTGTTTACCGAATTTAAAAATGGTACCTAGCTATCTTCCTATTAAGAAGAAAGTAACCAGTACTAATGAAACAAATGGCAATGGTTTTAAGAAAGGTAAATTTGACAATGGGTTCAAGATACCAAAGAAACCAGCGGCTGATTTTGAGTCAGAGGCTACGGCAAAGCAGAACTCAAAAAATAAACCTTGGGTAAGTTTTTCTTCAAATGCCAAAAAATAAGTATTGTTCCTGACGCCAAGATTTTAGCACTATTTCCCCAGACACCGGTGGGGGACGGTTTAGGTTTTTTGTAAAAGAATGGGAAAAAATACCAGACGACAAATGGATTTCAAAAATCTAAAAAGAAGGTCTCAAATTGGAATTTCAGACAGAACCTCATTGGACAGGTATAAAGCAGACACAAGTCAAGGCAGAGAGTCTTTCTGTTATTTTATCAGAGGTAGACGCATTGGTAGAAAAGGGTTCAATAGAGACATTACCGCAATCCGAAATAGGTCAAGGTTTTTTTAGTACGCTTTTTCTAGTCCCCAAGACAACGGGAGACTTGAGACCAGTAATTAACCTGAAGACCCTCAACCGGTATCTAGTGAAGCAGTACTTCAAAATGGACACTTTGACAAAAGTCCTAAATTTAGAAAAAATCAACATTGGGTTTTGTCTCTCGATCTGAAGGATGCATATGAACATGTACCCACGCGTCTGCATACAGGGCAAAATGTATCCGTTTGAAGCATAATGTTTCGGCCAATCGAAAGCCCCTAAGGTGTTTACAAAGGTTGTAACAGTAATAGCCGCTCATTTAAGAATTCAGAAAGAAAGGCTGGCGACATATCGATACGACTGGTTACTAGTAAATATACAGAAATACAGTCTTGTATAAAATCTAGAGAAAACACTCAATCTTTTAACGAAATTGGGGTTCATTGTCAATCTAAGAAAACTCACCCTTGATCCCAGCTCAGTCGATAACATACATAGGAGCACTTTTCATCTTTAAAAGGGAAATTGTATCTCCAACTTCAGAGAGACTGACCAAATTAGAAATGTCAATACAAAATTTAATGACAGGGCACAACACAGTAAGGGATTAATTGGTTCTATTGATTTTAATAGCATCATGCATATAAATGATCCCAAAAGCGCGACTCTTTATGAGGCCTATCCTGTAACATTTACTACATTACAGGAAACCCTCGTCAAAAGACCTATTTTGTTAAATACCATTTACATTACACCTAAAAAGTCATTTGATATATGGTGGTTAAACAGAGCCAACACAGCCAAGGGCAGATCACTTCACCAGTGGTCAGCAAATATAACAATAACCACAGATGCTTCCAAAACAGGTATTAGGGGTCGCATGAAGGGTCAGATTTTTCAGGGCAAAAGGACATCAATGTTCTAGAGTAAGAGGCAGTACATTGCACAGTACATCATTTTCTACCTCATCTATTTAAAGAGAACTGAGAAAGTTAGAAAAGATGAAGGCAAAATTTTGTTATCCCTGGTGAAACCTTTTTAAGCTGTTTCTTTACAGACCATTGCAAGATGACTGGTAAATACTATTAAAATGGCCTATGGAGAAGATGATTTTAAAGTTAATGCACATTCCACTAGAGCGATTGGACCATCATGGGCTCTATGTAATGGAGCAAGCATGAAAAGTATTCTAGAATCGGCAGATTGGTCGACGCATACAACATTTACCAAGATTTATTTTAGAAATGTGGATTTGAAAGTTTTAGTAAAACATTGTAAAAGGACAATTTAAAATGTATGGTTCCTGCTTGGAAGCAGTGAAAAAAAACATTGTAAATATGTACATTTGTAAATAGAAAATTGAACATCTACTGAGATAAGGAGAGAGAAGAAAAGATATGCAGAGCCATGGAAAAATTATCCGACCTCCAATGGAAGGTAAGGCTTTGTAATCTAATCCTATATGTAAAGTATCAGGTGGTAAGTAGAAATGAATGAAATGAAATTCAAAATTTGAACATCAGGTTGATATTTTATGAATGAATTTTCTACTTACCACCTGGGTAATTGCCCGCCCTACCTCCAAACTTATATTGTTCTATGGTTATTTAGTATAATAGAAAATAAAACTGATTTGGTAGGGTGACGCTGATTATATGATTGAGATGAGAGTCATCGAGACGTTTTAATTTATCTGATCAGTCAAAGGGAGGCACATCCTATATGTAAAGTTTTAGGTGGTAAGTAGAACATTCATTCATAAAATGTGAACTTGATGTTCAAATTTTGAATTTGATTGTAAATAACTTTTGTCAACTAATTTTCATATTTTTTTTTCTGTATAATTCTTTTTTTTTTTTAAGTTTACAAAAAGAATTGTGTATACAAGTATTAGATATGTACTGATTTGCTTACAACATATGATCTGTATTAGTTGATTTAAGTTAAGCAATATATGCAAATTTGTTTTCACTAATGTCACTTTTAAAGTTTAAAAACTAAACAAAACGTTGAAAAAAAATGATGATACAAATACTCAATTAGTTTAGAGTATGTGTAGACTGAAACTACTAGTTGCTCCTATTATTCAATCTGTTTGATTTGTTTAAATATTGTTTCAAATTTAAAATAGATTGAAAATTAAAAAAAAGATTAAACCCCAATTGTTCAGAGAACAGTTGAAGGGTCTTCTTAAATTAAATTGCTAAATAATTCATAAGAAGCTACGCTAAGGTTTACTCGAAGCTAGTGTCCAATCAACATTTTTTAATGGTGATTAATAGTTATCAAAGGTACCAGGATTATAATTTAGTACGCCAGACGCGCGTTTCGTCTACATAAGACTCATCAGTGACGCTCGTATCAAAATGTTTTAAAGCCAAACAAGTACAAAGTTGAAGAGCATTGTGGATTCTAAAAAGTTGTGCCGAATACGGCTAAGGTAATCTATGCCTGGGATAAGAAAATCCTTAGTTTTTTCGAAAAATTCAACCATTTTGTAAACAGGAAAATCATTTAAAAAAATGACCCCATCATTATTGATAGTCATGTCAACACCGAAGTGTTAACTACTGGGCTGTTGATACCCTCGGGGATGAAACGTCCACCAACAAATATGGTTTTCTATGTATTTTTTTCTGACAAAAGGAAATAATTTACTACTTCAGGCTTAGAAAATGTCACTTCTATTTTCATAGTTTTAGTCCCAATGATTCCAAAACATAGGGCTTTTATATACTTTTGCTGGAAATAAGGAGATAAATTGTACTTCTGGTTTGAAGAATTTCACTTCCGGAACAATCGGATTGGTCACTTCACACTGATTCCAAAGGAAAATTATGGTTTTAGATAATTCTAAGTTAAATCAAAACAGGAAATGACTACTCCCGATTTATAAAAGTGCACTTCTGACTTATCTTCAAGATCATATATCGACCAGCCTAATGCAGAAGACCCCAAGAGTAGTCAGGATCGTTAAACCACCCTCGTCGTCGAGACCCCATAGCTCTATCTTGCTTAAGTATGATATTAATGCAAATATCAAAATTTAGAACATAAATTTACATTAGACCTTGACCTTAACTTAAATTTAAGGTCTTAAAACAAGGACCTAAAATCAAAAGACCCTTGGTCTCCTCTGTATATGGTTGATGATCTATATCACCATTCAACTAATTGTAGACATAAGAGGGGAGAAAACTCATTTTAATTTGTGTACGTACCACTTCAATTTATTACAACATGTCCTAAATAACAATACGATCAAACGTTTTGTCGATATCTTATATGGTTTCTGAGGAAAAGTAAAAAATAGACGAAATCAAACATAGAATTTGACCTTGACCTTTGACTTAACCTTATTTTCATTTTGGTGCACCAAAATCCTTGATCTCAAATCACTTCTGGTTTATGACTTACTATTACATTTCGTCTATATCAATAAGGAAAGGAGTAATAACTCTCATGAAGTCTCTTGATCGAATCGGTCAAAATTATTTCCGACAACCTGAGCATGAAGTGAGCAATTAGGTGAAATAATTTTGTCGGATTCGTTTACGGTTGCGAAGGAGTATCAATCACCAGGAAAACAGTGTTTGGAAATATAACTCTTAAAAAGAAAATTGTTCGGTGAAACAGTGTGGTATTAATGCAAAGGTCAAAATCTGAAACATGAAGTTTAATTTGCCTTTGACCTCGACATACACTGCAAGTTCATCAAGCAAGGACCTAAAAAATAAAGTGGACACTATGTCTTCACAATATATGCATGATTTAGATCACCATAATTCTAATCTCAAAAATAAGAGGGGATAAAACTCCTATTAAATATCATCGTTCCCTTTAAACGAGCATTTGTCAATTTGTTTTCAACTAATGAGTTTGATGATCCTTTTTTGTTATGTATTTTAATGTAGTGTCTTACAATTTCACAATTTGATACCTACTTATGCATATGATTTTTGTCTTTTCAAAAAGCTATAAATCCAGTCAGAACTTACTGAATAATTAACCTGTGTATAACATGTACTTAATTGAGTATATGTTGTTTCAGATAAGATTATTAAGATAATCGGTACTTTAAAGAACGTAGCAAAATAATATTTAAAAAAAATAAAACCTTTACAATTATTTCCTTATATACTCCAATTTGCAGACAGGTCTTAATTAAAACAACTGGTTACAGGAACTGAATACAAAACTAATTAAAGGTTACCCTTAGTTCTAAAAATAACCAACTCTGTAAGTTTGATGATATTTTTTTTAATTGAAATAGCAGTGTACACTATTTTCTAGAATTGCAAGTCTGAAAATTACCCCCTGCATGTTCTTAGCCAATCAGTGTTCAATAAACATTTCATCTTATCAAGTGGGCATCTCGTCGTTTCGATGTATTTTTGTATTTGAATTGTTAATATAAATATCCTTTTTTCATCACATTGCAAATTCGGCAAATATTTTCATGACTTGGACAATAATGAGAAGATAAACATGACCAACTCAATTCATAACGGACCTACCTTTTCCCCTTTTTAACTTATTATTTTTTTGTTTAAAAGTAGTTGTACCAACATCAGTCCTTGTTGGTCAGGTTCAATATATGGATCTCATTTTCTCAGATCTTAAATCATAGAAAAGCATCTTGAGAATGGATATGAAGGAATTGGCCACGATATGATGTTAGTGTACAGTGGCTATCCATGCAGACAGCTTTATTGATACCATACATACAAACAGTTGGTCGAGGTCAAGCAAGATGTTTATTTGTTTTTATTAACTTTTAAACATATTGTATTAGTTATCACATGTTACATCAACCCTAAGTTGCCCAGGGAATCATCTCAGGGGGGAGTCGCATTTTTACAGTCTCATTTGTTCTTGGGGAGGGGGAAATCCAATTAAAAAAAATCTATCTTTATAATTATCATCTATACCTGTTTATATTAAGCAGTTTTGATTTTATAGCATTTCACTTCGTTCTTTTGTTATGTTAATTTATATTACCTATAATTTCTGGTCGTGTAATCCTTTGCCACGTGCTACTTGTTTAATATTTTTTGAAAGGAAATGTGTAATTCATTCATAAAAAGTAGGATTTATTATTTTGTTTCCCAAGAAGATGTTATTTCAAAGATATAGTGAATAAATATTTGCTGATAACATGTACCTGTTGATACAACTTGTCCTTGTTACACGTATTTGATAGAAATAGTGTATATACACAATAGAAAATGCATAGTACATAGAAGGAGCTGATTGCAATGTATATGATAATTTATTCGGTACTAAAGTGGTCATTATACTGGCCTGGCCACGCAAAAACATATAGTTATAAACAAAAAAACTCACACATAGTAGAAAAGGCTTCATTGTTCGTATTTTGTTTAACAGATTTGAACAAACATTCCATTTCATGTTTTATCATATACAAAATCCTTGATTTAGTTATCCCTTTCTTTTTGATATTTTGCGATGTTTTTAGTATTCCGAATAACCCATTTCTTGATAATATTCACCGTACTTAGAGTTTGAAAATAAGATGTATCTGTATTTATGACACCCAAAATTATGCTCATTTCCGATTTTTAGCATTTTCCGATACTAGATAGTGAACAAAATTCCCATATTTTCTCAAAAATTTCTTGCCAAACTTCTTCCACCAGTTTACAGTATATAAACAGATGAAATAGTGATCTTTTACATTACAAAAGTTACACTTTCCGTTTGAGCGATTCATTTTTTGTAATATTTCTTCTGTGTAAATTACATTATGAAGTACCTTCCATTGAAGTTGTTTCGCTTTCCTGTTAGCTTAATTCTTATTTAAATTGTCCCAAATATATTCCCAAAAACAGTTCCTTCCCAAAATGTAAATTCCACTTAAACTGACTATTTGGAGTTATATTATTTTCATATAAGTATCGAATATTTTTAAGGCACTATTGTTTGGATTCAACGACAACTCCATTTTTTTCTAAATTGACAAGAATTTATTATTTTCATAGGTCTATCAGAATGACTTTGCACTATAGTGTCGTTTCTTAAAAGGTAAATTTGTTCAGGCGTTAATGATGCTTTAATGCAGCTATATTGTGCTATCCAAAATGTAATGTCAGTCCAGGAAGTCAAATTTTGTTTATAATATTTAGATATTTTTATTTGCCCAAAACTTCTAGTGTCCGAACAAGAACGTATAAAAAGTTTGTATCATATGTTTCGTCTAGTGACTTTAGCCAGTATTTACCTATTGCATTCCATTAAATTAAATGTGTTTCTGAATTTACAATACTCCATATACCTGTTTTGATTAAATAAAGTCCCTTGAGTTTATCATTCATATTCTCCCTTATTCTTTCGGTAGACAGCACACTGTTCTTGTGAGTTTGTTTTCCTGTCCCATAAAAATCACCATATTATATTATTCATGTTTCTGGAATACCTCACATTTCAATTTCGTATCCAATCATAGACAGTACAAATGATTTAATAATTAAAACTGTTCCCGTAAATGTGAGGTCTCTTGATTTCCAAAACTCCATACAGCTTTTTATTTTATTTATTTTTTCTAACCAAATTTGATTTAAGTCCCCCCATACCCGTGTAGAACCCACTAATGCTTTCACAGGCCGCTTAGACGATTTTATTTGGTTATTTTTTTTATTTCGCCGCCTGCATTAATACATACCCACAGTCTTTGCAATATTCATTCTAGCCCCTAGAGCGTTTTCGTACAGTTTTAAAGTTTTAAATATTTCTTCGATAGACTCCTCATTTTTATCATAGAGTAGAGTATCGTCAGCAAACATATTTTGCTTTGTTTCATTATAGTCCCCGGTTCTAGTTGGAAGTTGTATTTCTTCTATATTCGGGTTGTTTCTAATTGAAGCTGCAAGTAGTTCTGCTTGCAGAATATATAACATGGGAGCCAGTGGGCGTCCTTGACGAATTGAACGAGGTATGCTTACAAATCTAGAAGTAAACCAAATCGTTTGGAAACACGTCTTAGCGTTAATGAAAAGCATGTTCACCCAACTCCTGAATATTTCCCCAAACACAAATTTTAACAAACAAAAATCTCTCCGTTCCCACTCCGCCCTATCAAGTGCTTTTGGTTGGTCCAAAAATAAGATTGCAACCTCCTCATTTTCTAATTAACACAAATCTTTTGAATCTTGCAGTAATATATTGCCTTGAAGAATGTTGCGCCCTTTGACAAACCCTTTTTGATCCATATCAATGATTTGCGGTAGTACGCCTTTTTAACTTTCCGCAAGTACTTTAGATATGATTTTATAGTCTGTGTTCAAGAGCGTCATAGGACGGCTATTTTGTATGTCCTCTCTCTCTCCCCAGTTTTAAATATAAGCGTAATCATACATCTGCATTGAGATTCACAGAGTTTTTTTGTTGAAAATTTCCTTAATAACCGCCACAAAGACGTCGCTTATCAAATACCAATACGTTTCATTCCGTCTTCCCCATGATATTTATCAAGTTTCAACATTTTAACGGCCTCACTATTCCATCCAAAGTTTGTGTTTCTGTTACATTTAGTTGCTTTTTTTATTTTTATTTTTATCCTAGTTTCCTCCCACCATTCAAGATTATTTTCAAACTGATTTTTTTTAAATATCCAGTTTCCCCAAAAATTCATGTTCAACGTTTCGGGACCGCGCTCTGGTTCATTATTTTTTTTATTTCATGAACACACCGTCGTGGTCCTTGAACGGAATATAAACTATATTTACCTGTTGCGATTTATATTGAAGCTCACTACTTATACAAATATAGTCAATTCGTGACCTTGAGTTATCCCGACAAAAGGATATTGTTTGTCTTTAGGGTATCGCTGTCTCCACACGTATATTAACTCGCTATTCTCGACATATGTTTTTAACTCATGTGATCTATCATGTGGAGCAGGATCTGCTTACCCTTCCAGAGCACCTGATATCACCCCCACTTTTTGGTGGGGTTCGTGTTGCTTAGCCTTTAGTTTTATATATGTTGTGTCTTTATTGTTATTGTTTGTCTGTTTGTCTTTTTATTTTTAGCCATGGCGTTGTCGGTTTGTTTTCGATCTATGAGTTCGACTGTCCCTCTGGTATCTTTCGTCCCTCTCCTATGTCGTCTCGAAAATGCACCAGCTTTCGATTTGAATGTTTTATAAGAGCACAGTTAAAATCCCCAAAGACGATATTTCAAGCAAGCAAGATTTAACCATGTTTACAAAAGGCATGACTCAACAAGGTCAACAATAAAACGGACTTTTGGAATTTAAAAGAAGCGGTGTCATATTTTAGGATCAGAGGTACAAATAATTCTTCATACATATGTATATGAATATAAATGATGCATAAGAAAATCGTAAAAACAGAAAATTCAATTCTAGAAGGGCCTGTATAGATGCTTGGAACCATGTAAAATATCAAGCCGGGACAAAAACATGATCTACAACTGACATTCATACGGATCACAACCCCAAACTGACCCTAAAATTAGACAATTAACAGGGACCCCGCTGGAAAATTTATGATATGAGTTCAGTGAAGTAGGGGGTCAGGTTCGAGTAGATTTTTCTTTTTTTTATTTCTAAAACTTTTATAAATGGTGAATGACACAGTATATCATCAGTTTAACTCTTTTTTCAGCTACATCTCTGATTTGATACTTTTTGTCATTAAAAACATTTTTAATAGGCACATGTCACATTATGTTCCTCTTTCAAGAAAAGGAGGACATTTTACATGCTAGTTTTTTTTGTTGTATATCACATCATTATTTTTTCATTTTTTTAATATAAATCAAGCCGTTAGTTTTATCGCTTAAATTATTTTACATTCGTCATTTCGGGACATTTTGTTGCTGACTATGCCATATGGGTTTTGCTCAATATTGTTCAAGGCCGTACGGTGAACTTCTACGTCATTTGGCTCTGGTGAAGAGTTGTCTTATTGACATTTATACCACATCTTTTATTTTTATAGTCTTATAGTCTTATTCATGAATAATATAGCATAACCGTAGTTACAAATAATATATAACACCTTTCACAGTTGAAAAGTTGACATAAATGTTTTAAGAACGTATTCCAGATACGGTTGAAACCAGATATAGCTTGTCGAATAATCATTGCATGTAGTAATCTGCACAATATGGCAATCATGAGGATAAATCTGACGTTGCAGAAGAATAGTAAGTTGACAAATAACCATAGTTGCCACCCTTAAATGGTCCATAGGATGCAAAATGTATACGGGATCAATGTGATACACTTTTTTGCCTGATAGATTGCATTTAATTTAGTTTTTCTCCATATGTTCATATTTTTTGTCATTATATAAGCACATATATTTTTATGCTCACTTTGAAAACTATTTAAAAGGTAAAGAGTCTGCAATTTCCGCCACAAAATTGGTCAGCAGTCGCCGATCAACTCAGTAGTAAAGTTCTTCAGTTTAAGAATAAGAAGATATGGTATCATTGCCAATTAGTCAACTATAAATCCAAGAACAAATGTCGACAATAAGCATTTATATGTTTTCAACAAGGAGCCTTTACTCACACCGCAAACTCAGCTATAAATGAGCCCTAAAATGACCAGCCAACCGCTAGATGTATATAAAAAGCAAAAATAGAATTGTCAGACCTGTTTTTGCAAAGACATCCAATCTAGATAAATATGTTTTATTGATGTATGTCCGATGTTTCATATTCAAAAAGACCCATTATTCTGAAAGTGATGGGTAAGGGTTTTCTTTGTACTTAAACTGTTTTATATACACTACATCTGATGTTGTATCCGACAAATTCACTTGTAGAAGTTTCTCGTGGTATGTAGTATGTTGCATGTTTTGAAGTATATAAGGCCCCATGTCTGTTCAATCAAAATACTATGAGAGTAAACTGGTAACATACATTTTAACAAGATATATGTATTGTGACAGTACTTATTGTTGCATGTAACCCTAACTATCGAATAGAGCAATACCAAAATGAACATGATAAACGGTTAACCAAACTCACAATCGACTGTAGAAAGGGCGGAATCAGCAAAAAGAAAATCTAAAAAACGATAAGTGTTCGAATTGTTTAATACAGAATTAAGTTTAGTCATTACAATATCAGATAATCTTTGATACATTTTTGTTGTTTTTTCTTTTTCAAAGTCGTGGTAAATTGAAAACATTAATAATCGGAGGCTCTCAATAGCCCGTGTCGCTAACCTGATTCTACTTTGGTTTAGGAAATCATGAAAAAATAGATTTAATCATAACAGATCCCCTAATAATGATTGTACAGTTTACAGAAATTTCCAATACATTCATTAAAATTGTAGACAATTACTTTATAAGGAAAATTACAAATCAGCTACAGACTAACAAAACTTGGTCAATACACCAAAAGAAACATTCATACCATGCATGGATTCAATCCACAAAGCAGTTTTCTCAGAAGAAGAAATTTGTATATATTTCCCTTAGAGTCCTTTGTTAAACTAACTTCCCCGTTGGCAGCCATCTTTGTTGATGAATTTGCTACAAAGAAACAACATTTGGTCAGCACCTCATAAGTAACATACATGCCATGTTTGGTTTCATTCCATCCAGTGGTTCTTCAAAAACAGAGTTTTGTATGTATTTCACATAGGGTTCTCTGTAAAACTAAGTTCCCCTCTGGCATCCATCTTGGATGATTGATGGCTAATTGTAACAACACTTTTTCAGCACCCCATAAGGAACATGCATGCCATGTTTGGTTTTATTCCTTTCAGTTGTATTTGTATGTATTTCACTTCAACGAAGTTCCCCGCTGGCAGCCAGCTTGGGTGATGGATCGGCTACAAAGTAGCCACATTTGGACAGCAACTCATAAGGAACATTCATGCCATGTTTGGTTTCATTCCATTCAGTGGTTCTATAATAGAAAACATTTGTATGCATTGTCCATAGGTCCTATGTTAAACGAAGTCCCCCGCTAGCAGCCATCTTGGATGATGGATCAGCTACAAAGTATTCACACTTGGTCAGCACACCATAAGGAATATTCATGCAATGTTTGGTTTTATTCCCTTCAGTGATTCTCTAGAAGAAGTTCAATAATATATAATTATATCAGAAATAGTTGATAAATAGTTTTCAACTGAGTTTGTTCTAAAACCATGTCAAATCTAATTATTTAACTTAAACCATCAAGAGTTTAAACCGAATATTTATAAATTTAACATTAAAAAAATAAAACGCATTTTCCATTTACAGTAGTTGCTCTTCCTTTAAAAAACATGTTTGTTCCATGAATCATGTATTTTCTCATTGTGTTTATATATATACATTAAATAATAATAAATGAAATATACATATAGTATAGCAAAAGTTAGTAATACTATATGTTACTTTTTGTTTATTTATTTATATATTTATTTGTCTAATTATTTTTTCCCTCGTTTTTTTTCATATATGATAATCAAATGTTATAATGTGAATAATATAAATCATACGATATAAACATGAGTTAACAACATGAATAATAAATGATTTCATATAATATATAATTGATATTCTTAAACAATAAACTGATAAAAGGCCTTCATTATTTACAATTGTACATATTGAAAATTTCTTATTATCATTGATCAAATGACCACTTTAAAATATACGATAATCGTTATTTAAACGATAATCAATCAAGGTTAAAATGCATTTATATCAAGTTTTTTTTCTATTATTCATGATTTGTTCTGGAATAACAAAGCAAGGAACATGATTTTCCTCATGAACAGGTGCTTCCTGATCATACCATGATAAATCATGTCTGAATTGTGTACATTTAAAGCAACATCACCAAGCTGAAATGTTGACTTTATATTCATGCAAGTATTTTGCGTTTCTATACAAATGCTTAAATTTGATGTAGAAAATTAGAGGATCACTAAATACTGATCAGGGAAGCCTTCCTCTAATTGCTCAACCTTTTGCAATATTTGGATACTGAAAAATTAGATAGCAATGAATAAAGGGTAAAAACGATTGGATATTTTGTATGGAAATATTAAGAAATGGTAAGAATTGCATGAAATTGTCTTCAGAAATGTTTCGAAAAGACTAATTTTTTGAACCGTTAATTCAAATATCTTTATCGGGATGAATATCAAAAATTGTGTAATACATTTTCTCTGAAAATTGAAAGGCATAAAATAAAGATAATTCTACTTTTCTTCGTTAAAGTGCTTCATAGCTTTGAAATATTCAGATAAGTTGATAAACTTATCATCCTAATGAAGTTAAAAGTATTATACTGTTTTAAAATTAACAGCTGATTTCCATTTGATTAATGGAAATATTAATTTGAATTTGAAATGTATAATTGTTTTTATTCATGAAAATAAACAATGTGTGAGCAAATGTCAGAGGATACATCAGGAATATATACTAGGATTATTATAAAAGGTAGTAGGCCCGGGTCCTCCATTATTCTAATGTGACTATACGCATTGTTGCATGTACCCCTAATTATCGTATTGACTTATTCCACAACAAAGGGGTGCGAGGGAGGGGGAACTCACAATCGATTGTAGAAAGGACGGAATCCGCAACAGGAAAGTCTAAAAAACAATAACTATTCGAGTTGTTTTATACAGATTACAATATTAGACAATATTTGATATCTTTTTTTCAAAGTAATTGTAAATAAATAAACAGTTTACAACCTAGTTTGTCCGAAAGTCATGTCAACTCTACTTATATAACTTAAAGCATCAAGAATTTATACCTACTATTTATAAATTCAACATTAACAAAATGAAACACAATGTTTGCATTACAGTATGTAGTTGCTCTATCTTTAAAAAGATGATTGTTCCATCAATCATGCAATTACACATAGTTTTAATATACATCCATCAAATAAAAATAAAGGAAATATAAATATAATATATCATAAAAATTAGTAGTTATATATATATAACCAACAAAAAATCATAACATTTTTTTTTTTATTTATTTATTCATTTATTTTTCTATTTTTTTCATATATGATGATAAAATGATAAAATGCGAATAATATAGATCATACGATATAAACATGAGCAAACAACATGAGTTATAAATGGTATCATTGACATATAATTGATATACTTAAACAATAAAAGGCTTTACTATTTACAATTGTACATATTGAAAATTTCTGATGTACCTTGATCAAATGAATACTTTAAAACAAACGTTTATCGAATTGACCATTTTATTTAATCAATGTTAATATGCATGTATTTCAAGTTGCTGTTCCAAAGTTAATTAACTTTCATCGCATAGCAAAGTAAAGAACATAATTTTCCTCATGAAACGTTGCTTTTTGTTCATACCATGATATATTATGTCTGAATTGAATACATTGAGGGAACGGCAGCGAGCTGAAATGTTAACTTTGTGTTCATGCAAGCATTTTGCGTTTCTATACACATGATTAATTTGAGGTAGGAAATTAGAGGATCAATTCATAACGATAAGTGAAGCCTACCTCTGATTGTTCAATCTTTTGCAATATGTGGATCAGATAATTTTAGTAAACAATGAATAAATTGTAAAAACAATAGGATATTGTGTATCGAAATATGAGAAAATTGTAATAATTGATGGACATTTGTCTTCAGAAATGTTTGGAAAAGATATAATTTCTACAATTTTAATTAAAATGTCTTTATGAAGAGAAATATTAGAAATATATATTACCTTTTCTCTAAGAATTTGAAAGTCAAACACTTCAAACAAAGTTAAGACTACTTCTTTTTCATTAAAGTGTTCTTAAGCTTTAAAATATTCAGATGACTAAAAAAGCTTGTCATCCTCATCAGATAAAAGTTTGTATTGTTTTTTAAGTTATGGCTGATATCCATATGATAAATGGTAATATTCCTTAGAATTGGAAATGCAGGATTGTTTAAATTCATAAAAAAATCAATGTGTATCTAAATGTGATTGGGTACACCAGGAATGTATATACTCGGGTTATTATAAATGGTAGGTCTGCCCAAGTCCCCCACCATTTTATTGTGAAAATACGTATTGTTGCATGTAAACCTAATGATCGTGTTGAACTATGCCACAATAAAGGGGGAAACACTCACAATCGATTGTAGAAAGGTCGGAATCAGCAACAGGAAAATCTAGAAAACAATACGTGTTCGAATTGTTTAATTCAGAATGAAGTGAAGTCATTACAGTATTAGACAATATTTGATATGTTGGTTTTTTTCAAAGTAATTGGTAATTGGTAATTCAAAATATTAATAAAAATGAAACATACATTTTAATTATTCCCTATATAATAAACTATTTATAGTTATTACAATACTTTTGATCTTAAACTTTCCTTAATATGCAATTCATTATTTTAACTACGAAAATTATTTTAAAGATAAAAACGGTTTGTTATTATTTCATTCTTATCTGGAATACAATAAGTGTTCGAATTGAACACATATTATAAACATAGGCTTAATCAGGGTGTCCCTTGGGTCACTTTTCTTTTTCGCCACCACTTTGCCATGCAATACATTGTCCACACTTTCATTTTTTTTTAGCTAACTAACAACTTACATAAACTTAGTTTTCTTTAAGATTTTCCTTCTTTCTAACAAAAAAAAAATAGTTTGCCCAATTGTTGTCTATGGTAATTCTGCAATTTTTTTTTTAATCTACATTGTAATGAATAAACAGTAAACATCAATTTTTTAAAAGATTTCTTCGTCTTCTTCCAAATACTGTCCACATTCAAAATGAAGAATATTCTGGCAAGATACTGTAGTATTGAAATATAGATCATGAAATCATAATTTTTGACTTCTGGAAACACGAAAATAATCTTAAATAAGTTTATCGGATATATATTTTCCCGTCTAGTTGAAGGATAAAGACTAAAGTCAGAGATTTTTTCTGCAGTTTAATTAATTTTTTCGTAGCAACAGTTTTCTTTTCCGGACGAAAAGTCGAGACGTGAAACTATGCTTGAAACACTTGCGTCGCCACAACGGTTGTTAAGTACTGGTACTCACTTCAAATCAATTATTTTAATCAAAGTGGTTTTCATAACAACAGTTTTCTTTTCCGGACCATCGTTGAAATGAAAACGACGAGACGTCAATTTTTGCTTCAAACACGTGCGTTGCAAATTTGTAAATAAATCCTTTGGTGACATGTGACGCCATTTAACAACATCATTTCGTAAAATAGTACAATGAACATCTTTATTAATTAGGCCATTGTTTCCTACAGCTGTATAATGCACTCAGCTAATTATTGATTTTCTGTCAAAGTCGTAACGAGTTCAGGGTGAATTCCGAATATTGTCTGATCAGGAAAAGTCCGAGAAACCCGAAAAAAATCAAACAAGATTCATGAAATCCAATTGGTATATTTTTTTCGCCAAAATCTAATAATGAAATTTATGCGCCGCAATATATTTATTTTCGCAAAATTTGAAAATGGCGACCACCTGCGGTAGCCCTGGCTTGTTATGGACGTTGACGTCTTACCCACTAATGATTGAATATTAAAGTCTATACATAACAAACACCTGTCTACGATAGTTGATTAATTATTATTAAAATTATCTGTGTACTATTTATGATTGTCCGTTAAACAGAAAATAATTAGTTTTGACCATGCAGCATTTGCAATTTGAAGAAATTAGGGATTTTTATTATGATAGAAATTGTCATAAATTCATTTATGTTTTACTTATACTAAATAAGAATTTATTTAACATTCTTTGTGGAACTGTGCAACTCAATTTCCATCCTTAATAAAAGCATATTGATATCAATAATTAATAATTATATCAGAAAAAGTTAGATAAAAAGTTGTCATCCTATGGCATTTAATAATAAACAGGTGGTCTTATGATTTGAAAGATCTACATTGATCCGTGTCTATAAAAGAAATGAATTTCTTTAAAGCGATTTCAGATTTCGAAGATCTACAATTAAAAACACATTTCCAAAAGTGACAAAATCACAAAAGATCTGCATATATACTCCTCATCCTTTTTTTAATTTATGTTACATATAACATCAAATTAAATGCTTTGTGGTTTAACATTTAGTAAAGGGGCATAATCTGTCAAATTAATGTTCACCGATTTGACTCAAAATCTCACATTTGTGTAATAACATACTAAAACTTAAATCAAAATTACAATTAGTCTGAAATAAATAATTAACAATGCATAGACTTGTTAATATATATCAGAATTTCGTGAGGATTTAAAACTAGATGTCATATAATTAACATCCACAGACTGCCGACGGTCACATAACCCGATGTTAACATAAACATAAACATAAAAAGATTGCAACCACGTGCAATTGGATTTTTCTAGATCTGTTTGAGTTCATGTTAAATGCCTAACAAAAATAATGTTATCATCGATTTTAACTTTATAAGTATGTTTTTTGTGGATCGAATCAGTCAACGAAATAGTTCACATTTGTTTCACTTTCAATGTTGACATTCCTTTTATTGGCTGAACACGCATAAGACATGCGTATATAATCTCTAGCTAAGGTGAAAAATTGAAAGTCACATAAATACGGATTCAATGAGGTCGAATTATTTACTTGCAAGTTAATAATTCATCAGCGATGTTTCTTAGCTTATTTTGACAGAATTAAACTAAACTGGCTGCAAAAAGAGAATTATTATTTCACTATTGCACTTCCAGTAATGATCAAACAAAAAAAAGTTTTGTATATCTCGTAGCTATTGCCCCTTTAAGAACTAAATAAATGTCAATAATTGCTTATACGTGTTCATGGTAAAGGAACATTGCTTATAGTTTAAGTCGACTTGTTACATTCTAAGTATTGTATATGTTCTCAAAAGTATTTCTATCATTATCAATTTCGCTGTACATTTTTCAGACCCATATTTTAAACACAACTGAAGAATTTCCAAAATATATAACTATTATAAAAAAAAGTCAAACCTCAAAAAGAATGTGTTTCCCTCATATCTGTATTAAAATTATTTAACACATTAACGATCCAAATCAAAGTTATCGAAAAAGTAATACAATGGTTTGATAAACTAATAGTTTATCTCATCCATATGGCGGAAGGAAAATATAGTCTAAATAATATAGTAATTTCGATATTTGAATATGTAGTTATAAAACTAGTCAACAGAGGATATCATTTCGCCACTAATTAATTGTACATGGAGTGGTCTGCACTACATGTAATCAATGCATTACTCCTTAGCACTGACATGTTTGATTCAAGTAACTTCTGAATGTGTTTTTCTCAATAAAAGATCTTTGAAGAGATTTTACAAAATGCTATACTCTCACGTTGAGCTAGTACGAAAACAACTAATATAGTCATTGTCGAAAATTAACATTGACAAAATGTTATCACTATTAAAATCACTAGTTTCTTCTTCAGAAGCAGAGACTTTAGCCAGGTTAGGCAGAATTATTTTCATTTTGTTTTTTGTTGTTTTAGAAATGTTCAACTTGGTTAGCACCATAGCTGATTTTTATGTATACGAAATTCGCGTCCTTCGTTCTGAAATTGGGAAGTTTGGTTTTTGATATGATTATAATGGCTATGATTCGAGTTTGAGACGATATGCTATGTATGTCAAATATCTTGATGCAAACACATAATATATTCCAGATGATATATTGTTCATTTTCGTATGCATGTACAACACATATATACGCCAACAACACTTATACGAGTAATTATATTTAACTTCTTGTAATTATTCTCGACGAATGGCCAGATAAATGATTCCATTAAATATTCCTCCAAAACAGGTAGCATAAGCGTTGGTTTCATACAATACCCTTGGTGGTTCGGCAATAAATACCCATAATGCATGAATGGCTGGTGTTAAAAACCTAAGAATGCTTACCAAAACGAAGAAAGACATATTTCGAGTGGCAACAACTATTTGTTTTGATGCCATACTTTGGTTTCCTAGGGTTTTCTTTATTTGTTTAACTTCTACATATAGTTTGTACCAGATTAGGAAGTATAATATAGATATTACTGTTATCAATATGACGATAGGTATGAAGATAATCAAAAAGTTCCACAACAGTCCTTTTCCTTCTTTCAGTCCACAGCTAAAATAAAAATTCGTATGTTCTTTAATTACAGAATAGCAAATTTGAATTTTATTTAAGAACACAAATAAAAGGTTATTTGTATATAAAAAATATCGTTGCCAATATTTTACGAAAACAAGGAAAAAATTTGATTAAAAATATTCATTTTCCTGGTTATTTTTGAGACCATTTGCTGTACTGAAATTTTGTATTCGACTCATAAATGCCCTTTAGCAACTTGACATGGTTACGTTTGTGTGAATCGGACATATTTTGGCGATGAACACGTTTGGGGGAAAGACACGTTTGAGGGATGGACACGTTTTGGGGAAGGACACGTTTCTGAGTGTATATTTACGGTGAAAAATTCAAAATTATGTTCATTTTCTTCATAATTATACACCTCATTTCAAACTTAGATTAAGATACATTTCATATTTTACTGGGTACTGCATACAAAATGTTGATGTGTGTTTACATTTCTATAAACAGAGCGAGGTCCTTACAGAATATTACATGAATGCATATGATAGCGACAAATAAACTTACTATACACCATTATAAGCCATTCCTCCATTAAAACTTGCTGTGCCCAATAGAATAGCTGGGTACACAAACATGAATGAAAACATCTTCCAATCATACTTTCCTAAATCAATTTCAGCTTGTTTTAGAATATAATAGCAAGCTGTTGCTGCCGCAATTATGCTCAAGTTGCTCTGAGCATACGCGAATTCTAGTAAAAAAAAACCATAAACTGAACAAATATCGGGCGAAGGCACAAGTCCTGATATCTGAGTATCAATATTCAATATGAATTGTACTCCGTAAAACAACAAATCGCAGACTGATGTTATTACAACGAAACGCTGAGCCCTTTTCCATTTGAAAAATGCTTTCCCGTTTTTCTTAAATGCAAAAATTATTATTAGCACACACACTGAAATGCTACATGTCGCAAGAACAATTGAAACAATATCAAACGGTAGCCAAACTTTTAAATCATCATGGAATTCAATGTCATTTCTTGAAGTAATGTTAAAATATTCCACTCTTGTCGCGTTTTCAGATGTAGATACATTTGTTTGGTTATGACTACTACTCAAATGAGTTTCGTTACCATTAAACATTGTCATTTAACATGGTAATGTTTTTTTTTCGCAGTAAATAAGCTGGTCAATAGCTTGCTGTTGAAGCAAAAAAGTAAACGCAATAATTACAAGCTTGCGGAATCGCCGAAGAGTCACAAACAGATTGCTTCAATACATGTCATAGGTATATTCTACAATTATTAAAAGAACAACCAATGAATATAAACTTATATTTATTGATTGATTTTGTCTGTAATTAACCCAAACAGTGGTCAAATCGAGTATAATTGATAAAAGTGAAAACTACGGACACGAACAATCTTTCACAAACATTTTAACCCCGCAACATTCTATATTTACATGTGCCTGTCACAAGTCAGGAGCTTTCTGTGTTGTAGTTGTCGTTGGTTCATGTCGGTCATATATGTTTTTCGTACATTGTTTAATTACAAATTAGGCAGTTAGTTTTCTCAATTAAATGTTTTCATGAAGTGTCCTTCTATTGCCGACTATACGGTATGGGGTTTTCGCATTGTTGAAGGCCGTATGGTTGCCTGTAATTGCTTACTTTCACTGCATCTAAACTTGGTGGATAGTTGTCTCATTCGAAAACATAGCACATCTCCTTTTTTTAATTTCGAACCTTTTGAAAGAAGAGACAATTGCCCGATGGGTATAATAAGGGAATTATTAAATTATATTATTTCATGCAGTATCGAAGTACTGGTTGCTAGACTAGTAATTCAACAAGTGCTATACATTGTTGTAGTTCAAAGATATTTTCTAACACCATGAAAGAGCAGGGACGTAAAATATCACAAACATTGCGCTCAGACGGAAGAAAATACAATTATCAGACACCGAGACAAAACTCGTGGCAAGTGAATAGTTATCATTTTTTCGGATAAAATAGTTATTTTGAAAAATAAAAACGATAATCATTCATTAAAGTTTTGTATGCATATACACGATTTGCATACCTCTCCAGTTAAATCTAGAATTAATCCTATAGAAATATACGACTGCATTATTTTCTCAATACTTTCACAAATAATAAACCTATTTTTAACTTAATCGGCATTTCCATATTTACATTGTAATGTTTTTAAAAACAGCTGATTTTACGTTACGGTTGACTATGACGTCACTTATTTCATGAATATTTATGACGTAAAGATCACAGATAATGAAATTTTTATCACGTGATATATACCTACCTGAGTAACGGAAGCGTGGACATTTTGTACACCTACCAAGACATATTTCTGCTAGATTTAGTAATTATGATTTAAAAAACTGTCCAAAACAAAAGTTTTTTAAACAGAACTTCACCTGGGGAATTCGATTTTGATCTTATTTTTTTTTTTAATTTTTAGGCTATTTTCGTTTTTAACTTATTGGCGCGACCAATCCCTATATACTAGTATTGTGTATAGTTTCCTGTACTTTTTATGGGGTCCGCTAAAGTAGAAGTAATTCCATAAATGCAACTCAACAACGTGGAATGCAAAATCCAACGTCTAACAATGGTCGCCATTACATGTTGACAACGTCGTCTAGAGAACCGTATCACAAAGCACCGAAATCCTGAGGGAGCTACCATTTGATATCTAGGGGTGGGGCTAGGATGGAATTTGAAAAAAATAAGCAGGACAGGAGTTTTGAGTTAAAAAAAAAAAGGCAGGATCAGAGACACTTTGCCAAAAAATGCAGGATGACAATTTAGGTAAAAAAAAAAGGCAGGACCGGATAGAGTGAAAAAATAAAAAGGCAGGACAGAGATTACAACTAAAAAAATGCAGGACAAAATTGTTCATCCTATTCATGCCATTTACATGTGTATGCCCGGACCTTCGCAAGAGGTCTGATGTGAAAAATTTATATGAATAGAGAAAAATGCCTTAAAATTTGAAGAATACAGAAATGAAGGACTCCAATCCACATTCATCTTCATGGTCATTGTATATGCATGCAGAAATAACAATTGAAACAGTTTCAAGTCGTTTGCATCAGTGAATTTTGAAAATGTGGTTTAAAAAAACGGTAATTTCTGTTGAATACTTCTTCGAAATTAGGACATATTGAGGAAAGAAACTAAGTCCAATAAAGTTTAATGGAATATGAAAAATTACAAACTTTATGTCACAAATAAGTCAACTCCGAACTTTCAATTTAATGAAAATTTTGCTGACATTTTTCGGACCAAATTGAAAAATAAAGTTTCTGTATATGCCAAATTTACGACGAAAAAGTTAACGGTATTTATCTTGTTAAATACAATAAACTCCTAATTGTCAAACATCAAACGATGTAACATTCATTTATTTCTGTTTTTATTAAAAGTGACAAAAACGGGTAAATTGCTTAATTTTTCTGAATTTTATTTCACTAAAGATTTTCAATTACCATAGTCCTATCATTTCAGTTCTATATTATTCAACAATATTTTAAACTGTAGATACAACATTTACAAAAAAGTTTTCAGTGTGCACATGTTCGTCTTTGATAGTTGTTTATTGGATAATTACATTAGATGTATGTTTCATTATAATATATTGTTCTGATTGGCTAACTGCACATCACGTGTTATTCTGTAAGCAGTTGCATTGCTCAATACAACTTTTCATTCATGATAACACGTGCTCCAACAATAAAGTGCACAGGTGAATTAAATAATAAAATATATAAAATTCGTGTTTTCATAATCATAGCTAAAAAATGTAATTATAAGTATTGAATGCTTCTTTTTGTAACTTTATAGGGTTGTAAAAGTGTTGACCGTGCGTACATTTTTAGAATGAAGCGCTTCCGCGGTTCATACAAAATATACTTCGGTCAACGCTTTTACACCCCAATAAATTTACAAAAAGAAGCATTCAATTCTTAAATAGTTTTTAATCACTGTTGATATTCTAGATAATCATTGGCCATGCAAAAGTATGACACGCGCCGATAAAAACATGCAGCGATTACTTCATAAATAGTGCTTGCATATTCGTCAGATAAGCATGCAAAACGAATGTTTTTCGAATTTGTCAATTAATTTTCATTTCTTGTTTATTAGATAACATGTTCTGTAAGCACTAAATAGTCTTGGGCGATGGTAAGACGCTCTTATTAATTAAACGTATGCTCACATTGCAATATGTTAAAAGTTTTTTTCTAATATTTCGATATAGATATCCCGTCAAGACAATATGTTCACATGCAATTAATTTAAATTCTCCCTCATAAATTCGTCCGAATTTAAAACATTTCTTATCTATCTACATGGCTAAATAAGAGGCAAGTGTCCAAATGTAGGCTTGGTTTGCTCGCAGTAACTTCGCAGTACTAACTAAAGACTTATATATAGATACTAATCAAACCAGTTCTTCAAATTTGTTCCACAAACCACAGTTACTAAAGATAGAAATAGATAAGGGAAAATCCAAATATAACGGAATAGAAATAAATTGCATATTTTATTTATGTTTATATATATATATATGCCTTATATATCATGTACTGCAGTACGCCTCTAGATTAAAACTGACGTGGAAAGGTAACACACGGCCATCGAAAGCTCCAGTTTTAAGAGCCCATGTGGTCGTGTGGTCTAGCGGGACGGCTGCAGTGCAGGCGATTTGGTGTCACGATATCACAGTAGCATGGGTTCGAATCCCGGCGAGGGAAGAACCAAAAATTTGCGAAAGCAAATTTACAGATCTAACATTGTTGGGTTGATGTTTAGACGAGTTGTATATATATATATATATATGCTTAGTGCAAATTAGCTGAAATACACATGTATGCAAATTTACAACGCGTTTTAACTTTGCATGACCAACTTTTATACTTTAAGGTTGACTAAAATTGCTTAATCCACTTAATTTGACCTTTGAATGATAGTTGTCTGATTGAAAACAGTACTACATCTCCTTATTTTTATGGTTTATGCATATTGAAAATCTATGTTGCGAGTATTTTGGGCACATGAATGCAGAATTTATAAAAAAGCAACTATGGTGATAACGAAGGTATACAGTTTTTATTTAGGGTGCTCCTAAGTGGGCAAACTTACAATGACACTTTCACCCACTAGTTCATACAAATACCGCAAAATACTTTAAGTGCATTAGGCATAAAGTTTTGACATTAGCGACAATAAAACGGTGTTTTGAAAGTACAAAGATCATAAATATAAAGTTTGATAGCAATAGATACTAGGATTTAGAAGTTAGTTGACTTGTTAATCGGGGGACTGTTAATCGCAGCTATCCCAGGATCTTAGGAAGGAATTAGGATAATTTTAGGACCGACTTACGACATGTCTTAGCATGCACATTGAAGCTATCTGAGGACTATCCTAGCTTGGATGTGCTAACCGCTGTCGTGTTAACGTACAGAAAAAAAGGATTTTAAAACTTGTAAATTTTTAAGAATGCAGCGAATTTCACCTGTAGTAAATAATTACAAGATTAAAAATTAGAAACATTACTAGCATTTTGATTAAGATAATAAAGATAATAAATGATATGTATCTAATAATTATACATTCAAACGTTATGAAAGAAAAACAAAAACGTAACAACCTTCTATATAATAACTGAAAAACATATTTGGTCCGAGATCACCATTGTCGTCCCTTGATTTTCAAATATAGTCCCTAGTGTTGACAGTTGGTTACTTGCCATTAATTTATATACCCCTTTCAAATTTATTTCTCCATGTTTAATGCCTCAAATTGCAAGTAGGGGGATGAAATTACACTGTAAAAACATTTGGGTCCAGAATTTTAAAGGAAAGTAGTGATTTGGTCCAGCTGAAAAAGGTTTAAAATTAGCACTTCGGAAGCTGTCAAAAGATTTCAAGACGCCCTAAACATACAAATGTCCATATTTTGAGTTAGAGCGGATGAAGTTTTCTATAATTTTGATATAATTTGTCCCAAAAGTTGTACAACACACTGTAAAAGTTTCTTTGAGAAAGCGCAGGTGGGATTTTTTTTATTTTCATTTATGTTCTACAAGAAATACACTACGAAATAATTGTGTTCTCGGACCATTTGTGAATAGTGAAAACAAATAAACGTTAACCGGTAACAATCATAATATATTTTAAGCGAGTTAAATTCGACGTCTCATGGTTTCATACTTTACAGAGTTCAAAGGCAAATCTCGTGCATTTTTCATATAAATACGGAGTACATAAATTATTTCATTACGGATCACAGGAAATTATGAATAGAGGTACATCTTATATAATTATATACTACTGTATTTGTAAAATCTTTGTGGATGAGAGCAAGGACATATTAAATAAGTGAATATTTATAAGTAAAAATATTAAGGAATATTTAATTAATAAAGATTGAAAAATATATAATTTGAAATTAAAAATATTTTCAAACTTCATAACCACAATAAACAAATTTATTATGAGTTATTTTTACTTTTTCTTCGTGTGTTACCTGTAAAATGAATGCGCGCAAATGTAATCAAAAGCTGCTCGCAAACGTAAAACATTTCAATCCCCAAATAAATGCAAATTTAATGCGCCCTAAGTATTTTCGAATGTGGTTTTCATTGCATTTGGGAAAACATAGAAATCTGATTAGTTTCAGAAATTTTTAATTAATCAGCAACCTAATTATATATTTCATCTATATTTCTCAACCTTATCATGTATTGTTTAATTTGAAAAAGTTCTATTTTCCAGCGGCTCATCTCTACCACTCATTACATAGTAAGTCCCCTCCCCACGAATAGGTAATAAGCCATAGAATGGCCATTTGTCTTACATTCAAGCAATTTATTGTTAAAACAATAAGAACAACCCAAATAGTAATTAGCTATAAAATGGGTGTTTTCTTTATGCACAATCAGTTCAATGTTTAGACAGTAAAATAACAAATATTCATTAGCTATCAAATGGCTTTTCTCTTTACGCACAATCTGTTCAATGTTTAAACAGTAAGAAAATTCTTATACTTATTAGCTATAAAATGACTACTTTCTTTACGTTCAATCAATTCAATGTTAAACAATTAGAAAAGGTTACCAGATAATTAGCTATAAAATGACTATTTTCTTTACGCCCAATCAATTCAATGTTAAACAATTAGAAAAGGTTACCAGATAATTAGCTATAAAATGATTATTTTCTTTACGCCCAATCAATTCAATGTTAAACAATTAGAAAACGTTATCAGATAATTAGCTATGAAATTACTATTTTCTTTCCGCACAATCAATTCAAAGAAAATTGCCTTTTTAACTTTTTTGATTCGAGCGGACGAAAGATACCAAAGGGACAGTCAAACTTATGAATCTAAAATAAACTGACAACGCCAAGGCTAAAAATGAAAGAAACGCTGACCAATGCAGAAAAAAAAGCAAAATGAAAAGCTCATTAGTAATGGTAATTTGCTGTAGGATGGCTCTTTTCCTTAATCACAATCAATCCAATATAAAACAATAAGACAAGTATAAGGTGATTAGCTATGAATGAGTATCTTCATTACGAAAAATCTATCCAATATTAAGATCTATTATGTTTAACGACACCGCAATACTTAGATACTGCTAAGAACAACATTAAATCCATAGTATTGGTTGCTTTGAAGAATCGATATAATGAAGGAGTCAAGAACTCCTTAGTCTATTCTACTAGTGGCTGCACATCTACGACATATTACCCCCACCCCCCGCAAATAAAACGAACTGGGGATCTCTTTCCTTAGCGCCTGTGTTATTGATGTGATAATATGTACTTGCATAAAATATCAATGTCACCCGAAAAGTTTGAATTGTTATTCCCTAAGTGGTCTATTGCTACATAAACTATTAGGATTGCTCCCTTAATAAACATATATAGGCGGCGATCGTATATATTTACAAATAAACCATTATACAATGTATCCTAAAGTTATGACCATCCTTAGACAATTTTAAGACACCTAAATATGTGTCCTAAAGTTAGAACGATTCCTATGACATTTCCCAAGTAACGACATGTTTAGTAAACCAACCTAGGACTTAGATACGTCCTAAGATAATCTTAGAACATGCCCTAGTCTTAAGAGCGCTTCGATAAACAGGCCACAGGAAGTTGTGCGTACAATATCTTTATCATGCAAGTATAATTTTCTTTGTAAGAATTTAACTTTAAGTTGAATAACAAACCAAGTCATATCCTTTATAATGGTAACATAATTTGAAATTGACCTATTTACATTTTATTTTTGGCATAAACACTATTGGTAATTTCTTCAATCGATTAAAATACTTATCATATAATGTTTACCCAAGAGTTTTATGAGACAAAGATTATTTTCTTAATTTTATAACTAATAAATAATATACTAGTAGTAATTAAGAGTCTATTCTAAAGTCATGTTAATTAATTTATGAAAAGATAATAAATTATGTAAATTGTTAATTCTAAGATAAAATAACATAAAACTGGAAATATGTATTTTAATCTGTTTTATTTATTTTAAGTTATACTTTTTTAAACAACATTCATTTCAGGCTTTTTTAATTTTTTTTTTTTTACTTAAAATATATATATGCTTTTAAATGCATAAAGATGTTTTAATTTTTTTTTTAATTATATGAATTTTACTGTGAAACTATATTGATATGTACATAGCTTTTGTTAAGTGACTCATAAGTCAAAATTGATTGTTTTATTTAATACTTTGATATGTAAATATTCTGTCATTCAATATGTGACACTATAATAAAATGAATATTTATTTATTATTAAAATATATCATTTTGTATATATTGATCTGCTTATCCTTCTGGAGCACATGATTTGATGTTTTCAGTTAATGTTTCACTAAATTAATGAGTTTCATTGCCCATAGAATCGTTCACCTTTTTTCATGTCTTTTAAACATGTTAAAGTAGTGTCCAGCAATCTTGTAATGTGATACGTACACATTACTTTTGTATTTACAAATAACTCGAAGTTCAATCACAATTTACTAAATGATTATCATGATTGGGTTTCGTAATTGAGTATCTTTTATTTCAGATCAAAAATGTCTATGTAAATCAATATTTTAAAAACATAGAATAGTCTTTTAATTTATAATTAAAGGACCGTATACAATTACTTCCTTACGTACTAAAATTTACAGATAGTTCTGAATTCAAACCAAATGGTTCCAAGATTGAAAACAAAAACTCATCAAAGCTAATAATTTAGTACACCAGACACGCTTTTCGTCAACAAAAGACTCATAATAACAAAAATATGAACTCGGATTAATTCAAGGACAAATATTTGCTGATGTACACATACAGTTTATTATGAGATTATCTTTTGATATATACAGTATATTATGATTTAACTTTTGTTTTATAATTGCTATTTGAAAATTTGTAAATACTAGTTCCTTTTAATTCGTCTCTCATAATTCTTTTAGAATGGCATTACTAATTTTAAAAAGGTTTACTTTTATAATGTGAAATGTGTATACTGTATTATTGATGGTGAGACGTTAATAAATTATTATTGTATTGTATTGTATATTGTATATAATAAACACACAAATTGCAGCGAGGTATTCTATATAAACATGCATGTGAATACTTTAACCTATTATAAGGTGTAAAAGTTTATCAAGAATATCGTCATCAAATGTAAATTCAAGGAGGTAAAAGTTCCTTAAGGATGTTCGCTGTCATGTTTTGGATTTTTTGTCAGATTTTTGGAATCATCTGGTTTTATTCATTTGAATGCATATAAAATGTTTGCCCGTTGACACCCATTTTTTTTTTTGTAAATCTTTTACATGTATAATTATAAGCCATCTGTCAAATTCTAATAAAAAACTTTTGGTATTTTTTAATCTAGTTTTTCTGCACTTTAACTTGTCAGTGTTAAAGCAATGAAAAATCACGAGAAAAAATATTTTCCCACCAAAATTTCAATGGCTAATATCTCGAAAACAAATAGTTGATTAATTGCTTATAGTATCTAAGAAACAAACGCAACCATGAAAACTTAACATTGACCAATGAACCATAAAAATGAGGTCATGGTCAAATTATACCTGCCACAGACATATACAGTTTACAATCCTTCCATAAAACAAATAAAGGTGACCTATTGCTTATTGTTAAAGAAAAACAGACTAAAACACAAAAACCCAACACTGAGCAATGAACCATAAAAATGAAGTCAATGTCAAATAAAACCTACAAGACTGACATGTAAATATAGTTGACGTATTGGATATAGTATTAGGAAAAAAGACAAAAACTCAAAAACTTAACTTTGACCACTGAACCATAAAAATGAGGTCAAGGTCAGATGACACCTAGCAGCCAGTTGGACATGAACAGCTTATAATCATTCCATACACCAAATATACTAGGTTCATTCTTATAGTATTCACGATATGGATTTGACCAAAGTATGAAGCATCCAGGTCTTCCACCTTCTACAATACAAAGCTTTTAAGAAGTTAGCTAAAGCCACCACCAGATCACTATCCCTAAGTCAACTTTCTGTAACAAAAGTTGTAGGCTCGTCAAAAATCCGACCAAAACACAACAACAGTGCACACGCTGAAATGTCTGGCCTTCTATACTAATCATTGATATTATGTTGATAGTCCTAAGTATAAAGCTAAGCTTTATAACAACTGTACCATCAACTTAACATTAACCAAGATAACTAAACAAAGACCAATGAACCTTGAAAATGAGGTCAAGGTCAGATGAACCATGCCAGGCAGACATGTACAGCTAACAATGCTTCTATACAACATATATAGTTGACCTATTACTTATAGTTTAAGAAAAATAGACCAAAACACAAAAACTTAACACTGTGCAATGAACCGTGAAAATGAGGTCACGGTCAAATAAAACCTGCTCGACTGACATAAAGATCATAAAATATTTCCATACACCAAATATAGTTGAGCTATGGCATATAGTATTAGATAAAAAGACCAAAACTCAAAAACTTAACTTTGACCTCTGAACCATGAAAATGAGGTCAAGGTCACATGACATCTGCCCGCTAGACATGTACACCTTACAATCATTCCATACAACAAATATAGTAGACCTATTGCATATAGTATGAGAACAACAGACCAAAACACAAAAATTTAACTATAACCACTGAACCATGAAAATGAGGTCAAGGTCAGATGACACCTGCCAGTTGGACATGTACACCTTACAGTCCTTCCATACACTGAATATACTAGCCCTATTGCTTATAGTATCTGAGATATGGACTTGACCACCAAAACTTAACCTTGTTCACTGATCCATGAAATGAGGTCGAGGTCAAGTGAAAACTGTCTGACAGACATGAGGACCTTGCAAGGTACGCACATATCAAATATAGTTATCCTATTACTTATAATAAGAGAGAATTCAACATTACAAAAAATTTGAACTTTTTTTTCAAGTGATCACTGAACCATGAAAATGAGGTCAAGGACATTGGACATGTGACTGACGGAAACTTCGTAACATGAGGTATCTATATACAAAGTATGAAGCATCCAGGTCTTCCACCTTCTAAAATATAAAGCTTTTAAGAAGTTAGCTAACGCCGCCGCCGTAGCCGCCGCCGCCACCGTAGCCGCCGCCGCCGCCGGATCACTATCCCTATGTCGAGCTTTCTGCAACAAAAGTTGCAGGCTCGACAAAAACTTCCAACTATAACCACTGAACCATGAAATTGAGGTCAAAGTCAGGTGACACCTTCCAGTTGGACATGTTCACATTAAAAACCTCCATACACCAAATATACAAGACCTATTGCTTATAGTTTGGGAGATATGCACTGGAAAACCAAAACTTAACCTTGTTCACTGAACCATGAAATGAGGTCAAGGTCAAATGAAAACTGTCTGACAGGCACATTCCTTATAGTTATCCTATTTCTCGTATAAATAAGAGTGGAATTTTTTTTTTCCATCATGAGAATAAGGTCAAGAAATGGTCATGTGACAGATGGAAATATAAAAAAAGAAGATGTGGTATGATTGCCAATGAGACAACTATCCACAAAAGACCAAAATGACACAGACATTAACAACTATAGGTCACCGTACGGCATTCAACAATGAGCAAAGCCCATACCGCATAGTCAGCTATAAAAGGCCCCGATAAGACAATGTAAAACAATTCAAACGAGAAAACTAACGGCCTTATTTATGTAAGAAAATGAACGAAAAACAAATATGTAACCTGGTACCTTTGATAACTATTTACACCACTGGGTCGATGCCACTGCTGGTGGACGTTTCGTCCCCGAGGGTATCACCAGCCCAGTAGTCAGCACTTCGGTGTTGACATGAATATCAATTATATGGTCATTTCTATAAATTTTCTGTTTACAAAACTTTTAATTTTTTCGAAAAACTAAGGATTTTCTTACGCCCAGGAGTAGATTACCTTAGCCGTATTTGGCACAACTTTTAGGAATTTTTGGGTCCTCAATGCTCTTCAACTTTGTATTTGTTTGGCATTTTAACTGTTTTGATCTGAGCGTCACTGATGAGTCTTATGTAGACGAAACGCGCGTCTGGCGTATTAAATTATAATCCTGGTACCTTTGATAACTATTTACACCACTGGGTCGATGCCACTGCTGGTGGACGTTTCGTCCCCGAGGGTATCACCAGCCCAGTAGTCAGCACTTCGGTGTTGACATGAAAATCAATTATATGGTCATTTCTATAAATTTTCTGTTTACAAAACTTTTAATTTTTTCGAAAAACTAAGGATTTTCTTACGCCCAGGAGTAGATTACCTTAGCGGTATTTGGCACAACTTTTAGGAATTTTTGGGTCCTCAATGCTCTTCAACTTTGTATTTGTTTGGCATTTTAACTGTTTTGATCTGAGCGTCACTGATGAGTCTTATGTAGACGAAACGCGCGTCTGGCGTATTAAATTATAATCCTGGTATCTTTGATAACTAACACACAAACAAACGACAACCACTGAATTACAGGCTCCTGACTTGGGACAAGCACATACATAAATAATGTGGCGGGGTTAAACGTGTTAGCGGGATCCCCCCCCCCCTAACCTGGGACAGGTGTATAACAGTACAACATAAGAACGAACTATAAAAATCAGTTGAAAAAGGCTTAACTCATCAGGTGGACAAGTATACAAGTGGACGTTACATTAGGCATCTATAAACAAAGTGGGAAGCACCTCATATGGTTCACCATGGCAATTAGTTTCTCCCAGTACTTTTGTTTAACTGTTAAAGAGCCGGACTGGAAATTAGGCTTGAACAGTTTGATCGCACTATTTGGTCAACTAGTATCAGAGAAGATTTTTGTGAAGTTGAGGGACGAAGGAAGACAATATATGTGTAAATCTACTTTTTGGGCAAGGTGAGCTATTAGAGAATTAAATAAAACTTTACCGAAAGACCAAGGCACTTTTGTTATCATTCTCTTTATAGTTTTTAAACTACTGATTATATGATCATATTATTTTCAGAAACGCACTGAAGACGAGGCTCACATGGTAAAAATTATGTGCATCTAGTTTTTTAAACTTATTAGCTTTTGTATCATCCATCCATTATTGCAATTTAACTTCTTTCCTAAGCTCTGACATTAACACCATCAACCAGGAACCTGTCAAAATGGATATTTGAATCGGAGAACTCAAAACCATCCATATACCAAATATACTTAATATTGCTTATTACAAATGTATCATACGAGAAACCAAATAACAAAACTAAACATTGACCAACCCGATGCTCCGCAGGGCACAGCTTTATACGACCGCAGAGGTCGAACCCTGAACAGTTGGGGCAAGTATGGACATCAACATTTAAGCTTGATACAGCTCTGAATTTGGATTGTGATTAAATAGTTGACACAGCATAGGTTTCTGACACAGAATGAATGTGGTCTAATGAACTTAAATGTTTTTTTTTTGCTTTTGAGCAATTCAGTATATGCTGTTGAATATTAATCCTTGATATTTGAAGAAATTTTCTTTTTCATTTCTGAAGTCTGAAATAAGAAAAATTGAACCCCACCAATTTTTTTCACCTCCCCTTAATTCCAACCAGATGCTCCGCAGGGCGCAGCTTTATACGACCGCAAAGGTTGAACCCTGAACGGTTGGGGCAAGTATGGACACAACATTCAAGCTGGATTCAGCTCTAAATTTGGATTGTGATTAAATAGTTGACACAGCATAGGTTTCAGACACAGAATGAATGTGGTCTAATGAACTTAAAATATTTTTTTTGCCTTTGAGCAATTCACTATGCTGTTGAATATTAATCCTCTCAAAAAATGTTTGAAGAAATTTTCTTTTTATTTATGAAATCTGAAATGAGAAAAATTCCCCCCCCCCCCCCAATTTTTTTTCACATTCCCCTTTCCCTTTTTCCAAAACTGATCTCAATTCAAATTTCTAATGGAGTTTGCAACAATAACTACTCATTTAAATACATCATAAAATATTAAAATGTAACAAAAGTGAATATACATTGTATATTGTATAAAACAATGATTTAAGTTGATTCAACTACTATTCTGGAGAAAGAAAGATAACTCCAATCAATTGAAAATTTCTTGCTATTGCACAATATTGTGCAATTAGATTTTTCTTGCTATTGCACAATACTGTGCAATTGAAAATATTTGCTATTGCACAATACTGTGCAATTGAAGATTTCTTGCTATTGCCCAATACTGTGCAATTGAAAATTTCTTGCTATTGCACAATACTGTGCAATGGAAGATTTTTTTGCTATTGCTGAATACTGTGCAATTGAAAATTTCTTGCTATTGCACAATACTTAATATAATTATTTTGGATCCTGATTTAAACCAACTTGAAAACTGGGCCCATAATCAAAAATTGAAGTACATGTTTAGATTCAGCATATCAAAAAAGCCCAAGAATTCAATTTTTGTTAAAATCAAACTAAGTTTAATTTTGGACCCTTTGGACCTTAATGTAGACCAATTTGAAAACGGGACCAAAAATTAAGAATCTAAATACACAGTTAGATTCGGCATATCAAAGAACCCCAATTATTCAATTTTTGATGAAATCAAACAAAGTTCAATTTTGGACCCTTTGGGCCCCTTTTTCCTAAACTGTTGGGACTAACACTCCCAAAACCAAACCCAACCTTCCTTTTATGGGCATAAACCTTGTGTTTAAATTTCATAGATTTCTATTTACTTCTACTAAAGTTATGGTGCGAAACCAAGAATAATGCTTACTTGGGCCCCTTTTTGGCCCCCTCATTCCTAAACTGTTCAGACCTCAACTCCCAAAATCAATCCCAACCTTCCTTTTGTGGTCATAAACCTTGTGTTTAAATTTCATTGATTTCTATTTACTTATACTAAAGTTATTGTGCGAAAACCAAGAATAATGCTTATTTGGGCCCTTTTTTGGCCCCTAATTCCTAAACTGTTTGAACTAAAACTCCAAAAATCAATCCCAACCTTCCTTTTGTGGTCATAAACCTTGTGGCAAAATTTCATAGATTTCTATTCACTTAAACTAAAGTTATAGTGCGAAAACCAAGAAAATGCTTATTTGGGCCCTTTTTGGCCCAATTCCTAAAATGTTGGGACCAAAACTCCAAAAATCAATCCCAACCTTTCTTTTGTGGTCATAAACCGTGTGTTAAATATTTCATAAATTTCTATTCACTTTTACTAAAGTTAGAGTGCGAAAACTAAAAGTATTCGGACGACGACGACAACGCAGACGACGACGCCAACATGATACCAATATACGACCAAAAAATTTTCAATTTTTGCGGTCGTATAAAAATGATCTCAATTCAAATTTCTTATGGAGTTTTCAACAATAACTACTCATTTAAATACATGTACATCATAAAATAGAAAATGTCATACAGTCATGATTTAAGTTGATTGAACTACTATTCTAAATAGAAAGATAACTCCAATGTAACATTTTATATTGACAAATTTCCCATGAAGTTCATTAAACTAAAGTTTTTGGTACATTTCCAATGGAATTTATTAATAATAAAGTTTTTGGCAAATTTCCAATATACATAATTTAAGAGCAGTTTATGTGAGATATTAAAATGAGTCAATTACCAACCTTACCTTGCTTTTAAATTATGTTTTGTACTCAAGTAATTGGCCATTAATCTGGAAACCCTTTTCCCTCCTTATTCCTTAACAGTTTGAGCCATAACTCTTACCATCCCTTTGTGGTATTCCAATATTCAAAATCTAAATACATGGTTAGATTCATCATATCAAAAAAACCCAAGAATTCAATTTTTGATGAAATCAAATAAAGTTCAATTTTTTACCTTTTAGACCTCAATGTGAACCAATTTGATAACGAGTCCGAAACATTAAAATTCTAAATACATGGTTAGATTCAGCATATTGAAGAACCCCATATATTCAATTTTTATTGAAATCAAACAAAGTTTAATTTGGGACCCCGAATTGGACCAGCTTGAAAACTGGGCCCATAATCCAAAAAACTAAGTATATGTTTAGATTCAGCATATCAAAGAACCCCAAGAATTCAATTTTTGTTAAAATCAAACGAAGTTTAGTTTTGGACCCTTTGAACCTTAATGTAGACCAATTTGAAAACGGAACCAAATTTAATAATCTAAATACAGGGTTAGATTCGGTATATCAAAGAACCGCAATAGTTCAATTTTTGATGAACAGGCCTCGACAGTAACGCTTGTCCGATACCAGAGGGAAAAAAGGTCGGACAAGTAAAAGCTGTTTCAAGCTTGTCCGTCGGGACAAGTTCAATTATTCTGCAGAAAATAAATCTAATCCAGCTTTGATGAACAAAGTAATTATAAACAAAAAACAAGAAAAGAAATATCAATTTGACATGTTTCTGTATTCTGTGTTTATTCAAATGCAAAACCGTTTTATTCAACATGTTTACTTGAAATCTATAATTTTTAACTGGTTCTTTGTTAGGTATGTTTAAAAAGGTAAATGGTATACTATTCTCGGAAACCAGTCTTACTGATCTGAATCAATGATGCGCTTTGTAGATAAGGTAACTCAACAGGACAGTTCGTCACCTCGACAGGATTAGCTCCAAGTTTAGTAGACAGTTTGGCACCGTAGGAGACATATTTAGTACACAAGATAAATAGACATTTCGCAACCAAGACAAATCAGTACCCGACATTGCCACCTTCTGTTCCTCATAATAAATACCATACCGGTAATTTTTTCACAACATTTTTTTGTTTTATTATTTACCATAAATATAAACAAAATTATATTTGATCATAAGTAGAAAAAAAAACAATACTTGCAATATGGTGACCTATAGTTGTAAGTTTCTGTGTCATTTGGTCTCTTGCAGAGAGTTGTCTCATTGGCAATCATACCTCATCTTTTTCTTTTTATTGACTTTTTTCAACTTAAAAAAAACCAACGAGTGTACAAGCCTATCAGATGGTGCCTAATGTGCAGAGTCTGATGAGACTAGCATTGATGAAAACTAGAACCTAAGTCCTGCGACATGACTAGATTCAGTTGTACTTGACTCATATTTTTGAAAAGTAAATTCTTTTCTATTGTTTAAATTCGTTTTGTTCCTTTAATCAACTTAAGATGTAAAGATTATTTTTAATAAAAAAAAATTTGGACAAGTAAGTTATCGTATGTACTAGTCCTATTGGACAAGTTGAAAAAAAGTTATTGTAAAGGCCTGATGAAATCAAACAAAGTTTAATTTTGGCCCATTTTTGCCCCTAATTCGTTGAAACCAAAACTCCCAAAATCAATTCCAACCTTCCTTTTCAGGTTATAAACCTTTTGTTTTAATTTCATAGATTTTTATTTACTTATACTAATGTTTTTGTGTGAAAACCAAGGAAAATGCTTATTTGGGACCCTTTTTTGGCCCCCAATTCCTAAACTGTTGGGACCAAAACGCCCACAATCAATCCCAACCTTCCTTTAGTGGTCATTAACCTATGTTAAACTTTCGTAGATCTCTGTTTAGTTATACTTAAGTTATTGTGAGAAAACAGAGAAAATTGCTTACTTGGGCCATTAATTCCTAAACTGTTTGGACCTCAACTCCCAACCTTCCTGTGTGGTCATAAAACCTTGTGTTTAAATTTCATAGATTTCTATTTACTTAGTACACTAAAGTTATTGTGCGAAAACCAAGAAAATGCTTATTTGGGACCTTTTTTTGGCCCCCAATTCCATAACTGTTGGAACCAAAACTCCCACAATGAATCCCAACCTTCCTTTAGTGGTCATAAACCTTATGTTAAAATTTCGTAGATTTCTGTTAACTTATACTAAAGTTATTGTGAGAAAACCAACAAAAATGCTTATTTGGCCCCTTATTCCTAAACTGTTGGGACAAAAACTCCCAAAATCCATCCCAACCTTCCTTTTATGGTCATTAACCTTGTGTTTAAATTTCATAGATTTCTATATTTACTTATACTAAAGTTATAGTGCGAAAACCAAATGTCTTCGGACGATGACGACGCCAACGTCATACCAATATACGACAAAATATTTTCTCAATTTTTGCGGTCTAATAAAAAGGTATGAATCATATATACACCACAAATAGTCAATCTGCTTGTAGTATTTGATAAACTGACAAAACCATGAAAACTTGATGTTGTCCCAAGGATCCACAAGATCAGGGTGATACAAAACCTACCAGACAGATATACCATACCTTACACCAAATACAGATGATATTTCCTGGATAATATCTAAGCACCCAACTGTAAAATCTACTGAACCATCAACATGAGGTCATATCTGATAATCCTGAAAGTCATTTTTTTTGCGGTCCTATAAAAAGAGACTGGACCATGAAAAACTCAACCACGATCGCTGATCCCTGAAATCATTAAAACAGCTAATAAGGGAAAGCAAATTGCTATTATTTTTTATTTCATGAAAAGCACTGTTGTAACTTCTTTTGCATTTTGACTGTCTTAGAAAGTAAATTCCTAGACATTTAGTCAAAGAGTCCAAATCCCATGTCGTCATCAGATTCTTCTTCTGGCTCTGGCTTTTTCTCTTCCTTCTTGCCACCACCAGCGGCTGGGGCGGCGGCATCAGCAGGTGCAGCTGCAGCAACAAACTTAGATGGATCAGCCAGATACTCCTTAGTCTGAAAAAAAAAGAAGAAAAAAATTGTTAATTTCTTAAAGACAACAATTCTGTTTTAGATTGATCCATTGGTGTTCAACCTCACATTTATCGTTAAGAAATATGTTGTTGTGACAAGCTTTTATACCTTGGAGGAAGTGGTAGTGCCTAATGAACTTCTGACCATTTGCAGGAAAACTTAGTCCTAGTTATTAAGATTAGGTCAAACGTTTTCATTTATAATATATAAATATTCATTTTTTTGCCAAGATTCTCCACACTGCTGGAATTTCAATGAATATGAAACAAGTGAAACTGCGAGCTACTGCTCACTGATGATACCCCCGCCGCAAGTGGATAATATTAATAGTGTAAAAATATGGAAGTGTTCGGTAAACAGGAAGTTGTCGAGTGATGAATCTGAAAACGCATCACACGGTATAGCTGACTTATAAAAATCCTGAAACCAAATTTCAGAAATCCTTGTATTGTAGTTCCTGAGAAAAATGTGACGAAAATTTTTAACTTGGTTATCATGTGTAAAATCATACAAGTGTTCGGTAAACAGGAAGTTGTCGAGTGATGAATCTGAAAACGCATCACACGGTATACCTGACTTATATAAATCCTGAAACCAAATCTAGAAATCCTTGTATTGTAGTTCCTGAGAAAAATGTGACGAAAATTTTCAACTTGGCTATCATGTGTAAAATCATACAAGTGTTCGGTAAAAAGGAAGTTGTCGAGTGATGAATCTGAAAACGCATCACACAGTATAGCTGACTTATATAAATCCTGAAACCAAATTTCAGAAATCCTTGTATTGTAGTTCCTGAGAAAAATGTGACGAAAATTTTCAACTTGGCTATCATGTGTAAAATCAGACAAGTGTTCGGTAAACAGGAAGTTGTCAAGTGATGAATCTGAAAACGCATCACACGGTATGGCTGACATATATAAATGTTGATACCAAATTACAGAAAGGGTGGATGTGTAGTTCCTGAGAAAAATGTGACGAAAGTTTCATGGGACGGACTGACTGACGGACGGACTGACAGACAGAGGTAAAACAGTATACCCCCCTTTTTTAAAGCGGGGGTATAATTACTTTCGATTTAATACTATTATGTGACTGTACCTCACTACGAGGTATATTTGTTGACATTATTTCTGTAATGGACAATTGACAAGTGTTGTCCTGATAAAGACGGAAAAATGACTTGTACATAAAGCTTTTGAGAATATGTTCTTCAAGAAGGTACACCAGTGGCATGAATATAAATTTTACTGGTGGCCCAAACCAGGAACATCATTATAAAATTTCAAAGCAAACATTCACAGTTACATTAATTAATCTCCTTGTAGTTTTTACTGGTTATAATTATTATGTAAATTAGGGCTAAATAAAAATATATTCATGTTTCCCATTTCCCTACCAACCTTATATTTTAATCTTAGAAATACCTGAAAGTTTTTTTGGTCATTTTTCAATAAGCACTGTTATAAAATCAGATTTTTTCTCCCATAGATTCAATGTAAAAAAAAAATATATTGTAAAATAAAAAGAATTCTCTACCTGCCTACCATAATATTTTCAAAGATGTTATAGGAAACACACATATTATTTTATTTTGCCTAGGCTATTAAGATACTTGGATAACTTTACCTTCTCTGCTTGTTTGAATGTGAAGTCAGTTCCTACAGCAATGGCCAAGAGTCTCTTGAATCCATTGACCATAGAATGAGGAGCTGAAGCTACAGTTGGGTATCCAATCATTAGAGATAAGGCAGCAATATTCCTTACTCCCTGTAAAATAAAATCTATATTTAACCAATCATCAGAGATAATGCAGCAATATTTCTTACTCCCTGTAAAATAAAATCTATATTTTATCCAATCATCAGAGATAAGGCAGCAATATTCCTTACTCCCTGTAAAATAAAATCTATATTTTATCCAATCATCAGAGATAAGGTAGCAATATTCCCTACTCACTGCAAAATAAAATCTATATTGTATTTAACGACACGAGATAAAACAGCAATAGTCCTTACTCGCTGCAAAATAAAATCTATATTTTAACCAATGACAAGAGATAAGGCAGCAATATTCCTTACTCCCTGTAAAACAAAATCTATATTTTAACCAATGACCAGAGATATGGCAGCAATATTACATCTAAAGACCAGATAAAACAGCAATATTCCTTACTCCCTGTAAAATAAAATCTATATTTAACCAATGATCAGAGATAAGGCAGCAATATTCCTTACTTTCTGTAAAATAAAATGTGTAGTGTGGTACCTCCAGGTTAGGTGGTGCTGAAGCTTACACTATATTTTAGTTAGGAGTACAGCAGCAAAAAAAAATTTAGTTTAAATAAAAGACTGATGAAGTTTGACCACTCGCCAATGCTATATCTTTTTCTATGAATATTGATCAGATGTACCATTGATCTTAAAAGTTGTGTTGTATCTTGTTGATCCCCCAATAAGTTTTCAGCAATAAATTATTACACATACCAGCACGAATCTTTCACGAAGATCTTCATCTTTAATGTCCAAAATTGTTGGTTCAAAAATTGTACCATTGTCATACACTACAAAAAAATTTAATCTCATTATAAAAGAATGTTTAAAATATTATACCAAAAACAACAAAAAAAATATTATACCATAAACAAACAAAAAAATTGTATCTAATAAAACTGCTGACCATACGTGAAGAATCAACATTTCAAAATGTTGTTATGTTATGTTTGTATATGATGATTTTGTGTGTTTTATTCTTGTTTGGGTTGCTTTCACGTTTACATGTTTTTATTCTAACAAGATTTCCAAGGGCTTCTAGTGGAATTTTGTTCAAGTTAGAGAAAATCTATCGGATGAAATAAATATCATATATCTGCTTTCCTTGTAGTTCTGATATTTGTATGTAAATTTATAAATTGAATAAGAAAACTAATTATACTTACCATTTTGAATCCCCAATCCATAACAGAAAGGAGAGATTTTCAACATGTTGAGTAAGGTGGATTCGGAAAGTCCGACTTTGTCTCCTTCTTTGATCAAGTTCACTTCATTCTACAACATTCAAAAATAATTACATTACACATATAATTCATTATTATAATTGGCTAACATCAATCTGGCGTCATTTTGAAATAAACCTTCATTTCATAAACAATGAAACATTTATGACACAAGCTTCGACAATAAAGTGCACAGGTTAATTATAGAAAAACTTGATAGAAATCATGTTTTTATGGTCCTAGCAAAATAATGTCATCATAAGTATTGAATGCTTATTTTTGTAATTTTAATGTGTTAGAAGTGTTGAGTGTGTCCACATTTTTAGAATCTACTACACTACAAACCATTAAAGTCTGAAATGGCCTATATCTGTACTCGACTGTACTGACTTTTACTCGACCAGTCTGAATTGGTCTGACTTTTACTTGACATGACTCGACCCCAGTCTGAACCATACTTGACTGTACTGAATCGTACTTGACCCTCATCTTTGCCGTTGAAAATAGTCTGAACTATTACTCGACCAGTCGGAAACAGTCTTAACCCATTCTTGACATGTACTCGACCTATTTTTCCAGTCTAAACCATACTTAACCAAAGGTCTGAACAATACTCGACCAGTCTGAACCATACTAGACCAAAAACCCTCTACTTTTTTAACTGTTTAAATAAATTTCTTTTTAACTGACATATATAACAACAACCAACAAAATTTATAAAAGATTTTAACCTTATAAAAGAAATATATCTCTGATTATATTTAGGATAAAAAAATATATTATATATAACTTATATCAAAAAGGGATAAAATTAAATAAATGAATAAAATTATTTTTCTGATTAGTGGTGAAATAAAAAGTATAAACCTCTGCTTGGGACAATCTCATAAATAAAATCACACCTGGTCAGAGGTATTAAATTCTAATTTACATTGATTCAAAATTGCAACATCCTGTTTAAATTAAATAACAAGGCCTTTCGAATATACATGTATGTACTAGATAAGTAATACACGAATTTTAGAAAATTGGGCTTTCTTTTTACCTGACAGTCTGTAAAACACACATATACTGAGTTAATTAGAACATATTAAAGTGCTTTATGTATGCCATGTTAATTTGACAAAAAATCCTTAAACTAATTTAAAAATCTTTTTACTGTTACTTTGGAATACATTTCCTTTTTTAAAAAGGTTATCAAGGATTTGTATAGTAAATATAAATCCTTGGCTTAAGTTAATGGTGAAAATAATCCAATTACCATAAAATACTTCCGAAATATTCATAAAATTTGAATAATATTGAAAATATTAGTCACAATTCATTTTTTTAGATTATTTGATCAGCTTGTTTTATTTATATTTTAAAAGTTGATATATATTATTATGTAAGTGTTGATTAATATTGAGTTGAAGTTATATTATGATTGATTATTGTGAAATTTTAATTTCAATACTGTATTGAATACATTTTTAATTTCAAGTTGTTGTTTAAATTTCATTTTTATAAAAAAAAAATATCCTAAATTGATAAAATTCAGTTAATAGATACAAAGAATAGGTCTAGTTTGGTTAAGACTTGGTCAAGTATGGTTCAGACTAGGTCGAGTATGGTTCAGACTAGGTCGAGTACGGTTCAGACTAGGTCGAGTACGGTTCAGACTAGGTCGAGTACAGTTCAGACTCGTATAAAACGGTTAAGTACTGGTCAAGTACACATTCAGACTGTTAAGTATAGTTCAGACTACAGTCGAGTATTATCAAGTAAATCTCAGACTAATTCAGACTGGTCGAGTAAAAATCAGTACAGTCGAGTACAGATATAGGCCATTTCAGACTTTTAATGGTTTGTAGTGCTAAGTCATGGCTATTCCCATTAATCTTCAAATAAAACTTCCAACAACATTAGTCAGGATTCAATATTGAGAGTATAAATGCCTCCCATGGACATAATGTAACTTACCAGAGTTTCAATGGTTCCTCTGGTAATCTTGGTTGGAATCTGTAAAGCTTGGAAGAAAGAAGTCTTTTCTGGTCCCAACTGTGTAGCCTGTGCTGGGATCTTTACCTCACATGGAGCAACAGCTCCTGCCTTAGCTGGGGCTTTTACCTAAAATTAAATAGTCCCTCCGTATTAATCTACATATATATCTTAACTCTGCAAATATAATGACCTATATTGATTTCAAATTTGTTATGTGACACAAATCTTGGTTGCATCAGCAAGACTATGGGCTGGTCTTGCATGCGACTTTAATAGTTTTATTCCCAATTGTAGACTAGTTATGTCGTTTAAAAGTCTGTCATTTGCCTTTCAGAACTTCTTAGAGGATAAACATCATATGGCAACAAAGATCAAATAAAAAACCCTCCAAAATCATATTTCTGTGCATGTAAAAACTTTTGTTTAAAATATAACCTTCATCTGGGTCGTGTTCAATATCGTAACTTCTATCAATATCTATGTAGAAACTAGGCTAGCTACACGTTCAGTAGTCATAAATCTATGTAGCACTATGTAGCCGTAACGATATTGAACGCAACCCAAGGCTTGATACCAAAAAAAAGTTTTGAAATAAAAAATGTAAAAAACCAGTGAACACATGATTATAAACAGGCTTTAACAAACAGCTAAAATGTTCTGAAGTTATCTTTGACAGAGCATATTGCAACATCAGTAACGATTTTTTCTATTTTAATGAACTGGAAATTTAGTCAGACACCTATGTTATTTATAACATGACAATACTAAAAGCATTAGCTACTGGAGAGAAGATAACCTTTAAAAGAGGCTGCTATTTATCATTTGAAAATCTTCCATTTGCCTTTCAGAACTTCTTAGAGGATAAAGTTATTAATACATCATAAGTCAGATACTACTGTTCATCATTAAAGGCATGTGGCAAGCAATATTTTCACTAACAAGATATTTTTACATTAAAACATGATGGCTTCTAAGTCTGATTGACAAGAAATATAAAATATTTTGGACTCTACCAAAATATTTTTAAATTTAAGAATAATGCTCTCAAAGACTGATAACTGTTAGGTTTGAAAGATCAGAAAAATTATACATATAGATGCATGGTTTTACCCCATTCTTCATTTCTTTAAAAAAAAAAACAATGTAGACTGTATTTTTTAAGGTGTTAAGTAATATGTTTTTGGAAAGTTTGCAACTTGCCTTTCAGAACTTCTTAGAGGATTCAGTAATGAAAACATCATAAGTCAGACAATCACTGTTCATCATTAATGGCATTGTGAAAATATGATATATCATGATACTTTAGTTATTTTTGGCATGGCAGAATTTGGGGCAAGTGTTCAACTGGCCATTATTAGAACATTATAACACATCCATTTTTAGTCAGAAAGCCCACAATTAATCTGACAACAACCCTTTGAAATGTCTGTGGGCAGACCAAGTCACCAATTGCAATTTTTGAATTTCCACATCCATTCCAATAGATTAATTTGTTTTCTACCAGATATAAAATGGCTATATATACTTGAATGTTATTTTGTGACCATAATCCCATTAGAAAGCAAAAACTCAGCTGATACGATTTCATAATTTCCAACATGTAGAAAGACAGAAAGTATTCCGATTATCTAATATATTGATCTTTGTTTTTAAAGAAATTTTGAATCTGGCAAAATAACAGGAATTCCCCTCCCTTATCATTGTTATTCAAAAAAATCTGCTGCTTAACTAGTAATGGGTTATAGAGTACGATAGTATCTCACTCAGACATCCCTATTGGGAGAGTTATTGTTCTTGGCATAATGTCAGTGTCAGTGGGTTCAACCATTGCTGGTTCTAACACTGTTGTACATTACACTCGCAACATGTTATGTCTTCATCATAGTGAGGATGTTAGAGAAGGGAGATAAATCCAGAATGATATATTGTCGGTTAAACAGTCTTTTTTTTTATTCAGTTGTTTCCAAAAGTAAAAAGATACCAAAGGCAAACCATTTGTTTTTACACGATGCCTTAACCAAAAAAACATAAAGGAGGCAATCCATCACCAGCATATATGATCTTTGTTGGTACTCGTGTACATTTTGAAATGAAACAGAATTTGAGAATCAAAGAAGTAAAAGAAGCAAGATTGATATTTAAAAGAGTCAGATGTTTGAAGACAGAATTCAACGGTTTTAGTAAACCCTCATACAGGTACCATTATTTAATGTAAATTCATTCTTCTGTTGTTTTTTCACCCTGTTTTTTTTACATGCAAATTTATTTTATCACCATAAAATCACAAAATGATCACATGCAAATTAATAAGTTAAGAATGTTCTCCATACTTTGCTTTATTTAAATGTGAGTAATTGTGGTAAGTTTACAAACCTTGTTGGCCAGTAAGATGTCTCTGACTTCAATCAAATCACCTTTTAAGAAAACAATTCCTACATTCTGTTTGATACAGGGAAGTAATCTGAAAGAAGTACGATACATTGTATAATCAAAGTAATGCAAAGTCTTATCTAATACTGTAAACTTTCAACTTTAGAGTCAGAACCTTTTGAGTTCTGGTTACCGGTACCATCTTGGTTGATTTCTGAAAAAAATCTTTCATGTTCAGTCTTGCGCAAGAAACATCATATCAATAAATTGGACTAATGGACTACCTTTCCCCCCATTCTTTATCAAAAATGTTATAATGTGAATTACAGAAGAAAAATCAATATACCAATGAACGCAAATTGTTTTAACTTTTTTTCTCCAAACACACAGTTGCATCTACACATTACCCTGTTCCTGTTCAATTGAATGACAGACCTTGCCATATGTATTGTAAGTCACATGATTTCATACAAATTTGTATATCCAAGTACCAGAAAAAAAATATGGTTATACTGACTTCATCCTCTTTTTATATGTAAGACTTGATTCACATTAGCCTTCGCTTTCCGTCTATTAAACTTCAACTTTCTTTGGTTCAAACTTGCGAGGACTTACTTCTTTAAACAAAAACAAGGTTTATATCATAATGCATCTAAAAGTTCTGTATTCAAATGTGATTAAATTTTTACTTACCTTTATCTATCTGATTGGATAATAAATTTTCCTTAAAAAAACCTCTTGGACATCAAGTTTTTAATTAAACCCCTCCTCTTATATTCATTTGTTGAAAAGTCAACAAAATAATGTTTTTTCTTCTTCAAATGCAAAAAAGCTACCTTTCCAAGTCTGGGTTCTTTTCAAGATGAGCTCTGATGGCTTTCCTCATCATGGTGTTCTTACCAATAAGTACAACTGAAAAAAGAAAATTAAATGATGTATGTTGACATCTTATTTGTTAATCTACTGAACACATAGTGCAACTGAAATATACCTTTAATCTGAATAACTTTATTTATAGAATATTACATGCCCGAGCCTCCACGAATGTTATTCGAAATATCGCTCTGGTTTCATATCAATGAGATCCAAGTATTTATTCTTTTTATCTTCTGACTAAATTTCTTGCAAAACATTTTTCAAGACTTATAGTTCATAATCTACCATGCATTGTTATTTTAACTCATCAATTAAGGAATTAATTTCATAATTATTATTACACTAGTTGCAACGAATTACATCGATTTCCCAGTGAAATAAAAACCGATGATTTCACATGCAAAATAAACGTGGTTAGCGAAATAAACGTGGTGATTTCACATGCAAAATAATAGTGGTTAGCGAAATAAACGTGGTTATTTCACTCCTCTGACGTCATACAACAATAGGCGTCATCAAGACGTCGATAATGTTGGATCAAAATAAATAGGGAATGCGAAGCAAAAGATATACTTCCTTACATTTTCTACTTTAATTACATAAAAAAAGCCATTTACCAATGTGATAAAAAATAACTAATCAAAGAATTCAAATATCGTAAAAATATTCAACTCCTGAGTGACCAAAAAAATACTGATAATTAACTCATGCGCATTCGGGAATTAATGTGTTGTTCTGTCACTCATTGAATATTTTTCTCTATTTGAATTCTTCGATTAGTTATTCTATAATTTTTTTTTATTATCCCACTCAGACATCCCTATTGGGAGAGTTGTTGTTCTTGGTGTAATGTCAGTGTCAGTGGGTTCAACCATTGCTGGTTCTAACACTGTGTACACTACACTTGCAACATGTTATATCTTCATCATAGTGGGAAGATTCAAGAATGATCAGATCTCTTGCAGGGGTTTTATCAACTTTGACTGGTTATAAGGCCCTTTCCCTCTTAAATGAATTGGTCCAACTTTGACAGACTATGCAGGGTTTTTATAATCTGTAACACGGCTATAAAGCCATCGCATGGTCAGTGTTATTCTATCTTTGCTGGCTTCCCTCTTATATGAAATGATTCAGTAACCTACCTCCTTTTCCTCGGAGAGCTGCACGGATCAACTGCATCTGTTTGGAGCCGACATTATCTGTATTGACGATAAAGCATTTTGGATATTCATCCAAAAGTTGCTGAAAAATAACAGAAGAAATGTTAATAAGCAGAAATTAATAATCAAAGAGCAGATTGCTCTGAGGGATACGATTGCCGTTGTTTCATTATACACTGATGATTTAGTCCTTATTTCTGAATCGGATAATGGCTTACAAAAATGCCTTGACAAGCTTAGTTTATATTGCACTAGTTGGGATTTAACAGTAAATCTTGACAAAACCAAAGTTATGATTTTTAACAAATCAGGTAAAAAACTTACAAAAGACAAGTTTGTTTTTAGTGATAATATTTTGGAACACTGTACAGAATATAAATATTTGGGTATACTGTTTAAACCATCTGGTAGTTTCACAGAAGCAGTGAGACTTCTTTGTTAAAAAGCCTCAAAAGCTATATTTTGTATTAGAAAACTGTTATTTTCTGAAGATATCAATGTATTACCTCATTTAAAGCTTTTTGATGCTTGTGTTAAACCTATACTTCTTTATTGTAATTTGTAGTGAAGTTTGGTCTCTGTATGTGATAAAAGATATTACAAATCTAGAGTCAAAATATTGGTCATTGGCTACCATCAAAGTCTAAATTAAATTTGCAAAGACTTTAATTGGAGTAAATAAATCAGCTGTCAATTTAGCAGTACTAGCTGAACTTGGTTTTTTTTTTATAGAAGCTTTAAAACTGTCAATTGGCTTCTGGTTGCATGTGATCAAATCTGATAACAATTGTTTACTAAAAGATGTATATTGTTCCAACCTACAATTAACCAATGGATTTGCTAAAAAGATTGAACAGTTACTTGCTACTTTAAATTTTTCACATGTTTGGAAAAATCATGATACTATTTCAAAAAGGCGTTTATTATATGCAATTCATACCAAACTTAATGATAGATATCTTAATTATTGGAAAGAAAATATATTTTCTGATAATAAATCAGTACATGGTAATAAGCTGAGAACATATAGACAGCTTAAAGAAAATTATACATTGGAAACCTATTTATTGTTAAATATAGACAGAAAAGTAATAGGGCATTTTGCTAAAATTCGTATTAGTAATAGTGTTCTTAGAATTGAACAAGCGCGTCACACTAAAACCACTGTAGAAGCAAGAATTTGTCCTTTGTGCCTCTTAGAAGTAGAAAATGAATTTCATTTCACTTTAAAATGTACATAACTAAATATAATTAGAGACCAACTGTTTTCCAAAATTAGTGAAATAGTTCCCTCTTTTTTAAATATGACTAATGAAGCAAGATTTAAATTTTTGTATACGTGTGTTGAGACTGATATAATTAGAATTATTGTAACGTTAAATTTATAAGCGACATGTACATTTTTAGAAATGCTTTATTAAGCACTAAATAACTTTGTGGTACCACCTCCTTATATAATGTTTATGAATTTGGTATGATATATATATGTTTGTATGTTTGTGTATAACAAATTTGTATGGTCTTGGTATCAATCCTGTAATTTTGGATTTTAAACCAAAAAAAATTACTCACTTACTTACTTAACACATGTATACATGTACATTAATATTGTAGCTGGATAATATTATTTTCAAAACTAATTCAACTGCACATTTAAAAAAGTTACAAAATAGCCAATCACGGATAAAAGTGTGTGAACAATGTAATCAGGCCTATGTTTTATTTTTGTACTATCAATTCCAAGTTTACTTTCCACAGCAGTCACTGAGACTCAGACCGAGAGAAGGTATTTCACTTCGTATCTTATCACCTATTTTCCTACGTTAATTCTGGGAGGAACCCCATTCCTAACTCTTTAAATATTTAATTTCCTTTGGGTCAGTGATCACGACTCCTTTCCGTACACATTTATCGGTTTAAAATGCGATTGTTTTTACTATAATACGAGCTAATACTCGACGTGTTGTTTTGATTCGACCCTTTGATTCAGAATTCACGAAAGTTACTGCCGGAAGGGAGACAACTCGAAACGATAATAAGATAACGGAAGACTCCATTTCGCCTGAAGGGGTGTTCTACGATGAGGACTACACGAGTTATAAATTAATTGAGTGGAGAATCCAGAGCAACCATTCAATCTAAAACCCCTGGACGTAAGAAAACAATACACATGCGCATAATTTCCAAAACAAACCCTGGAGCAAGAACGTATATTAAATGTTTATTAAACGACCTAGATGGTTCTCTATTTCTTTATGGAAGTACAATCTCAAATGTCAGTTTCATAACGGTAACATATAAGAAAAACTTCACTTCAGTTCTTAAATGACAGAAATAGATTTATCGGAATTCAGAGAACTCTCGCATTTTATCAAAACTGGGAATTCCCTGTGACGTGTTTCTAAATTTATAAAAATACTAAATATAAATACTGCTTAATTCTGATTTTCTGTGTTGTTTAAAACACGCATATAAGTCAAGGGAATTATCAAGCATGAAGATTATGAAAAAAACATTATAGGAAAGTTGTTTAAGTTCAATCCCTTTGTTTGTTTTTACCTTTTAAAGCAAGTCAATCATAAGAATCTGAGATGTTCCTTAATGTTTAGAATAAAACGATTGACTTGAGGGCAATGCTCTGAGCCACCGGTATAAGTCTACAGATTGCTTGAAAGCAATCGTATCCCAAAAACTAAAGCCAACTTTATTCTTTACATAATCAGATAAACACATTGTAAGCATTTCTTTTTTTATATAAGCATCAGCTGGCATGTCTGGATATAAATTGGAAACATGAACATTGTAGGTCGAATCAAATAAAATAACCTTGAAGTATTAAAAATCTGTAGAGAACTGAAACAATGATGACATGTTTGAGGCCGAGGTTTTTTGTCTTTATTTCTTCTGTGTGAAAATTTAACACTCCATATTTAAAATACTGTGCCCATGGATTCATTATTATTCGTTGGATACCAATTTTTGTGGGAACAGGTGAATCACAAAATTTATTGTTTAGCGAAATACAAGTTTTCTGTTAGGTTTTATGCAGACTTTGGCAAATCCATGAAGTCACATATCCATTAAAAGGTTAGTCTTTTGTAAGTTGATACCCTCAAAAATAAATGTAGAAATCTCCTTGTACTGTGGATTCATTTATTTTCCTGGGTACCAATTTTCGTGGATTAAGAAAAACTTGCATATTCATGGATATATAATTTCGTGGTTTTGCTGAAGTCTGAATACAAACCTATAGAAAAATTATCATTCGTTGAATATTTAATTTCGTGGTTTGACTGAGCCCACGAAATCCACAAAAATTGGTATCCAACGAATAGTAATGAATCCACAGTAATTTGTTTTTCAAGTATGTATATGTTAATCATGCTCAGAACTGTTAATTGATAGGACATTAATTGATCACCTGGAAGTAATTGGGACGGAATCTTGATGACTCAACATCAACAATTATTCTATCAGAACGGACGTTATTTCATCACAGCATGGAAAACTAATACAGAAATAGTTAAGGACTCCTTCTCAAGTCTAGACTAGAGAAATTAGGTCACACTTGAACCTTGCGACTACAGATTCAACTGAATAAGATCCAGATTTTAATTCAGCGCCCTTTGCAGTCTTGTTGTATTCACTGCTCTGGATTTCAATTGGGATACCAGGTGTGATTACTGTACAAATTTATACTTACTGCTATTTTCAAAAAGTAGTTGGACTTCCATGTTGATCTATCTCCTTGACCATCTTGTGGTTCAGGGATTGTACCTTTTACAGTTTAAAGACGGACTAAAATAGAGAAGAAATCATAGACTATAGCTATAGTTTAAAGGTTTGTCATGATATCTATCCAACCATACATGTATTTATTAAGTTAGTTGTACATTGCAATGGCCAATGAAGGACAACAGTTGCATTTATATGTTTTGTAGATTGTTTTAAAGTGCACAGATTGTTTTCCAAAGCTTAGGCCAAATAAAAATATATGTGTGGTTCCAGTAACCCGACCGACCCTAGTTAAACCCCCCCCCCCCCGACCCTAGAACTTTTTTTTCATTTCATAAAAATAAATTTTCAAACGATCAAATTTTGAGGATTGTGAATTAAAATAATTAAATTCATAGATTTCTGTCATCTGAATTTCCATCACAAGTATCTGTTATGGCTAAAATGCAAGAATTCATAACAGAATGCAACAAAATTAACTAAAAACGTATCATGGCTGTTTATTTTACAACCACACACATGTAAAAATGTCGGACTTCCGGTTGGGGCTTGTATAATAAGGGATACAATTTCGGTAAACACACGATTCTTTTCCGGATTTTGACATTAAAAAAAAAAAAAAAAAAAAAAAAAAAAAAAAATTGCCGACCTACCGACCCTATTTTTTAAAAGTATGTAAATGGAACCACACATATATTTTTATTTGGCCTTACTGCATTGCTTAATGAGTAAATGTGTGGTACTAGTTTAGTAGTTACATCCTGAAATAAAATAGCGTTGGTACACTTGGCATTTTTTATATGGTCATTTTCAAAAAAATGTCGAATTTTCAGTACACCCATGCTAAAATTTTTATTTCTAATGGAAATTTCAGTTGTAATGGTTTAAATGAAAGCTTGCCGGATTTTTGATTCAGAACATTAATAATAAATACACCTTACATCTATTTTGATAAGATTAAACTGCATTTAAGTCCGATTTTGGGGGTATTTGTGTGCGTACATTGTCAGAAAAACACATTTCAAATGATTTTTTTTCGATTTTCTGATCGCCTTGATATCAGCAAAAGGGACTTTTTTAGAACGTTAATTATAATTCTAACGAAAAATCGTAGCTTCTTTATCATTGTATGTAACAGATTATCTACAAACTAAATTCAATCAGCGTACAGGAGGTTCATGTCTATCCTGTTACCGCTACTTAAATCAGTCAGTGTTGATTTCAAAAATACAAAGTAATCTTTACATTTAAAACGCCTCGTTTCTTGACTGACAGTGTAGAGAAAAGAAATTTCAAGACATTTAGTGAAAAAAATAGAGCGTAATTTTTTTCATGTCTATGCTGTTACCAACCATTTTGATTAATTACACTAACAGTATGGTTGTAAAAAGTGCACTAACGTGTTGGAAACCAAATTCACAATAGAAAACCATAATCACTTCACCAAAGGGAGTAGTTACTTCACAACAGCAATCAAAAACGAAGAAATTTGTCTATGCTGTTATGTCTATCCTGTTACTATGGTTGCTATGGTTACAGTAACAGGATAGACAATTATAGACAAAAACGTCGTTAATTTGTTTATCTTAACATGTAGGTGGTTAACGAATGAAATATTTCATTGTTTGAACTCATCTTAAGGTTATAACGTTTTAATCTTCCCAATTAAGCATTATCAGGTGCAATACTGATATCGGTAACAGGATAGACTTTTATATAGTGATATATCAGAAACATACGTTCCTGTTACCAACGAAATAAAGAGAAAGAATGGACTGCAATAAATATTGATACTCTGCAATTTTCATTCTCAACATGGATTATTTTGAATCATTGCAAAATGGCTAAAAATCTAGGTTTTTTCGCTAAAAACCTGTGTTTTGAATTTAATGTATGATTACTTACATATATCTTTTTAAAATAACCATTTCATAAAGAGAAACAATTCGCATCTATGTTGAAAAACCTTAATTTCTTTTGTGCCAGAGAAACTGCATTCAGCTTTTCAATAATTCAGCTGAATACAATTTATCTATAAAAGAAACAAGAAAAAACAATTCCGAACTGGTTTAGTATCATCCTGCAATAAAAAGAAAAGAAATAACATGTTTGCTACAACTTTAGCATTCCCTTTTTATATATAATACACAATAAATTTATATATTAAAACTAAATTTTTAGCCTACAGAAATTTTAATTCAAAACTCTTACGGCTAAAATTTTAGATGCCAAAAAACGATTTAATTTATGAAACTAAAATTTTAGCAATCTTCGAAATTTGAACAAGTTCTTATTATATTAAAGTTACATGATATAAAATGCTAAAGTTTTAGTTTTTTTAACGAAATTGTACGATGATACAGTAAATGTAAAATATTTCACATATGAGGTGTTATGTATATTATGTCTCGGGGCGGATTAGGGGGACTCCTGGAACTTATGTTTGTACCCCCCTTTTCCCCCTTTTGAAAATGGCTGGATCTGCCCCTGTATCTTGATTTAAGAGTACTAAGTAACACAGGTACTTATTTACATGTAGGTTTCAAAGAAACACAATAGCTGCATTTGCATATTTATGACACGGTATTATCGCTAAATGTTTGTTATCATCCTCCATTTGTATACTTCAAATTCATATTGTATACCAGGCAGTACTGTTTATTATATGTTGTGTCCACATATATTATACGTCGTTTGTTTTAAAGACAATATATAAACCATTAAGATTAAGTCAAGACAAGACATACCTAAAGAGGGATCAGTTTGGCTTTGGACAGGCGAGTGAAGATGTCCAAAATATGAATAAAAAAATAATTGAAAAAAATGTATAACAATCAACAATTGACTAAGCTGTTTGAACATACATATCAGCTATAGAACTTGTACATGAGCATATGGATCCAGTAGATACTTTGTTTACATTTTCTCATACAAATAAAAACTAGATAAACAAGTCAAATATAAAGAAATACTCACGTAAAAGATTCCTGATGTTTCCTCCTGTTTTGGTATGATTCTTTCTCTAAATAAAATTCTCATTGCAATTTATAAAACAGAAAAATTTGATGTTTTTGCCATTTAACTATAAATAAAATATAAATTTGCGCCATTTTGAAGTCTTCAAAATTCTTTATCTTTCAAACGCTTTAGACAAAGGATAAATCAAGGACTTTTCAAACGTTCAGGTGAGTTCAGCATTAAAAGCGCTTTTATGTTTTGACTTTTGTCTCCTTAATGCTTGAATAATTGTATGACCTTTATATTATTTGTTTTTAAATGGTTTTTCAACAAAGGAAGCAATTATAATATATTTTTAATTTACTTTTAACTGCTCTGATGTTAATACTTGATTTATTTCACTTGACTGGCGGGGTTTAACCGGTTTGTTCATCATGGACCAGTCCGTATATATACAGGTGTTTTGTGATACACTCATCAATTAGTGTTCAACTATTTGTCCCATACTAGTATCATACCGTCAGTTCTTTTATATATCCGTTTGGTGACACTGATAAGTGATTAGAATCAATAATAATTGTAACGGAAATCATCCTTATCGCACACATCTTCAAAAAGACTGTCCATATGAAATTAAAGCGCAAGATCAGTTGAAATTACATTGGTAATTACAGATATAATTTCGATTTTTTTTTTAGAAACCATGCCAGCAAAAAAAAGGAGTTTTGATTCTGCAATTCCTTTAATTCCCTTCAATTGTCCAATTATAAATATTTAAATAAAAAAAACCTAATATTTCAAGTCCACCAAGTGCAGCTGACCGTCAACTATGTTGTCTTATTTTTTTGTTCTTTTGGTCGAACAGCTCTTCAACTGTTTCTGTTTTTTTTTTTTTTACATCCTCGTCTTTCAAATATCAGGCTCTGAGCGTAAATGATTAAGATCAACCCGGAATAGCGCTTCGGACGCATGCAATATATACCTTATTTTCATTTTTTTTACTATTGCAGATAATTTTGTTGTCAACGGTTATCTTAGTCTGACCTCCGTCACAAACTGTTTTCATAAGTGATGTAATATGAAATATATGATACAACGCAGGAGGAGGATATAAGGTAAACTTTGTTTGCAAAAGAGGGGCGAAAGATACCAGAGGGACAGATCGAAAATAAACTGACAACGCCATGGCTAAAAAAAGACAAACAGACAAATGATAGTACACATGACACAACATAGACAACTAAAAACTTAGCAACACAACCCCACCAAAAACTGGGGGTGATCTTAGTGCTCTGTAAGGGTAAGTAGATCCTACTCTACATGTGGCACTCGTCTTGTTGCATATGTTATTTCACACCCGGTAAATAGACTATTCGGTAGGTCACATTTATGCAAAGTGACGGGGATTGATGTTACCACTTAAGGAATATATCCGATATCATCTGTGAAACTTTTATTCCATAACGGCCAACCGGCTCGTGATGGCGTCTGTTAAATTTACGAAGGGATGATTTCAACTTCACCATTGGAACTCTTGGGTTAATAGCTTCCTTGTGAGTAGCAACCCTCTACTAAGAAAATCATATATTGATAGGAAATACAAGATCGGGAAAACCGTATCAATTTGGAGATATATACTCAGTATGCAGGCGCTGCTAGAATGTTTCTACTTAGACCCTTATTGTCAATGTGTAGATGTTAGTCAAGATAATGGCCGACTTAACTGTATCTGTTGTATCCTTTATCTCGTGTTCGATGGGATAGATGCGTTCAACATAGTCACAATAGCAATTGCAATAGTGTAGTATTTGTTAACTCGTTCAGTGATTTTTGGAAGAAAATACAGATGCTTCCGAATGTATATATAATATGCATGATTATTCATTTGTAATTCCGATTCTTCCACTTAAGCATGTTTAGCTCACTTTCTCATTCATTGGGGTAGGAAGAATGTCAACCATTAGAGAAAAGTGCGAAACAAAACAAAAAAATAAGTCGACATTTCAAAATCAGAGATCAAGCGGAAGCCGCAGAAGAAGCATCCATAAAAGCACTCCGGAGACGCATTGTTTATGAAATGTAATGCAAGTTCTACATGCTATCAATGCTAACAAACCCTCCAATTTTCGGCGAATGCTTATAATTTTGTCTTAAGGTTTGTAAACTGAGCTGATGTTTAATTCTAGTACCATATGGCTTATTCACTCGTTGAAATTTATCTTTTATCTCTAGAGAACACTTGTATTGATGACAGAAATGATAGGGTTCTGATATTTTGTGTGATTTGATATGCTAGAATCTTATTCAACATTTACACTTAACTTGATCTCTGCTTTTGAATAATCTCTTTGAACTGTTTCTGAGGCTAAATGTTATTCCTGACTATACAGCTTCTATGTATGTTCAACTTGCCGTTTGTTTTCGTTGTAGTTCAGTGCTTTTGATGTTCTGTTTTCCTCTTATAATTGATTGTTCGGTTTTGACTTGTAACCCAAATTTGTTTTATTGTTTGATTAGATTTATGACTATTGAACAGCGGTATACTACTGTTGCTTTAAATACAATCAAAGAGTTTTTTCATGATGAAGGCTATATTGTAATATTCATATCCTTGTGTCTTTGGCTGGAGAGTAGACCATTGGCAATCATGAAACCTAATTACCTAACTATAAAAGTTATTCCAGGTATAGGGTTAATGACTTTGGAAGGAGGAAAATAAGAAATAAAACTGACACGTTGAGAAACTTTAAAATACCCAATCAAGAGAGTCTAAGTCCCATGTACAACAGTAATTGGAAAAGGACATTCTTTTGTCAAATGAGCTACACAGGTAACAAAGCAACAAAGCAACAAATTCAACAAGCTAAATGAAACACAATAATACATCAAAACAATAACAAACAATAAAAACACATAAACCTGGTTAAACTAAAACATTTTTTTTATTTGTTTTAAATAATGGCCTGTACCAAGTCAATAATTTGACAGTTGTTTATTAGTTGGTCCGTATCTATAAGCTTTCGAGCGTTTGTTTTGGCCAGGCTATTAGCGATTGTTTTACATAGATTTTTTTCTTGGAGTTTAGTATTTCTGTTGTTCCTTTATTTTCTTTTAGCGACTGATGCGTTTCCCTTAGTTTTTGTTTGCAGCCTTGATTTGTTTCCTTTTTATCGAATTATGACTATTGAACATTGGTTGCCTATATTTGGAAATTTAATGAGAAATTGTTTTATTAATACATAAAAAAACACACATTTCCGTGAATCAATAGACCTTGAGACCTTTGAAAATGCTACAATAATTTTGAATGTTCATTCAAAATATGGCCTCTTGAAATTTTTTTTCGTGTTTATTATTTTTTAGTATGTTTTTTCTATCAATAAATCAATTGTGTACTAATCATTTATCATGATCTGTTGTAGTTCTCCTGGTAAATGACGGAAAGGACTATTTGTAATAGGACTATGGTAAGATGTCACATAAGTACATTCTGAAAGCTGATTTAGTCTTTCATGTCTATATTCATTGCATCTCAAACAAATGCAAACTGGTAAAATGTGCCCTAAATAATGAGCATGACAGGTTTTAAGTTCATCCAATAACCTCATAAAATCTTCTGCACCTATATTTCCCTGTGAATTTACTCCTTTGAATTAAGTAAATAAAACTCATTAATGACAGAACGATACATTGGTTTGATGTAAAGTGAATGAATTGCAGCAGCAATTTTTTGCACTGAGTTTTCGGGGCAAAAGCAGTTTAAAAAAGTCTGTTAGAACTTTTCAATCAGTGGAATAAGAAGAGCTGTTCTGCCCTCTCTACATCTTTTTACTTCCCTAGTGTCATTTACTAAGTGTTTTAGTAAAACGTCTAATGTAAAATTGCGATTATATTATCTATTTAAGATTCTAACCAAGTCATTTAAGAATAAGCTACCAAACCAGATACCCCCATGTGCTCCAAAAAGAAGGCTTAAAGTGACATGATGCACAGCTTTTCTGTTTACTTGAAGTATTCGAAAGCTAATAAATAGAGCAACAAAAAGTATAAAGTTAATATGTTCCGCAACGGCTATTAGAGGAGAAACGAAGAACCTAAATGTCGAAATACGCGTGACATTAAGAAATAACTTATTTTAAATAATGGAATGGACTGCTGGGACCCGCAAACCCTTTTTACAGAAAGTTTATTCACCCTTGTCAGCTTGTTGATAGAGGAACAAAATAGATTTGAAGCTATATGTCAAAATCCGCATGAGAATGCCCCTAAATACTCTATTGGTAAGCTTTGGAATGAGGCATATGATATTTTAGTAATAAGGGGCAGCAGTCCATTGGATTTTTCAAAATAAGCTATTTCTTAAAAGAGGGACGAAAGATACCAAAGGGACAGTCAAACTCATAAATCTAAAACAAACTGACAACGCCATGGCTAAAAATGAAAAAGACAAACAGAAAAACAATAGTACACACGACACAACATAGAAAACTAAAGAATAAACAACACGAACCCCACCAAAAACTAGGGGTGATCTCAGGTGCTCCGGAAGGGTAAGAAGATCCTGCTCCACAGGTGGCACCCGTCGCGTTGCTTATGCGATTACAAATCCGATAAAGAGTCTAATTCGGTAGGTCATATTCATGAAAGGGAAGGGGATTGTAGTTACGACGATAGGAACATATCCGATATCTTTTGTGAAACGGTTATTCCATAACGGTCAACCAACTCGTGATGGCGTCCGTAAAATTTACGAAGGGATGATTTCAACTTCACCATTTGGAACTCTTGGTTTAATAGCTTCCTTGTGAGCAGCAAACCTCTATCAAGAAAATCATGATAGGAAATGCAAGCACAGGAATATCGTATCAATTGGGAGATATATACCCCGTATGCAGGTGCTGCTGGAATGTTGCTACATAGAAATGGAAAGTTCACAATTGGAAAGCTGAAATCATCTCTTTTGTCGTAAAGTTTTGTTTTCAACCGACCCTCATTGTCAATTTCTAGATGTAAGTCAAGATATGAAGCCGACTTAACTGTATCTGTAGTATCCTTTATCTCTAGTTCGATTGGATAGATGCGTTCCACATAATGTTCACGCGTATTTCGACATTAGGTTTTCCGTTACTCCTCTAATAGGCGTTGCGGAGCATATCTGTTTTATTCATTTGGTTCCTCTTTTGATTAGCTTTTGAATGAGGTATAAGATATATAAGTAATAAGGGCTGAAGAGTCGCAGCAGTCCATTCCATTACTCAAAATATCTATTCCATTATTCAAAAATGGCTATTTCTTAATTTTATTTTGGCATTCATGCCCTCCGTAACCCCTAATATTGTTATTCAGTCACATATTGTGTATATCCATTTTGTTCCACTATCAACAAGCTTTTTAAAAGTGTATTAACTGTTCTGTATATAGGGGCTAGATGCTCACATCAGTCCATGCCCTTACTCAAAAATAAGCTATTTCTTAATGTTCAGGCGTATTTCGACATTTATATTCTCCGTTACTCCTCTAATAGGCGTTGCGGAACAAATTTACTTTATACCTATATACCTTTTGTTCCTCTTTTGGAAAGCTTTCGAATGAGGTATAAAATACATCTGTAATTATGGCCCGAAGTGGCGCAGCAGTCCAATTTGTTATTCAAAGTTGGCTAATTCTGAATTTTCATGCGTATTTAGGTATTCATGACCTCTGTAACCCCTCTAAGAGTCATGGCGGCACATATTTATCATATCCATTTTGTTCTTCTATCAACACGCTTTCTAAGGGTGTATAAACTTTTCTAATAAAGGGACTAGTGGGTCGCATCAGTCCATTTCATTATTTAAAATAATTTATTTCTTTTAATGTTCACGCGTATTTCGACATTTAGGTTTTCCGTGACTCCTCTAATAGGCGTTGTGGAACAAGTTTTACTATATACCTAAATGTATATACCTTTTGTTCCTCTATTAATTACCTTTCGAATGAGGTATAAAAAATGTTTGTAATTATGGGCTGAAGAGTCGCAGCAGTCCATGCATTCTATTATTCCAAATATCCATTCAATCATTCAAAATTGGCCATTTTTGAATTTTCATGCGTAATTTTGGCATTTAGGTCCTCCGTAACCCCTTATTGTCATTGCGTCACATATTGTGTATATCCATTTTGTTCCTCTATCAACAAGCTTTCAAAAGGTGTATGACATTTTCTGTATCTAGGGGCTGATGGGTCTGTTATATTATTTAAAATAAGTTATTTCTTAATGTTCACGCGTATTAAGCACATTTTGTTTATATCAACTTTTTTTACCTCTATCAACAAGCTTTCAAAGGTAGAATAAAGTGTTCTACATATAGGGGCTGGCGGATTGTAGCAGTCCATTCCATTATTCAAAATAAGTTATTTCTTAATGTTCACACGTATTTCGACATTTAGGTTCTCCGTTACTCCTCTAATCGGCGTTGCAGAACATATGTACTATTTACCCATTGTAACTCTATTGATGAGTTTTCGAAGTGGGTATAATATATGTATGAAAATACAGGCTTAAGGGTCGCAGCAGTTTATTTCATTATTTAGAATAGGTTATTTTTTTAAAAATGCACGCGTGTTTTGACATTTGCGTTCTCCGTGACTCCTCTAATAGGCGTTGCTGAACATATTTACTATGTACCTTATGTTCCTCTATTGGTAAGCTTCCAAATAAGGTATAAGACATATCTGTAATTATGTAGCGTCGCAGCAATCCGTTTCTTTATTTAAAGTGTCCATTCCATTATTTAAAATTGGCTATTTCTGAATTTTCACGCGAATTTTGGTATTGATGTCCTCCATAACCCATCTAACGTCATTGTGGCACATATTGTTTTTATCCATTTTGTTCTTCTATCAACCAGCTTTCAGAAAGTGTATACAATCTTCTGTCTAAGGCTTGGCGGGTCGCAGCAGTCCATTCCATTATTCCAAATAAGCTATTTCTGAATGTTCACGCGTATTTCGATATCTAGGTTCTCCGTAACTCTTCTAATACGCGTTGCTGAAATATTTACTATATACCTTTTGTTCTTCTATTGGAAAGCTTTCGAATAAGGTATAAGACATATCTGTAATTAGGGGCTAAAGCGTCGCAGCAATCCATTTCCTTATTTAAAATATCCATTCCAATATTTGAAATTGGATATTTCTGAATTTTCACGCGTATTTTGCCATTTTTGTCCTCCATAACACCTCCAATGGTCACTGTGGCACATATTGTTTATATCCATTTTGTTCTTCTATCAACAAGCTTTTAAAAGGTGTATAAAGTGTTCTGTCCGTAAGGAATGGCGGGTCGCAGAAGTCCATTATTCAAAATAAGCTATTTTTTAATGTTCACACGTATTTCGACATTTAGGTTCTCCGTAACTCTTCTAATAGGTGTCGTGGAACATATTTACTATATACCTTTTATTACTCTGTTGGTGAGCTTTCGAATGTGGTATAAGATATATCTGTAAACTAAAAAAAAAAGACAATGTATGATATTTTTTATAAATGTTTTGGTATGTAGGTCGTTTATATCGTTTATTATCATTTACAAAGAAAATTCTGTTAAAATAGTTAGGGAAATAAACAAGTTAAAGCTCCGAAACTGAAAAAAAGATAATAAAGAGGAAAATTTCAAAGGGTGATTTTTTTTTCTTAGTATATTAATTTGAATATTTGTTGAATAGCACCAAATCGACGAGTTCCGAAATACGGGATAAAGACTAAGTACTAGTGTCACAGTCATTTTTTTTTTGTTTCATTATGCACTTTTCAACTTGAATACTGAAATATAAACTATATCATTATTTATTATTCATCATTTAACGTTGAATAGTGAATAATGAACTATTTCATTATTCATTATTGAATTTTGAATAATGAAAAATGAATAATGAACGTACTTCAGCGCGGTCATGCAAATATCAAATTAAATTTGTAAACCAGATATGGAAATGTCATTGTTCGTTTATATCTACAGAAACACGGCACTCCAATAACAATTTACGTTGTTTGGAGACTTAACAAAGTTTAACAATGTTTCATTTGGAGATAACTTACTAGACCAACACACTTCTTATTTTTAAGAGTTCAGTAATCTTAATCCAGACAAGAAGTGTAAGAAATGAAAATAGACCGAATTCTATTATGACTTTCTCTGAAAATTGAAATTTTATACAGTTCCGGGCTCTGCCAATAACACCCACGTCTCATTAAGGTCAACTCATTTAGATATAAAATCTAGAACAGTAGTCCGATCTGTAAATGTATCAACTGTATATCACAGTGTAGGAACGGAACTGTACGGTTTTCTAATAGTTTGGTTATTTGGGAGACTGTCTAGCGGGGCTCCGACAGATGAAATATAACAAGTTGCTTGATGAAAACTTTGATGAACTCTTATGTTACTGTTTAACGTTTCTGCTTCAAGTTTCGGTAGCTAAAACATTCAACATGTAAATTCAATCAAATGGTAAAAAAGAAATATCCATCCAAACGTTTTCCTTAGAATGGAGGAGCTCCGAGTAAAACGATCGAAACTGCCACAAAACAGCGATAAAAAATGTCAAATAAACATCGAGAAAACAATCGTTGCTACCAGAATGTTCACGTGTACCATTCCTGGTATATAGTCTTACCTGTCTGGAAGTTTCAAAACCATTATCGCAGTAGAAAACCAAATACATTAATTTTATCCATATCGAATATTTTTGTTGAATGTACAATCGCTTGCGAATTTACTGTACACTCACTTGGGAGCTTTCCTCTACAATCGTTGGCCAACTATACTACTCATACTATACTACTTTACTAGTTCATCAAAGTGTTAATCACGCAACTAGTTATTTTTTGAATGTCGGAGCCCCGCTTGACATGTACAGTCTCCCGAAGTACCAAAAATATTAGAAAACCGTACACTGTGTATATACTTTCCAATGGTTACATTTTTTACTGATAGTTAGATTGTACGGCAGTATGTTTTTCCCTTGTTTTGATTATAGTCGAATTATACCAGTCCTCTTTTTGTTTCAGAATTGCAGGGCAATATAAAGTTACTGATCGTTCATGAACACAACGATTAGAATTTGAATGCACATACACTTGTAGGTAGGAAAGGTAGGAAAAGGCGATCGTCAACTGAACTTTTTTTAAAGTATTTAGGAATGATATATATATATATATAAGAACAAGTCAAAAGGTTTGCTTTATTATGACGAAACAATCCAATGATATAGTACAGGAGTTATTACACATGAAATGATTTACTATAAGGTTAATCGATTATGAATTCATGAGTTCACTATAAAACCATATTTTGTTTTTCAATACACAGTCATACATCTATCATTTGAGGTAAAAAAATTAGTAGCAAAAACAAAACGACAAATATAATTGGTAATGGAAAATTCTTGAGGATGTAACGAACAATAAAAGAAAAAAGAAACTCGTTATTATTTCTTATTAGGGAGGAGATACAATAACCAGAAAAAACAGTTTTAAGGGAGATTACTCTTACAAGTTTAAGTTTAATAATGAGAAAAAGGGCAATGATTAATAAATAGAATCACTGATAATATTCAAATCATCTAAGCGACATCTTGTTTAACCTCTTTCTGCCGCAAGAAAAAGGGTTCGGAGAAAGAAAGAAAAAATTAAAATCCAAAGTAATTAATAAGAGGCGATTTCTAGTTTACCCAAAGTTACTTTTGGCGTCTATATTTTATACTGTTTCGTACAATATATGGTTCCTATATCCTTTTGTTTGAAATCAGAAAGATAAATTCTGGTTTACAAAAATGACTCTTTCGGTCTCATAAACAAGCTTTAAAATTATGTTTGTTTGGAGATACAATAACAAAAAAACGGTACAAAGAGCATGAAGAGAGATAACACTTTTTTTACAATAAAAGAAATCATCAGCTAAAAAGCAAACTCCTATAAGATTTCACCATTTCACTTCGATCAAAATTATCCAAAAAACCATGAACGTTGAACATTTTTTATTGAAATAATAAAAGATATTTCTATTATATTGATCAGGAAATATTGAACACGTTTAATTTGTGTCTGTTCAGTAATAGGGGATGGAACGGAAGGAGTACAGGATGCATCGAGGAAGAATTTGTGAAATGAAACATGGAAAGTATAAAGGTGTCATACCACCAATTAAAAGTCCCTATCTGTTCAACCAAAGTTTAAAATTTTCACAGCTTTCTAAATATTTTACCTTAAGTTTAACTCATAGAAACCAGATATATCCTGAATCGTACATGTATCAGCCTTCTACATGTCAATTTTCAATAGATGTATAAAATCATATAAAAAAGAAAAGGTCTTCCGAATAGAGGTGCCACTAAAAATAACCCCTGGTTTTCTTGAAATCTAAAATTAGTGTACTATGGAGTGCATTAATCCTCAATTTTGAATGCAAACTCATAAACAAGTAAATTTCAGCTCAAAATGGTCTTAATGTATTTCTCTTTCAGCAAAAGTTTCATTTCTGCCAATTTGTTGGTTAGTTTAAGTAATCAATGACATCAAATGCACTATTTTTTGTCCAAGTAGGCCTACTTTCACATACGTTCTAAATTTGAGGGAGTAATTGGTGGTATGACACCTAAAGAGACAAATAGTGGATTAGACATCTTTTATTTTGCTTTATTCTTAATCCTTAGTCAATTTGTAGTTAAAAACAGCCTATCTGAGCATTATGCGACTTATATTAAAAATTTCACAGCTCAATTTAAACTGACTGTAATGTATGACTTTGATAGAAAATACTTGAAAATTTAATTTTGGGCTACAGGAACATAGACTTTCAATATCAAGATCATTTTTTACAGATTTTTCCTTGTGTGTTCTACTTCTTTAAAGACATTCCCTGGCCGTTTTTGGCACAACTTTTTTGATCTTTTGGTCCTCGATGCTGTTCGACTTTGTGCTTGTTTCGGCTTTCAAAGTTTTGTATCTGGGCGTCATTGGTGGATCTTGTGTGGATAAAATGCACTTCTGACGTATTAAAATTTTCAACTTGTTGCCTTTTGTTGGCTGTTGTTCGTGTGTTTCTTTGTCAATTGTATTCTCCAATTTATTTATATTGTAGTCCTGTGGTGTTGAGTTGTCATTTTAATGTTATATTTCACATGGCTATAAAAGGGGAGGTTTGGCATGCCACAAAACCGGGTTCAACCCACCATTTTTTTCTTTAAAAATGTCCTATGTTATATTAAAGTTCGTTTCTGTGTGTGTTACATTTTAACGTTGCGTCGTTTGTTTTCTCTTTATTTTGAGTGTAAATTCACATTGCGATAAGACGTGTCACGGTACTTGTCTATCCCAAATTCATGTATTTGGTTTTGATGTTATATTTGTTTTTCTCGTGGGATTTTGTCTGATGCTTGGTCCGTTTCTGTGTGTGTTACATTGTAGTGTTGTGTCTTTGTTCTTCTCTTATATTTAATGCGTTTCCCGCAGTTTTTTTTTATTACCCCGATTTTTGTTTTTTGTCAATGGATTTATGAGTTTGAACAGCGGTATACTTCTGTTGCCTTTATTTAAATAGAGTATCAAATTGAAGCATATTGTCAGGATGGGAAAAGCTAAAATTATAATTTAATTATAGCTTACCGAAGAAAATAAAACAACAATGTAATGTTATAAATATGAAAGGAGATCACATTCCGTCAATGATATTAGACAATTGTCACAAAACAAATTGGTTTAGACTCAGTTAGGTAAACCCTGGTCCATTTTTTTTTCTAAATAAGGCTCCATAAAGTATTTTACGATATTGTAGAGATTGTTGGGTAAAGCTTTTCTGTTTAACACCACTTTACATTATTATTGATTGATTCCTTCACTTCTTCATGTTGTCTTCCTCATGAATGAATGCAAATATTATGTCCATGGAGAACATGTATTATGAAATATGATGCCACCCTAGACATGTTTTGAATTTTACTTAAACTCTTACTGTCCATATATACTTGTAATATTGCTGAACGTTAAATTTAGTTTCTAACATTGCTTTTGAATTATCACTTTATAGCATAATAACGATGGCAATTTGTTAAAATAAATATATTACTATTCACATTACAGGTTGAAAACTTTCATTATGTTTCAATATTCTGTACAATTTTTCACATTTTAGGATTTTCGATGATTATATATAGTATCTATTTGAACATCTTGGAAGTAATAAGTATTTATGCTTAATGTATTGGTGAAACGCAGCTGTGTCTCTATGAGAGGAAACAGTATGACAATATCTTGAAATCAGTAGGTGAACAAAACAAAATATCTAATAATGGCTATGAATATTAAATATTTCCCAAAAAAGTGGCGTGGTTTGTAAGTGAGTGAAACCTAAATGTTCGTTCGGTATTTTTCGTATTTTTTTACCGGAAAAGTGTATATTATATATCATGTATATGGTATGTACTATCAACTACACACACATTTTGGCGCCTTATATACATTTCATTTGAATTTTGGTGAATAGTTGTCTCATTAGCGATCATATACCCTATCTCCTTATTTTTATTTTGTCCATATAATATCAACTACAAATTATTTTGTGGACGTTATTGTCAAATTTCCTATCAGCTACAACTTTTTTATTGCATCTTTGATTTTTTTGTTCAATTGTGTAGTATATCTGTGGTGCTACTATGTTTATGTTCATACAGTTTTATCTTCTCGATCCCATGTTTGTCAAATTTACATATTAACGTATTCAAATTTTAAGATTTGATATGCTTACAAATGAGACAACACGCAATGTCTGTTTGGGTTGCTCAACCAGTTTTGTAAATGAAACGGAAGTATGAACAAACGCCGTACAAGTGGGAGGCTTATCTATCTATAAAACCATTTAACCTACCGTTATCGTCGGAAACTGTCTGTTACAAATCAGTTGATAAAGACCTACGTTTAATTAGATCAGTTTTTGACGACGTTTTGACAATTTGTCGTACGGTAAAGTTTCTATTCCCGTTAATTTTATTTTAATTTAGCCAAACTAGTCTACTATGATGCTGTTTTTAGTGGCGTTTGAGCTTTTTTCATGAAGTTCAATATAGCCTATGTAAGGGCTGGTTTTATTTGGTCTGATATTTCGATGCCATAACTTACTACTCTTCGGGAAATCGGTTTTTGAAAGTGGTTCATGCGGTTTTTTTTCCCCTAGTTTATAGTGACGTTCTTGGTATTTTTGATATTTCTGTAGTTTATATCATCTAAAGTCTCCATGTATATTATTTTTTGTCATTAAAACCTTGTTTCAATTTGAAAATTTAACACTTTCAGACTTCGAACATATAAGGAGCGATTGTTTGCAAATTCGGTTACGTTCAAAATTTAAATAAAGTTCAACATAGTCTATGTATGAGATAATATGCTAAAAGCTAAATACCAGTCCACTATTGTGTGATGCTTATTCACTTAATAGATCTTTATTACAGGAGTAACACTTTGTTTTCTTATTAAATAATAGTCTCAATATCCATTGGGTATGTTCTGCCTCTCTTCAAATTGTATCGATAAATGCATTCATCGAACCAACTATCTTAGATTTTTAAGTAACGCTGTACCTGTATTTGTTTTTTTATTCAAAACAGGAATTCCCCAACTAATATCTTTTTTACCGGATGTTGTTAATAAATCCCGTAAGGTCATTTAATTTATCATAAATCCATAGAATTAACTTTTTGTTAAGGGATTCAATTCAATGCCGCAAGAAGTTTTTTGAAAATTGCTTAATCGGAACTTACATTTTGACCTACATTGCCTGTTTAATTAAATAAAAACAAAACTACTCTTATAAATAGTTTGGTTCTACATGCTTTCGGGAATATGTCCTTTCATTTTTGCATTCAATCTTGGAGAAAATGATTTTTATAAGTTGTTATAGTTTTGCAATAATTTTTACTAACTGCGGGTACAATAAACGGATCGTAATTTGGTATTTAATCAATCTTACTGACATGGAAATATTTCTGTGAAAATTTTTCATTAGAGTATAAACCTTTAGGTAAAGGCGCAAGCGTGAAACTGCTTGCAGATTGAAACATCGAGCAAACTTCTACTCATCCTATCATTGTATAATGTTTTTACTTCAGGGACGATAACATCATCAGCATTTTATTGCGATTTAGCATCTGTAGAATCATTAACATTTGTGTTACATTCGCTTTAATTTGTCGAAGAATCATAATTTAAACTCTTTACAATGAAGTGCTTTTACTTTTTAAATTGTTTGGTATAATCCAACGATTATTATTTGTACTCTCTGAAATGTCTTGTATTTTCTTATTCGGTGATATCGAGATAACATCGGTAACATCAAATGCACCAATTTTATGTTTGCTTGAAGTCATGATACCTACAATATAATCATTGTGAATAGGTTGCTTCAATTTTATTTTGTCGGGACTGTTTTGCATTGAAATCGATTGATGACAAATTTCAGACAGCTCAGTCTTGTCCGTAGATGACCGAGAAGGATAAATATCATGTTTACCCTCCACCGTTTCACGCTCGTCCTTGTAAATATATTTAATTCCTTTGGGTTCCTTATTGGATGAGAAAGGTATCAATAAACTTTGCTGGCATTGGTGAACCGTCACAGGAGCTTCGTAACTGTGTGACAGTTGTTTCCAATCATCTTTCAGAGGTTGGTATGGATTCAAGTATCCATCGCTTATCATTTGCGTACTAGAATCAGACGAATCGTCCGTGTCCTTGTTTGAGACATGTGTTATATCATACTGGTGAGTTTTCTCTTTCCAGTCTTCATCAACTGTATGGTAAGGATGTAGATAACTTGTTGTGTCGTCATCTCGTTGAGACTGATCAGAATGGGTGTTTTGATCCGATTCATGAAAAGATAAATAACTGTTGTTAACACTTTTGACGGAAATAGACGTACTGCTGCTTTTGTCCTCTGAATGAATAACATGCAGATAGCTAGTGTTGTCAGTATTTTTGTGTGTCTCATCACTAAAACTACTATTATTAATATGCACCATATTTATATTTAAATTTTCTACGATCATATTTTCGTCAATTTCGTCGTATATACTATGGTTGGAATTGTTTAAGGAATGTCTTCTATTTGAATGTGTGTTCTCTATGGTATTAGAAATATCTATTTTTTTTACAGTCTTCTGTTTGTATTTAAAAACCAAATACGACAGTCCCAATATTACTAAAATGCAGGCAGCTACTACTGAATATATAACTATTTCCCTGTCTAATATCCCTGAAAGCATAACAAGCATTAATGATACAGTGTTGACATTTCAATAATCGACAAACAACAAAATAATTTACAATAACAATGACTGCATCATACACGTATTTCTGTAATAAATATCTCCTCAGAAAACATCAGAAAATGTTTAATATTTAAAACCTTTTCGTACGTTGAGGAACTGTTGCAACTGAAATTAAAAGGACAAAGAAAAAGCAAAGCGCGGAGAAGAAATCAGAGCTTCACATAAGGTAGATTTATTCCTTGAATTAAAGAAAATAATACCGGGTTTTATAACCACTAGGTATATGCTGCTGATATTGGAGTTTCCTACTCCTATGGTATCATCATAATTAACAACTTTTGTGTTGACATGAATTTTCATATATATATATATATATATATATATATATATATATATATATATATATATATATATATATATATATATATATATATATATATATATATATATATATATATATATATATATATATATATAAACCAACTACGACTTTTTCCCCAGGAGCAGATTGTCTTAGTTTTATTTGACAATACATTCAAAATTTCATGTCCATTATGCTGCTCAACTTCGTTCCTCATTTAGCCCTTGAATTTTTTATTTTTTCGAACGTCTTTTGTAGACATATACACGCTTGACGTATAAGATACAGCCTCTTATCTTTCACGTGTTTTCTTTTTTTTTTTAAATATTAAGATTAAATAAGTTATATTCGCATTTTCATGCCAGTACCGAAGTTTCGGATACTTTGCTTGTGGAACCAAAAAAGTCGCAATATAGTTTACAATGGAACTGAAAACAGTTAATAATTAAAACGATGAATTACAAATATTTCGTATAATATGTTTTGCGTGCGATGAAGAAATAATTGAGTAATGTATCCACTTCGTCAAATAACATAGTTTGAAAAAGAGACAAATAATATAAAAATTCTTTCCATTTCAAATGAAATAGTTATCAAAGGTACCATGATTATAATTTAGTACGCCAGACGCGCGTTTCGTCTACATAAGACTCATCAGTGACGCTCATATCAAAATATTTATAAAGCCAAACAAGTACAAACTTGAAGAGCATTGAGGATCCAAAATTCCAAAAAGTTGTGCCAAATACAGCTAATGTAATCTATGAAAGGTAATGGAAAGCTAGGCAATAAAAAACGAGATCCTATTAAGTCAAATACGTTTAATATATCATCTTTTAATTTTTTTTAAAGATACAAACGTCAACATATTGTTGAAAAGAAAATGGTTGGCAACATATATAATCTATATACATAACAGTAATAAAACTACAAGTTTATAACAGTTTCATTATTATCAAAAGTATCGAAAGATCATCTGAATTAGTACCTTTTTCATAAATCTTACCTAACAATACCAGCATGTTTACATAACAGGAGAAATAATTATGCACATAACGGTCCATATGAAGACATTGAAATTTTTAGACTAAAGATGTTGTGCTTGTAAGAATTTAAGCTATAGCATTTGTATCGAATCTAGCCATAGTTCTAGTTTGAATATATATTTAAGATAATTTTTATCTAGCTTGCAAACACAGAATTCTTGTTTTCATTATATGTATACACGGTGTGCTATTGCAAAAAAAAGAAATGTACAAAATGATACTCGTCTAGATACAAACCATAGTTATTGTTTTTCGTCGTAGTTGGGTTTGTAATTTTTTGTTCCTCAACAGTTTTGAGTAGTGTGGCTCTTGTTTGTGTTACATTTTCTGCAATTACAACAAAAACATTTATATCATGTTCAAATTACAATCGATCTCTTAGATAGTCGATATATATTTATTTTTAAGCTCCTGAGGTTGTCCTTATATACTGTGTGAATCATATATGTATCCAGGTTTCCATTAACAAATACTGGTTTGTGTTACACATACATGATATACCTTTATGCCCCAACTACGATAGGGGCATTATGTTTTCTGATCTGTTCGTCCGTCTGTTCGTTCGTCCATTCGTTCGTCCTTACGTCAATCCGTGCGTCTGTTTCATCCGTCTGTCCCGCTTCAGGTTAAAGTTTTTGGTCAAGGTAGATTTTGATGAAGCTGCTTTCCAATCAACTTGAAACTTAGTACACTTACTTGTTGCTTATGATATGATCTTTCTAATTTTAAAGGCAAATTAGACCTTTGATCCCAATTTTACGGTCCACTGAACATAAAAAATGAAAGTGGGAGTTTAAGGTTAAAGTTTTAATCAAGGTAGTTTTTGATGAAGTCGGATGCCAATCAACTTGAAACTTAATACACATGTTCCCTATGGTATGATCTGTCTAATTTTAATGCCAAATTAGATTTTTTACCCAATTTCACGGTCCATTGAACATGGAAAATGATAGTGTGAGTGGGGCATCCTTTTTCTTTGGACACATTATTGTTCTGTATATATCAGGATAACTCGATCCAATAAACATTTTGTTGACACAAAAAGCTTTCTTTTTAAGACTTACCGCGCCAAATGTTTTTGTAAACATATCCTCATTACCCTCTTTAAAATAAGTAATTCTGATATTTGTAATTTTATCTGATCAACTATATGATTAAAATAAGTATCAAATATTAACGAGTTTCTTGACGAGCAACACGATAGGACCAACATAATGAGCAGGTTCTGCTCACCCATCTGCGATTATTCCCAGTTTTTGATGGGTTCGTGTTGCTGAGTCTTTAGTTTTCTTTGTTGTTTTTTATGAAATATTGTTTTGACTATTGTTTTTCTGTTTGTCTTTTTTTCTTTTCTATTCATGGCGTTGTCAGTTCATTTTCGACTTATGCGTTTAAGTTTCCCTGTGGTCTCTGTTAAACCAAATTGAAACTTTCACTCAAATATTTAGAAATTTCTTGTACGGTTCTCCGCATCTACATGTGCTACATTAACTAGGATTCATGATTATCATTTTTGAGAAATGAACTTATTAATTAGTTATTGCATTTAATACATTGTTAAATTGGTGGAACAATCTTTGAAATTATACCATACTTTTACCTGTGCTCCAAATGGTCTTCAATGTTGATTCTGGTTGTATAATGGTGGATCCATTAACACATCCCAAAACATGATGACACCTAGGATAAAAGAAAAAAATACATCTTTTATACTATAACTATATATATGTTTCACATCTTCTTTAGACAAGCCAGAAATCAATTTAAAGGGACAACACAACTAATAAGTTAGCACTTGCTATATTATAATTGGAACTTCAAGACCTTCTCTTCATCAATGTTATGTATGAAATTTTTGGTCTCAATGCTCTTCTAACTCGTACTTGTTTACCTTTTTTTATTAGCCATAAACATGGACACAAACTGTTATATTTTTGACTTGATACAGGCATTTTCTGACCAACATGGTGGATTAAACCTAATTTTATTGCTAGCCCCTTCTAACTTTTACCTCATGAAGTGCGCAGCCAATCAGCCATAAAAGGTCAATACAACAATGATTGGGATCCAGTGGCCAAAACTGTGTAAAGGTACTTTTCAGGCGTTCATAAAAAAGGTAATGTATTAGTGATATGGAACAAGAATTGTAGCTGATAATATATTTGACAAAGACTGCGACAAAAACTTTTTGTAGTTGAAAATACGTGAAGTATAACATGCATACTGGACAGACAAAGTACACATTAAGTAAAACATGAATACAGGCTTAGGCAGAACAAATTGAAAATAACACTTAAACACCAGAACAATTCAGATCACCCCCAGGTTGGTGGGGTTCGTGCTGTATCTTGTGTACTATTATTTTGTCTGTTTGCTTTTTTTCACCAAGGTGTTGTCAGTTCATTTTCGATCTATGAGTTTGACTATCATTCTGGTATCTTTTACCCCTCTTTTAAATGTATATTTCGTCCTTACCGCATCTCTGAACCCACCATCATTAAGAATGCATAAATACCGAGTCACTTGACCGAAAGATACAGTAAAAAGTCAAATAAAAGGAAAAATGTAAATTAAGTAAAACATAACACAACTTAAGCACCTAGAATCTTTAACGCAAGACCATATTGTATAATTTCTGATAAAGGACACTGAACATTTAACTATTGATATTAGGTCTTGTTACTATCCGATGAACGTTATGAGAAAAAGGACGAGAAATTACTGTTTGAATATCCACAGCATACTGCATATCACACGATACAATATTATTATGGGACATTCCAAAGCTATAAGCAGCTAACAAGAATGTCTTGTTACTATCCGATGAACGTTATGAGAAAAAGGACGAGAAATTACTGTTTGAATATCCACAGCATACTGCATTTAACACGATACAATATTATTATGGGACATTCCAAATCTATAAGCAGTTAACATGGTTAAGGTCAAGTGGTTTTGTTGAATTAAAAGATGCAACCAGTATTTTTGACCTGCAGGTTGATAAGCGTCCATGGCAAAAAAAAACCATAAAATGATCAAAGGACAAACACCAGTATACAAAACACAACATAGAAAACTTAGCACTGAGCAAACCAAACCCCACCAAAAAAATTGATTTCAGATTTTCCGGATAGGTAGGCATATTGTTTTCACAGTTGGCATCTCTTGTGTTTTTCATGTCATGTTAATTACTGACTTCTAAAAAATATATTGTTAAAACAAAAGACAAATAAAAAGTTAAAATAAATAATAATATATTTTATATACCTTTGATCATAATTACAACTACATTTTAAAAGGCATTGATCGCCGTATGTATTCATCCTACAAGGAACACATACATCGTCTTCCATTATGTATCCAATAGAGCATGCTGTCAAACGATAGCAGTTAAATAATTAGTTATAATAGAAAAGTTTCGTTTCGTTTACTCATCAATGTTGAATGAAACAGACTTTTTTTTTCGTAAAATTACCAAAAGCGTTTATCAACAGAATAAACGTACTCACAAATTAAAGTTTAATGTCGTCGCTTTTAGTTCCTTTTTTGAAAACGCATTGATAATGGAAAAGAAAAAAACACAAACTGTGACCAAATGGAATACAATCTAGCATTTTAGTATATTAAATATTTATTTATGTATTTTCATATTAGCAAATAATACATTCTTGCTATAAGATATTCTTTTACTTCATAAACATATCAATAATGAGTTGATTCTAAACTTTCAATTAACGGTACAACATTTATATAAGTACTGTCTAGAGACACTGAGGTGAAGAGGCCAAAAGGGTAAATACCATTCATACCTTTGAAATAATAAACGTAATTTAACTTAGTTTCATTTTGATAGCAGGTAATTCAAATATTTTTTTTGTATGTCAAACTGCTTACTTCTGTCGAAACAAAGTTATTTTTTTTAAATGTAGAATAATAACAATATACATACCAACGCAGATACCATTATGTAGCCTATAGTTAAAGCAACATGACAGATTTCTGAAAAAAAATTGACATTTGTAATATTAATGAAGCACACATATAGATATATATTTTTCACAGAATATTGAACAAATATCAACTAATATCTAGTATAGTCGTAAGTGTACTAATCTTATATCTACTAAAGTTTTAGTATAGACTAACTATTTCCTAATGTTGATACCAGTTGTAAGGATATTGATCAAACTTCCAGAACTTGTTTAAAAGATGCGAAGAATCCCGAAGGGATAGTAAAATGTATAAGTCGAAAATAGTCTACCTACGCTATGTCATTAAAAAACAACAAATAATAAAAACAAATAGACAGAAAGCACAGCTACATACGACAACCACGGAATTACAGGCTCCATGCTTGGGACATGCACATACAAAATTTTGCACAGTTGGCTCGGTGGCTTAATTATGTTCATAAACAAACCAAATTGCGTTAATATCGTTTGTTGATAGAACACGAATATGAACATCAACGGTAGAAAATGTTCATTATACCTTACTGATAAAACTTCAAAGGAGGGCAAAATTCAGCAAAGTTTACATAATAAAAGTATGGTTCAACTTATACCACATTAATAACTAAATATCTTATCACATACCCGCTATGACCGACACAGACACCATCATCATGAAGTTGTATGGTCGCTATTGTGCTACACATGTTATACAATATAATACCGAAAATCATACATTTTATCATTTTGAATTTACACTATGTCCAATCAGGAAATAATTGATAATATGTTTAAATTGAATTAAAAAAAAACGGAAAACGTACAGGATAGCCTTGGATTCGACGAGGAAGTTTTGTATAAACAATCAAAACTAACATTGTTCAATACGTACTTTGTTTTGTTAAAAATTTAGTTCCATTTTTCCAAATACAGGAATAATGTCAACAAATAAAAGTTGATATGATAACATGAAATCTTATAGTTAATGTTCCTTTCTTTTCAAACATTATCTTATCGTGTATCAAAATGTATAAACAATATCATTTTTTAAGATTATAAAATTAGCTAGTTGATAAGTATTGATTTCTTCAGTGAGGTTAAACAGATCATTTTTACACGGAGTGCAATACGAAAAAATGAAAGAAAATCTGCGTTAATTTTAATTGACCTATCCATCATCGGGAGACGATATTTCAACATTTGTTAAGGGTATACGTTAAGTCGTTGACAACTTGTGAAGGTTAATGCGATGCAAAAGTTGTCCATGGCAACGGACATATACGATTTATTCAATAACATACAAACCAAACACACTGTTCATTTGGGGGTTTCCGTTTAACAAAATATTATAACATTCTGAAACAGACAAAAAATATCAAAATATCCGATGTCAAAGTTTGACTCCGGAAAAGGACATAAGACGTCGTACTGGAATGTACACAGAGGTAGATCAACGATTCTTTAGTTTTTGTTTATTTAACACAATAAGAGGTTTGATCATAAGAGAAATAGGTTTTCAAAACTTTGAATTTTTCGAAAAACTAAGGATTTTCTAATCCAATTCATAGATCACATTAACCGTATTTGGCACAACTTTTTGGAATTTTGGATCCTCAATGCTCTTCAACTTTGTACTTGTATGGCTTTATACATATTTTGATTTGAGCGTCACTGATGAGTCTTATGTAGACGAAACTCGCGTCTGGCGTACTAAATTATAATCCTGGTACTTTTGATAACTATTGAACATCTCGTAAAAAGTTGATATTTCTTGAGTGTATTTAGTTTAAAAAGAAATAACAAAAATCGACGGCGGCTAGTTTATTATTATAGTGAAATCAAATAACACGAGTTGATATGAAGCGATTTCCAATTTTCCTTCGTTATGATACCCATAATTATCAAATGGACGTTCATCAACCAACAATCAATCAAACGAAATTAGCACATTCTTCTTTAAACGTCATTAAGCTGGAATGCGCTAAAAATTATTGGCCTCGCCAATTAGACAACACGCATAATAATCAATATTGCTATGTAAGTGCTCAAACATTATCGGACTGAATCAGAAAGTAATATATAAATGGGTTTGTTTTATCTGATTTTTTTTTCTTTCTTAAAGGTAATATGAAATAAATGAAAAACAATATTAAGTGAAGAAATCAACAATGTTAAATTTTCAGTTATATATTTTTGAAGAAAAAAATGTGGATAAGAGAATACTGTATATTCGATTGTTCTCTAGTTTAAAGTAGATACTAATCGATTTTCTACATAAGAAAGTCAGAAATATGACAGCTGTTATACATTTGTGTGTTTTATTTTGCCATTTGATTAGGGACTTTCCGTTTTGAAGTTTCCTCGGTGTTCAGTATTTATGTTAGTTTTCTTTTTATATCAAAATCGAAAAAATATTAACGCAAAATAAAAAAATAATTTTGAAACTTTCCGATGAAAGTTACATCCATTCATTATAAAACAGGGTTGATTTTGTAGCTTTTTTTAATCCGGACAGGATTAGGTTAGAACAAACACATTTTGAAAAAATTAGTACTCTTTTGAGTGAGTCGTTTGTTTTTCGTTATGACGACAATGTGTAAAGAGTTATATATTTTTGGCATAAACCCTGTAGCAAATGGAAGTTAATAAAGGGAGAATGTTGTGCAACATGGGAGTTAAATATGGAGCAGATTTTTCTCTTCAGTTCGATATTGAATTTTGTCTCGATTGCTTTAGCTGGTCAACATTTGCGTTTGTGGGTTGTTAGTTATATTTTTGGTATATTAAGTGTCTATTTTAAACAGAGTTATCAAAGGGAAAAAATAGATGTGAAAGATAATTAGTGCATCTATTAATCGTGTATTCTTATTATCAATGTGTCAACGTTCTATCCGAATAAACAAATGAATGAAAATAATTATTATTTTCTCATCAACAAATTATAACTCTACATGGAATTAATGAAAGATAATACAATTTTTTAAATTGATCAAATATCTACATAATTAAGGATCAATGACAGACACAACCACATTTTCTGGCACCCAATTGTGCAAATAATTTTTATTTAGAGTACATGGTAATATCTATAAAAAAAACAATAGCGACTGATTTCCAACGCCGGTATATTTTCATTTTGATATAAAGCACCTAATTCCACATTTCATATAAATTATTGAATTAATGCAAAACGTACTGCGAGCCTCTCAGCTATTCAAAGACAATTGTGACCGTCAGAATAAGGCTTATCACAAGATATGTACTTACATTAGCAACAACGCGGGTGCCACATTTATAACATGATCTGCCTACCTTGCAGGAACACCTGCGATCAAACCTTTTCTTATTGGTATTTTTATTCTTTGTTTTCTATTGTGTTGTGCATGTTTCTTAGACTTTATTTTCTATTGGTGGTTTTCGTTTTTGCTATGGAATTCTTATTTCACTTTTTTGCATTTTTTTAATTTGATAAGGCGATCTCTAAACACCCGAATGCGATATATCTTGGAGGTTGGATCTTTCTAATTTTACAGTTAGATCATATCAATTAGTACGAAACTGTCTAGTTTTCCTCCAACAGCTGGTTTGCAGTTTATAGTTGTTGTATTCATATCGTATTCCACTTTATTTCTATTAATATTGATAATCTGTTGCTATCCACAGTGAATGTAAACGTCCAATTACGAAGTGTATGTTGTAGAAATTTGTAACTTCTCAAACATGGCACTTTATGTTTAATTTTAAAAGGTGCGAATCGTGTATGATTAAAACGGGAAAGTCAAAAGAGGATGTAGATAATTGTTAAGTATCCATTTCTAAACAACAAAACTCTCATTGTGCTATCGTATCTTCATTATTTATTCCATTAGAAACATTACGCTCGTGTCTGTTCACACTATATAGTCACTACTTACCTGACACAAGAACTAAAAAAGAGTTATGAGAAAAAATGACTCAGTAATCTTAACTGTATGCCTAAATTCACAAGCGATATATGTCTGCAGTCTTACAAATTAAGATAGAAGTATTGTCGTCAACTCTATGTTTTACTTCTTGTGGTCTTGTCCCGATTTTGGTCATTTGACTCTGTGTGTTTTCGTAAAGCAGGAGATGCATGTAAGAGAGGCTCCATTTTTTACGACCATAGTCATAGCCATTGACATGTCGAATTTTAATAGTTTTTCGTAACCTTGCGTTGTCTTCTTAATCGGGTTCACCGCAGAGAAAGCATCGTATTTTGTGTGCGTAAATCACATTACATACTACTTGATAAATGAATAAGGTATTGATAATTGACATGGAAACTCAACATATACCCTATGTCACTTTCCTTAGTGAAATCAAGGATAATTGAATTTTGTTTTTATCTTCCTTTGGAAGTTCAACCAAGGATTAAGAAATGTATCTCCCCAACTGTTGATACCTAATTTACATAATTGACCTTCCAGGCTACTTTGTATTGTTGTGTCTTCCAAGTGTTCCACGAAACCATGAAAGTGGGGCATCAATTTATTTTGAAACTATCTACTGTAGAGGCGAAGAGAATCAAATGTTAATACTAAAAAAATCCAAAGATCTGATAAAGTACATATATTTTTATACTCTTTCGTCATGCAAATGTTTTAAAACATTTGACTTTTCTACACTTTATATAAGTCTCTAATAAAAAGACAAATTAAAAAAGAAGGCACAGAACCTAGCATTTATCGTTAACTTCACTTTCCGCTTTACAGATGATGCCCTCTCTCTGAATAGTTAAGTTTAAAATGTCCTCAAATTGTAACTGATATGTTATTAATCAGGATATAGAGCAATTTAACAAAGCCCAATTACAAGCAAGAGATGATTTGTCTAAATCAGAGAGTGTTTTTTTGTTTACAAACTAATATGATTTATCTATTTTTTAATAAAAAGAGTGGTATCGCCTTCGCCATTTAATCATATTAAAGATAGACCAATTCTGTCAATCTGTCTCCTAGTTTGGAATTGGAAATTCTGGTGTTAAAGGTAGAACATTTAAGTGTGCTGATTCTATTGCAAAATCAGGGAGACTAATATTGTATGAAGTCTTAAAATCTTTAGAATTATTTAGTATTCACAACTGATACACACCATAGCAAATTTTACAATGACTATAAACCCCAACTAAGTTGGCTGATATAATAGATGTTAATATATGGACAGAGTGTTTGTGAAGCACTTAACATACCCAGTGGTATTACGTTGATTATAAGAACGTTCGCATAGTTAATATACCAAATGCTAAGCTAGTTGAAATCTAAACATAGATAGATCGATGATTATTTCCGATTTACACGATATATAGTGAGTGTCGTTAGGTATATATAAATAAGAAGTTGTGGTATGAATGACAATGAAACAACCCTCCATCCATATGTTTATTGACTAAGGTAATTGTCAATAACTTTTTCAATATATACCAGGTTTATTTTATAGTTCGTTTTTATATTGTATTGTTACAACACTGTCCCAGATTAGGGAAGGGTTGAGATCCCACTAACATGTTTAACCTGGCCACATTCTGTATGTATTAGCTAGTCCCAAGTCAGGAGCCTGTTATTCAGTGATTGTCGTTTGTTTATGAGTTACATATTTGTTTTTCGTAAATTTTTTGTACGTAAATTAGGCCGTTAGTTTTCTCGTTCGAATTGTTTTACATTGTCATTTCAGGCCATTGTGTAGCTGACTATGCGGTATTGGATTTGCTCATTGTTAAAGCCGTACAGTGACCTATATGTTTGGTAACTTCTGTGCCTGTTGGTCTCTGTTGGAGAGTTGTCTCATTTGCAATAATACCTAATCTTTTTTTTATACACACAATTGTTAATACAGCGTCATCACATGTATATAAAGAAAAGCATTTGTTACATTAAACAAAGTACAGCGTCAACAATGTATCCATTTATTGAGATTTAGCATCAGTGTAATCATGTAAGTTTGTGTTTTGATCGGTTTGAATTGAGAAAACAGTTTGTATCGTAACGTTTTTCAATAAATTGTAAGCATGCAGATTATCCTCATTTTTATCAAAAACTTTAGTATCACTTTCAACAACCGGAACTAATGCATTTTCTTTTTTTGTACTAGGAGGATAACTTGTAGAGATATTTTTGGTATTTTTCAATTCTTTTGATATCCCAAGGTTGTTTCCTATGCTCGATGAAATATCCTTCATTTCATCATTCAAAGATATACCATCTGCCATTCCTTGTTTATTACAGGTCGATATAGCTGCTTCTCTGATTTGTACACATTTATTGTGCTTAATAATCGTTTTTTGATAATCATCATTCCCCTTTTCTTTAAACTCTTCATCTGATAGAGAGGGTACTGCTGAATTTCGTTGGCAATCATGAACCATCACCGGTACTTCATAACTATGAGATGTTTGCTTCCAGTCGTCATTCAGAGGCTGGTATGGATGCAAGTATCCATCGCTTATCATTTGCGTACTAGAATCAGATGAATCGTCCGTATCCTTGTTTGAGACATGTGGTTCATCATACTGGTGAGTTGTTTCTTTCCATTCTTCATCAATCGTATGATAAGGATGAAGATAACTTGTTGTATCATTTTTGTCTGACTCATCAGAATTGTGGTTCTGATCTGATTCATGGATGGATAAGTAGCTATTATTTACACTTTTTGCAGAAACTGACGAGCTTCTTTTGTCATCTTCTAGATGAATAGGATACAGATAGCTTGTGTTGTCATTGTTTAGAGATATTTCATTCTGTAACACATTGATATTAGCATTTTCAACTAGCATGGTTTCGTCAATTTCATCGTAAATGCTTAAATTAGTGTCAACTAAAGAATCGCGTCCATTTGAAAGTGTTACGGGCACAGTAATATGCCTGGGTTCATTTTTAGTTTTCTTTCTGTATTTCTGGACTACATAACTTAGACCTAGAATTACTATTATGCAAGCAACAACAATGGAATAAATAACTATTTCTCTGTCTAGAAGACCTGAAAGCATTAAAGACATCAATTGAAAATTAAGTTTACGGAATATAAAATAATTGCTATTATTGAATTTGATCTAATTGAATTATCGACACTAATAAAACTGATACTGTCATTAACAGAAATTCGTCATATCGGCTAAAAAGTAAAATCACAAAAAACACTGAAAATTCAAAACGAAAAGTTCCTAATCAAATGGCTAAATCAAAAGCTCAAATACATCAAACGAATGGATAACAACTGTCATATTCCTGACATAGTACAGGCATTTTCATATGTAGAAAAAGGTCGATTAAACCTGATAAATTGACTTTGAAGCACTACATACAACTTATTTTCTATGGGAGATAATAAGCAATTAAGAAGGAAATGATGAATGTCGATATGTTTACAAATTTGTTTGTTTTACTAAACGATAGAATCAAAACTTGGAAACATATACTTTCTACATATTAATTATATTTTCTACTCAATCGTTGTCGAGGATATCATCTTATTTTATTTCCACTGATGTTTAAAAGACGATAAAAATGAAATTATTCGTATTTCGTTGTGTGATCTACCTTAAATATACATTATTGCAAGGATTTTTTTTTATTATTATTATATATATAAGTAGATATATAGATAAAAGAAAATGTGACTGAAAACAAACAAATGAATGAAATAAATTCAGTAGAAATGTTTTTCTGCTTTGACCAAATGATAATTAAAAAAACGAAACTACAGAATCGACTTTCAACCATCAACTACCGTAAATTGGGAAATTTTGGCGTCGGGATATTTTGGCGTTTTTCACTCAAAAGGCATGTATTCTATTTTGGTGTGTGTAATTTTGGTGCTTCGCCCAATCGATGTGTTTAATTTTAGAACAATAGAAGTGTACAAGCTCATTCATATTTCCCCTTATTTATCCATTGATCCAATGACCTCCACAAACTAGAAACACGACAAAGTTAACTAAATGAAGGATCCGGATACGAATGCAATTGCAAATAATTCCGTTTCTCAGGGTTGAACGCTTAAAGAAAGTGATTTTAAAAACATTATCTATTTTTTACAAAAATCATATGAAATAAATTTAAATCATTATGTCTATCACAACTACATGTACATGTTAATGATTATCAATTTAGGATTTAAATTTTAATCCTTATGCCTCTGGCAGTACATGTTAATTAATAGAAGATAACGGATAACAAGAAGTTTTTATATTATAATTACCAACAACGGTGTCTAATTAGCCATGTTGTCAGCAGTAGCCTGGCATATTAATGACATATGTGAATACAAATTCCAATTTTGTTTTCTTAACAATTTCATAAAATTGACAATTAAATAAAAATGTAATATTGTCGGAATTTATTTTTCAGATTTGACTATGTATAGAATTACAGGAAATATACGGAAGATATGATAACATAAGATATTCCCCCCAATATTAACATTACGATATCGTCGACCGGTCCTCGATTTTGGCGTTTCAATATTAAGTGTTTGATTTATTTTCGTGTGTTTAATTTTGGCACTCTAATTTGAGGCACCAAATAAACCAAAATAAAACTACAACTAAAATAACCCAATTAACGGTATCATATTAAATGCTTTTGTAGGAGTGTATTATGGACGTCAAGTTGGTTACTTATTCCCTATTCGTTACCTATTCCCTATTCCCTATTCGTTACCTATGTGTTACCTATTCTCTATTCCCTATTCGTTACCTATTCGTGACCTATTACCTATTCCCTATTCGTTACCTATTCGTTACATATTCCCTATTCCCTATTCGTTTCCTATTCGTTACTTATTCCCTATTCCTTATTCGTTACCTATTCGTTACTTATTCCCTATTCCCTATGCGTTACTTATTCCCTATTCCCTATGCGTTACTTATTCCCTATTCCCTATTCGTTACCTATTCGTTACTTATTCCCTATTCCCTATTCGATACCTATTCGTTACTTATTTCCTGTTCCCTATTCGTTACCTATGCGTTACTTATTCCTTATTCCCTATTCGTTACCTATTCGTTACTTATTCCTTATTCGTGACCTATTCGGTATTTATTCCTTATTTCCTATTCGTTACTTATTACTTATTCCTTATTCGTTACTTATTCGATTTTTGATATCCTTCTCCCTTTTTAATTGTTTATATTCTTATCTCTGGTTATAGTTCTAAATTTGTTAGATACTTATTTGTTTCTTATTTGATTTTTATACGTTCTACCTTTTAAATGTTTTATATTCGTATGTTTGAAGATCTGGTTCTTGGTTCGAAGAGGTGAAATCACCTTTTAGCGCTGGTATAAAAATGAAGATGTGGTATGATCGCCAATGAGACAACTCCCCACAATAGACAAAAATGACACAGAAATTAAAAACTATAGGTCACGATACGGCCTTCAACAATAAGCAAAGCCCATACCACGTGGTCAGCTATAAAACATGTCTCTGGCGGTAACTATGTGTTCTTAGAGATGAAATAACCCTATTAGCGCGGAAGTACCCGTTCCAGCGCTCGGTTTATTCCCTGTTACTTATTCGTTCCTTAATCGCTTTTAATACGCTTGGTATACGCTGCACCTTATTTAAATTGTTTTCTTGTTTCTAGTTGTAGATTTTGTTTCTAAGAGGTGATATAACCCTATCAGTGCGTAGCAGTTTCAGCGCTCGACTGATACCCTGTTACTTATTCGTTCCTCATTCGCGTATAATACGTGTGTTATACGTTGCACATTTTGAAAGAAAATGATTTTCAATTGATTTCTTGTCACTGGTGGTAAATTTGGGTTCGAAGGGGTGATATAACCCTATAAGCGCGTATGTACCTGTTTCAGCGCTCGACTGTTACCCTGTTACTTATTCATTTCTTATTCGCGTCTCATACATTTGTACGTTTATTAAACGTTGCACCTTTTAAAATAATGATTTTCAATTGTTTTCTTGTCTCTGGTGGTACCTATGAGGGGAAAAAACCTATTAGCGCATATGTACCATTTAAGCGCTACACTGTTATCCTGTTACTTATTCGTTCCTTATTCGCTTATAAAACGTGTGTTATACGTTCCAATTTTAAAAAGATATATTTTCGTGTCTCTGGTGGTAACTGCCGGTTCTGAGAGGTGAAATAACCCTATAGAACATATGTTCCCGTTTCAGCACTCGACTGATACCCTGTTACTATTCGTTCCGTATTCGCTTTTAATACGCGTGGTATACGTTGCACCTTGAAATAAATCGATTATCGATTGCTTTCATGTCTCTGGCGGTAATTATTTGTTCTCTGAGGTGAAAAAACCCTATTAGCGCATATGTACCCGTTTCACTGCTACACCGATACCCTGTTACTTATTCGTTCCTTATTCGCATATAATACGTGTGGTATACATTGCACCTTGAAATAAATCGATTTTCAAATGTGTTCATGTCTCTGGTGGTAATAATGTGTTCTTAGAGATGAAATAACCCTATTAGCGCGTATGTACCAGCGCTCGGATAATACCTTGTTACCTATTCGTTACTCTTTCGCTTATAATACGTTTGTTATACGTTGCACCTTTTTTTGGTTGGGTTCGTGTTGTTTGTTCTTTAGTTTTCTATGTTGTGTCATGTGTACTATTGTTTTTCTGTTTGTCTTTTTTATTTTTAGCCATGGCGTTTTCAGTTTGTTTTAGATTTATGAGTTTGAATGTCCCTTTGGTATCTTTCGTCCCTCTTTTAGAAAAGAATTTTCAATTGTGTTCATGTCTCTGGTGGTAACAATGTGTTCTTAGAGATGAAATTACCCTATTAGCGCGCATGTACCCGTTCGAGCGCTCGGATATTACCCTGTTTCTTATTCGTTCCTTATTCGCTTTTAATACGCGGGATATACGTTGCACCTTGAAATAAATCGTTTTCAACTGTGTTCATGTCTCTGGTTGTAATAATGTGTTCTTAGAGATGAAATTACCCTATTAGTGCGTATGTACTTGTTCCAGCGCTCGGATAATACCTTGTTACTTATTCGTTACTCTTTCGCTTATAATACTTTTGTTATACGTTGCACCTTTTAGAAAAGGATTTTCAATTGTGTTCATGTCTGTGGTGGTAACAATGTGTTCTTAGAGATGAAATCACCCTATTAGCGCATATGTACCCGTTCTAGTGCTCGGATAATATCCTGTTACTTATTGGTTACTTATTCGTTTTTAATACGCGGGGGATACGTTGCACCTCGAAATAAATCGTTTTCAATTGTGTTCATGTCTCTGGTTGTAACAATGTGTTCTTAGAGATGAAATGACCATATTAGCGCGTATGTTCCCGTTCCAGTGCTCGGATAAAACCCTGTTACTTATTCGTTCCTTGTTCGCTTTTATACGCGTGGTATACGTTGCACCTTGAAATAAATCGTTTTCACTTGTGTACATGTCTCTGGTGGTAGCAATGTGTTCTTAGAAATAAAATAACCCTATTAGCGGTATATACCCGTTCCAGCGCTCGGATAATACTCTGTTACTTATTCGTTACGTATTCGCTTATAATACGTTTGTTATACGTTACACCTTTTAGAAATGGATTTTCAATTGTGGTCATGTCTCTGGTGGTAACAATGTGTTCTTAGAGATGAAATAACCCTTTTAGCGCTCGAATAATAACTTGTTACTTATTCGAACTTAGCAACGAATAAGTAACAGGGTATCAACCGAGCACTGAAACGGGTAAAAAGTTCTAATAGAGTTATTTCACCTCTAAGAACACATAGTTACTTTCAGAGATACGAAAAAAAATCTTTTTAAAAGTACAACGTATAACAAAGGTATTATAAGCAAATAAGGAACGAATACGTAACAGGGTATTATATATAACGTGAGTTCAGTACAGGGGAAAGTAATGAAAAGTATAAAGGTAACCAAAGTATATCTTTTACAAATCAGCCAAATACCAGTCGAGCGCTAGAACGGATACATGTGCTCTAATAGGGTGATTTCACCTCTTAGAACCCCTAGTTACCACCAGATTCACGAATGTCTTCTTTTTTTTAAGTGCACGTATTTAAAGCGAATAAGGAACGAATAAGTAACAGGGTATCTGATGAGCGCTGAAACGGGTACATACGAGCTAATAGGATTTTTTCCCCTTCGTAGAATACATAGGTACCACCAGAGACAAGAAAACAATTGGAAATCCATTTCTAAAAGGTGCAACGTATAACAAACGTATTATAAGCGAATAAGTAATGAATAAGTAACAGGGTATTATCCGAGCACTGGAACGGGTACATACGCGCTAATAGGGTGATTTCATCTCTTAGAACACATTGTTACCACTAGAGACATGAACACAATTGAAAAACGATTTATTTCAAGGTGCAACGTATACCCCGCGTATTAAAAGCGAAAAAGGAACGAATAAGTAACAGGGTATTATCCGAACGCTCGAACGGGTACTTCCGCGCTAATAGGGTCATTTCATCTCTAAGAACACATAGTTGCCGCCAGAGACAAGAACACAATTGAAAATCATTTTCTAAAAGGTGCAACGTATAATACGCGTGTTATAAACAAGGTATTCCTCAAGCTCCGAAACGATGTACACCCCGCTAACATGTTTTATAGCTGACCATGCGGTATGGACTTTACTTATTGTTGAAGGCCGTATTGTGAACTATAGTTGTTAATGTCTGTGTCATTTTGGTCTACTGTGGGGAGCTGTCTCATTGGCGATCATACCACATCTTCATTTTTATACCAGCGCTAAAAGGTGATTTCACCTCTTCGAAACAAGAACCAGATCTTTAAACATACGGATATAAAACATTTAAAAGGTAGAACGTATAAAAATCAAATAAGAAACAGAATAAGTATCTAACATAGAGCAACAGAATCGGTTGAGCACAAACACATGTACATATAAATAGGTCATAAAAAGGTCATTTTACCTCAACAAATTTAGAACTATAACCAGAGATAAGAATATAAACAATTAAAAAGGGGGAAGGATATCAAAAATCGAATAAGTAACGAATGAGGAATAAGTAATAAGTAACGAATAGGTAATAAGAAATAAGTAACGAATAGGTCAAGAATAAGGAATAAGTAACGAATAGGGAATAAGGAATAAGTAACGAATAGGGAATAAGGAATAAGTAACGAATAGGGAATAGGGAATAAGTAACGAATAGGTAACGAATAGGGAATAGGGAATAAGTAACGAATAGGTAACGAATAGGGAATAAGGAATAAGTAACGAATAGGGAATAGGGAATAAGTAACGAATAGGTAACGAATAGGGAATAGGGAATAAGTAACGAATAGGTAACGAATAGGGAATAGGGAATAAGTAACGAATAGGTAACGAATAGGGAATAAGTAACGAATAGGTAACGAATAGGTAACGAATAGGTAACGAATAGGTAACGAATAGGTAACGAATAGGGAATAGGGATAAGGGAATAGGTAACGAATAGGTAACGAATAGGGAATAGGGAATAGGTAACGCGTAGGTAACGAATAGGGAATAGGGAATAGGTAACGTATAGGTAACGAATAGGGAATAGGTAACGAATAGGTAACGAATAGGGAATAGGGAATAGGTAACGAATAGGGAATAGGGAATAAGTAACGACTAGGGAACTAATAGGGAATAGGGAATAAGTAACGAAAAAGGTAACGAATAGGGAATAGGGAATATGTAACGAATAGGTAACGAATAGGGAATAGGGAATAGGTTACGAATAAGGAATAGGGAATAGGTAACGAATAGGTAACGAATAGGGAATAGGGAATAGGTAACGAATAGGGAATAGGGAATAGGTAACGAATAGGGAATAGGGAATAAGTAACGCATAGGCAACGAATAGGGAATAGGGAATAAGTAACGAATAGGTAACGAATAGGAAATAGGGAATAAGTAACGAATAGGTAACGAATAGGGAATAGGAAATAGGGAATAAGGGAATAAGTAACAAATAGATAACGAATAGGGAATAAGTAACGAATAGGTAACGAATAGGGAATAGGGAAGAGGTAACGAATAGGTAACGACTAGGGAATAGGGAATAGGTAATAAGTAACGAATAGGGAATAGGGAATAAGTAACGAAAAGGTAACGAATAGGTAATAGGGAATAGGGAATAGGTAACGAACAGGGAATAGGTAACGAATAGGTAACGAATAGGGAATAGGTAACGAATAGGGAATAAGTAACGAAAATGGAATAGGTAACGAATAGGTAACGAATAGGGAATAGGGAATAGGGAATAGGTAACGAATAGGGAATAGGGCATTAGTAACCAACTTGACGTCCATGAATTTATTGTTGTTTGCTTTCTGTAAAGTGTCAGACAGATATTTTTGTTCCGAAAGAGATTTTATTATAATCAGTATTAATTCAAAACGCCTTTTGTGAATGAAAGTTCATTGGAAAGGGGCATTTTTTTGGGCTTTCATCAAACCACCCATAAAGAGTTGTTACGGGGTACTTAACATTTAGAGAACGTTGCATTCTCTATAGATTAACTATATGTATCAGATTTAATCCCGCATTGTGAATTTTGGTGCAAAATAATGTACCCTCTGAAAACATTTAGTGCTACAATCTTACGATTAGTAAATTGCTTCTTTAACTCCCCTCCCCTCATAATAACCACACATCGATTGAAAAATATCACAACAAATAATTCATATGCATTTCGAAAAAATTAAAAATGGCAAAATTTGAAAAAACAAACCAGTTTTAATGATATTTTCAATTCTTTTTTTTTGTAATGGATTTTAATGTACAGTTAAATTTGTCTTATATCTTGACTTACGTCTAGAAATTGGCAGTGAGGGTCGGTTAAAGACAAAACTTTACGATTTAAATGATGAATTCAGCTTCCTTATTGTGAACTTTTTATTTCTATGTTGCAACATAGCAGCAGCGCCTTTAACGGAGTATATATGTCCCAATTTATACGATATTTGCAGGCTTGTATTCCCTGTCAAGATTTCCTTGATTGCGGGTTGCTGCTCACAACTATTAAATCAACAGTTCAAAATGGTGAAGTTGACATCATTCCTTCGTAAAATTTACGGACTCAATCACGAGTTTGTTCACCGTTATAGAATATCCGTTTCACAGATGAAATCAGATATGTTCTTTATGTCCTAACTATAATTCCGGTACTTTTTACGAAAGTAACCTACTGAATTAGACTAATTACCGGGTTCGTACATGTAATAATTTGAGCACCACGACGGGTGCCTCATGTGAATCAAAATATGCTCACCATTCCGGAGCACCTGAGATTATCAATTTTTGGTGTTGTTCGTGTTAGTAGGTCTTTCGTTTTCTATGTTGTGTCGTAGTACTATTATTTTTCTGTGTTTTGTTTTTCATTTTTTTTCAGCCATGGTGTTGTCACTTTATTTTTGATCTATGAGTTTGAATGTCCCTCTGGTATATTTCGCCCCTCTTTTATCTGTCTTTGGTATAAATTTAAAAATGCAGTTGGAAATATTCAAACTAGTTCTTAAATAAAAAATATATTTAAATACACCAACCATCGCTACTTTTTGTTATTTCCGATTCTTCAGACAAGTTTGGCGCTGTTGTTTGTGCATAATTCTCTACAAAAATAAAACAATTATATGAAAAGTATTAAACGTATATGCTGATCATTCTGACGCTTTCCAAGGTTATGGCAAATGCGGCTACAAAATGCACAAAGTTGTGAATGTATTGAGGATTTATTGTGCAGAAACGGACGAGCTTCTTTTGTCATCTTCAAGATAAATTAGATACAGTTAGCCTGTGATGTCAGTATTTACAGATATCTCATTCTCAAAGATATTAATATATGCATTTTCAACAAGTATGGATTTTTTATTTTTTTTTACATTATATTACCTACATGTAGTTCTTTTTCAAAGAAATCCTGCAAAAGAACATTTGCAAAAGATTGCCAAAATCACGTTTTTTGGTATTCTGCACTTTATAATATTTGCAAGTACACATTCTTATGTTTTACCTGTGTAGCAAGTTGTTGACTGCGAAGACGCTGGTTCAGTTAATATCGATTCATTCACACATCCAAGAGCATTATCACACCTAAAAAAATAAATAAGCGTCTTTGAAATAGATGTTCTGTTATGGAATGCTGACATCTCTTTAATTCTCTCTAACACCGCTTTGATATTCTTTAATTTGACTCCGTTAATTGGTCAATGTGACTCCTTCAGATGCATTTTGTTTTTTATGTTCATCATCGTAAAAAATCGTGCAACTGAGTTAACAGAAATATTTCTCATATATAATTTAGAACTATTATGTTATTGATCAGATTATTTTTAAAGACATTAAACGACGTTAAACTATGTGATTTAATATGAAAATGGAATATTAAATGATAAAGCATTTTGGATTTGTGTTTAATTTCTTATTATAATGTTGTTGTAATATATTACTCCTCAACACATACTTTTAGTTGGGTAACATCTTTAGAAATACGGCATTTCATTTCAGATATTAATTTTTGGGGATATGTAAACAAACAAAACTAAACGAACAAAAAAAACTAGTCCAAATAATTATGACGTCTGGCAAGGCTCTTTTATCATTTTATGGGACGCCTTCCTACGACGGCATAACGCTGAAGCCATTTTTTTACATCTTGACTTTTTGATCAAACTTAGGTCGCAAAGTTCCCCCCAAAGTTTGCTCTCAAAGTCCAGACGTAAAAATGGCTTCAGCGTTATGACGTCGTAGGAAGGCGTCCCAGAAGAAAAATAATAGTCTTGCCAGACGTAATAATTATTTAGACTGGTAAAATACATGCATACATTCTCAATGTTCTGCTCCCCTACATACATATTAAATATGACATAATAACAAAATATGATACTAAACTTTTAGTATAACTAAACTTGATGATTTCTGCATGTTCAGTTGTTAAAATGGTGGCCCTTATCACAAGCAAGTCTATTCGTAATCATGAACATTCATCGTGTTGTGCCTAATTTTTTACCATTGCTCTATTCCGGTTTTTGATAAGAATTTGAATTAACAATCTCAATGCCAGTCTCCCTTAAATCTGGATCATCCGGTCAGCACAAGTACGTAAGTTGTCAGCAGATTTATAAATTTATAAATTATAAAGAAACTAAGGTTTCAACTCCCTCAGGCAAAGTTGGCTTTAGATGAATTTGGCTATTATTTTAGGTATTTTTTGACATACAGCTCTTCAACGGTTTCGGTACTTATACATCTTCGGATTTCAAATATTTGGCTTTGAGCGTTCCTGATGAAGGTAAATCCAGAAAAGCGCTTCGGACGCAAGAAATTAATAACGTGTTGTTTTCAATATATATCATGACAAATAACGTTTTTGCATATTTGTTCATTTTTGCGCCTGTCCCAAGTCAGGAGCCTCTGGCCTTTGTTAGTCTTGTATTATTTTAATTTTAGTTTCTTGTGTACAATTTGGAAATTAGCATGGCGTTCATTATCACTGGACAAGTATATATTTGTTTAGGGGCCAGCTGAAGGACGCCCCCGGGTGCGGGAATTTCTCGCTACATTGAAGACCTGTTGGTGACCCTCTGCTGTTGTTTTTTATTTGGTCGGGTTGTTGTCTCTTTGACACATTCCCCATTTCCATTCTCAATTTTATTTCAATGACTAAACATTTTAGTGGTTCGTAACATATTTTTTTTTACATAATTTAAAGACATCTTTGATTAAAACAGGGACCTTTTCCTTTCCCAACGAAAATGAGATATTGTATTCCTCTATTAACACGTCATGCACACTTATTCAATTTTAAACATTCCATTTTTTTACCCGGCCACATTTATAATGTACCTCCTTCAAGTCATTAGCCTGTAAATCAGTAATTGTCGTAAGTACATGTTTGTATTTTTTTTCCTCAATTGTTTTGATATAAATGCTGGCGTTATTTCTTGCTTTAATCATTTTACTAATTTTAAAGCTGACTTTACATTATGGTCGATAATCACTAACGGTCGAAAGGTGGATTATTGTCTAGTTGGCAGCCATGCCACGTCCACTTTTCATATTGTAAATTTAAGATAATCAGAGGAAACATAGGACAGCTTGGTCACGTTTGTTACGCAAAGCATAACATTCATATAAAAAATTGCCTAACTGGTAGATTGAAGATATGTCACAAGTTCGTTAAGGGAACAGATAGAAACAGAACATCCGTATTTTGACTTTGAGATTAAGAGATTCATTGGTATATATTTTACATTACCAACCAACTATTAATTCTTTTGCTTAAGGTTTTTAAGAAACATTGACAACAGATGCATATATAAAAAGATTAATTTAAAATTGAAGGAAATTCTACTGTGAATTTAAAACAGAGTTAGTTCCAACATACTATGACGCGAAGCAGATTTTTTTTGTCATGAAGCAAAATGCATATTTGCCTGGATTTACGTGAAATTTTACATGAAGAGTTCGCAGGACCACCTCAGTTGATTTATTGATAACCAAGCAATGTAGTAGAAAGGAGTATAAAAAAAGGAAAGAATGAACCTAATATTCTTATTACAGTTTTTGTTTTTAGGTTAAACATATGTGCATCCCTTATTGATACGACGAAATACGTAATCATAATAAAGCATTGGAAATTGCGTCATACATATAGGTGTTGAAAATATTCTTAGTACATATCTTATCTGCTTTTGGAAATCAGAAATACTGTACGTCAGTTAGTATCTTTCAATCGTTTGATTTAAGATCACGTTGTTATGTCTTTGGAATAAATAATGTTATAATATATGATAAAACAAAGTATATGACCAGGAAAAGTCGTGATTTCGTGTATCAATACATACGCTGAAATATTATTAAACAATTACCAGAACTAAAATCAGATGTATAGCGCACATGTCGATGTTATTCACCAGTTCATTTATCTCAAATATACAATGAGACATTCATTTTAAGACTCAAGATATCACACCTCATTGCAATATCAAGACTGTCTATTGAATTTAAAATACATTAAATGTATAAGAAGCATCGATTAGAAAACAATTAACTGCTAAACATCTACAATACTATCTATATATTTTAGGTGTGAATAGTTGGCGCATTTGCTTTCATTCAACAGAACCTGATCAGTAAACATTAACAGTCTATAATTACTTGCAATATAGTAAAGTTAAGCTAATTTTCACAGTTATGTTTGACCTTGGATATATTGGCTAAAGCTTTTATGTCTTAGAAAAATATTTCAAGAGCTGAGTTCATCTTCCCAATTACGAACTCTCCATTTCTATGAAACAACATACCAGTGTCCATATCATCAGACCTTTATATCTCTAAATTGATACGATATTTCTGAGCTATCATTTATTTTCTTTCAAGACTTTCTTGATAGAGGATTGCTGCTGACAAGGACGATATTCAACAAAGAGTTTCAACTGTCGACGTGAAAATCAGCCATTCGAAGATTTTGCGGACGCCATCACGAGTTGGTCGAAGGTTGGGGTATCTGTTTCCCATATATGTCGACGAATAGGTTCCACAATGTTTGCAATTCGTCTGTCCATTTTCCTCGGATGTGACCGACCGAAATAGACTCATCATAGCGTCTGTTCTTACAAGAGAACCAAAACGGGTGCCTTATGTGTATCAGGATCTGCTTACCCATTCTAAAGCACATAAGATCACCCAATGTCTTGGTGGTTTTCGTGTAGCTAATTTTGTAAACTGTTGTTTGTATTTTGATCCTTTATAATACATTTTTGGCATGAAATTGTCTGTTTGTTTTCGACGGTTCCTTTTAATCTTTTTAGCAGCTCTTTTATTGGCGAGATCATGACATTTTTTTGTACGGTATGGGTTTTTCATTGTTGAAGGGCGTATGGTTTCATATAACGTAACGGTACCCAAATTGCACCGAGTACCCAAATTGCACCTATTAAGCCAAAATAGTAAAAATAATCTAACAAGATTTCCTAGAGACCGTAAACAATTTGTATTTTTATGATTTGATACTATGCACATCTTTCAACATAGGTAAAACTATTTAGATATGCACAAAACGTTCACAGAATTTATCAACAGGTGAAAAGTTTGCTAAAAAAGCAAAATGTACTGAAACGTCGCCATGCGACGTCATCAAAACGTCATCTTTTTAAAATGATCAAATACAATATGTTACAAGTATCCATTTAAAAAAAAATAAAGAGTAAGCATGGACTAATATCCAATTGTTCAAAATATTTGAAGAAATTAAACAAAAGCTCTGTTATTAGAATTCTGACAGTGCGAATTTAAGCATAGATGCAATTTGGGTACTCCTCATTTCAGAATCATTAATGGTTTGGAGGTCAGTTTAGACCAATTTTTCTATGATTCCATATGGATTAAAAATGAAATTGGTGTACTTCTATAATAAAGAAGGATACGGCTACAAAATAAACACAGAATGGAAATTTTTGTCTTTATCATAAAAAAACGTAGGTGAAAAAACTGTCAAAATAGGTGTAATTTGGGTACCGTCACGTTAACTGCTTAAATCAACTTAGTTTAAACTTAAGTGGTTAGTTGTCTCATTTGACAAGCATACCATCTCCATTTTTTATAAAGAATTATTGTTGTTACAGTTAATTTAATTATACAGTGTATATTGATATTTGGAACAGTGTATTTAAACAGAAAATCAGTTGTAGTATATATCATGCCTTTGTAATGATTTTTAATAGAAATCTCGACATTTTCTATTTAGGTGGTGTCAATTGATTTTATCTAACTTATTCAGCGTTGCATTGAAATTGCAAATTATGTGTTCTTTGTATTTAAAATAATTTTGTTTTATCAGTGTTGTTTTTCAGCCTTATTGATTTATTTTGTTATTCATAATTGTCATCCCTACGCTTTAAAATGTAGGTTCGTTTGCACAACTAGATACTAGAACAAACCCGCGAAATCTGCGGGCATGAAGAGCGTGGCTGAAATTATGTAAAAAGTATTAGAATTCATAGAGACAGGACAATTTTATTTAGCCCTCCCCCTTTTTTCCAAAGACCTTTATTTATTTTTATTGTTTATTTTCAATTATTTTTATGGTTGTTTTTTTTTTTGTATACTATGAACATAGTACATATATACTATAAATAAAGTGTATTTGATATCAATTCCAAGTTTACTATCCATGGCGAACAACCACTGATATATTTTCATTTACTATATAAAGAGTCTTTTTATGATATATATATATATACATCAGTGACCGCTGTGGATAGTATATTTTGAATTGATAGTCTTTATACAATATATCAGTGACCGCCATAGATATTAAATTTGGAACTGATAGTCTACATACTATATCAGTGACCGCCGTGGATAGTAAAAATGGAATTGATAACAGATAGCAAATAAACTTTATTTTATGTATATTCATGATCATATTAAAAATACGCGAAAATAATTGTCCTGTCCCCAATGACCCCAAGTACTTGTGGAAATTATGAGTAATTTTAAAACTGTCTTAAACGGAAGTCTTGACTAGGACTTAAAAGTCCGTCCGATGACGGAAACCATATCCGGACGCCTTTATTTTCGTTTTCCCCCCGAAATAACTCAAACTGAATAATCATATGTGAGGATGACAAATGCGACTATGCATGGTACCTTAGTGACACAGAGGCATGATGACTAATTGATTGTGGAAGGAAGAGAAGCGACACACAAAATGAGGTCTTCTCATTTAATAGTATAGATGTTATCACCAGCCCATTAGTCTAAACTTCGGTGTTGACATGAATATCAATTATTTGGTCATTTTTTTCTTTATAAATTTCTTATTTGCAAAAGTATGAATTATTCGAAATACTAAGGATTTTCTTATCCCATGCATATATTACCTTTATCGGATTTGGCACAACTTTCTGGAATTTTAGGTTCTCAATGCTCTTCAACTTTCTACTTGTTTGGCTTTATAACTATTTTGTTCTGAGCGTCACAGATGAGTCTTATATAGTCAACACGCGTCTGATGTATCAAATTATAAGCCTTGTACCTTTGTAAACTGTTTATGATATATTGTTTTTATATGTATATACGTTTTGTTATATATATATTTCAACAAACAAGACCATCCCCAACATGAAGAACACACTAAATGTATATGGGCTACATTATTGTAATATCTCAACGTTGATAACTTTAGCTTTTTTCCATTTATTAAATGCACTTGAAATAAAAGAAACGTACCTTTGATGAAATGCACAGGCACATTTCCGTAAACATAATTTGCCATACTGGTTTGTCTTACAAGGCATACATGAACCATCTTTAAATCTGAATCCAATTGTGCATCCTATACAATACAAAATACTATTCATACAGGTTCATAATTGTCCAAAAAACACTTTTTTTTTAAAAGCGAAAGTTCCCAACGTTTGGCCGCTTATGCATAAAATAACATTTTAATCTGGAAATCTAAAAAAAAATGATAAGTGTAAACTTTAAAGTTTTCTATATATATACATTTCTGTTTTGATTTTCTATATACTTATAACCGGACATATTATATGTTCTTTCACTTCCCTTGAAATCGCGGCTTGCCTCCTCGTGAGAATACTTTAATAGTAGATTACAATTAAATTAGAAAAAAGTGTTGCATATTTATTTTTTCATCGTATGATTTTCGTATAGACACTTTATGGTGTATGGTCTTTATGTAAGAACTTTTATATAATGACCCCAAAAGACGCAAACCAATTAATCTAATAGCGATTATATTCACATTACTTTGATTGACGACATGCACAGTTTGCTATGACAGAAAATTATAACCCACTCCTAAAATTCATTTTTGTTTCACACAAATGCAGTGATACGTACCAACACATTTCCCATCGAATAGCGTATGGTCATAGCAACATGAAAGATTTCTAAAACAAAAAAAGAGCAGTGCTATATGTTTATCATTAATAGGAAGTCATAAAGGTCATATGTATGATAAATTAAGTAAAGTAGTAAACGAAAAAACTTATCAGAAGACGAAAGACACAACCATATAATTTATTCACTTTTATTATCAGAAAATACACGTATAATAATTTGACAACAACCAGCAAATATGGGCATATGTTACATGATTTGGTAAGTATACAACGCTGTCTTTAAGAAAATAATTATGTGTTATACAAACATATATTTTCTTTTCCTGTAAGATAAAAATGTTAGAAATGAAATAACATAAAAACAAAACGGAAGTAGGAATACTAAACGTCTTTGTTTTTATGAGTTATGCCTAATTCAATTACTGTATATTATGTAGTTCACAGATAAATCTGTTAGTTTTAAACTAGCATTTCATCTGAATAGATATAAGTTCGTCGTTTTTAAATTAAATGGAGGTTTAACTATAGTTCTAGTACGTAGTGGTTTAAGAAAGCACTGATTTGAATATAAAGCATGCAGTCCTATCTATAATTCACTACAATCACGCAATAGCTGATGATGGGTGTGAACATAGAAAAATAATTTCAGATACAAATTAAATAAAATTGAGAATGGAAATGGGGAATGTGTCAAAGAGACAACAACCCGACCAAATAAAAAACAACAGCAGAGGGTCACCAACAGGTCTTCAATGTAGCGAGAAATTCCCGTACCCGGGGGCGTCCTTCAGCTGGCCCCTAAACAAATATATACTAGTCCAGTGATAATGAACGCCATACTAATTTCCAAATTGTACACAAGAAACTAAAATTAAAATAATACAAGACTAACAAAGGCCAGAGGCTCCTGACTTGGGACAGGCGCAAAAATGCGGCGGGGTTAAACATGTTTGTGAGATCTCAACCCTCCCCCTATACCTCTAACCAATGTAGTAAAGTAAACGCATAACAATACGCACATTAAAATTCAGTTCAAGAGAAATCCGAGTCTGATGTCAGAAGATGTAACCAAAGAAAATAAACAAAATGACAATAATACATAAATAACAACAGACTACTAGCAGTTAACTGACATGCCAGCTCCAGACTTCAATTAAACTGACTGAAAGATTATGATTTCATCATATGAACATCAGGCACAATCCTTCCCGTTAGGGGTTTAAAGCATTCTATTGAAGTGACAGCTCAGAAACTCTGGTTACAGTGATATTGTTTGCCTTAAATTAATGGAGAATAAAGGCGTTTTCCCCTGGAAAAGAATCCCAATTTGAAAAAAAATGGCTTAAAATATTTCCAAAAAGACAACTTTTTTCCCAAGCAGTGCAGTCTCAGTAGTAATTGTGCATGAATTCAAACTGAAACATACTCATTTATACATTTGTCATGCTTAAAATTACTATATGAGCAATTTTTAGGGTCTATTTATGTATCATCACTGACAAAAAGGGGTCTTATTTCAAAGCAGGGTTTGACTCTTGAAAGGGGTCTGTAAATTGAAGTTTCAGTCAAATTCATGGTTTATTCTAAATTTCCCAAATTTGATGAAAATTACGCATATTTTCGCAATAAAAAGGGTAGAGGTAGTTTTGAAAAAAGCCAACAATATCACTGCGGTTAGAAAACATCTATTAAAGTACTTGTCATCAAATGCTGTTAAAGGCTGTGTGATTTTTTAGGAAGAAAGAACTAGACCATGTTAATATTTAGGTACTGACATGATTTAACAAACTTTACAAAATTGTCCGTTAATAAATTTTTAAATTATTTAGAAACTAAAGTTTCAACTTCCTCAGGCAAAGTTGACTTTCGATGGATTTGGCTATTTATTTTAGGCATTTTTTACATAAAGCTCTTCAACAGTTTCGGTACTTAAACATCTTCGGATTTCAAATGTTTGGATTTGAGCTTTCCTGATGAAGGTAAATCTAGAAAAGCGCTTCGGACGCAATAAATTATTAAACGTGTTGTTTTCAATTTTTAGTATTGATTTTGTAAGCCACGGACAGGGCTAATCTTTATCACTGGCTGTATTTTAATAAGTACGTATTGCTTTCGTATTTCAAACGAAATACGTCAATACCCCAAAACAATTTCTGACTATTATAATCCATACGATGTATCAAAAACAAGTTGCTTTCTTTAAAAAAGAAAAGCAATACATGAACCTAAGACCGCTGACTGCCGGGTCACCAAAGGATTGTTGCTGAATTTGTGTTTGCTTTTGAATTGAAATAATTGACTGTGAATAGAAGAAGCCAGTTGAAAGTGCATATTTACAGCTTCTATTTGAATAGTTCTTTTAAAGCTCGACTATTTTATTTATTACTTGGGAATGTACATAATTTTTCCGATAACATATTTTTGAACATCCTGGCACTTAAAATTTCCAGGAGGTGAAATTATCGGTACTTTACCTCAAACTCTATGGGAAAATACAATTTTTAATTCCAATTTAAAACCAAAACGGTAAAAGATATCACAAAGATTTTTAAAACACATGTCTAATATGATAAGGAGATTTGAAAAAAACGATCTCAAATTAAATTTATGTGATTTAACAAAAAAGAATTGAGTTTTAAGTTTGTGTACCTATATATGGTAAAACACTAGGATTTGCCACCGCTTCAACTCCAATATTCAAATAGATAAACGCAATCTAATTATCTGATTGGTCAATCTTTAGCTGTGATCAAGCATGAAATTACCATTTTGCAAATCCTTGTTTCTACAAACCGGATGACTTATGCAAATTGCACAAACTAATCGCAATAAGAATTTATGCACTCAGTTTGATTAATAATCTGGAATTCTGGATGCATTTATTTTATTTATCATATTTTTATATTTTGTTTCCTACATGAATGCCTTTATATTCTCAACTCGTATTTGAAGCTGTCTTTACTCATGGTAGATGTTGTATTCGTTGAAACCTGTGGCATGCAATTGATAGTAACCTCTTATGAAGAGATTTATTTTGGTCTCATAAAACATCTCAAATTTTAAGGATTTCCTGATTTTACTTAAATCAATTCAAACATTCTACAGGGAAACTTGGTTTTTGCCAAAGAATTTATTAATTCAGAAGTTTATGAAAACCTGTACACACTTTCAATCAAAATAATCAATTTATATAAAAAGGTATGTAGATATAAAAAGATACCAGCATTAAAATGATGTATGCCAGACACGAGTTAAGTCTACAAAAAAAAAAGCATCAGTGACGCTCGAATGACAAAAGTTAAAAAGCTCAATAAATTACAAAGTTAAGGAATCTATTCCTTAGGTAGACAATCCTTAGCTTTTCGAAAAAGGTCAAAGTTTATAATAGGACAGTGACTCAAAAAAGAAACATAAGAGAAACAACTCGAGGTCAGAATACCGTTAGTAATGATGACCGTGCTTGAAAGTCACATGGTAAGCTCTTTCTGCCGTGTCCTGAATTAAGATATAACAAAAACGAAAATGCGCTTTCACGAGTGAGTTTGATATTATTGCAGGCGAGCAGTATTTTAGCACACGAAATAGTAAATAGAAAGCATACTGATACTCAGAAAAAGAATACGCATTTGCGTCATCACATTTATTAATCTAATAGTTGAATTCGAATGTCAAACGGACTACATTTAATGTTTTGACTCCGGATTCATTTACATTTTATCCGGAATTTTTGAGAACGCAAACCGATAGACTAAGTGTGCTTTTCAAATGTTATCTATAATGTGAATGAACCAAGACGTTCAATGTTTTATTCCTTTTGATATACACTATATAAATATATCAAAAAGGGATGAAACATTAGAAATTATTAAAATAGTTCTTCTGATTTGTGGTGATTTATAAAGCAATACCTTCTGCTTGGGGCAAACTTATTAAAAAGATCACATCTACCAGAGAGTTTTAAATTCTAAATAACATTTATTCAAAGTTGCAACATCCTGTTAAATCTAAATCGCAGGGCTTTTAATTCACTAAATAAGTAATACACGAGTTTAAGAAAAGTAGGGCTTTCTTTTTACCTGTAAAACTCACGTGTACTGATGTAATTAAATCATGTATAGTGCCATGTCATTAAATTTGACAAAAAAATATTTTAAAACTTCATAACAACCAGGGATTTAGTAAGATCACCAAGGTAGCTATATAGTTTTCATAAAATCCAAGTTGATTTGAAAAAGTTATTAAAAAACTTAAAGTATACTATCTCTATTTTGTTCGAACTGCAAATTCTAGCTTTTTTGACCTAGATTAATTCAATTCTTAAATTTGACAGCAAAACAACAAAAAACAAAATAACCTGGGATTCAGTAAGCTTAATATATATCTAAGACAGCTGCATAGTTTGATGAAAATCCAAGTTGATTTGAAAAAGTTATAAAAAAAAATAAAGTGCTATCTCTATTTTGTCCGATTTGCAAATCCTAGCTTTTTTTACCAAGATTACTTTAATTCTTTTAAAATTTTACAGCAATACAACAAAAAACTAAATGAAATGAGATCCATTAAGCTTGATATATATGTAAGATATCTGCATAGTTTGATGCAAATCCAAGTTGATTTGAAAAAGTTATTAAAAAAATTAAAGTGTACTATCTCTATTTTGTCCGAATTGCAAATCCTAGCTTTTTATACCAAGATTACTTTAATTCTTAAATTTTACAGCAATACAACAAAAAACTAAATGAAATGGGATTCAGTAAGCTTGATATATATGTAAGATAGCTGCATAGTTTTATGCAAATCCAAGTTGATTTGAAAAAGTTATTAAAAAAATTAAAGTGTACTATCTCTATTTTGTCCGAATTGCAAATCTCTCTCTCCTTCGTTTCGCTAATTTAAAAAACATCTTGAAACCTTAGCTATATTGTATTAATAATTGTCATAATAAGACCTTTTGACAGTAAACATTTAAACAATCGATTGTTTTCATCAGATTCAGGCATTTCCCATTATTGTTTTAAATTGTCAAACATATCATAGGTTGTAACGATCTCCACCCCTTAGTCGTACATAATACTTCCACCATTAAACATTTTAAACGCACCGAGTGTTTGCCAGTACACCAGACACCTTTATTTAAAAGATTGATAACGTATTCTAAGCTATTTACAATCAAAAAACGTGTATCTTGGGTTTTTCAGTACATTAAATCTTTAGTATTTGATATGTTATGTATGCCTTTTCTTTACTTGGATAACATTTTTAGATGAAGGGGAAACATGATTTTGGTTGTAGTCAAAGTTTCATTTAGTTATATATAAGTATTATTATTATTATAGTTTTCGTATACCATCATATGAATCTTATTATGTTTCTTTTAATTTTTTTTGGATAATACAGATTTTTGAATTATCGTTATGAAATGTAAATATCCAGGAGCATTGATCTACTTATAATAAGGCAATTAACGTTTTTTTTTTCAAGGAACAAAAGTAGTTCGGTAACCACATTTTTTTAAATTTTATAATTATTGTTTATGTATTGTATAAGGGCTCCCTTATTTCGAAATTATGTCAATGATTCAATATTTAAAAAAAAAACAATTTTTCTCCTTATAGCACTTATGAAATGGTTTATTTATTTTAAAACAGTAGCTTAGAAACTTAAAATCTATGATATCAATTGTTTATGCAATAAGCACGATAATATAGAATCTGCATTTTACGAAAGCGTACGTCATTTTGTTGTTGGAATTACTTTCACTCCAAATAATCAGGTTTCTTCTTATTTACATATTGTGGAACAGTAAATGTCTCATTTCTCATCGCCATTGTTTCCTTATCTAAGTCATAAAAACGTAGGATATTCTCCATTTTGAGAACTCGGGAGAAGTTTAGATAGCATCGTATGAAGTGCAATAACATTTAAATGAATGTACGAATACCAGGTAATTCTTATTACTTTATAGAAAGTGCAAAAAGTTAAAAGAATCATTTATCAACATAATTAGCACTGATTTTGATGCTTCGATTTTTTTATGACAACAATAAGAAATTAAAGCTTCAGGAACAACGTTTCCGTTCATTGAATCTGACACAATTATGTAAGTCATCACAGATAATTAAAACAAATATGTATCGTATATGTGTACAAAGGAAATATCGCGCAAAGTATCAATTTGAAGTATTGCTATTAGATAAATGGTTAATGAGTGGTTATGTTTACAAGAAATCTGTTACTCGCAAAGCCATGTTTGTATTAACAGAAATGCATGATAGTTATTCAAAATTCCAAGTATTAATTTTTCAAGGATTAATTTTAAAGACCACTGAGACCGATGTATGTTTTAATGTTTTGGGATATTAATTTGTTATCACAGACCTGTAATATTTACAAATATTGGTTTATAATTTTAGATTATGTTAATATGAATATACATGAACATTTTGTTTTATGAGAAATACTAGTTAGAAATCATATAGTTTTCATCAAACACGGAAATTACGATGTGTTATCATTGCGAAAATTATAACAATATAAGAGACGTCACAATAAAAAAATATTCTGAGATTAATGAAATTGATCTTATATTTTTTGCCTCTGTGTTAAAATCACATTTATGAATGCACACTACAGTAAAACTTATTTCTACATAAAAATGAAACTGATATCCTATATTACGATACAAGTTCTTAATTACATACCCACCGTCGTCCCTACATACACCCTTATCACCGTAAGTTAAGGTCTTTATAATGCCACCCATATTATACAGTACAGTACAGAAAAAAAATAATTTCAACATTTTTAATCCACACTATGTCGAAGATATGAGGAAATTTCTAATTTTATGTTTTAGTTGAACAAAATCACCGGATGAAGTACAGGATAGACCAGCAATTCAATGAGGAAGTTTTATTGTTTGAAAACAACAAATAGACAATTACATTGTTTGACAAATTCATTGTTTTAACAATTTAAGTATCATTCTATTCATTATATAGGAAAATAAAATAAAAAAAATACTGAAATCCGAGGAATATTAAAAACGGAAAGTCCCTAATAAACATGATAAATGGCAAAATCAAAAGATAAAACACATCGTACGAATGGACAACAACGGTCATATTCCAGACTTGGTAAAGGCATTTTCTTATGTAGAAAATGAAGGATTGAACCTATTTTTATAGCGCTAAACCTCTCACTTGTATGACAGTCGCATCAAATTCCATAATATTGACAACGAAACATTTTATACACAAAATAAAGGCTAAATATTCAAGCACATACTGTATAGCTCGACCTACTTCAAACATTTAATTATCGTCATTTTCCCACATTTTAGGTTTTTACAATTCTTCTGTTAAAGCCGTGAGGGAAGTCTGAGAAAATTTAATTTTTAAGGAAAATATCCTAACAGCTTGAGTAAACCTGGTACAAAAAGACTATCATACTTCAGAGGAAACAAGACAAAGAAATACTTATCCAGCGGCTGTCACGACGTCAGTGATGACGATGACGTTAACTATTGATATACAGCTTCATATTTCATGGATCAGAAGGTCATAGACCTGAATGCTTGCTTCATACTTTGTTTCAAGATGTTTTATGTTTCGAAGTTTTTATTTGTCAAATGTCTATTGAAATATGCATGATGATTGTAACGTGAACATACACGTCTTGAAGGTTTCAAATGACCCTGACTTCATTTACATGGTTTATTGGTCAATGTTATTTTGGGGTTTGTATTTGTATTTGGATCATATACTGAAAGCAAATGATCATCTGTACTTGATGGATGGTATGATTGAAAGATTTATATGTCCGTCTGGAAGATTTAAACTTATCTTGACTTTTTGTTTTTCACTTACTTTGGCCTGGTTTTGTTATAACATTCGTTAAAGTGTGTGTTTATTTCAGAATCTCATTTTATCTCCAAAAATCTTACTTAGGAATTTTTAGTGTGATGGTATCTTTGATGTGTATTCCATGAAATACGTATTTAATCAGAAGGTTGCACAATAATTAATAATGCGTACTTTTTATCCCTTTGAATATTATTCTAGCAATGCCATATGTGTACAAACATGAAGCTCAATGGGGCTGGTTATGTTCACGGTATTCTGCCCTTAAAATAAAGACAGAGTAATCAGTGTTTTGGAAGTCAATGTGTTGTCCAATCTTGAATTTTTCATTGATTATTTTTACTCATATATTACAATCAAAATACGTTAAAATTTTGGTTTTAGGAGAAACTATTCCTATTAGAAGTCGATTGATGATTTCATTTCATCTAAGTTTTCGTGTTTGCTTTATGTGTCTATAAAGGCAATTATAATTTGCACTAGTTGGCGATTAACTCTTTCTCCTATTATTTTTTTTCTTTTTCTTTTGTTTTTGTTTAAAAAATGGGTAAACTTCGTCTTTCGCGATATAATCATAACATTTAAAGAGAGTCTAGCTACTTTTAGTTACTTACATTTTATCTTTTTAGGTTTTCAAGAAAAAGATCGCAGTCAAGATTTGAAATTGCTGTCGATTATCATCATTTATGAGCAACTGATCCAAAAAAGGGTCGTCGGAAAATTTGTTCAAAATGATAAGTAGCTCTTGATATTCTGAGCATTATTTGATTTCTCTATCGTTTGAAGATTAATGAGAATACTTGCATTCGATTCTATATTCTGCTTGAAGCTTTGGTGTTCATTTTCTTTTGCAGGGGGATTGAGATAATCTGATACAAAAATTGCATTTTAAGAATAGATTTAACAACACTTAACGTTGTCTTACTATTTTGTTTTTTCGTTAAATAATCAAGAATTTTCGAAATATACCCCCGAAATTTAGACAAAGGAACTTACTTAACATTTGAAAATTAAATACATACGGTAACAACTGTCCTTTCCTGGATTTAGATATTTCAGTTTTACCTTGGTGGCATCTTACAAACATTTACGACAATCGGGACGATTTTTTCTTTCCCTATTGTTTATGTTCCCGTTTGGATACTGATGTTCCTTTGGCATAATCCTACGGCGTTTGCCTTCCCATTCTGAAGTTACCTTTTGAATATAAATGCAAGTATGAAGACAATATTTTGACCTATAATCGTTTATAATTTGTGATGTGGATAGAGAGTTGTCTCATTGGCAATCATACCACTTCTCATATCTAAGCAATTTTTTTATCACTGGAATTTCGTTACCTTGGACAACTTTAAACTTTTACTAACTTCTTCCATAGATATTAATATTCTTTTGGAAGTTTAGCTAGTCCTGGTAGAAACTTCTTTCAAGTGATATAGCACATTCTAACGAAGACGTTGTTTACCGGGTTCGAAAATTCAGATACGATAACCGTAAACTGATCCATTTTTTGAAATGGTTTATTCTAAAAGATAACAATTCATCATAGTAATTAGATCTTTAAAGATAGTTTTTATTAGTATGAATATTTATTTTCTTTTTCAGTATAGAAAAACTAATTTAATATCATACAGTTTTAGCATTACATGTAAACAGGCGGAAAAGTTAACGCGGCGTTCATTCGCGTTCCCTTCATGTAAACGCCACGTTAATTTGGCGTTAACTTCAAAATGTCCGAAAAGTAAATTGATAAACGGACCTTTAACTTTGTTTCACTTCCGAGTTAACCTAAACATGACGCGTCTTGTTAGAAGAAAACGCACGGTGACAACTTTTGGTCGTAAACGAAGATTTTACAGTTTGTCATGTTACCCTGGATACACAAACCATATTACATGACTAATTATGTAAATATGCGGCATGCTATGACACGTATTTGAATAATTGCATATTCCAAATTTTACATTTATTAAGTAAAAAAAACTACTTTCGTTAGGGTAAAACGTTTTAGTTGATTTTTGTCATTGTTATATGAATTTTAAAATGATAACATTGTCCGAAAGCAATCCACCATTTTCTACATTTGAAAATGCATGTACGAAGTCAGGAATATGAAAGTTGTTGTCCATTCGTTTGATGTGTTTTATCATTTGATTTTGCCATTTGATTAAATACTTTCCGTTTTGAATTTTCCGCGGAGTTCGGTATTCTTTCCAGATTCATGACATTTCTTATCAAAATAGACATTTGCCGTAAACCATGTTGTTAATAGTTAACCACTTATTGCTGATGTTATCATATCTATCATTTACGCATTAACATAATTTCATTACTCATTTAATAACAGTATTTAATACTGACATTTTTTTTCTCGAATCTTTTGTGAAGACATAGTAGTTATTTTAATATTTTCAACATAAATATAGGCATTTGAAGATACAACTCTTTTATTTTAATCCTTGACTGATAATTCATTATTCTTTTATACCGAAGAATGTATATTTTTACATGGATGGGAAGAACTTTAGTTTACAATTAAAAACAAATTGTTCAGAGAACAATTGAAGGTCTTTCCACAAGTTAAGATCTATTTTGGTATTAAAATATTAAAAATCAGTCCAAAATGTCAGTTCCTATGGCTTATTGGTGTTTAAATATGAATTTAAAGCAAAGGTCAAAATCTAGAACGTCCTATTAATCTTTGATCTTGACCTCAATTTCAAGGTCACAAACTAAGGACATCGAATCAAAAGACCATAGGTCTTAAATATGTATAGTAAATGGGTAATATCACTTTAAGCATAATTCTCAATATAAGAGGGGCGAAAACTCCCATTTATTGTGTACGCACCCTTTCAACCAAAAT